>NC_134353.1:929298986-929898986 GCF_048569485.1 Anomaloglossus baeobatrachus | reverse complement strand
ATGGGGGACTATATACCAGGATGGAGCCATATATACCAGTATGGGCCATGATGGGGACATATATACCAGGATGGGGCCATATATACCAGGCTATAATCTATGATCAGGGTCATATACCAGGATGGGGCCATGATGGGGACATATTCCAGGATGGGGCCATGCATACTAGGATATAGGTATGATGGGGGTCATAGACCAAGATGGAGCCATATACCATGATGGGGTCATGATGGCGATATATACCAGGATGGGACAATGATGGGAACATATATACCAGGATGGAGCCATGATGGGGGACTATATACCAGGATGGAGCCATATATACCAGTATGGGCCATGATGGGGACATATATATCAGGATGGGGCCATATATACCAGGCTATAATCTATGATCAGGGTCATATACCAGGATAGGGCCATGATGGGGACATATTCCAGGATGGGGCCATGCATACTAGGATATAGGTATGATGGTGGTCATAGACCAAGATGGAGCCATATACCATGATGGGGTCATGATGGCGATATATACCAGGATGGGAGACATATTTACCAGGAAGTGACCCAGAATGGGGGACATTAGTACAGGATGGGGGACATTAGTACACAATGAAGTGGGAGACTGGTGGCAATCTGTATGTCTGTATAGGATTTAGAATGCTACAATGGCCCATACATCTGACGGACATATGGGGGAGAGCCACAGGCTCAAACTGTGCGTTGGGGCTCATCAGATTCTAGTTACGCCACTGGCTTTCAATCAAACTAATAAGAGGTTCGTCGCATGTTGATTGGGGGGCCCTTGGCTATGTTAAGGGTGCACCGAGGAGGTTTTATAGGGTTTAAGTCCCCTTTAGGACTGTTAAGGCAGATTAAGTAGAGTCTTGTGGGTGACATTTCCGGAGATTGGGGAAAAAACCTCCTGGCAAAATTAATAGCCGTATTTTTGTAACCTAATGTCTGCGCTCTTTGAACGCCATGCTGAAGAAGCTATAATGTTTGGCTGAGGAATGATGTCTTGGCGCTGAGCACACAGCGCGCTACAATGATATCAGCAACTTATTTTCCAAGAGCACAATGTTACTTTGACTATACACAAGAGGCTGGCAGAAGGCTCTGATTTTATCCCGTGTATCCTTTACACAACATCTGCCCGAGAGCACAAGGATCCAGCGGAATGTCTTTACAAGGTGTAAAACTACAAGGAGGCAGCCGCACTTGGCAAGAGGCTGAGGAAGAATAAAGTTATCACTGCGCAGCTTTGAAGGAAACAATCTGGGGCCTGCTCGTCACTTATAGGATGACACATCATAAGATGTCCATATAACTCCGTCCTTTCATCTGCTTCTCCTGTAAAACGTACAACAAACACGCCGCCTCTGTGCGTAAAAGCTGCAGAATCCCCGAGAATGTTTTATATTCATATGGTGAGAATTTTATGGACTTGACATTGATTTCATTTATAGTACATTGCATTTTTTTTTTATTCAGAACACAGGTAAAAGCTATAATAGTTATATTTTTGTACATAGGAGCAGTATTATAGCAGTTTTATTCTTCGGAGGAAAGAGCAAAATCTGCAAGCAGAAAAAAATATTGCCCACTAGTCCAAAATGTGTGATAGTAACAATAGCAGGGACTAAAACGTAACTTTTACTAGTTATCGATAAAATAATAATAAAATGACAATAAAGTGCAAGTGCAATAATACAAGGTGCCAAAAAATCAGAAATGGAATAGTCTCACCCGAATTTTTTTCCACAGGCAAGGATACCAAGCATACACAGTCAGGGCGGGCTGGAAACACCGGGGTAAAGTCTCAATTTGTCATGTACAAGCAACCCTTGTCGTGCCCCTTGTAAAGTATCCGCCCTAACAAGGGCAGCACCCTAGTGAGCTGTCTGCCCCACAACAACGTGATAGTATTTTGAACAAGCCCCTATCACGTGACAAAAGGGACGTCATCCCTGGAAGCAGCCCATACAGTCCAGCATCTACCCTGAGCACAGTGTGACCGCTGGTGAGGTTTGCGCGCTCACGAGATTATGGGCGGGTACTTGCTGATAACAATCACAGCCCCGCCCATAATCACTTCCCTGCGTACACGTCACCAGCGGTCACACTGCTCAGTCCCGTGAGACTGGCACTGCGCATGCGCGGGGATGGCTGGAGCAGTGGGCGGTACATCAGCTATGGCAAGGAGCGATGGGGGCGGCATACAGGACCAGGAGGCAGAATAACGGACGCCAGAAAGCCCGCCCCCGTGTCACATTTACAGTATCTGAATACAAAAAGGTAACACTTTATAAAGTCTTTATTTTGGTCTCACATGGGGCACAATAATAACAGGGACCTTTCTAGAATGCAGCCCAGGAGCTGCAGAGGGGGAAGCTTTTAGGTTTTGGGCGAAATTTCTGCTGACAGGTTCCCTTTAAGTTTTAGTCCCTGCTACTGTTACAGTTATATTCTTCTACATAAGGGCAGTATTATAGTAGTTATATTCTTAAACATAAGGGCAGTATAATAGTAGTTATATTCTTATATATAAGGACAGTATTATAGTAGTTATATTCTTGTACATAGAGGGCAGTATTATAGTAGTTATATTCTTCTACATAGGGAGCAGTATTACAGTAGTTAAATACTTGTACATAGGGGGCAGTATTATAGTAGTTATAGTCTTGTACATAGGGAGCAGTATTATAGTAGTTATATTCTTGTATATAGGGAGCAGTATTATAGTAGTTATATTCTTGTACATAGGGAGCAGTATTATAGTAGTTATATTCTTGTACATAGGGAGCAGTATTATAGCAGTTAAATACTTGTACATAGGGGCAGTATTATAGTAGTTATATTCTTGTACATAGGGAGCAGTATTATAGCAGTTATATTCTTGTACATAGGAGCAGTATTATAGTAGTTATATTCTTCTACATAGGAGCAGTATTATAGTAGTTATATTCTTGTATATAGGGAGCAGTATTATAGTAGTTATATTCTTGTACATAGGGAGCAGTATTATAGTAGTTATATTCTTGTACATAGGGAGCAGTATTATAGCAGTTATATTCTTGTACATAAGGGCAGTATTATATTAGTTATATTCTTCTACATAGGAGCAGTATTATAGTAGTTATATTTTTCTACATAGGAGCAGTATTATAGTAGTTCAATTCTTGTACATAGAGGGCAGTATTATAGTAGTTATATTCTTGTACATAGGGAGCAGTATTATAGTAGTTATATTCTTGTACATAGGGAGCAGTGTTATAGTAGTTATATTCTTGTACATAGACGCAGTATTATAGTAGTTATATTCTTATACATAGGGGCAGTATTATAGTAGTTTTATTCTTGTACATAGGAGAAGTATTATAGCAGTTATATTCTTGTACATAAGGGCAGTATTATAGTAGTTATATTCTTCTACATAGGAGCAGTATTATAATAGTTATATTCTTCTATATAGGGGCAGTATTATAGTAGTTATATTCTTGTACATAGGGGGCAGTATTATAGTAGTTATATTCTTGTACATAGGAGCAGTATTATAGTAATTATATTCTTCTACATAGGAGCAGTATTATAGTAGTTATATTCTTCTATATAGGGGCAGTATTATAGTAGTTATATTCTTGTACATAGGGGGCAGTATTATAGTAGTTATATTGTTGTACATAGGAGCAGTATTATAGTAGTTATATTCTTGTACATAAGGGCAGTATTATAGTAGTTATATTCTTGTACATAGCGGGCGGTATTATAGTAGTTATAATCTATAGAGGCAGTATTATAGTAGTTATATTCTTGTACATAGGAGGCAGTTTTATAGTAGTCATATTCTTGTACATAGGGGCAGTATTATAGTAGTTATTTTATTGTACATAGGGAGCGGTATTATAGCAGTTATATTCTTGTACATAGGGAGCAGTATTCTAGTAGTCATCTTGTATATAGGGGCAGTATTATAGTAGTTATTCCATTGTACATAGGAAGCAGTAATATAGTAGTTATATTCTTGTATATATAGGCAGTATCAGCTTGATCTCGAGCCATGGTGACTTCATGGATGAATGCTCTTTAGGAAGATTGACATTATGCAGCATAGAAAGATCTACCAGAGTCTTCTTTGCCGTTATCTTTATTGTATCAAGCTATAAAGTTGCCGGTCTTCCGCTTTGCCTTGTTCTTTCTATTCTTCCAATCATGATATCCTTATCCAGTGATTTCTTTCTTTGTATGATGTCTCCAAAGTAAGGAAGTCATAGCTTGGTGATTCTTGCTTCGAGTGACATGTCTAGCTTGATTTGTTCCAAAATTGATTTGTTGTTTTTCTTGCCATCCATGGTATTGATAACACCCTTCTTTAGCTCCACATTCCACAGGTGTTGATGTTTCTTCTGACTTGTTTCTTTATCGTCCAGGTTTCGTATCCATATGTTGCTGCAGAATAGACCAGACTATGTACAAGCCAAGACCAGACTATGTGCGAGCCATGTCTTCATCGCCAGTGAAATGGTCCGCAATTTGAAGACCTTGTCCAGTGATTTTATTGTGATTTGCGAGAGCAAATTGATCATGATCAATGATCCGAGTAGGCTGAAGTCCTTTACAAATTCCGCTTCATCGCCATCCTTCTCAATTGTGTCCTGGTCGTGCCTGGCAGTAGTCAATATTTTTGTCTTCTTTATATTGAGTAGGAGTCCCATGTTTGAGCTTTCCATCTTGACACTCTCTAATAAGTCCTTCATTCCATCTATGCTTGTTGGTATCAATGTTGTATCATCTACATATTTAAGATTGTTGATTTTTCCAGCAGTTTTGATTCCGTCTTCTTTTCAGCAAGTTAAAGCATTCTGAAGAGTCGTTCTTGCAGAGGTGCTCCATGTATTCTTTCCTTCTTTCCTTGAACTGCTCTGGCTCAGTGAGTTTGTTCCTATTGGCATTTTTCAACATTCCCACTTTTGGTTGAAACTTTTGTTAGATCTCTTTGATCTATTGGTGCCTTCCTTATCTTGCCCTTCAGATGTTCATTTTCCATTTCTTTACATATCTTGGTAATAAAGTTCTTTGCCTGCTCGAAAGGCTGTCTTTAGTGTTTTACTGATGTTGTCGGTCTTGTTTCCTTTTGCAATTCATCTTTCTTTGATCTGTAGGGTCTTTTCTGTTAACCATGGCTGTGGGGTCTCTTCTGCCTTTTGTTTATTGTCTTTCTAGCTTCTTCTTCTTATGATATTCTGTATATGTGTCCCTAATTCCTTAGGATTTCTTTCATCTGTGTCTACTGATATAAATCAATTGTGCAGACCGTCTCAAAAAAGTTGAAAACAACCTGTTGTCTTGTCCTTTTGTGCAGTTTGACTCTAATCTTTGCTGTCAAAAGTTTATGATCAGTTCCACTGTCAGCTCCTTGCCTTGCTTTCATGGTAATTATTGACGACCTCCATCTTTGGCAAACACATATGTAGTCAATCTAATTCTGATGCATCATATTTGCAGCAGGTCATAACAGCCACAGGAGATAAGACATAAGTACTAAAGACACTGGTCATGAAGGGATTTATAATTCTGAGACTGCAGGAGTCATTAAAAGCGATATTTTGTGATGAATTTCGATAAACTATTTGTTATATTAGTTTTGTTGAACAATTTACATTGTTGTTGTGATACAGTTAGGTCCAGAAATATTTGGACAGTGACACAAGTTTTGTTATTTTAGCTGTTTACAAAAACATGTTCAGAAATACAATTATATATATAATATGGGCTGAAAGTGCACACTCCCAGCTGCAATATGAGAGTTTTCACATCCAAATCGGAGAAAGGGTTTAGGAATCATAGCTCTGTAATGCATAGCCTCCTCGTTTTCAAGGGACCAAAAGTAATTGGACAAGGGACTCTAAGGGCTGCAATTAACTCTGAAGGCGTCTCCCTCATTAACCTGTAATCAATGAAGTAGTTAAAAGGTCTGGGGTTGATTACAGGTGTGTGGTTTTGCATTTGGAAGCTGTTGCTGTGACCAGACAACATGCGGTCTAAGGAACTCTCAATTGAGGTGAAGCAGAACATCCTGAGGCTGAAAAAAAAGAAAAAATCCATCAGAGAGATAGCAGACATGCTTGGAGTAGCAAAATCAACAGTCGGGTACATTCTGAGAAAAAAGAAATTGACTGGTGGGCTTGGGAACTCAAAAAGGCCTGGGCGTCCACGGATGACAACAGTGGTGGATGATCGCCGCATACTTTCTTTGGTGAAGAAGAACCCGTTCACAACATCAACTGAAGTCCAGAACACTCTCAGTGAAGTAGGTGTATCTGTCTCTAAGTCAACCGTAAAGAGAAGACTCCATGAAAGTAAATACAAAGGGTTCACATCTAGATGCAAACCATTCATCAATTCCAAAAATAGACAGGCCAGAGTTAAATTTGCTGAAAAACACCTCATGAAGCCAGCTCAGTTCTGGAAAAGTATTCTATGGACAGATGAGACAAAGATCAACCTGTACCAGAATGATGGGAAGAAAAAAGTTTGGAGAAGAAAGGGAACGGCACATGATCCAAGGCACACCACATCCTCTGTAAAACATGGTGGAGGCAACGTGATGGCATGGGCATGCATGGCTTTCAATGGCACTGGGTCACTTGTGTTTATTGATGACATAACAGCAGACAAGAGTAGCCGGATGAATTCTGAAGTGTACCGGGATATACTTTCAGCCCAGATTCAGCCAAATGCCACAAAGTTGATCGGACAGCGCTTCATAGTACAGATGGACAATAACCCCAAGCATACAGCCAAAGCTACCCAGGAGTTCATGAGTGCTAAAAAGTGGAACATTCTGCAATGGCCAAGTCAATCACCAGATCTTAACCCAATTGAGCATGCATTTCACTTGCTCAAATCCAGACTTAAGACGGAAAGACCCACAAACAAGCAAGACCTGAAGGCTGCGGCTGTAAAGGCCTGGCAAAGCATTAAGAAGGAGGAAACCCAGCGTTTGGTGATGTCCATGGGTTCCAGACTTAAGGTAGTGATTGCCTCCAAAGGATTCGCAACAAAATATTGAAAATAAAAATATTTTGTTTGGGTTTGGTTTATTTGTCCAATTACTTTTGACCTCCTAAAATGTGGAGTGTTTGTAAAGAAATGTGTACAATTCCTACAATTTCTATCAGATATTTTTGTTCAAACCTTCAAATTAAACGTTACAATCTGCACTTGAATTCTGTTGTAGAGGTTTCATTTCAAATCCAATGTGGTGGCATGCAGAGCCCAACTCGCGAAAATTGTGTCACTGTCCAAATATTTCTGGACCTAACTGTATATGATATTAAAATGACATTAAAATAAACCCCATTTTTTTTTATAACTGCATCAATGCCAAAACGAAAAGAAGAGGCTGATCGATATCGGCCCCATGAAAGATTATAACAGGATGATTATAAAGGACAAAGAAAAGGCTGAGATATTAATCAGGCACTTTTCATTTGTGTTCACCAAGGAACTGACTGTTCCAGGGATCAATCAACAAGGCAAAAATCAAAGGTTTCATCCCCAATTTAACTAATTTAGCACAAGAAGATGTATGCCTTCATCTGAGTAAATTAAACATTGACAAATCTCCAAGTCCAGATGGCATTGATCTACAGATATCGAGGGAATTGAGCTCAGTAATTGACAGACTGCTGTATCTTATCTTTTTAGATTCTCTGGTAACAGGGTTGGTACCTCAGGATTGGAGATTAACTGATGTGGTATCAATATTTAAAGAGAACCAACCACCAGAATTTTGTGATATAAACTAAAGGCAGTGCCATACTAGTACTAAGATGCTGATTCCAGACTTACCTGTTGTAGAAAGATCGGATGCTTGGTTGATGAAATATCTTTAATCAAAGCAGCAGAAATGCATTGCACTTTGATTGACGTGTGCAATGGGGTGGGCCTTTGTGGGCCAAGACTTCGGCGTTTATTCTTCTTCTGGTGTCCACCTGGCTTGCCCTCTTTTTGGATATGTTTGAATATGGAGCAAGGTACACAGACATTCACAGCAGGAAATGATCCAACTCCACCCAGGACTCTACAAGCAAAATCAGGAGACAAGCCTTAGTACCTCCAAAATAAACAACAGGAAAAGGGAAACAAAACCAGCAGAAGTACAAAGACCAACTTATCTTTTAGGAGTTCAGGTAGAAACAGAAAATAGGGCAGGCTTCAGAATGTCCACAGCACCACAGGAAGCAACATTGATCACCGGCCCAGACCAAGAGAACACTACTCAGTTATATAGGCCCAGTCTGACAAACCTGATTTCCAATCATCATCAGCTGGCTGGCTTCTGTTAAGCAGACCAACTCCACTACCAGCACTGGCCACAAGAGGGAGTCCCAAACCAGAACCCAGTCCAAATGTGTTCACAACACCAAGGCCAAAGCCATAAAATATTGATCTACCAACCGAAATGCCTGGGAGTCGGTAGGGAGAAAGAAGTCTCAGGACTGGGGATCTCACTGGGTTTCTCACTGCTGGATGTACAAGGGAGGAGCCTGAAATACAATTTGCAGGCTTCCCTGAAGGTGGTAAACTTATCCCTCCCACCAAAAAACTTATCTGGGAAGGCTATCTTGGGTTCTGGTTGTGCCTGGGCATACACCGAGACCAGCACAATCTGGGACCGCATCTCCGAGAACTTCTGAGACAGGGTCTGCATTAATTGTGCAAGCGCTGCATCCTGAGCCATAATGACATAGGGAAAAAATGTCAGGCTGACTATAATGTCATGCAATGAGTGTGGCGAGCGCATTCAGACCAACTGAAGTCTGACGCAAAATGAAAAACATTTCCCTGACAGATGTTCTGTCGCTTATCCATGTTATGTAAATAAAAGCTTATAACCTGACTTTAAATTCATCCACTGGTTTTATAAATTACTCTTTTGAAAGCTGAAACCCTCCCAAATTTGGTTTAGGTTATGAAAATAAATTTGCTGCAAAGCTGAAATATTGATCATTTAATGAACACAGAAAGGTCAGATTTTGGCAAGACAAACATTTTGTCGCCCACAGAAAGTAATGTGAAATTCAAACAAATAATTAACTTCTAATACAAAGATATGTTGCATAACATTGTTGAATGAAGTTGTGGTGCTATTAGAGCCATATTTAATATTTTGTGTGACTTCCATGAGCTTGAAGGACTGCATCCATGCGGTTCAACAATGATTCATAAAATGTATTGATGAAGTCATCAGGAATAGCAGAGAATGCAGTCTTACATGCCTCCCAGAGTTCATCTAGATTCTTTGGTTTTGTCTTCAAAGCTTCCTCTTTCATCCTACCCCAAACATGCTCAATGATACAAAGTATGCGTACAATACATTTTTATATTTTAATCATTTTATCTTTACATGCTTTTGTGTTTTATTATATTATGATATTTTTTACATTTTTACGTTATTATAGTTATTTTTGACCTTTCTTTAACTTTAAGTTTAAAAACAAAAGAATTCCTTAAAAAAAAATTCCCCTCAGTGGATTTATAATGCATAAGAAAGTATAGGGTGCTTTACACGCTGCGACATCGCTAACAATATATCGTCGGGGGTCACGTCGTTAGTGACGCACATCCAGCACTATTAGCAACATCGCAGCGTGTGACACCAATGAGCGTCGATCAACGAGCGCAAAAACATGAAAAATCGTTGCTCGTTGACACGTCATTCATTTCCTTAATATCGTTGCTGCTGCAGGTACGATGTTGTTCGTCGTTCCTGCGGCAGCAAACATCGCTGTGTGTGAAGCCGCAGGAACGACGAACATCTCCTTACCTGCATCCACCGGCAATGAGGTGGGCGGCATGTTCCGGCCGCTCATCTCCGCCCCTCCTCTGCTATTCGGCGGCCGCTTAGTGATGTCGCTGTGACGCTGAATGAACCGCCCCCTTGGAAAGGAGGTGGTTCGCCGGTCACAGCAACGTCGCTAGGCAGGTAAGTCCGTGTGACGGGTGTTAGTGATGTTGTGCGCCACGTGCAGCGATTTGCCCGTGTCGCACAACCCACGGGGGCGGGTACGCTCGCTAGCGATATCAGCAGGGTTGGTCTGGCCCAGCGGGGTAGCGGGTAATCCCCCGGTAGGCCCCGGCCCCTCAGTGGGCCCCTGTGCCTTACATAGTGCGGGGCAGTGTATAGCGCCATGGGGCCGCCGGTTTTTCGGGGCCGGCGTTATGTGCGGCAGACTGGGCAGGGCCCCCACGCACTGATGGGCCCCCCTCCCATGCTCTGAGGCCCCCAGCCTTTCAATCACAAACTGCAGCAATAGCACAAGTTCCGTACTATCGCTGCAGTTTCCGCATTTGCAGAAGGACCTGTGGTGACAGCACAGTCATGTGATATCACCGTAGCTCCAGCACTGCGGAAGTCCCAGACCTGTGCTGGAGACCGCTCCGCTATTCAAATGTACGCGCATCTCTTAGGCCCTCAGATCGCTCGATCTGAACTCCGTCCTATACCAGGTGCCCTTGTCATACCAATGAACAGAAAACAAGAATTATAACAAATTCAACAAGCCATAAACACATGGACCCAAAGGAGCTATACTCCACACAGAACTGCAGGGAGTTCCTCAACAAGCCACTGAGGGGAAAAATCCCTGGAAGGAAATAAACTGAAACCAACCACAACAAATGACAAACCCAGATAAGCAAAAGAACCAGACAATAAATAAAGAGCAAGAACTTACCTGGAGTGGATGTGATGTAGAGCAGGATTAAGCAGGCTAGAGATACAAAGAACAACTGACATCCGGCAACAGCCTGCAATCAGACCAGGACTTAAATAAGCAGAGAGTTAGGAAAGGAAACACCCACTGCACAACCCACCTGGTCTCTGTCCAAACCCTTCCTGGCCACCAGAGGGAGCCTCCCAGCAGCCAAGACATAACTAACATTCACAACAGGGGCTCATTCATACACTGCACAAGGTTGGGGGGCCCATTCATACACTGCACAAGGCTGGGGGGCCCATTCATACACTGCACAAGGCTGGGGGCCTATTCATACACTGCACAAGGATGGGGGGGGGGGCGATTCATACACTGCACAAGGCTGGGGGGCCCATTCATACAGTGCACAAGGCTGGGGCGCCCATTCATACAGAGCATAAGGCTGGGGGGCCCATTCATACAGAGCACAAGGCTGGGGGGCCCATTCATACACAGCACAAGGCTGGGGGGCCCATTCATACAGAGCACAAGGCTGGGGGGCCCATTCATACAGAGCACAAGGCTGGGGGGCTCATTCATACACTGCACAAGGTTGGGGGGCCCATTCATACACTGCACAAGGCTGGGGGGCCCATTCATACACTGCACAAGGTTGGGGGCCCATTTATACACTGCACAAGGCTAAGGGGCCCATTCATACACTGCACAAGGATGGGGGGGCATTCATACACTGCACAAGGATGGGGGGCCCATTCATACACTGCACAAGGCTGGGGGGCCCATTCATACACAGCAGAAGGCTGGGAGGCCCATTCATACACAGCACAAGGCTGGGGGGCCCATTTATACACAGCACAAGGCTGGGGGGCCTATTCATACACAGCACAAGGCTGGGGGGCCCATTCATACACTGCACAAGGCTGGGGGCCCATTTATACACTGCACAAGGCTGGGGGGCCCATTCATACACTGCACAAGGATGGGGGGGCATTCATACACTGCACAAGGATGGGGGGCCCATTCATACACTGCACAAGGCTGGGGGGCCCATTCATACAGTGCACAAGGCTGGGGTGCCCATTCATACAGAGCATAAGGCTGGGGGGCCCATTCATACAGAGCACAAGGCTGGGGGGCCCATTCATACAGAGCACAAGGCTGGGGGGCCCATTCATGCAGAGCACAAGGCTGGAGGGCCCATTCATACACAGCACAAGGATAAGGGGGGCCCGTTGCTACACGGCACAAGGATGGGGTGGCTCATTGCTACACGGTACAAGGATGGGGGGCCAGTTGCTACACAGCACAAGGATGGGGGGCCCGATGCTACACGGCACAAGGATGTGCACATTACTACAAGGGGGCACATTACATTTTATTAGGGTCTATTTTTAATTTTGAAATTTACCAGTAGCTGCTGCATTTCCCACCCTAGGCTTATACTTGAGCCAATAAGTTTTCAGTTTTTTTGTGGTTATATTAGGGGCCTCGGTTTATACTCGAGTATATACGGTAATTTGAGATGAGGGGCCTTAGTGGGGGGAGGAGCGGTATTACTTTACAAATGACATTATGGGGCAGTGGGGACTTTATGGGGGAAATGAGGGTCATTATGAGGCAATTAGGAAGGGAATTGTGACAGGCAGCATAGTATACTGAGGAGCGGGGGGAATTTATGCAGAGAGATATTATAGAAAGGGCAAGTTTTGAGAGTACATTATGGAAAGGGGCACATTGTGGCCCTATTTTGGAGAGGAGCAGTGTGTGGGGGGATATTTTGTGCAGAAAGCAATTAACAACCCTTCTAATTCCACTTGTTCCCCCAGATATTATTAAATAAAAGGGGCCAGGATGAGGGACATACATTATTGATTTATGGTGGCACGTGGGGCATAATTACTGTAGGGGCAAGTTAGGGGGCATTATTACTGATGAAATATAGGTTCATTTTGAGGATACTGTCTCCAATGAGGAAACAAAATTCTGATGTAGTGTAGAAATTGGGGAAACCGTGTGGAATGTGCCCTGGGAGTGATCGGCTATAGGTGACTGTGTGTTATTTTCTGCAGAGGCATGTTCTGGCAGGAAGAAGTGATGACGGTCAGCGCCGGATGAAGAGGAAAAGTGAAGATCAATAACCTCAGCTAGAGACGTCACTGGTAAGTCAGTGTGTTACATGTACACACACACTGTATACTATATACAGAGCTCCTGTGTATAATGTCACTGGTGATCACTGTATTGCCTATATACAGATCTCCTGTTTATAAATTCATCTGTGATCATTGTATTACCTGTACACTGACACTATATACAGAGCTCCTGTGAATAATGGCACTGATGGTAATATTGTTATTAGTATTGTGTAGTAGTAATATGTGGTCTTGTCATGGTTTGGTGGTATTTGTCTCTTGTATGTAGTATTATTTGTATTTGGTAGTCTGGTCATAGTGTTGTGGTATTTCTCCCTTGTATGTGGTAATATTTGTTTACTATGTGGTCTAATAATGGTGTGGCGGTATTACTCTCTTGTATGTGGTTGTGTTTGAGCACTATGTATTGGTAATATGTTATCTGGTCATGGTGTGGCGGTATTTCTCTCTTGTATGTGATTGTATTCGGTCACTATGTGGTGGTAATATGTTGTCTGGTCATGGTATTTATCCCTTGTATGTGGTTGTATTTGGTCACTATGTAGTGGTAATATGTTGTCTGGTCACGGTGTGGCGGTATTTCCCTCTTGTATGTGGTATTATTGGTCTTGGTATAGTGGATTGTGTTGTGTCTAGAGGTCACTTTTTTCTCTATCAATATGGGGAAAATTCTTTATTTGCAATAGTTTAAATATTTGAATGTTTAACCCCTTGCTGTCCTGTGATTATTGCACTGCAGCAAATATGCACTTACAGAGGTTCTCCAGTGAAAACAAGTAATCTCCTTTACTAAGGCCACGTGCACACAGTATTTGGGGAGTTTTTTACTTCAGTATTTGAAGTCCAAATCAGGAATTGTAAAATCAGTAAAATAAGAGGAAAAGTATAATAGAAAGACGGGCACCGCTTCTGCATTTTTCACCCACTACTGATTTTGGCTACAAATACTGATGTAAGATACTGACCAAATACTGACAGTGTGAACGTGGCCTAAGCATGTGATAACTTATTCATCAGTGGGGTCTGATTGCTGGGACCCGAAGTGATCGGCAAAATGTGCAACTTCTATCCCCATTACACTGGGCTGATGTCCGACTCGACCCCTGATCCATCCATTCACTCAGTGGCTGTGAGCGCTGTGCTTGTTTTTATATGACCGCCCCATTTGGATGAATGGAGCTGCGGTCACATCCCCCCACCTGCCGCCGCTGCATTGTATAATGGGCATATAAGTGCCCTGTCAGGGATAAAAGTTCCTCATTCTTCCTATCGGTGCGGTTTCCACTGGTCTGGTTCCACTGATCAATAAGTTATCACCTACCAAAACTGTGGATCCTGTGGATCAATGATAACTTGTCACCAAAGATCCCCCTTACTACAAACTACTGTAATTGTACATTAGTTATTGTGTGTGCACAGGAGATGTGCAGGAGCCGCCTGTGCTTTACAGTCAGCGCTCCATAATAATGGGGATAGTGGCTAATAGATATTTGCATGTAGCTGTAGGGTGGGCCCCTAGAGTTATTTCCCCTGGTGGGCCCCAGACACCCCAGTCCGACCCTGGACATCGGTACCGATATCGCAGCGTGTAAAGTACCCTTATGTGAACCCTACATTTTTATATTTTATTTGTTTTCTAATTACATGTTTTGTGTATTATATTAAGACATTTATACATTTTACGTTATTTTTAACCTTTTTTTAATTTCAAGTTAAAAAAAATACTTAAAAAATAAATCTGTCTAGTGGATTTATAACGTGTGACAAAGTATACGTAGCCTACTTTTTATATTTAATAGTTTTATTATTACACATTTTTGTGGTTTTATTATACATTTGACATTTATACATTTTACATTATTATAGTTTTTTTATCCTTTTTTTTATTTTAAATCTAAAAAAAAAAATAAAAATACTTAAAAAATAGATCTCTCCAGTGGATTTATAATGCGTGACAAAGTATGTGTACCCTACATTTTTAGATTTTAATTATTTTATAATTACTGGTTTTTGTGTTTTCTTATATTAAGACATTTATACATTTGTACGTTATTTTTGACCTTTTTTTAATTTTAACTTTAAAAAAAAAAATACTTAAAAAATAAAACTGTCTAGTGATTTTATAATGTGTGACAAAGTATGCGTATCCTACATTTTTATATTTACTAGTTTTATAATTACACGTTTTTGTGGTTTTATCATATTATGACATTTATACATTTTTACATTATTATAGTTTTTTTTAACTTTTTTTAATTTTAAGTTTACAAAAAAAATACTTAAAAAATAAATCTCTCCAGAGGATTTATAATGTGTGACAAAGTATGTGTACCCTTTATATTTTTATATTTTAATCATTTTATAATTACAGGTTTTTGTGTTTTCTTATATTAAGACTTTTATACATTGTTATGTTGTTTTTAAGTTTAAAAAAAAATACTTAATAGTTTTATAATTATACATTTTTGTGGTTTTATTATATTATGAAATTTACACATTTTTTATTTTTAAGTTAAAAAAAAATACTTAAGCAATAAATCTCTCCAGTGGATTTACAATGTTTGACAATGAATGCGTACCGTACATTTTTATCTTAATCATTTTATAATTACAGGTTTTTGTGTTTTATCATATTAAGACATTTTATAATTGTTATGTTATTTTTGACCTTTTTTAATTTTAAGTTTAAAAAAAAACTTAATAGTTTTATAATTACACATTTTTGTTGTTTTATTATATTATGACATTTACACATTTTTACATTATTATAGTTGTTTTAACTTTTTTTTATTTTAAGTTTAAAATAAAAATACTTAAAAAATAAATCTCTCCAGTGGATTTATAATGTGTGACAAACTATGTGTACCCCACATTTTTATATTATAATCATTTTATAATTACAGGTTTTAGTGTTTTCTTATATTATGACATTTATACATTATGATTGTTTTTTTTACTTTTTTTAATTTTAAGTTTAAAAAAAAAACTTAAAAAAATATAATATATCTCTCCAGTGAATTTATAAAGTGTGACTCAGTATGTGTACTCTACAGTCATATATTTTAATAATTTCATAATTACAGGTTTTTGTGTTTTCTTATATTAAGACATTTATATGTTGTTATGTTATACTTGACCTTTTTTTAATTTTAAGTTTAAAAACAAAAAAATAAACAAAAAATAAATCTCTCCAGTGGATTTACAATGTGTGGCAATGTATGAGTACCCTATATTTTATATTTTAATCATTTTAGAATTACAGTTTTTTGTGTTTTCTTATATTAAGACATTTATACGTTGTTATGTTATATTTGACGTTTTTTTAATTTTAAGTTTAAAAACAAAAAAAAAACAACTTAAAAAATAAATCTCTCCAGTGGATTTATAATGTGTGACAATGTATGCGTACCTTACATTTTTTATCATTTTATAATTACAAGTTTTTCTGTGTTTTCTTATATTAAGACATTTATACGTTGTTATGTTATTTTTGCCTTTTTTTTATTGTAAGTTTAAAAACAAATAAAAATAAACTTAAAAAATAAATCTCTCCAGTGGATTTATAATGTGTGACAATGTATGCGTACCTTACATTTTTTATCTTTTAATCTATATATATAATTGCCTTATTCTGTCTGTCTGTCTGTCTGTCTGTCTATCTGTCTGTCTGTCTGTCTGTCATGCTCCAAAATTGTGTCCTTACGGTGACACAAAGCTGATTGGCCGCTGGGCTCGCCATGGCCCCGCCCCCCCACACGGATTGGCCGCTCACCCAGGCTGCGCCCCCACACGGATTGGCCAGCCGCTGGCCCAGGCTCCGCCCCACCCACAGATTGGCCTCTCGCCCCGGCACCCTGCAGGCATTGGCAATTCAGCCACGCCACGCCCCGCCCCCCTCACGCAATGCACGTTAGCTCTGGCCCCACCCCCTCCCTCTCCCCGCGCATTTCTCTAACTGACACGGCTGTCACGGAGGTGAGTACGGTACTCCCTATCCCCCCCCAACCCCCCCCCCCCCCCGGCCCCCGCTCCCAAAGGGGTGGTGTGGATACTCGCATGGTTACAAGCGCTGTCACGGAGGTGAGTACTGTACTCCCTCCCCCTCCCCCGGCCCCCGCTCCCACGGCAGTGGTGGGAGTGGTGTGGATACGTTGGTAGCCATGCGAGCAAGGTAACCATGGTTACAAGCCCATCAAGGTCCTGCTGCGCCGGAAGGTCCACACGCACACACACAAACATACACACACATCAGATCACACTCACACTCACTCTCATACACACCTCACACACACCTCACATCGCATCCACATACTCACGACATCCTGGGATATCGCTTGCTTCTCGGCGGCGAAAATGTGCTGTTGTGATCTTCCAGGACCTGACGGAGGATCACATGGCCAGAAGCATGTGATATCCCCGGATGTTGTGAGTATGAGCGCGTAAGTGCGATATCGTCAGTGTCTGTGTGTGTGAGTGGATGCGATCGAGTGTGTGTGTGAGTGGATGCGATCGGGTGTGTGTGTGAGTGGATGCGATCGGGTGTGTGTGTGAGTGGATGCGATCGGGTGTGTGTGTGAGTGGATGCGATCGGGTGTGTGTGTGAGTGGATGCGATCGGGTGTGTGTGTGAGTGCATGCGATCGGGTGTGTGAGTGTCGGCAGAGGAGCAGGGCGTGCTGGAGGAGGCTGGGAGCAGAGAGGCTGATCATGGGGAAGAGGGAAATGCTGATGCTGAAGGAGGCTGGGATGGGAAAGCTGGGAAGAAGGAGGCTGGGAGGAGAGAGGCTGATCCTAGGGAAGGCTGGGGAGAGGAGGCTGATGCTGAGGGAGGCTGGAAGGAGAGAGGCTGATGCTGAGGGAGGCTGGGACGAGGGAGGCTGATGCTTAGGGAAGCTGATGCTGGAGGAGGCTGGAAGAACAGAGGCTGATGCTGGTGGAGGCTGATGCTTGGGGAGGCTGATGCTGGGAGAGACTGGGACAGGAAGGCTGATGCTGAGGGAGGCTGGGAGAGGGAGGCTGGGAGGAAGGAGGCTGGGAGGAGAGAGGCTGATCCTTGGGAAGGCTGGGAAAGGGAGGCTGATGCTGAGGGAGGCTGGAAGGAGAGAGCCTGATGCTAGGGACAGAGACGCTGATGCTGGGAGGAGAGAGGCTGATGCTGCGGGCAGAGAGGCTGATGATGCGGGTAGAGAGGCTGATGCTGGCGCAGCATGGCGGATGGAGCACGTTTGGTAATGCGCAGCATGGCGGATGGAGCACGTTTGGCAGTGCGCAGCATGGCGGATGGAGTACGTTTGGCAGTGCGCAGCATGGCGGATGGAGCACGTTTGGCAGTGCGCAGCATGGCGGATGGAGCACGTTTGGGAGTGCGCAGCATGGCGGATGGAGCACGTTTGGGAGTGCGCAGCATGGCGGATGCAGCACGATGGCGAGTGCGGAGTATGGCGGATGGAGCATGTTTGGGAGTGCGCAGCATGGCGGATGGACCACGTTTGGGAGTGCGCAGCATGGCGGATGGAGCACGTTTGAGAGTGCGCAGCATGGGAGATGGAGCACGATGGGGGGTGCGCAGCATAGGGGATGGAGCACGATAGGGAGTGCACTGCATGGGGGATGGAGCACGATGAGGAGTGCCCAGCATGGCGGATGGAGCACGTTTAGGAGTGCGCAGCATGGCGGATGGAGCACGTTTGGGAGTGCGCGGCATGGCGGATGGAGCACGTTTGGGAGTGCGCAGCATAGATGATGGAGCACGATGGGGGGTGCGCAGCATAGGGGATAGAGCACGATGGGGAGTGCGCTGCATGGGGCATGGAGCACGATGGGGAGTGTGGAGTATGGCGGATGGAGCACGTTTGGGAGTGCGCAGCATGGTGGATGGAGCACATTTGGGAGTGCGCAGCATGGCGGATGGAGCACGTTTAGGAGTGCGCAGCATGGGAGATGGAGCACGATGGGGAGTGCGCAGCGTGGCGGATGGAGCACGATGGGGAGTGCGCAGCATGGGGAATGGAGCACGATGGGGAGTGCGCAGCATGGCGGATGGAGCACGTTTGGGAGTGCGCAGCATGGCGGATGGAGCACGTTTGGGAGTGCGCAGGATGGGAGATGTAGCACGATGAGGGGTGCGCAGCATAGGGGATGGAGCACGATGGAGAGTGCACACCTCCCCCCAACACACACACACACGCGCGCGCGCGCACTGCACAACACACCACACACACACACTGGAAACCACAAACAACTGCCCTACACAGACACCCACACACAGACAACGCTGCACACACAAATATACGCACATACCGCACATATATATAACAAAAATCATACATGAACTACACAATACGTAAATTCTAGAATACCCGATGCGTAGAATCGGGCCACCTTCTAGTCATTTTATAATTACACATTTTGGTGGTTTTATTATATTATGACATGTATACATTTTATTTTGAAACTTTTTTAATTTCAAATTTAAAAACCAAAAAATTACTTAGAAAATAAATCTCCCCAGTAAATTTATAATGTGTGACAAAGTATGCGTACCCTTGAAACCTTGTGCCTTTATACGCTGGCACTGTCCAGAGGGGCTGTTCATTAGGGCTCCGACTTGTCATGTGTATTATGGTAAACAGCATCCGTTTGGTGTAATTTTTCTCCATTAATAAGTCTCTCAGTGACTGCTCCATCCCATGTCATGTGGTGAATGCAACATGTTCAGCAGTCTGTGGGTTCAGCGAGTACCCACGCCTGTGTACAGGGCACTTTTCTTAGTTAATACAAAGACTGAAAAAAAAGAATTACGGTAGAAAACAGGACTCTCCGACGTAAAACTCAATTTACTCCGGAAACGAGGCCCATTATTAACCCCACCAGTAAAGTCAGCAGTGCATATAAATGGAGAAAAATCCGTAATGGGCCCTAAGTATACTAGATTGACATTATTAACTGGTATACAAAGGGCATTTGTTACCGAGCTTTCTGCGCTATCAGAGATATCAAATTAATATAATTTTCATTAGGCGGTAATTGGCCATAAGAGCGGAACTATTTCATTTATTAGCTGCGCTCTTCTTTCCCGAATAAATCTTTCAATAGTATTTTTTTTTAGTAAATGGAGAACAAATCTTTACAATATATTTGCAAGACGATAATATTTACTGAATTTACATCAATATATCTTATCTATAGAAGTGGTTTTTGATCACTGTAGGATAAAAGCGGTAAATGTATGTAAAGCGTTATGGAATTAATGGCGCTATATAAGTGAATAAATATTATTATTATTAGTACCATTTTCAAATAAAGTATTATTTTAAACAAATACATTTTTAAAAATAAACTTACAAAAAGTAATAGCTTTCTTTTTTTTATACTTTTTTTTATTTTTAAATCTTGTGTGCATTTTATTTTTCTAATTATCGTTGCATTTAAAAAGGATTTAATTATGCTATCCTAGGCTTAACCCCTTCAGCCCCCGGGCACTTTCCATTTTTGCATTTTTTGTTTTTTTCTCCTTTTCTTCCGAGAGCCGTAACTTTTTTATTATTCCGTCAATCTTGCCATATGAGGGCTTGTTTTTTGCGGGACGAGTTGTACTTTTAAATGAAACCATAGGTTTTACCATATATTGTACTGGAAAACAGCAAAAAAATTCCAAGTGTGGAAAAACTGCAAAAAAAGTGTCATCGCACAATAGTTTTTGGGATGTTTTATTCACCGTGTTCACTATATGATCAAACTGATGTATCTATGTGATGCCTCAGGTAGGAGCGAGTTTGTAGACACCAAACATGTATAGGTTTACTTGTATCTAAGGGGTTAAAAAAAATTCACAAGTTTGTCCTATAAAAGTGGCGCACATTTTGCGCCATTTTCCGAAACACGTAGCGTTCTTATTTTTTGGGATCTATGGCTCAGTGATGGCTTATTTTTTGTGTCTCGAGCTGACGTTTATAATGGTACCATTTTTGCGCAGATGCTATGTTTTGATCGCCTGTTATTGCATTTTGCGTAAAACTTGCGGCGACCAAAAAACGTAATTTTGGCGTTTGGAATTTTTTTGCCACTACGCCGTTTACCAATCAGATTAATTGATTTTATATTTTGATAGATCGGGCATTTCTGAACGTGGCAATACCAAATATGTGTATATTTATTTATTTTTTAACCCTTTAATTTTCAATGGGGGGAAAGGGGGGTGATTTGAACTTTTAGGGTTTTTTTTTTTGTTTTTTTTTAAAACTTTTTTTTTAACTTTTTTTTTTTATTTTACTAGTCCCCCTAGGGGGCTATAGCAATCAGCAATCCGATCGCTGATCGCTATCTGCTGATCACAGCAATACAGCTGTAATCAGCAGATTCAGTCACTTTGGTTTTCCCTCTGCTCTCGGCCGAGGGAAAACGAAAGTGAAACATCGAAGCAGCAGGCGTCATCACATGACCCTGTGCTATGATGGCAACCACCGATAGTCACGTGATAACACACGTGACTTCCGGTGGGGGCGGCGGTAAGTAACAAACATGGCCGCGCGCATTTAAATCTTGCTGCCAGACTTTGGCAGCAAGATTTAAGGGGTTAATGGCCGCGGGTGGAAGCGATTCCACCCGCGGCTAGCAGGCACACATGGCAGCTGTTGAAAACAGCTGATATGTGTGCCGATCCACACCGCCTGCCCGCGGCAGGGGGCGGGGCTTAACGGGACACGATCCTGGACGGATAGATCCGTCCAAGGTCGTGAAGGGGTTAACCCCTTCAGCCACCGACGATTTTCCGTTGTTTTGTTTTCGCTTTTACCTCCCATTCTTCCAAAAGTCATAACTTTTTTATTTTTCCGTCAATTTTGCCATATGAGGGCTTGTTTTTTTTGTGGGACGAGTTGTACTTTTGATTGAAACCATTCAAATAGAGGAACCGCATGTGGCTTTTGTTCTCAATTATTTAAAGAAATCATTTAAAAAATGGCGTGCGCCCCCCTCCCCAATTTTGATAACCAGCCATGATAAAGCCCGACATTTTTAGCTATAAATCGTTTTATAATTACTCATTTTTGTGTGTTATTATATTATGACGTGTTTACATTATTATAGCTATTTTTGACCCTTTTTCAATTTTAAGTTTAAAAAAAAAAATAAAAATAAAAATTCCTTAAAATATAAATCTCCCCAGGGAATTTATAATGTGTGACAAAGCATGCATGTCCTAAATTTTTATATTTTAATTGTTTTATAATTTAAAAAAATGGCGTGCGGTCCTTGTGTCGCCCAGGGAATGGGGTACTCGGTCCCGGCCAGTATTTAGCTGGTGAATGTCACTTTGGTGGCCGTTGCCTGGTCCCGTGCCCTGTGTGCTTTTTAATGGGGAGTATTTACAGGGGAGATTTAAGTCATTTGTGTGATGCCACCTGCGGGTTGTGGTTAGGATTATCTCTAGGGCTGGCGGTACTGGCAGCTGTGGTGGTAGGCCCTCCGCAGGTAGGGCTGAGCCCTGGAGATGTATGGTGGAGTAATAAGGGAGGCCACACCGTGGGTTGCAATTAACAGTCTCTACTCACTCTTGACCCTCGGACGGCTGGTTCAGGTCCCTGTAGTTCCAGTGCCAGCTTGATGACTTGATTGCTCTGTCCCTGGCACCCTCAATGTGGTTAGGACCCCATTGCGTGGAGCAGTTTGGGACCCGACTGTCCCTTTTCATGGCAGTCTCCTTGTCCGTGCGGCAGGCAGTATGGACCCTGTAGGGCTAGTCCGTGTCCCGAATCCTGATCCTTTACTGCTGATGCACCCGGATCTGTGGGTCAGTGTGGTCCGTGGAGGTCCCCTCACTGTGCAAGTATTTGCCAGACCATATGAAACTGACATCTGATCTAGGGCCCTGTTCCCCGTTGGTGCTTTGGACCCAGCGGTAGTCGGGTGTAATTGCCCTGGCAACCACTCTCCTGTGCCCCCGGGGTTAGCATTACACGACATAGCTCTCAGGCACCTCTCCTCTCTTCACTCTCTACTACTTCGCTGACTAACTGTCTCCTTTCATCAGGCTGTCTAGTCCCCTGGTCTGACTCCGCCATCTAGGTGGCCGTCTTCTTGTGTCCAACTAGCCAATTACCCTTGGAGTGGAGTGGTAACTGGGATTTTGGTGTGTGTGGGTGTTGCTGGCACTGGTCTTCAAGGTCCCAGGGGGTAGGCTCTGCATCCTGGTGAGGATGCAGTTCCTAGTAGTGCCCTGACTGGCTCAGAGGAGCTACATCCTCCCCCCAACTTGTATAATCAGCCATGATAAAGCGCAAGAGCTGAGGGCTGGTATTCTCAGGCTCGGGAGACCCATGCTTATTGGGCCCCCAGCATAAAATTAGCAGCTTGCTGTTACGCTGCTAAGGCGTGTAGATGTACTGTGGATTCGCTGGACCACTGGGGTCCAATAGTAGCAGATTACATGATACAGCAAGATACCAGAGAGAACTTGGAGAAAATAGAAGAAGGTTTATTATGGGATTGATTTACAGAGCAGGTGCTGAGAGGGCCCAAAGTGTCACGGCGCAGAGCACCGCCGGAGGAGCAACCAGAGAGAGGACCCCTATACAGGAATTATGCCGGCACAGCCACGGAGAGTCCGAAAACTGTTTGCCGCTGAGATGAATCACGCTGAGCACCCCCGGAGAGGTTACTGATGAGGGAACCCCTATACCGGGATTATCGTGGTCACGACTCCAGAGAGTCAGACAAATGGAATCCTTGAGAGGTCTTCATCCACGGAAATGATGCGTCTGGGCTTTTTTAGAGGAATTATAGGAATCCCAAACCGCTTGGCTACAGAATGCTGGATGAAATTTCCTCTTGACCCGGAATCCAGATAGGCCTCGGAGAACCGACGTTGCTGAAGAATACCTGAATTAACACTGTTAGAGGGAGAAAAGAATCATTTTCACTGGCGGGCTCTGCAGCCTGTAGATTATTCAGGTGGGTGTCCAGGGTTTGCATGAAGGTGACAAGCTGATCCTAACTCCGTCGAAGTCCAGGTAGTTCTCTCTGGGCTGAAAATTGGGAATATTCGGAGCACATGGCCTGGGCAAACTGTTACGCCGCTAACTCGTGGAGATTTACTGTGGACTCGCTGGACCACCAGGGTCCGATGGTAGCAGATTATATGATACAGTAAAAGACCAGAGAGAACTTGGAGAAAATAGAAGATGGTTTATTATGGGATTGGTTTACAGAGCAGGTGGTGAGAGCGGGCCCAAAGTGTCACGGCGCAGAGCACCGGAGGAGAAGCAATGCCGACAATACCGACAACCGCTTGCCAGAGAGACGACTCACGCTGAGCACCCCCAGAGAGATTACTGACGAGGTAACCCCTATACAAGCATTATCATGGTCACGGCTCTGGAAGGTCAGACCGTCCATAGAGTCCAGGCTTAGTCAGTAGAATGATGGCTCAATTGGATGGTAGAATCCAGAATGCTCTGTACCATCCAAGAGAAGCGGATTCAGTAGTAGAAAGAATCCGTGATGCTCTGCACTTTTCCTGGGGAAGCGGATCCGGCCATTGTAGGAATCAGGAGAGTTCCAAAAGGACCTGAAGGTTCACACTGCCGAACCTGAAGGGATTCGGCAGTGTGAAGTGTAGGGATCTGGACCATAAGGTAAAATACCCCTGAAGGTCCGACGTAATCCACACAACATGCCACGATGATCCCAACTTTTCTACATCTGAAGTGACAAGGGCACCCATAGGACATAACTGCCCTCTGTAAATTCAGGCAGAGACTGAGCCTCAGCGATCAGCAGTGACATTACTCAGGTTAGTTGCGGTCACTGCTGGAGGTTCCCACAGTCCTCCACCTGTGTCCACAGGTAACATGATCTCAGGTGTCTTCATTAAACTCAGTGACCAGATCAAGTTACCTGCGGTCACAGGTGGAGGATTGCAGGTAACTTGACCTGGTAACTGAGTTTAATTTAGGGCTTAGTGACAGCTGTGGGCTGTAATTAACCCCTTATTATCCTGAAAGCCACCACACCTGGGCAATTGGGAAGAGCCGGGTAAAGGTCTGGGATTGACACATCTAATGGATGCGACAATCCTGGACAGCTGCAGGCTGCTATATTTAGTCTGGGGGGACCCAATAAGCATGTGTCTCCCCAGCCTGAGAATACCAGCCCCCAGCTGCCGGGCTTTATCTTCGCTGGGTATCAAAATTATTATTTAAATAAAAATAATAAAAAAATGCCGCATGTGGTTCTTCTTCTTTTGATACACAGCCAGATAAGCGCATGGCTGAGAGCTGCAGCCTGTAGCCGTATGCTTTAGCTGTGCTGGGTATTATAATATGGGGGGACTCGGACATTTTTTTTATTTATTTATTTTTATACCAAAATATAAAGGCACATAACGCCTGTGATTGGAAGCAGTCACACATGCTGGCTCTCAGGGTGGGGGAGCTGTCTGACTAGAACCAATCACAGACACCAGTGGGCGGGGTAAGCAGTGCATATGCATGAGGCTAATAAGTGGCCCAGAAGCAGAATGAGCTGCAGCAGGAGCAGTGACAGCAGCATCGGAGACTCGGTAAGTGTATTGTACTTGCTGTATTTTCCTTTTATTTTTCCTTTTTTTTCATTACCTGAGTCCCGGGCCCGGCAGTAAGGTACTTTTGAACCTGTGCAGGGTCCGCCCATTGCTACCTACAAATCATTGAGGAAGTGCAAATGCAGTAAAAAATGCCGAAACAATGCCATAAAAATCACATAAACAAATGCACGAAAAACTGCACTAAAACGCAGAAAACCACCAGACTTCCTGCTACAATTATAAGGTCTTGCTGCAGAAAAAACTCAGCATAAACACCCTGTGTGAACGTACCTCAAGAGTTGCAATCTCATCATACAAGAAATCAATACTCCGACATGTAATTTATGTCACATGAGCATGCATTTGTAGGGCCAGAAGAGGGCTCCAATGTACATGCCCCCAAGACTCAGGAGAAGTTTACGAGGACCTGGTTCCATTGGATTTCCTTCCAAGAGTCTGTAGAATATGAAGAGGTATTGAAAGGAAACTATTTCCTAGCCATGTAATCAACTCTCGCCATTGATAAAAAATACACATGTGCATCAGTCTTTTATTATTTTTACTTTTTCAAAGTTCTCCCTTTTTTGTTTTAACTGAACCCTCCACCAAGCCTCTTCCCCATTATGTCTTTGTCCCGTGCTCACAGAAAATTTGTTCAAATGACAATATTGTGAAACATTAATATAAGCTTAGACCATAAACAGTTATAGTATATACTAGAGTCCACAGAAGTAGTGGCACACACCATCCATTAAAACGTCATACTTTATTCGAATTACGGTATTTAAAATAGCTATGGACATAGCCATCATATAGGGAAGGTGGGAAAACAGAGATGCAGGTGCGGCTTCTTTGGGTGACGGCTGTTTCGCACTGTCAATGCTTCAATGGGTCCACCTTGAGTATATACTAGCTTGGTAGTGCTGATGTAACGTGGTGTGAGGAGGTAGCTGTGGACGAGGTAGTCATCTGTTGTGCCCTGGCACGTTACATGAAGTGGGGGTTTTGGCTGAACTTGTGGACTTGTGCTTGGGAAGCTGTATGCCTTTACAGGCTACACAATGTCAATGACGTTAGCCAATACCAGATGTAAACCAGTTCAAAGAAGGAGACCACTATTTCTTAATAAACGTTGTTTAACTTAACAGAAATTTGATGACTACTATGCACAATAGATAGCAGGTACACAACTTCTCGTATGTTTTATTTTGGACACAAAACATCTCGAAACACAGTTACCTTACACCTTCACACTCACTTGTTCCTGCCTCCATTTGTCTCACTTGCTTTACCAAAACTACACTTAGCACCACAGTACAGTCTGTAAGAGTCATGTCTTCAGCCCATGGTTTCCCATCTTGTCCTCCTCTTAAAGGTGGTGATTTGTCATTATGGCTGAACTTAGGCGGGCTTTGCATACTACGACATCGCAGGTGCGATGTCGGTGGGGTCAAATCGAAAGTGGCGCACATCCGGCATCGCAGTCGATATCGTAGTCTGCAAATCCTTTTTGATACGATTAACGAGCGCAAAAGCGTTGTTATCGTATCATCGATGTAGGGTCCGACATTTCCATAATGCTGGTGCAGCGACAGGTACGATGTTGTTTCTCGTTCCTGCGGCCGCACACATCGCTGTGTATGAAGCCGCAGGAGCGAGGAACATCTCCTACCTGCGTGCGGAAGGAAGGAGGTGGGCGGGATGTTTACATCCTGCTCATCTCCACCCCTCCGCTGCTATTGGCCGCCTGCCGTGTGACGTCGCTGTGACGCCGCACGACCCGCCCCCTTAGGAAGGAGGCGGTTCGCCAGCTAGAGCGACGTCGCAAGGCAGGTGAGTGCATGTGAAGCTGCCGTAGCAATAATGTTTGCTACGGCAGCTATCACAAGATATCACTGCTGCGACGGGGGCGGGGACTATCGTGCTCGACATCGCAGCATCGGCTTGCGATGTCGCAGGGTGCAAAGTACCCCTTAATCTCCAGCTCTCTAACACATAGTGAACTCCTGCCCAGGACATTCACTTCGTTTCACACTTTTGTTCCATCCTGGTCCGCTACCTTAAAGGTAACCTGTCAGGTCCCCTATGCCCTCCAGCCCAGCAGCATTCATGTCTGTATGCCCAAATTACAAGCCTAACCATTCCTGAATAACGCTATTCACTAATATGAATGTTTAAAAATAAACAAATAAATAAAAAATACTTCTAAATCTCGCTTTCCCTATGCTAATTAGGCATGTCATAGGGGTGTTGTACTGACTAACATGCTTCATGTTAAAACTTAAAAGTACTAAAAACTTAGCTATGAGATTATAACAAAAATGTCTTTGAGTTTCTTCTCCAAAAACTCAGTGTAACTTGAGTGTCTTCACACTGTTTTTTTGGAGTCTAAAGCTCTCTTAACCCTTCTCAAATACTCAAAACGTGGTTCTGATGATGTTTTCATGTACTGAAGATAGTTCTGGTGATATATTTGTGTAAGTACCCCTTTAAAAATTTGTATATCCCTTTGGATTGCTTGAGTATGACAATGTGGCCCTTGGACCAAAAAAAAATGTTTTGCACCCCTGCATCACCCCAAAGGGTGTAAGCTCATGAGATCTCTGACAGAACTGGTGATCTATGCATACTACCAGCGCCATAGCGGACTCCAGTGAGGAATAGATCTCATACATGACTAGAGCCTCCTTGACCCTCTCCTTAACCTCTTCCCGACCGCTGACGGTATATAAACGTCGGCGCTTGCTGGGCTTTGTGCAGCGCCAACGTTTATGAACGGTCCGCGGTTTTGCAACGATCGTGACCGTATGGTACCTGTAAGCGCCGGGATTCCGGTGCAGGACGCTAGCTGCGACCCCTGACCTCACCAGGATCTGATTGGTTCAGGTCCTGGTGACGTCAGCGCCGCGCTTACCAATGAAAACGATCGCTGGGAAAGTTTGTTGTAGTTACAAACTTGCCTGGGCGATCTGCCGGTATAAAACACTGCTTCACCTCAGATCCTCCGTGTGTGACTGATCTGAGGAGAAACAGTGTGACAAGTGCTGCTGGCAGGAGCTCTGTCAGTCAGCGATTTTTCACACAGTAAAAAACCCACATATTACATCTATAGAAATCAATTCCCCCTTTTCCCAGTTAGGCAGCATATAGGGTTAGATAGGGTAGATGTTCAGTATAGTATAGCATAGAATACAGTATAGTGAAGTATAGTATAGAATAGAATACAGTATAGTATAGAATACAGTATAGTGTAGTATAGTATAGAATAGAATACAGTATAGTATAGAATACAGTATAGTGTAGTATAGTATAGAATAGAATACAGTATAGTATAGAATACAGTATAGTGTAGTATAGTATAGAATAGAATACAGTATAGTATAGAATACAGTATAGTGTAGTATAGTATAGAATAGAATACAGTATAGTATAGAATACAGTATAGTGTAGTATAGTAAAGAATAGAATACAGTATAGTATAGAATACAGTATAGTGTAGTATATAATACAGTATATAATACAGTATATAATACAGTATAGTATAGAATACAGTATAGATTACAGTATAGTATAGAATACATTATAGAATACAGTATAGTATAGTAAGAATACAGTATAGTATAGAATACAGTATAGTGAAGTATAGTATAGAATAGAATACAGTATAGTATAGAATACAGTATAGTGTAGTATAGTATAGAATAGAATACAGTATAGTATAGAATACAGTATAGTGTAGTATAGTATAGAATAGAATACAGTATAGTATAGAATACAGTATAGTGTAGTATAGTATAGAATAGAATACAGTATAGTATAGAATACAGTATAGTATAGAATACAGTATAGTGTAGTATAGTATAGAATAGAATACAGTATAGTATAGAATACAGTATAGTGTAGTATAGTAAAGAATAGAATACAGTATAGTATAGAATACAGTATAGTGTAGTATATAATACAGTATATAATACAGTATATAATACAGTATAGTATAGAATACAGTATAGATTACAGTATAGTATAGAATACAGTATAGAATACAGTATAGTATAGTAAGAATACAGTATAGTATAGAATATAGTATAGTGTAGTATATAATACAGTATAGAATACAGTATAGTATAGAATACATTATAGAATACAGTATAGTATAGTAAGAATACAGTATAGTATAGAATATAGTATAGTGTAGTATATAATACAGTATAGAATACAGTATAGTATAGTATAGAATACAGTATAGTGTAGTATAGAATAAAGTATAGTTTAGTATAATATAAGTTGATTAGATAAGTTAGATAAATAATTTAGTAATATATAAAGATTAAAAAATTGATCAAAAATAAATTTTTATCAATCAGTAGTGTTAATCTGTCAGTAGCGTCAATCAGTTAGTAGCGTACTGTTGAGTACATTATATATATAAAAATCTAAAAAGTAATAAAATGGCTCGTCGGTTTTATACTGCAGAGCAGGTGTATGCCCTTTTATGCTCTGACAGTGAGGAAAGTGTTCAGTCAGGTAGTGATGAGGATTTTGAGGGCTTTAGTGGCAGCGCCAGTGATGGCTCAGAAATGAGCAGTCAGTCTGGTCCATCCTCAAAAACGACCAGAACCAGTACAAGAGAGGCAAATAGCGCTACTGGAGAAACGGCTCCAAATCAGGGAACGATGGCCAGTACAAGCGAGGTCCCTAGTACGAGTGAATTGGCAGATGCCAATGTACAAAATGCTTTGCCTTTTGATGTAGCATTTCCCAGATGGGAAGCTCCAGATTCAGCTACCCCTTTCATCCCTGATTTTACTGCTAACCCTGGTATAAATGTGGAGGTGGAAGGTTTTGGGCCAGTTAATTTTTTTAATTTGTTTGTGACAGATAGGTTGCTAGAGCATATTGTCCTGCAAACAAACTTATACGCTTCCCAATTTATCACCAAGAATCCTCAATCCTATTATGCCAGATCAAATTCATGGAGGCCAACAAATTGTGCTGAAATGAGAACATTTTTAGGGCTTACATTTGCCATGGGACTTGTTAAAAAACCAAGTATTCGGTCTTACTGGTCCAACAGCCCTGTTTACGCCACCCCAATGTTTCCTGCCGTTATTCCTAGGAGTCGCTATGATATTCTGATGAGATTTTGGCATTTTAATGACAATAGTCAATGTCTGCCTAGAAATGCCCCAGAACATGACCGACTATATAAACTCAGACCCATCATCGAAGAGTTCACAGAAACCTTCTTACGGCTCTACACCCCAACACAAAACATTTCCATCGATGAGTCCCTTGTAAAATTCAAAGGAAGACTGCACCTCAAACAATTTATTCCATCTAAGAGGGCAAGGTTTGGAATAAAGCTATATAAAATGTGCGAGAGCTCAACTGGATACACATCAGCTTTTCGCATTTATGAGGGGAAAGACAGCCAGCTAAACCCACAAGGATGCCCTACTTATTTGGGGACATCTGGAAAAATTGTTTGGGAACTGATTAGTCCATTTTTACAAAAAGGCTATAATCTATATGTGGACAATTACTACTCCAGCATACCACTATTTAAAAGCCTGGTTGAATGCAACATAGGGGCTTGTGGGACCATTCGTAAAAACCGTCAGGGGTTTCCTGAATCTTTGGTGAACGAAAAGTTCCAAAAGGGGCAGTCAGGAGCTGTTCGCAGTGGAAAGCTGCTTGCCCTCAAGTATAGGGATAAAAAAGATATTTATATCCTCAGCTCAATCCACACAGATGCCACAACGGCTGTTGAAGAATTAAGATCCACTACTCCAAAGCTAAAGCCAGTGTCAATCATTGAATACAGCAAATACATGGGGGGTGTGGACCTTGCAGACCAGGTTCTACAGCCATACCAGGTATCAAGAAAATCCTACACCTGGTACAAAAAGTTAGTCATTCACTTGTTTCAGGTTGCCACATACAATTCTTTTGTGTTATATAAAAAAGCAGGACATTCAGAAACTTTCATTGATTATCAAGAAAAGGTAATCGAAAATTTACTTTTTGCAAATTTTGGCCCCACTTATCCATTAGAATCTGAAAATGTCAAAAGACTGACTGAGCGACATTTTATAGCACTCATTCCACCATCAGCAACCAAAAGGAATCCCCAGAGAAGATGTCGTGTATGTACCAAGAGAGGAGTGAGACATGATACCCGCTATTATTGCCCACAATGCCCTTCATTACCAGCCTTATGCCTCACTGAATGCTTTAAAATCTTCCACACAGAGCCACGTTTTTAAATAGTATAAAAGTATCCCCTTTTATCATTCAAATACATGGAAATAGTAAATTATACACGGTACAATATATTGAGCACTACTATGGCATATTTGCAAATTTTGCACTAAAAACATCCACTGCGTGCTTGTTTCTGGAAATAATTGATGGAGTGAAACTTGTCATTAAACCTAAATATGAATTTCCAGTGGGGTGTAATTTCCACAAAGGGGTCACTTCAGAGGGGATTCTGCTGTTATTGCAATTAGCAGCTCTGCAAATGGAGTCCTCAAACTAGTCTAGGAATACACATGCTCCAAAAGTCAAATGGCGCTCCTTGCCTTCCGAGCCCTGCCATGCATCCATAGAGTAGTTTTCCAGCACATATAGGGTATCAACGCATTCAGGAGAAATTGTACAACAAACTATATGGTTCAATTTTTCCTTTTACCCTTGTAAAAATTAAAGATTTGTGGCTAAATTTACATTTTTATGGGAAAATTTCATTTTTTAATTTTCACGGTTTAGTGTTATTACATTCTGTGAAGCACCTGTAGGTTTAAAGTGCTCATTATACATCAATATATATTCCTTAAGGGGTCTAGTTTACAAAATGGGGTGACATGTGGGGGAGCTCCACTGTTTAGGCACATCAGGGGGACTCCAAATGAGACATGGCGTCCGCAATCCATTCCAGACAGTTTTGCATTCCAAAAACCAAATGACGCTCCTTGCCTTCTGAGCCCTGCCATGCATCCATAGAGTAGTTTTCCAGCACATATAGCGTATCAACGCATTCAAGAGAAATTGTACAACAAACTATATGGTTCAATTTTTCCTTTTACCCTTGTAAAAATTAAAGATTTGTGGCTAAAGTTACATTTTTATGGGAAAATTTCATTTTTTAATTTTCACGGTTTAGTGTTATTACATTCTGTGAAGCACCTGTAGGTTTAAAGTGCTCATTATACATCAATATACATTCCTTAAGGGGTCTAGTTTACAAAATGGGGTGACATGTGGGGGAGCTCCACTGTTTAGGCACATCAGGGGGACTCCAAATGAGACATGGCGTCCGCAATCCATTCCAGACAGTTTTGCATTCCAAAAACCAAATGACGCTCCTTGCCTTCTGAGCCCTGCCATGCATCCATAGAGTAGTTTTCCAGCACATATAGCGTATCAACACATTCAAGAGAAATTGTACAACAAACTATATGGTTCAATTTTTCCTTTTACCCTTGTAAAAATTAAAGATTTGTGGCTAAAGTTACATTTTTGTGGGAAAAAGTAAAATTTTCATTTTTCCCTTCCATATTGCTTTAGTTCCTGTTAAGAACTGGAAGGGTTAATAAACTTCTTGGATATGATTTTGACCAGTGTGAGGGGTGTAGTTTTCAGAATGGTGTCACTTTTGGGTATTTTCTGTCACTTAGGCCCCTCAAAGTCACTAAAAATAGGGTATGGTCCCTAAAAAAATTATTTGGGAAATTTTGTTGGAAAAATGAGAAATTGCTGATGAACTTTGACCCCTTATAACTTCCTAACAAAAAAAAGTTATGTTTCCAAAATTGCGCGGATGTAAAGTAGGCATGTGGGAAATGTTTTTTATTAACTATTTTGTGGGACATAACCCTCTGGATTAAGGGCATAAAAATAAAAAAATTGAAAATTGCAAAATTTTCTAACTTTTTACCAAATTTTCGATATTGTCACAAAAAAACACAAAATATATCGTCTTAATTTTTCCACTATCTTGAAGTACAATATGTCATAAAAAAACAATCTCAGAATTGCCGGGATCCATTGAAGCGTTTTAGAGTTATAACCTGTCAAAGTGACACTGGTCAGAAATAAAAAAATTGGTCCGGTCACGAAGGCAAAAACAGGCTCTGGTGCGAAAAGGTTAATGTCCTGTAGGAGCTGGCTCCTAAGAACAGGGTTATTCAACTGGGTGTCTACAGATCAATGCCTGAATTTGGAGCAAAAAATCCTCTGTGGGTCGACATCCCTTTCTAAGAGTTCAGATTTTGGACTCGGACAGCTACACTTTGTTGGGGTCATCGTAGAGAAGACCAAGTGCCGAGACAAAAACGTCCACCGAGCTAAACACAGAGGAGTTGGGGGGTAAGGAGAAAGCCGATGATTGTGGGTCTCCGCTAAAAATGGACACAGCAATCCCCACATGTTGGGCCTCATCACCGGAAGAGTGGGGGTTGCAATTGGCAGTACAATCTACAGGACTCCCGAAAGGAGACAAACCAACTGCAATCTCCAGTGAACTGATCGGGAAGTGGTAGTTTAGGCTCAGGGGCCCTGGTTTCTACTCCTGCTTGCCCAGTAGGTGGAGTTTGGGCTTGCAGCTGATCTGATTAGCACGGCCACCTGCATGGTGAGCGCCTGCATCTGTTTAGCCAGGCTGTTGATGGGATCAATGAGCAAAGAGGGGTTTTTTTTCTTTGTTTTTGTGGGGCTGAAGATAATGGGACAGAGAGTACGGATGGTACGAGGGCTCCTGGGCTGACCCTAAAACTGTGGACCCTGTGCTGTCCCTTATCCCGACGGTAAACTTGAAAGTAATCATGGTCGAGTCTCCACTGTGTCCCTGACTCTTGTTGGGCCCTGACTCAATACACGGGTACCCACAACCCAGGGCTGGGCAGGACATGAAGTATAACACCTCCCACAAGACAAAGATAAGGGGATAAAACTGAATTCACACCACATGTATCCACAAAGGAGAGACCAAAAGACACTGGAGGGAATTTTTTTATTATAGTACAGTTGGAATAAATTTGTGAATTTTCACTTTTTATATGATGCATGCCAATTTCAGATCGTGCTGGTTATCTTTTTTTCTCTGTTTTGACCGTAGTTATGCTACAAATCTGGTGTCTGACCAACACCATACCATGCACGCCTGATTTTGGTTTGCAATATATTCCTCCTGTTGGTAGCTGTTCAGACTCAGTTACCTCACCCCTTTCCACAGGCAATGCTAATTAAGCACCATTCTTGGATCTGGTCCGCCTTTATCAATGGTTGCTGTTTGGCACTGGGAGGATCAGTTCTGATATAGTCCTGGTATGTGTGGGGCTTTCTCCACATGCTGGGACCTGGGCTGGTCTCTATCCATAAGTGCCTTTTTTGCAACATGGAAGCGGCTATATACTGGTTGCAGGTATGTGTGCTCCATTATGGTTCTGCTTTTAACTTTATCTAGGAGGCCGCATGGCACATGAAATACAGAATGTAGAGTAGGACCCCCCTATTGAGATTTGCCGTGACGTTGGCAGGGGTGGCTCAAAAAATTGATCAATTATTTGCTAAAAATCTCATTTTTTTATTATAGTACAGTTGGAATAAATTTGTGAATTTTCACTTTTTATATGATGCATGCCAATTTCAGATCGTGCTGGTTATCTTTTTTTCCCTGACTCAATACACGGGTACCCACAACCCAGGGCTGGGCAGGACATGAAGTATAACACCTCCCACAAGACAAAGATAAGGGGATAAAACTGAATTCACACCACATGTATCCACAAAGGAGAGACCAAAAGACACTGGAGGGAATAAACCAAAGGGGAAGGAGAAAGTCACACCAGGGAGCTATCATATAGCGCAGACAACAAATAGCTGGTCACCAAATAGAGGGTCACCACTGACACCGGGATATCGTAACTGCAAGCAGAAACTATCTTTGATGGTCTCCTACTACACTCTCCAGCCTTAAATAGGAGGAGACTAGCTAAGGAAGGTAATCAGCAACCTGGCTCTCAGACTAGCACACTGCTTCAAAATGGATAACTCCTACACAGCTGGAAGCAGTGAAATAACTAAGGCTTGGGTCACATGTAGCGACGCACCAATGATCCCACCAGCGATCCGACCTGGCAGGGATTGTTGGTGCGTCGCTGCATGGTCGCTGGTGAGCTGTCAATCAGCCAGATCTTACCAGCGACTAGCCATCAGCCACCAGCGACTCATGTAACGATGCTGCGCTTGGTAACCATGGTAAATATCAGGTAACTAAGCAAAGCGCTTTGCTTGGTTACCTGATATTTACCCTGGTTACACCGCTTACAGGCTGCCAGCGCTGGCTCCCTCTATACGTAGCTAAGGTACACATCTGGTTACTAAGCAAAGAGCTTTGCTTAGTTACCCGATATTTACCCTGGTTACCAGCATACACTGCTTACAAAGAGTCGGTGCTCGTTGGTCTCCCGCAGACAAACACGCCGATGTGTGTTGCACAGCAGGAGACCAACGAGCAAAAAATGAACAAGAACAGTGTGTAACGATCAGCGATTTCACAGCAGGGACCAGGTCGCTGCTTAGTGTCACAGACAGCGAGATCACTGATGAGGTCACTAGTACGTCACAAAACCTGTGACTCAGCAGCGATCTCGCTAGCGAACTCGATATGTGAGAAGTAACCTTAAGCCAATGCCCCGCCGAACTGAGCCCTTAAGAGATACCAGGCTGCCCATTGGACCCAACAATGTGAACAGAGTCCAATGCCGTAGAAGTAATCCGCGTATGCGGATCCGGACAGCCCATGGCACTATCACTAACAACACTTGTTACAATACACATTCCACCTCATTAACACATTACATATTATACATTACATATCATAACAATACCATTGGTGTCTTCAAGAGGAAACATGGGCAATGTATCGCCTTACATTTCCCTATCCTTTAATGATGGTTGTCCTCGACCATCCGGAAAACCTGAAAAACACCAATATACTTTACTACACTGGACATAAAATTAATCAGCAAGATGTCTTTTCCCGTTTCTTCTCCAGAACAATGCTGACTCGGTGCTACTTGGTTGGGATCCTGGATCCATAATTGTCCAAGTCCATCGTTCTAAACCGGCACCAGCCCCTCAGGTTAATTTGGCTCATTTCAAGACGGGCCTTCAAGCCAACATAACTGCACAGCCCATCTCCTTTACGGATTTCTCTTCATGTCTTGGGCACAGTCCATTTATCGCCCAACACTTCTTAGAACGGGAACACAGTATTGTCTTGTCAGTCCTGTCCACGAGACAGGCACACAGTCCCTTGGTGGCAAAGGCCATCTTGGATTGCACTCAGTCCTTAGCAAAGGGCAAGCAATCCTCCTGTGGCACTCAATCTAGCAATCTTTCAGCCTCCAACTCCATTTTCTTTGCCTTCTCCTTACTGGTCCTCTTCTGACCATATTCAGACCCAGGTCTCCTCTTCTTGCTCCGGACGGATAACCTCCACAATTCAATGCTCTCTGGTAGTATGCTCTCTCTCAGGGGTGGGGACTACCTTCAAGGTCAGTGGGCAACTCACTGGCATGTGGACCTGCAAGGCTTCCAGCCGCTTACCCCTCCCATGTGCCAGGAACTAGGTCTTGGTATAAGATTCACTTTCTACACCGCACCCAGCCTCTTCTTCAGCTCTGTCATTATACTCTCAGTCATTGCAGGGTAATTCTTCCTTCTCAACTTCTTATAAGCAAATGGTACCATCCTAGTTATGGCTCGGCGTCATGCGTCCCGACTCCACCTTTCCCTTGGTGGGGTCTTACTTGGCTCACCAGCCCATTTCTCCAATGTCTCTGCCAATTTTCTGGCATCACACCATACTAGGTTGGCCTTTTGTTCCAGTTCATCCTACTGGGGCATTTTATACTGTGCACTGGCCTCTACCAGTCTCGACACTCACTTCGGTAAACATAACCTCTGGAGGGCTGGATGGATCTTTGTGCCCTTTGTGTCTTTCATGGCCACAATAGGCGGAACCTTCTTCCAGTGCTGTGCCACTACTAGCCATCTTTCAGTCTGTCCTCAGTGCTATCTTAGACCATGTAATTGTTGTCATACTCAATGTAACTTGAACCTTTCCAGCATTATCTCGCATTATTCCTGTGACAAAGTTCTATCCTGCCAACTATGGCAAGTGTAGCATGGTATGAGGTGGTAGCCATGGGTGAGGTAGTCATCTGCTGTGCCCCAGCACGATACATGAAAGTGGGTGTCCTCACTGGGTGTATGGACTTGCGCTGTGGAGGCTGCATAATGCCAATGACTTGGCTGGCTAGGACCAGTTGTAAACCAGTTCAGTGAGGGAGATGACTAGAGATGAGCCACGAATCTAGTGTTCGAGTTCGGTTCAGTTCGTCGAACTTGGGGTGTGTCCGTCGAACGTTCGTCGAATGTTCGCCAAACACTTTCGAACACCTTCGAACTCCATTGAAAACAATGGCAGGCAAACACAAACACATACAAACATGCACAAACACGAACGTACACACACATATTATGCTCACCTTACCTTCCGTTCCATCCCCGGCCTCCTGGGACTTGCAGTTCGCCGGTACAAGATGTGTGTCGGGTAACCATCACGACCGATCCTGGAACTTCCACTGACAGAGTGCTGATATCAAAGGCAGGAGCCACTTGCCTCTGATTGGCCAGCGCGCTGCCTTTGAGTAGCGTCTGACAGAGGAAGGTCCTCCCTTGTCGCGATGGTTACCTGATACACATCCTGTAGCGGTGAACTACGTGTATCGGGTAACCATCGCGACGAGGGAGGAATTTCCTCTGTCAGATGGTACTCAAAGGCAGTGGCCAATCAGAGGCAAGCGGCTCCTGCCTTTGACGTCAGCGCTCTGGCAGCGGAAGTTCCGCCATCGGTAGCGATGGTTACCCGATCTTGTACCGGCAAACTGCAAGTCCCAGGAGGCCGGCGATGGAACAGAAGGTAAGGTGAACATAATATGTGTGTGCGTGTATGTTTGTGTGTGTTTGTACGTGTTTGTGTGTGTTTGTGCATGTGTGGAATGGCACAATAGGGGACCAGGATGGGACATTTAACAAGTTGTGGAACGAATTGTCTGCATTCCACTGATTTCCTATGGGAAATCTTGCTTTGCTAAATGAGTAACTTGGTTAGCAAGCAAATTCCCAGAACGGATTGTTCTCGTTAACCAAGATTCCACTGTATTAATATTGAATGACTGTATTACTGTGAAAAGCCAGCTACGCTTTTGGTGATCGAACCATTATCGAACATAACCTCGAACTGTCGAACTTGAAGTTAATTGTTTGCGTTCGTCGAACGACTCGAACATCGAATAAAACAGGTCGAATTTGAGATTGGCGAACAGTTTGATTCGAACACCGCTCATCTCTAGAGATGACCGGTTCTTAATAAACATTGTTCTACTTACCAGCCATTTGATGACAGCTATGCACAATAGATAGTGGGTCACCACTTCTTGTACGTTTCATCTTGGACACAGAGAATCTATAATCACATTTGCTTTACTCCTTCACACTGACTTATTCCTGTCTCAATATGTCTCACTTGCTTCACTACAACCCAACTTAGGACCATAGTACAGTCTGTAAGAGTCATATCTCTGAGCCGTGGTTCCCCAACTTGTCTTCTTCTTAAAGGAGCTGATTTGCCAATATGGTAGTGAAGCATCCCATGGGGCCTGGGGAATACTCGCCACCGGGCCGGTGAGGGTCAGGGGATGTCACGGATGGCCCTGCCCGGTTTCTTGACCCCAAGGTGTCCACGAAGGGATGGAAGATGGGATGATGGTGGGGAGATGAGAATGAAGGGGTTGAAGATGTTGGGAGTTGTTGTCTCGTGATGCCACCTGTGGTACGCGGCCAAAGATTTGCCGCTGCTGCGGGTGCTGTACTCTGGGGCGGATGGTGTCGCAGCCAGGATGGTTCAGCTCCCTACAGGTAGAGCTAGGCCCCAGGGAGGATGATGGGGGCATTAGTGGTTCTTTGGCGGGGCGCCGGCGCCGGCAATGAAGGGCTGACTCAGTGGTTGCGGTTCGAGGTCTTTTACTCACAATCCGGTTGTCACCCTTGGAGTGCCGGTCTCTGCCGTTATGGGCCCCAGCTGATTCCGGATAATTCGGAGGTCACCACCGGAGTTCCCACTGTGTGTCCTTTCTGGTCGGGGTCCCTCCAATCTCATGGATGGAATGTGGAACGGGCTGCGGCTGTTTCTTGCACTCTCCACAGACCGTGGAATCTCCTGTAGCTGTGTAGAGCCCAGGCCACAGGTCTTGCAGTGTTCCAGAAGTGTGAAGAAGAAAATGCCTTGACCGAGGTCCTGACTGTGCTCCTCACCCCAAGCTGTGCCCGGGGGTAACTGACTAAGTGGGAAGATGCTTCTTCCTTTTCCCCAAGTGGTGCCCGCCCTAGGTCGTTGTCCTAGTGACTGGGAAAGTCCCATGCCTCGTGATGGCCACGCCCCTGTCTACCCTAGGCCAATCCCAGTGATTTGTGAATGTAGTGAACACCAGCAATTAACCTCTTCCTTACCCGGGATGAGTACTGCCCCCTAAGTGAGATGCAGAACCCTGTGGCAACTGAAGCCTCAGAGGCGCCTCAGTAGAACTTAGTCTCAAGCCATATGATGCTAGGAAACTCCTACTCCGGACACTCACTTTGTCTCACATTTCTCTTCTGTCCTGGCCCGTTACCTTAAGAGTTATACACTCAGAGTTGTACTGCTAGGTATTCTCTCCCAGAACCTGTCTCTTCTCAATCACTCTGTTCTTCAGTCTATCCTCTAACCTGTCTCCCATAGATCACTCTGTATCCCAGTAAACTCTCTCTCTCTCTCTCCAGGATTTCTCTATCTATGGCCTTGTTCCTTTCCCTCTAGGGACACCTAGATCATGCAGCTCTGTTCTCTATCAGACCTTAGGTCCGTCACTACTGCAAGCTAGGTCCTTTCTGCCCTCCTGTCAAGAAACTATCACTGTTTTATTAGCCTAGCATCTTCCACTCTGAGCTAGTCCCAAACATTAACTCTCACTTACCCTACTGTCTGGCACAACACAGTCTATCTGTAATAACATACGTTACAATTCACATTGTACCTCAATAACACTTATCACATCACACATTATACATTAAATATCATAAAAATAACATTGATGTCTTCAAGGGGGGAACATGGCCAATATGTCCACCATCTTACCCTGAAGTATACCTTATATCTGGTGATCTTGGATGTTTAATAGCCATCACTCCAACAAATTATCTATACCACTAAATGAATGTCCGCTTGGATTTCTGCTGTAAAATTTATAAACAGAGGATTTACTAAAAAGAAGGGGAAAAAATGGACTGCTGAGAAATTTCCCTTTTTTACCATAAGGAAACCTCTTAATCTATTTGGAAAACCTTACAATTACACTATCACCAGTGTGAAAGTGGTGACTATTATTCTTGCTGTATTTTGTTGAACCTATAGACCAATTTTAGCTCTTCTCAGCTGTTTTCTTCAATTTATCACATTTAATGCTAATGTGGCTACCCAGAGATAAAAAAAAATATTTTTCAAGGGTCTCAGAATGATTTCAAATGATAAAAGAACTATATACTGTATGTGCGTGAAGAAGGAATTTGACCGATTCCAAAACTTGTTGCACTTTAATGATAAACAACATTGACTCTTCTAGGTACACTGCACACAGTTTTTGTAGGAATTCAGGATGGAGGTTGTTCCAAACATCATGGAGAACTAACCACAAATCTATGATATGACCTTCAGAGAGCCCTGATCTCAACATTATTGTGCCTGTGTGAGATCACATGAAAAGACAAAAGGAATTGCATTCGTTGAAGATCTGCGGTTATTTCTTCGAGATGTTTGGAAAATCCTCTGTCGAGTTGCTTCAAAAATTGAATGCAAGGTGAATGTGTATGTAGAAGAACTCATGCTGTTTTGAAGATAAATTGCGTTCACCAAATATTAATCTGAATTAGATTTCTCTTTTCTTTATTCAGTTTGCCTTTTGCTTTTTGATGAAAAATAAACTATTAACACTTCTGTATTAGAAAGCTACGGTACTTACATTACAGCATTTCTTGTATATTCAAGTCAAATTTTCTGGACAAATTCGACACAACTGACAAAATCAAATTTCTGCATATTCGCTCATAACTCAGTCACATCTCATCAGATCACATGTAAGCGCAAGTGAGAAATAAAACAAGTATACTATTCTCTCCATAGTATTTCTGCTTTTCTAGATCTTATTGTGAAATGAGTGTGAGTGATTACATTACAGTCAATCATTACCCTGTGATGTCACTGTGGATAACATTGTGCCCAGCAGGGATAGGCCACCACAGTAGCAGGAAGTGATATCACCATAGACTTGATGACTTCAATATTTCAAAACAAAGAGGTCCTTACATGCTGGTGTCGCGGGCGGGGAGGACGCTGGCGCTGCTGCGCGCTAACGCTCGGGTCCGGTGCTGCCGCGGCTGATGCTGCTCGGTGGCTCGAGCGGTGGGCCGGATCCGGGGACTCGAGCGGCGCTCCTCGCCCGTGAGTGAAAGGGGTGGTTGGTTTGGAGGATTTAGTCCGTGACGTCACCCACGGGTCGTGGTGAAGATGGGCACCACCGCTGCTGGTGACGGGGATCCCGGGAGCGATGGTAAGGAGCAGCTTGGATGTTGTTTTCCCCCTCTGTGGGTAGGGGTCGGTGGTGACAGGTAGGCAGGGTTGGTGAAGTGCAGGGTTGCAGAGACAGCGCGGCGCGGTGCCGGATGGCATGAGTGTACTCACTCAGTAAGAAATGTACAAAGTCATCTGTAAACCAAATGGCTGGATGGACGGGTCCCGCAGCCAGCTGCTGTGTCTCTCCCCGGACAGGTGATGGCGGCTGTCTTTCCCTGCACTTTGATGTTCTCGTTTGACTACTATGGATCCCCAACGGTAGTCCGCTGCCCGGTGTATGGGTACCGGAGGAGCCCGTTTGCCCGCAGGCGCTGGCCCTTGGGTCTCTAGCCTTAGGCGGTAGCTGTATACCCTCACGGTGTGGGTGGTTGCCTTCAATCGGGACTTTTGCTGTTAGGAAACCCCTGGGGTCCTGGTCACATTCAGATTTGACTATTGTCAGCGGCTCCAAGCCTGGTCGGGGTCCGATGGCCCTGCCTGTGTGTGCTGGCTTCACTTCGCTCCCCGGTCGGTACCGGCGGGCCAACGCCTGACCCCGGTCCTACGGGTCGCGTTGCTCCACCACTCCTGCAGACGGCCACCACCGTCTGCCAACCTTGCTGTCAGTGCCTGGGCCACAAACCCAGACACCCAAGTGTTTACTCCTCTCACTTCCACCTCCTGGACTAAACTGAAACTTTTCCCGCCTCCAGGCCGGTGCACTCCTCGGTGGGTGGGGCCAAACACTTGGCTCCGCCCCACCTGGTGTGGACATCAGACACTGGAGGGAGGCAACAAGAGTTTTGTGTTTGGCTGGTGTCCCTGTCTAATGGGGGGTGGGGGTGTTTGTGTGTTATCTGTGACGACCTGGCTAGTCCAGGGCGCCACACTGGGACCATATGGCTGTGGGAAATACTATATAAAATATTCTACTTTACATTAACTGAAACCTAGAACTACAGTAGGAAGTAGGAAACCCAATGTTTAAAGCCACTTTAAGGAGAATATTATTTCTACATTCTGAACAACTGAATTCTGCCAGCTTTCTTCACCTTTCTTCCAATATTTTTCTCATGGCACTGTGGCGCCCATGCGGCTACAGGCACCACAGGGTACTGCACCTCACCCGAGGTGCAGTATTCATCTCCGATACGGAGGAGGTCGTCACCGGTAATCACCACCAACACACTCATCCAACACAAAAACACGGGAGCTCTTCCTCTGGGACTGGTCTAGGGTAGGTGCTGGGGTGGCCATCATGAGGTATGGGACCTCTTGCCCAATAGTTCATGAACTTGGGAGGCAGGGCACGAACAGGAGAAGTCAGGAGCCATCACACACTGCATTCAGTTGGTGTTAGCTTTGGGCACAGCAATCACTGGATGATCTTTGCCATCTTTTGATACCTAGTGTCTTTGGTGGTTCCTACGCCGATAACACTAGACAATATTATGACTTCATGTGAGACCCAATGATGCTTGATGCTGAAGTTGCTGTCCACTGGTAGATTCTGAAGAAGAATAACTGGACCAAATTAGACCAGTGGGAAAAGTATTTTTTGGACCTTCTTGACCCCTTTGAATACAGGAAAATGGTGTCGGGATGCTGATCAAATGCCACGAACGTGAATTTGTTTTTCTTTTGCTAAATTTGAGGCAAATTCGATCTCAAAGCAAAAATATTAGCACAATTAAATCATGGAACTACCAAGCTACCATAGGTTGGAGAGAGGCTAGAGGAAAAAGCTGGTTACCTGGATGAGGTATGCTGATAGGTGTAGGAAAAAAGCCAACTGGATAAAGATGGAGAAACCGATCTTCACCGAAACCTGTGGAGAGAATGGCGGGTATAAGTGCCTGTCAAGGATGAGGCCTCCTGAACAGGAACAATGGAAAAAAAGGTAGGAAGTGGCAGAGTTGAAAAAACAGAGGTTTGGGAAGTACTTAGGTGGAGAGCTGGGAGATGAGCAATGGGATGGAGGACTATCCGGTGCCAGGTAAATCTGTGAATGAGAACAGAGCAAGGCTATACTGCTGTAACTGATTGGGATTGAAGGCAATATAAATAGGGGTATAGGTAGCAAGGCAGTAGACTAGCTAAACATGGTCTCTTTAGCAGTGTTTCTCAACTCCAGTCCTCAAGACCCACCAACAGATCACGTTTTCAGGTTTTCCTCAACCAGGTTTTCAGGATTTCCTTAATTTTGCACAGGTGATGGAATTATCCCCTGTCTAATATTGAGGAAAACCTGAAAACATAATCTGTTGTTGGGTCTTGAGGACTGGAGTTGAGAAACACTGTTCTTTAGGCTCAAACATCAACCCTTACTGACCCAGGATGAAGGAACTTGGTGGTATGGATTGGTGCTTCGTGGGTGGTAAGATTTTGTGGGTGGTCAGTTTTTCTATGTGACCATAGATAGAATAAAAAAAAGTGTTTTGGATCTTTTGTTTTATTATATTGAGTAAATGTGGTTTAATTGTTAAAGCCAAAAACATCCAAAATGCCTATGGATGATATCTAAGAGATGTGGCACGTCTTTATTCACAGTCATTTTGATTAACATGAATTATAATAAGGTGAATATTTCCTTTTTAGGAGAGCAAAATCCAGATCTTAACATGTCGGCAGATATTTAACCTACCCTTTGTCTGCCAAAGCTACGGCTTTGGACCAAAGTTATCCTGAGATCCTTTGAAACTGTTAAACATTAGTAACTTCAAAAAGCAAAATTCCGTTTGAGCCAAGTAACTCTTAAAGATCTTTGTGAAAATCTACTTCTTATGACTGTCATTTGGGAGCTTGTCATCCCAGAGTACAGCAAAAGTTCTATCTAGATGCCCTTGGCCCGTTGCCCAGTACAATGAATACCAGGACAGCAGCTGTCTCCTTTGATAGTATAATTCAAATCATAGAGCTTTGACACTCTCTTGTCCAGCCAGACGTAAAATAATTTGGTTTCTTGAATGGTAAACAGTCTACAAACCACAGTCTTAGACTAAACACTTGAAGAGCTTGCGCTATCGGAGATACATTTCCGACACAAATTTATTTTTCTTCGTAAAACATAGGTTACAATACAGGACCAGCACAGATGTCATAGGCTACATTGTCTAGACGAGACAGATGTTTTATATAGTGGCTTGCACAAAAGGAGGATGCTCACCTTAAACAATACCGGCATAGATGCACTAACAAGAGGTGTAAGCTCTTATGCCCCCATACAAAGCTTGTAAAAGTATCCCTACCTACCATTAGTTAATCATAATATTGGTATCTAGTTAGTAGGCTACAAGGATCTGAAATTGACCTAAACATATTAAGAGTCTAATAAGCATGCTCTGTGATATACGCTGTGCTGTGAGAGGGAAGAGGGAGGCGGTGACATGCTTCCATCATCTATTATCAATTTCGAATCCTGTGTTATCTGCCTCAAACTTTTTAATAAATCTGTTACCTTTTCACGTAGGTATTGGTAAAATCCATAAAGGACTTCCTGTCTACATTGAACATTTAGGATTAATTATAAGTGAGGAAGAAAGAGAAATCTAACACTACATCCTACCCCTTTTCAGCTTGGATCCCCTGGTGTGGACAGGTAATTCAACTGGTTATCTGTTGGGAAACAGACACAAGGTCTGGGGTATACTGTATATGAGCTGGAGAAGCAACACATGTATCATGTCAGGAGATAACTCTTCAGAGCTTCAAAAGATTGTCCCAGACTTTTTGGGGCCAGTGGTCAATGATGACTACTGGGGTTTATTTTGAGCCGATATTTATGGGAGACAAATTTTTGTAATTGTGATAATGAGGAGAAGAACATGCATATTTTTTCATAATTGTGAGGCCTGCCTAAGAACTGAAAATTAATATTGGTAAGATGGGTGATGCCATCAATGTCATTTTTTATCTCTATATAAAGGTAAAATCATGATAAATAACATGACCACGATATCTTCTGCCTGGGACATCCAGGAGCAAAGATATCATGAAAGTTGGGGATCTCATAATTTTTAAGTGACTGAAGCCACATCCCATGACCAGCCCTGTTAAGAGTCACCAGAGGGGAGGTATGTGGGTGTAACTTGTGTTAATAAAAGCAGATGCCAAATTATGATCTCTGTTCAATGCCGAGAACATACACTGCTGTGTAGGATTGTTCCATGTGTTATTGGATTTCTTCCATTCATAAATCTAAGCCATTTCCATGACACAGGTTTAGTACTTTTCCTTTTCCTTATCCTTTTTATTTTACATAATTATATATACTGTATTGTTTGCCCCTTTGTAACATCTCCTGTATATTTTTATACACACTGCCACTTTTCGGATTACATATATCAAATTTAATAGCTTTATTCCTCTAGCTCTATAAATCACATCCCTGAAGCTATATTCTAATGGTAATGGGTGTCCAATTGGCCTGTAAAAACAATTGGTGGTGGTAGCTAGTAGTTTTGTGGAGCTTGGCAGTGACCGTACAGAGTTATATATATTCCATGCGTTGGATTTGGTTGTGTGTATAAAATATGCTCACTGTGAGTTCCTCAATAAATGGCCTAGTAGTAAAAGCTACCCTTGCCTCGTACATCATGCATCAGTCAACTGCGTACTGTCCTGATGATTGAGGCATCGGAGTGCTATTACTGATAATCTGTGATAGTGGTGGAATATCTGCGTGATCTCCCAGACTGTCTCTTTGACCCTTTTCATTACAAGGCTTTTCAGTAGTAAATGTTAGAATAACAGGCACTACTAAAATCCTATCTTCAGGAGCTCGCTGCTCCTCTTCTTCCTAGCTTCCAACATTTTAGACTAAAGGAATAGTTGTACCATTGTTTCAAACTGTGCACTCTTCTATACCTCAAGAGAGGCGATTTTGGAGGAGCAAAGGGATACTGAAGCTGGCTTGATCCAGGGATACAATAAGCTTCAGAGAAGCCTTTGCAAGCTGTAAAACAAAGAGCTTGTAAGCACTGTGCTGTTTGTCTAGGAGACAAGCCACCTATGCAATCAGAGGGAAGCAGTAAACTATAATATTATAAATTCCTCTCTGTCTGAGCAGTGGTTTAAACAATTACTGGATGAAAATTGATTGATAGTGGGAGAAGATAGAGATATTTTATTCTTTATCTCCCCGACATCCGAGAACATCAAAACTCTGATCAGAGTGTGATTGGCATAATTGACCCGATTTTCTCGGATGTTAAAAAAAAAAGTGGTCTGCACCTAGCCTTAGGGGTACTTTGCACACTACGACATCGCAGGTGCGATGTCGGTGGGGTTATGTCGAAAGTGACGCACTTCCTGCGCCGCTCTCGACATCGTAGTGTGTAAAGCCTAGATGATACGATTAACGAGCGCAAAAGCATCGTAATCATATCATCGTTGCAGCGTCGGCGAAAACCATAATTACGCCGACGCGACGGTCCGATGTTGTTCCTCGCTCCTGCGGCAGCACACATCGCTGTGTGTGAAGTCTCAGGAGCGAGGAACATCTCCTACCGGCGTCACCGCGGCTCCCGTTGGATATGCGGAAGGAAGGAGGTGGGCGGGATGTTTACATCCCGCTCATCTCCGCCCCTCCGCTCCTATTGGCCGCATGCCGTGTGACGTCGCTATGACGCCGCACGGCCCGCCCCCTTAATAAGGAGGCGGATCGCCGGCCAGAGCGACGTCACAGGGCAAGGTGAGTGCATGTGAAGCTGGCGTAGCGATAATTTTCACTACGCCAGCTATCACCACATATGGCTGCTGCGACGGGGGCGGGGACTATCGCGCTCGGCATCGCAGCATCGGCTTGCGATGTCGTAGTGTGCAAAGTACCGCTTAGGCCGTGTCTAGTATTTCAACATTTCTGCATTGAAATATATGGGGCTGAATTGCAATGCCAGACATAACCTATGGAGAAGAGTGGCGCTGTTTTGGTAAAAAAACATATCCTTCTTTTCTAGTATGGAATAACCTTTTTAAATATTCCCAAAATTAATAATGATAGGATGCCAAAAAGAACAAGACTCGCATACTGTTCTTGCACTGGAGAGTACTTTAAAGCTCATCCTAGTTAACAATTAATTAAATTAATGAATGAATTAATTATTAAATATCTGCATATATTTATATATTCTACCCATCATTCTGTGATGTCTGCACCTAATTTAGTGCAGTTTACAGCTTAGGAAAAAGGTGCCATTTTTTTAAGCCTCATACACATACAATCCCAGAACAAAATACATAAAAATCCCTCCATCTGGTCCACCCAACCCCATAAGTTAATTATCCAGGATATTCTGAAACGTCTTTGCAGCTGTTGTTTTTCCTGGGTGTCGTAGGAATTTTTGTGAAAATGAAATAGATTTTTTTTTTTTTGTAATTACTGTTGCACATCAAAAGTCTTTTTCCATCTGGCACTTTAAATAAGTAAAATAACGCCCCATAATATATTAAGCTCTCGTTCCTTCCTATGGGAAATCCATTATTGTTGGCTATTTAGAGAGGAATAGCAGATGTAAGACATGTAGCAGTAGATGCACCTTGCAAAATGGACCATTATTAATTGTGGTAGTTATTGTTTTGCTACCTGGATTCAATGCTAACGAAGACGTCCCCGGAAAGTTGATGTTTTATTTATTTACTTTTTTACTTGTATAATTTATATTATTGTGTAATTTTTTATCTATAAAAAATATTGTTATTTAACACTAGAAGTCCCAGAGAGGGGTCATTTAACATTTCTACCTTTGGAACCCAGAGACGGGTCGAATGACCTGAAGGATTTTAGCTAACATCCTATAATCACCGTCTTTTGTTCTGTAATTAAGGCCATTATTGTCGCACCACAGGAGGTTGTTGTTTTCCATTGAGTTTAGCCATTTAGTTTCTAGTTAGTTCTATTCAGTTTATTGTATTTGGTCATTTGACCCTCTTTCGGGACTTCAGGGGGGAGCTCGAAATTTCTGGGACTTCTAGTGTTAAGTAATTTGTTTCATGATCCTTTTATAGACAGAGACGCCCTATAGACAGTGTAATATGGGATGTGTTAAGACGTGCGTTTGTCTCAAAAGTGCACCTAATCGGACAAGCAATTCACTATGTATTGGCTACTATATAATTTATTTCATAGGTTTTTCAAAAATGGACATGATAGTTTTCGGACATCAGCAGATCCAATTATTTACAGGTCAGTTAAACCAAATCTTTTAAGCCACTGATGTAATACTCGCGAGGTGAGATCAAGGTTAGTGGATGCACAGGACCAAGTCACCAATCACTGGCCTAGAGGAGCATACCTGAACATCTACCAAGGCTTCACTAAGGCCACCGATGGTGGAGATAGGATAGTGCTGGTAGGTAGCCCACAATGGCTGCCCAAGGGGATCACGGTATCTTGGCAGCTGGCACCATGGGTAAGGACACAAACAATATTTGATAGTAAGAGCAGCAGCAACCAGTATAGTAGGTTCTGCCGGAATGGGTGGGCGTAGCAGCAGCAGCCAGGCTGGATAGTTGCAACAGCACTGGACAGTATCTTTGGATAGTTAAAGCAGCAGCAGCCAAGACAGATAGCTGCAGCAGCCAATATCGTAGATGCGGCTGGACTAGATGGTAGCGACAGCAGCAATAGGTATGGGTAGTTGCAGCAACAGCGGACTAGACATGCACTGGAACACAGATAAGAATCAGTTATACAGCACACAACACAGTAGCAGCAGCACAAAGGGACCTGAGACCTAGCAACACTTAGACCACATTGCCCAGGCACTGCCCTTAAGAGGAGGGTGTCTAAAATACCTGATGCCTCTCAGTGATCGGCTGAGAGGTACTTCTATGTTAAGGCGGACTAGCACTTTAAGAAAAGGGGGGACTTGTCCGCACCCGCAATCTAAGGACACTTCTAGGAGACCTGAGCGGCTTGTGCAGGCCCCCGAGATAGCAGCAGGGACCGGGGATGGAGCAGTGTGAATGGGAACATGATAGTGTCGCTATTACTACTGGGAGAAAAGAGAGAAAGGCAGGACAGCAGGGGGATGCTGGTAAGGGAGTTACAACTGGATTGTCAAATGTCTGTAACATAAGTACAATTTTGCATTGTATTCTGGTCACAACAGCTAGGCCTCTGGCTGTTAAAACTGATATAAACTTAGATCATCCTAAACCCATGGCGACCTCAGTTTTGTTCACTTGATTCACTGAAGGTCCAAAATTTCAGCTGTCTGAAAATACCCTAATGCTGATTAATGATACATTCTTAAGGATTAAGTTTTAGTTTGAAACATCTAGGAAAAGCTCTTATATTTTTCTAGCACTGGCAATGTCCTGTTTTATTTAAGTCTACAAATAAAATTTACGTATTTTTTATTGTAAAAATTGTTGAATATCACTTTTCAATGTTAATTACCTTGCAGTAGATATCAACATTCGAGTGACCACCCTCACTCCAAATTTTAAGAGGGTAAACAGTCGGCCCTTGGCCAAAATCTTTGACGGGTCATCAGGTTACCTGTGCTCCAAATTTTTTAGAATGTCATCAGGCTGCCCCTGCTTCAAAATTTTAGAGGGTCATTAGGTGGCCTTCGCTCTAAATTTTAAGAGGGTAAACAGGCAGCCCTTGCTCAAAATCTTTAGAGAGTCATCAGGCGGACCTTGCTCAAAATCTTTTTAGGGTCATCAGGCGGCCCTTGCTGCAAATTTTAAGAGGGTAAGTAGATGGCCATTGGTCAACATCTTTTGAGGGTCATCAAGCGGCTCCCGTTCAAAATCTTTTGAGGGTCATGAGTTGGCCCTTGCTTCAAATTTTTAAAGGGTCCTCAAGCAGGCCTTGCTCCAAATTATTAGAAGGTCAACAGATGGCCCTTGATCCAATATTTTGAAGGGTCATCAGGCGGCTCTTGCTCCAAATTTTAGGAGGGTAAAGAGTTTGCCTGTGGGACAGAAAGGTTGCTTCCAGGATACAGCGGGTCACGAATAAGTAACAAGACCAGACTAGGGCTGAGTGCAAACTCTTTTTATTTATAAATGGATTTGGAAAGTCAGAAGTATTACCGCAAACAAATGTATATACACTTGGCTCAGAAAGCCAGGATTAGTGTACTGGTCTAGGGACCCCTTCCAAAGCCTCAGGAACTACTGGAACACAGTTTACCCAACAAGAAACCCAAAAATGTGAGAACAGTACCTATAAATTAATAAGGAGTGTAAATTACTGAGTGCAACCAGGAATCTCAGACCAACGCAGCAAAAATCGGCCACCATACTACAAGATCCCTCTTGCTCTGTTCTCCTGTCTCCTCCTCTCGTCCTCTCAGTTACTCCTCCCAGAATCGTCTTTCAAGACTGTGCAGATATCCCCCTTGTGGATGGGAGTAGACACTACAGCCGTGCAGACACCCCCTCGGACCTAATTCTCCATCATGCTGGCCACCATACCTTTCACATCCTGGTAGAGCTTTGGCGAGATTTGCCGATAGCGCTCCCTTATTGGAGATGTGTCTCCCGTAGGAATCTCATATTCGATGGTAGGGACGGACGCAACCAAAGTCATCTCCATGTCACGAGAAGGCATCTTGAAATTCCTACAAGTTATCCTCCAACTGCCTAAGTTGAGCGGGGGTCAGCATTCACCTATCCACCTTCATTTGATCCGTGATTACTCGGTGATTCCACTCAGTGGTGGGCTTTTCTGGTGTGGTCCACTCCACCGCATAGGACCAAGCTGAGTGATGAACCAGCCGAAGTCAGGACTCTGTGCTTTGAAGTACCTTCCCATCTGGTATGAGGACTTCTGCTAGCAAGGCCCCCGCTGGGATTGTGACCGTCTCATGCAGCACATTGATACACCTGACCGGTACTTGTCCATTCTTCATGACTATCAATGCATGGGCCACAAATGTCTTGAGAGATTATGCTTCCACGAGAGTGGGTTCAAGCAGTAGTTTTAATCCATTCAGCTTCTGGTCATCCCCTACTGGGAGCATCAGGAGATGCTCTTACCTCGGTTCTAACACTACAGGTCCACTGGATGGCACTCTGACAGTGCCCACGCGACGTCCTGGAACAGCATTCCTCTGGAGATCACAGCTTCTCACCAACTGATGCAGCATTCTTTGCATGGGTCGGTGTGTACTGGCACTCTGCCAGTACTGTGGTCCCTCTTGAGCATGCAAGCAGTGATCCAGGTCCACAATACATTCATTCCCAGCGTCACGTCCAACCCCCTCTACTCCTTTTCAACTAATGCCTTGACCAAACAATTTCAACCTCATCCAAATTATCCCCTACACTGTCAGTTGACCAATGTTAGCGGCAGTAAGGTGAATTACTTGACCGTCCTCCAGAACCATCATCCGACCAAAATGGTGTTCAAACACTTCACAGGGCATAATGGTACATTCCGATCCCATTTGTACCTAGCACTTCAACTTTTGACCTTCAAATTCAGCCTCCAGCACGGGACTGTAGGAATAAGATCATGCTCTTCCCTCCGAGGGCATTGTGAGGAGGAAGCCACTTAAGCTCACCCTCCTACAGCAGTGGCTGGTAGTTTAACACTGACAGCCGGTCCTTTGGGATGACATTGGCCTGACAGTGGCAGGCTATGTGACCCTGCCAGTGGCACCTCCAGCAGACATGTATAGCATGGTTGCACCAGGTACAGATTCCCCACATGGCTCTTGTGCCTGGACAGGCATGGAACTGACATGCAAGGCAGGGGCCTTCCTGCTGGCAGGGGCCTCACCCCACTCTGGATCATAGACACTTCCAACCACAGATTTCTTAACTCTTTCCTTATGGCTAGAACTACCTCCGTTAAGGTTTCGGTGTTAGGGATGGTACCTGTGCTTTCAGACATTTTAGTACTATCTACAGCCCTCTCAGCCACAGGCATGGACTCGTCCTCCCTCTCAATGGCGGTCCGATTGACATCCCAGAATTCCAGTTCAGGTGTGGACCGAGCCATTTCCTGTAACTTATCTTGGAGAAATCTGTTGGCCAGCCCGGTGATGAAATGGTCCCGTAGTAATCGGTCGACATCCCGGAATGCTCCTATTGCCTCAGGATTTAAGCACTGCAACTCATTCAAAGTTTCCTGCAGGGTGGCGGAATACTGCATCAGGTACTCATGCTTCTTCTGGGGACGATTAAAGAAAAGGGCACGAAGTTGCGCCACTCTGGCGTGGCCTCCCAGATTCCCCTCTAGCAACTTCAGAACCTTCTCTAACGTGTCTTTTACTGATTCTGGCCATACTACTATTGTTCGCCTGGCATCCCCCAGCTAAAGCATTTAATGCTACCTTGGCTCTCAGTTCGGGGACTAAATTAAATATTTTAAGGACACTCTGCACCCTTTCTGCCCAGTCCGACAAAGTCATGTTTTTTCCCCGTCATACTTGGACAGGTGTTGTAAGAGTGCTCCCACCAGTACATATTCCTCAGGAACCATAGCCACGACTGGCAGGTTCACTACCGCTAGTGGTGCTGTTGGCGCAGAGGGACGATTTCTCTCCCCATTCCCATCCATGATGAATGCTGTATCTTGCCAACTATGCCAAAATGTGGGATCGAGAGGTTACTTCCGGTATACAGTTGGTCACGAACAAGTAACTAGACTAGACTATAGGGTGCTTTACACGCTGCGACATCGCTAGCTATTGCTCGCGATATCGCGAGCAATAGCACCCGCCCCCGTCGTATGTGCGATATGTGTTGATCGCTGCTGTAGCGAACATTATTGCTTTGGCAGCGTCACACACACATACCTTGTCAGCGACGTCGCTGTGACCGCCGAAGAATCCCTCCCTCAAGGGGGAGGTGCGTTCGGCTTCATAGCGACGTCACTAATCGGCCAGCCAATAGAAGCGGAGGGGCAGAGATGAGCAGAACATAACATCCCGCCCACCTCCTTCCTTCCTTCTTTTCCGGTGGACGCAGGTAAGGAGGTGTTCGTCGCTCCTGCGGTGTCACACATAGCGATGTGTGGTGTCGCAGGAATGACGAACAACATCGCTACTCACCAGACAACAATATTTTTTTTTTAGACGAACTCTCCAACACCAACAATTTTTACCACTTTTGCAATCGTAGAAGGTCGCTCGTACGTGTCACATGCTGCGATACCCCGACGATAAATCGTTAGCGATATCGCAGCGTGTAAAGCCCCCTTAAGGCTCAGTGCAAACTCTTTTTCTTTATAAATGGATTTGGAAAGTGGAAAGGATTACCGCAAACAAATGTACATAAGGGTGCTTTACACGCTGTGACATCGCTAGTGATTGCTAGCGATGTCGTGCGCGATAGCACTCACCCCCGTCGTTCTTGCGATATGTGGTGATCGCTGCCGTAGCGAACATTATCGCTACGGCAGCGTCACATGCACATACCTTGTCAGCGACGTCGCTGTGACCGCCGAACATTCCCTCCTTCAAGGGGGAGGTGCGTTTGGCGTCATAGTGACGTCACTGCGGCATCACTAAGCGGCCGTCCAATAGCAGAGGAGGGGCGGCCGGCCACCTCCTTCCTTCCTCATTGCCGGTGGACACAGGTAAGGAGATGTTCGTCGTTCCTGCGGTGTCACATATAGAGATGTGTGCTGCCGCAGGAACGACGAACAACATCGTACCTGCAGCAGCAACGATATTTGGGAAAGGAACGACGTGTCAACAAGCAACGATTTTTCACGTTTTTGCACTCGTTGATCGTCGCTCATTTCTGTCACACGCTGCGATGTCACTAACGGCGCCGGATGTGCGTCACTAACGACGTGACTCCGATGATATATCGTTAGCGACGTCGCAGCGTGTAAAGCACACTATAGACCCGGCTCGGAAAGACAGGATCAGTGTACTGGTCTATGGACTGCTTCCAATATCTCAGGAACTACTGGAACACAATTTACTTAACAGGAAAACTAAAAAAAAACAATGCTAGAACGGCACCTAAAAACTAATAAGAAGTGTAAATTACTGAGTGCAACCAGGAATCTCAGACCAAGGCAGGGAAAGTCGCCACAATACTTCAGGATACCTCTTGATCTTTTCTCCTGTCTCCTACCCTCCTCCTCTGTTGCTCCTCCCAGAATCCTTCTTCAAGACTGCGCAGACATCCCTCTGGTGGAAGGGAGGAGACCCTACAGCCATACAGACACCCCTCTGTTGAACGGGAGAAGACATTGCAGCTGGGATATCAGAACTCTCACAGACCCTCACTCATAATTTTTAGAAGGTCATCATGCAACCCTTGCTATTTTTACAGGGTGTATATGATGTGTACAGGGCCTACCTCTATAATTCTCTTACATATTTGAATGTATACCACCCAGCTGTAAATGTCGCGGGCGGAGGAGGGGACGCTGCGCTCTCCCACTGCTCGAGTCCAGCTGCTGCTGCTGCTCGGCGGTGGCTCGAGCGGTGGGCCGGATCCCGGGGACTCGAGCGGCGTTCCTCGCCCGTGAGTGAAAAGGGGGAATTGATTGTGGGGATTTGATATTGTCCGTGACACCACCCACAGTTGTGGTGAGATTGGTGACACCACCGCTGCTCTGGACGGGGATCCCGGGAGCGATGACAGGGAGCAGCCTGGATGTTAGTTCTCCTCTCCGTGGTTAGGGGGTTGGTTGTCCCGGGGCCCGGTGAGGGAGTAGGGATGGATGGCAGGCGGGTTACGGGGCCTGGTGAGGTGCAGGGCCGCGGGGGCAATGCTCTGCCGCACGGCACGGTGGTACTCACTCAGCCAATGATGTACACAAAGTCTCCGGTAAAACAAACGGCTGGATGGATGGGTCCCACAGACAGCTGCGGTGTTTCTCCTCCCGGCAGGTTGATGGTGACTGCCTTTCCCTGCACCTGTGTAGTGTAAACGGTTCCAATGGGTTCCCACCGGTAACCCGCTCCCCAGCTTGAAGGCTGCTGAAGGAGCCCCTTTTGCCCGCAGGCTCTGGCCCTGGGAACTTCAGCCTTGGCGGTGACTGTGTTTCCCTCTCTCGGTTGGACTGTTGCCTTCTGTCGGGACTTGGCTGCTGGGGAACCCAGGAGGTTCCCTTTGCTAACGGATTTGACAAATTGCACGGCGACTCCTAGCCTTGCCGGGGTCCGTAAGCCCCTGCCGGATGGTGCTGGCTTCTCTTTGCGTACCGGTCCGGTACCGCCGGGCCACCGCCCGTCCACGGTCCTTATGGCTAGCTCCAATAGGCCTCTCCTGCAGACGGTCACCACCGTATGCCAACCTTGCTGTTCCGTCCGGGCCACACACCCGGACCACTTTCTGTCTGCTCCTTTACCACTTCACTCTCAAACTCTATCTCCTCACTCACTACTCCTTCCTTTTCCCACCTCCAGGACTGTGAACTCCTCGGTGGGCGGGACCAACCGCCTGGCCCACTCCCTGGTGTGGACATCAGCCCCTGGAGGGAGGCAACAAGGGTTTTTGTCTGACTTAGATGTGCCTGACCGGGGGTGTGGGGTGTGTTGGTGTAGTGCCTGTGTGTCGCCCTGGGCAAGCCAGGGGACACAGAAAACAACACACACGCACCCCACATTCCCTGCAGGTACACCAGCTAACCCAAAAATCCTTGTTGCCTTCCTCCAGGAGTCTGATGATGCACACCAGGGGGTGGGCCAGGCGGTTGGCTCCGCCCATCGAGGAGCTCACAGCTCTGGAGGCAGGAAGTAACCAGTCAGTCCAGTGAGGGACATGAAAGAGTGAACAGCAGATGAGCTCAGGAGATAGCTCAGGGAGGAGCAGGAGTGAGGAGCTAAAGTGGAGGAGTTAAGAAAGTGAAAGTGAAGGTAGTAAAGGAGGAAACAGCAGGAAAAGTGACAGAAGGCCTAGAGTTGGTCTGTGGCTGTGTGCCCAGATGGAGTCAGCAAGGTCAGCAGACAGTGGTGAAGATCTGCAGTGGGACTGTCTGGAGGTTGCTGGAAGGGCCACGGAGGCTGTGTGTATCCGGGGGTCTGGAGCAGTATACAAAGGGCAGTCAGCACCAGAGCAGGGGCTTTCGGATCCCAGCAAGGCTTGGAGTCGCTGTAAATTGCTAAATCCGTTAGTGAAGGGGACGTAGATCCCCCAACAAGCAAGTCCTGATTGACGGCAAAGGTCCAACCACAACGGGGAAACACCGCCACCGCCAAGGCACCAGTTTCCCAGGGCCGGCGCCTGCGGGCAAAGTGTGGAGCTCCTCCGGCACAGATTGCAGTCGGGGAGCGGGTAACCGGTGGGAATCCACCGCTACCAAACAGACATTTCAAAGGTGCAGGGAAGAGACCGTCACCGCTAACTGCAGGGAACCGCAGCACCGTGAACCGTCCGAGGGACCCGTCCAACCAGCCGTTTGTTTACCGAGAACTGTGTCGTGTTTACTGGCTGAGTGAGTACCTCAGTGCCGCAAGGCACAGCGCTGCCCCTGCGCCCCTGCACCCCACTGGGCCCCCGGGATCACCAACCCCTACCCACGGAGGGGCAACACAACAACTGGCTGCTCCACATCACCATCCCCGGGATCCCCACCTTGAGCAGCGGTGGTGAAATCACCACAACCGTGGGTGGCATCACGAACTATAACAATCCCCACACCCAACCACAAAACCCCCTTTCACTCACGGGCGAGGAGTGTCGCTCGAGAAACCCCGGGATCCGGCCCACCGCTCGAGCCACCACTGAGCAGCTGCCGGACCCGAGCAGAAGGGGTGAGCGCGGTGTGCTGACACCCTCCTCCCCGCCCGCGACAACTTGGCGTCACGAACAGGATCCTACCGCTCTGCCGTCAGGTAGAGGTGCGCCTTGTTACCGCCGGAGGCATCCGGCCGAAAAATTTCAGAAGCCGCCATCTTTGGCGCGAAAAGTTCCCGCTCGAGCGTCTTCTCGAGCAGTAGAAGCGCGAAGGCCAAAACTCCGCCCCGAGAGAGGAGGGGCCGGAAAGAGCTAAGGGGGACGGAAACAAGATGTCTGCACCCGACGGAGCCGCTGGAGGAGCGGTGGTCGCAGCCGCAGCGGCACCCGCGGATGGAAATGGGCCTGCCCAGGTCCCGGTCGTACCGGCGGGAGGTGCCGCGGCCCCCGCGCTTGCTCCGGTCATGCCGTTTTCCTTGCCCTATGCGCCCGGAGCTGCCTGGCTACCGCGGTATGACGGGAAACCTGATGCCCTACAGGCCTTCCGGAAAAAGCTTAACCCGTTGCTAGAGCTGTACCCCCTGACTGATAAGCAACGGGCAGCGATAGTGCTAGGCCAGTTAACCGGTGCGGCGGAGCAGGAAGCGGGGAGACCTGGGCTGAAGGGGACCGGCTCTCTGTAGCCACCATCTTCGAGAAGCTACAGACTGCCTTCGAGACCCGGACTGAAGCTGAGCTGAGGATGCAGTTTTACCAGTGCCGGCAACGAGCTGGAGATAGCATTCGGGACTATGCTCTACGTCTGCAGACCGCCCTCCGCACGCTGAAGCGGGTGAACTCTATTAATGAGGCGGATAGCAACAAGATGTTAGTGGAGCAATTTGCGCAGGGGATGAGGTCCCCTGAGGATCGTAAACAACTCCGGCTGTGGGCCCTGGAACACCCTGATGTGGACTTTGCTGTGCTAAAGGAGCGGGCTATCAAAGCACTACAGCCCCCAGCTGCTGAAGTTCTGGAACCCGTCCCGTGGCCCGTCGAGACAGCTCCTGTTGTGGCGGCCTCAGCCAAACCAACCTCTTTAATGCCTGCAGCCCCGAGCAGCACAGTAGAAGAGCTGGCAGCCCAGGTCCGTTGCATGGACGGAGACCTTGCCAAGATCCTTGCTGCGCTACAACCTCTGACCAGATCTCAGCCTCCAGTGCAGATACAGCTGGCTGACAGTCCTGAAGATGTCCCCTGGATGCAGCGGAGAAGCGCTAACAACCCACGGAGCAGACCCCCAATCTGCTACAAGTGCCGTAAGCCGGGCCATTATTACCGACAGTGCCCGTTAAACGAGCAACCCCTGGGGCCCCGGGCCAATCCTCAGGAGTAGAACACCGTGGCCCCCGGACTGGCGAGACCGATATGTCGGGGCCCGCCCTATCATCCCCGTGGCTGTGGACGGCATACCAGTGATGGCTCTCCTGGACACTGGATCACAGGTAACTACCATACCGTACACGTTGTATCAGCAGTATTGGGCCACAGACGAGCTGGCGCCTCCAGACAATAGTATAAATTTGATTGCCGCTAACGGACTTCCATTGACCCAGGTGGGGTATAAACAAGTGGCTATGACAGTGGGGCAAGCTGAACTGCAACACCAGGGTATGATTGTGATTTTGAATGAACCCAGTGATCATAACCCGAAAATAGTGCTGGGAACCAATGTGATGGAACACTGCATGGCTGATGTGTTGAACCTATTGCAACAGCTAGCCGCCACAGCGGCGGGGAGCCGGCAGAGGGCTGTGCAGCGTGAGATCCGCGCCCTGATGTACCGCCAGCATGTAAGCTCAACAGGAGGGGAGATTGGTGGAGTGAGAGTGATGGATGTTGCTCCATTGACCGTGCCCCCTAGGAGTGAGATGATGATCTGGTGTAGGGCAGCAGTAGGGCCTCAGGGGCGTGACTACCCTGCGATGTTGGAGCCCATGCCTTCCGAGCACTGGCCCACTGTAATGGCCGCTCGAGGGGTGGTGGATGTGAAGAAAGGGAGAGTGCCTGTGAGAGTGTTGAACTGTGGGGAGGAAGAAGTCAGGCTTCCCCGGTATGCCACCATTGCCAAGCTGCTTACCCTGGACCCTCACACTATCCATGAAGCCAGTCCATCCACACTCCCACCTACCATCAACACTCCCCCACCCCAGGGGGACACAAAGGAGTGGCACCAACAGCTACATGTAGGCACTGATGATACCCCTACACATCACAGGGCAGGGGTACACAGGGTGGTGCAGGAGTACGAACAGGTTTTCAGTAAGCACCCCCTAGACTTTGGGTGGATCAAGGGGGTTCAACACCATATTCCCACAGGTGAAAACCCCCTATCAAAGAGAGGTACAGACCTATTCCCCCTGCACATTACCAGTGTGCCAAAGATATGTTGAGGAATATGAAGGAGGCTGGGGTCATTCGGGACAGCTGTAGTCCCTGGGCCGCTCCGTTGGTACTGGTTAAGAAGAAGGATGGTACCATGCGGATGTGTGTGGACTACCGGAAGATCAACCAGATAACCCATAAAGATGCCTATCCATTACCTCGTATTGAAGAGTCTTTGGCTGCACTGAGAACTGCAAACTACTTCTCGACCCTTGACCTCACCAGCGGATACTGGCAAGTGGCCGTGGCCCCAGAGGACCGGGAGAAGACCGCCTTCACCACCCCGATGGGGCTCTGCGAATTCAATAGCATGCCGTTTGGGCTGTGCAATGCCCCCGGGACCTTCCAACGGTTGATGGAGTGCTGTCTGGGACATTTAAACTTCGAGACCGTCCTGCTGTATTTGGATGATGTGATTGTTTATTCCCAGACGTATGAAGCCCATCTGGAGCACCTGGCCGAGGTGTTCGCGTCCCTTGCCAAATACGGGATGAAGTTGAAGCCCTCAAAATGCCACCTGCTGAAACCCAGGGTGCAGTATCTAGGGCATGTGGTGAGTGCGGATGGTGTCGCCCCCGACCCTGAAAAGATCACTGCCATCCAGAGCTGGCCGAGACCAACTACGGTGAGGGAAGTAAGGCAGTTCCTGGGTCTGGTGGGGTACTATCGGCGCTTTATAAAGGGGTACACGAAGATGGCTGCCCCCATGCAAGATCTCCTCGTGGGACAGACCAAAGGTGGTAGACCCATTGGGACCCCACTGTCGTGGGAGGACAAGCATGAGGAGTCCTTTTGCCAGTTGAAGGCGGCCTTGACCGGAGAAGAGGTCCTGGCGTACCCTGACTATGGGAGCCCGTTCATCCTCCACACGGACGCCAGTAATGTGGGGCTAGGAGCGGTCCTATCCCAGGTCCAGGATGGAAAGGAGAAGGTGATTGCCTACGCTAGCCGAAAACTCCGGCCGACCGAAAGGAACCCTGAGAACTATAGCTCCTTCAAGCTCGAGCTATTGGCGTTGGTGTGGGCTATCACAGAGCGGTTCCGCCACTACTTGGCGGCAGCCAAATTCACCGCGTTCACGGACAACAATCCGCTGACTCACCTGAACACGGCCAAGTTGGGCGCGCTGGAGCAGCGGTGGGTAGCCCGGCTAGCCAACTATGATTTCACCATAAAGTACCGAGCTGGTCGTGCCAACATAAATGCTGATGCACTCTCCCGGATGCCCCATTTGTCAGAAGAGGGGTGCGAGGATGACGACCTCGAGGAGATCGAGTTGCCTGCGTTTCACCAGCTGCCTATTGAGAGGGTACAAGTCTGTCAGCAAAGGGTGGATCTGGACCCGCGGCCCAGTCAAGAGTGGCAAGACGCCCAGGATCAAGCGCCGGCTGTCCGCCTTGTCAAGACTCTAGTGGAACAAGGTGCTATGGGAATAGACCCTGCCGCTCCAGCCGAAGCCCAACGCTTGTGGAAAGAACGGAAACGGCTTTACCTACACCAAGGGAGGCTGTACCGTGAGCTGATCAACCCAAAGACCCATGAGAAAATATGCCAGTTAATCGTTCCTCAAGCTGATGTCGCTACTGTCCTGCGGGCATACCATGATGGTGCTGGCCACTTCGGGTGGAAGAAGCTGGAGATGCTGTTGAGGGAGCGGTTCTATTGGAGTGGGATGCGTGAATCGGTGGAAGCCTGGTGTCGAGAGTGTGGTCCTTGTACACTGAGGAGAAAAGACGAGACTAGCCAGAGGGCACCGTTACATCCCATAGTCACCCATCAGCCGCTGGAGCTGGTTGCCCTGGACCATGTCAAGCTCACCCCTAGCCGAAGTGGATACACCTACGCATTGACCATGGTAGACCACTACTCAAGATTTATGGTGGTAGTCCCCGTTAAGGACCTAACTGGTCGAACCGCTGCTCGAGCGTTCCAGGCTTATTTCTGCCGACCCCATGGGTACCCCGAGAAGGTGCTGACTGACCAAGGCCCGGCTTTTGAAGCAGAGGTGTTTCACGAATTCTGCCAGTTGTACGGCTGCAAGAAGATCCGGACCACTCCGTACCACGCCCAAACCAACGGCATGTGCGAGAAAATGAATCACTTGGTCCTGGGGCTCCTCAAGACGCTACCGCTGGAAGAACGGAACATGTGGCCGGAAAAGCTACCTGACTTGGTCGACATGTACAATAATATCCTGTCCAGTTCGACGAAGTGCACCCCAGCGTATCTGATGAGGGCTCGGCCTGGCCGCCTGCCGGTGGATCTGGAGATGGGGTTGGAAGCCCCGGAAGCACTCCCTTCAACGGCAGAGTGGGAAAGTCGGAGGAGGGCACAGTACCGGCAAATCCAGGAGTATGTGGAGAAAAACCTCAGTCGAAGTCAAGAGCAACAGGATCACCGGTTCAATCAGAAGGCGCCCGCAGGTCCTTTCCAGCCAGGAGATGTGGTGCTGAAACGGAAGAGAAAAACCCACAAGCTGGATGATCAGTGGGAGCAAGTCCCTTATGTCATACAACCCACAGAATGGGGAGATGGGAAGACCTACCAGATCAGTCGTGACCAAGGGGACACCCTAGCCACAGTTTCCCGGGACCATCTAAAAAAATGCCCCCCAGCGCTGAAGGCAGAGGCTGAAGTACCGGTTCCTCCACCAGTGGAGAAGGCAGCAGAGGTAATCCACACTGTAATGGGTGACTTCCCAGCAGACTGGGATACACAGAACGGCACGGTGATTCTTCCAGTGATACTGTTCCCACAACCCGTGGATGAAGAAGTAGTGGAAGCGGTTAACCGTGAGCCAGAACCAGTGCCAGTGCCCAGGGATGAACCTGTACCCAGCTCCCCTGCACCTCCGCCTGCCCCACACCGTAGCAGGGAGGAGGAACCGATTGTTCCCTCTACCCCACTGTCTAGCACCACTGACACCGGGCCCCGAAGGTCCACCCGTTCTAACTTAGGTAGGCCCCCACTTAGGTACCGGGAGACCGTTCTATGAGTAAAAGGGGTCCGCAAATGTAAAAGAGTGTTGTTGTTTGAAGTTTGTTTGAAAGTTTGAAAAAGAATGATAAGAAAATGATAAGTGAAATTACCGAAGAAGTCACCTGATTTGTTTGTGATTAGAACCAGCAGGAGCTGGCACCGTTGTCCCCGTGGGGACCGTTCAAAGTTTTGCATAAGGGACTCCTTATGGACAAGCCCGTAAACTTGCAGGGCACCACAAACGTTAAGTGGCTTGTAAATATGTTGGGTACCGTTACCGTTTCCGCTATACCGTCTCCGGAGAGGCAGGTTGGAGGGAGGGCCCTGAGCAGAGCAGGCCAGGGCCCAGCCACCAAAGGAACCGGTGGCCACCCTCTGGAGGGGAAGGACAGATCCCGCTCGGGTAACTTGTGCTGGACTGTGGGTCAAGGGGTGCTGCCTGGGTTTTAGGGGCAGCATCAGGGCCAGGTTGCTTGGGTGGGAGAGAGCGGAAACCGTGACCGTACACCGTTGCAACGTTAAAAGTAAATGTGCCTCCCGTCTTGGGAAGAGTTGTTATTAAAAATGTATATTATTTACCGTTTATAATGTTATACCGTTTACCTTTTCAGAAAAACAAAAAGGAAAATAAAACCGGTGTTAGACGGGCAGCCCGAGGACGGTCTGCGTTTTGCTAAGGGGGAATGTGTCGCCCTGGGCAAGCCAGGGGGACACAGATAACAACACACACGCACCCCACATTCCCTGCAGGTACACCAGCTAACCCAAAAATCCTTGTTGCCTTCCTCCAGGAGTCTGATGATGCACACCAGGGGGTGGGCCAGGCGGTTGGCTCCGCCCATCGAGGAACTCACAGCTCTGGAGGCAGGAAGTAACCAGTCAGTCCAGTGAGGGACATGAAAGAGTGAACAGCAGATGAGCTCAGGAGATAGCTCAGGGAGGAGCAGGAGTGAGGAGCTAAAGTGGAGGAGTTAAGAAAGTGAAAGTGAAGGTAGTAAAGGAGGAAACAGCAGGAAAAGTGACAGAAGGCCTAGAGTTGGTCTGTGGCTGTGTGCCCAGACGGAGTCAGCAAGGTCAGCAGACAGTGGTGAAGATCTGCAGTGGGACTGTCTGGAGGTTGCTGGAAGGGCCACGGAGGCTGTGTGTATCCGGGGGTCTGGAGCAGTATACAAAGGGCAGTCAGCACCAGAGCAGGGGCTTTCGGATCCCAGCAAGGCTTGGAGTCGCTGTAAATTGCTAAATCCGTTAGTGAAGGGGACGTAGATCCCCCAACAAGCAAGTCCTGATTGACGGCAAAGGTCCAACCACAACGGGGAAACACCGCCACCGCCAAGGCACCAGTTTCCCAGGGCCGGCACCTGCGGGCAAAGTGTGGAGCTCCTCCGGCACAGATTGCAGTCGGGGAGCGGGTAACCGGTGGGAATCCACCGCTACCAAACAGACATTTCAAAGGTGCAGGGAAGAGACCGTCACCGCTAACTGCAGGGAACCGCAGCACCGTGAACCGTCCGAGGGACCCGTCCAACCAGCCGTTTGTTTACCGAGAACTGTGTCGTGTTTACTGGCTGAGTGAGTACCTCAGTGCCGCAAGGCACAGCGCTGCCCCTGCGCCCCTGCACCCCACTGGGCCCCCGGGATCACCAACCCCTACCCACGGAGGGGCAACACAACAACTGGCTGCTCCACATCACCATCCCCGGGATCCCCACCTTGAGCAGCGGTGGTGAAATCACCACAACCGTGGGTGGCGTCACGAACTATAACAATCCCCACACCCAACCACAAAACCCCCTTTCACTCACGGGCGAGGAGTGTCGCTCGAGAAACCCCGGGATCCGGCCCACCGCTCGAGCCACCACTGAGCAGCTGCCGGACCCGAGCAGAAGGGGTGAGCGCGGTGTGCTGACACCCTCCTCCCCGCCCGCGACACCTGTGACGTCCTGGCTTAAACGTTGCTAACGGTAACGGCTTCCGCTCTCTCCCACCCAAGCAACCTGGCCCTGAGGCTGCCCCTAAGCAAATGGGCAGCACCCCTTGACCCCAGTCCAGCACAAGTTACCCGAGCTTGGTTCTGTCCTTTTCAGGGGACCCACGTCCATGGGGAACCCATGAAACCCCCGGAGGATCGCCACCGGTTGCGGTAGTTGGCGGGCCTGGGCCATCACTTTCCTCCAGGCCCATGCTCCCAAATCTGCCTCTCCAGAGGCGGTCACGGTTTAGCCATAAAAACATATTTATTTACACACCACAAGTTCGTGGTTGCCCTGCCAGTTCTCGGGCTTGTCCGTAGCAGTTTCTACGCATTGATTGCAAACAGTCCCCACGGGGACAACAGTTGCTGGCAACGACCGGTTCAAATCAGGGTTGAAAATCAGGTAACATCTCGGTAATCATTCACTTATCATTTTCAAAAACTTTCACAACGGTACTTTGGTGGTGCCAACGGGGACAACTTGCAGCGGAGCTCCGCTGGCATTGGAGTGGGCTACCACCGCAGGGGGTCGGCCCACTCGGGGACCGGTCGGTACATCGGGTTCTCCTTCCACAGGCAGTTCAGCCCAGAACCACTGACAGCCGTTAAGAACGGTGGGTGGGGGCAGCGTGGTCGGAACCCCCTCCTCCATCAGCGACATTCTCTCTGAACCTCTGGCCGCGGGTGCCAGCCCCCGGCTCCCATGCAATCAGGGCTGGTTCTGGGTTTGGGTGGACTGGTCGCAACGCAGCATGGCTGCAGCGGCCCCTTGCTCACGGGCCCCCACTACGGCAACCATCCTGCGCATCTCCGCCTTCCAGTCCAGCAGCTGCTGCAGGCTCTGCGCCCTCACCTTCAAGCAGAACCGGCCCAGCTCCCATTCCAGCCACGCAGCAGTCCCGGCAGGGAGCTCACCCAGGCCGCAGTCTTCAAAGGCTACTCCTCCTCGGTTCCCCCAGAGCTTGGACGCCCCGGTAGCGGGTAGTCCCGCGCTCCAATTCGAGGACGCCGCCATCTCTCCATCCGTGTCCCGCTTAGTCTGTTTCCGGCTCCTCCTCTACAGGGGCGGGGTTTTTGGCCTTCGCGCCTCCACTGCTCGAGGAGACGCTCGAGCGAGAATTTTTCGCGCCCAAGATGGCGGCTTCTCAAATTTCCGGCCAGACACCTCCGGCGGTCACAAGGCGCACCTCTACCAGACTGGCAGAGCGGTAAGATCCTGTTCGTGATGCCAAGTTGTCGCGGGCGGAGGAGGGGATGCTGCGCTTTCCCACTGCTCGAGTCCGGCTGCTGGTGCTGCTGCTGCTCGACGGTGGCTCGAGCGGTGGGCCGGATCCCAGGGACTCGAGCGGCGTTCCTCGCCCATGAGTGAAAAGGGGGAATTGATTGTGGGGATTTGATATTGTCCGTGACGCCACCCACGGTTGTGGTGAGATTGGTGACACCACCGCTGCTCTGGACGGGGATCCCGGGAGCAGTGACAGGGAGCAGCCTGGATGTTAGTTCTCCTCTCCGTGGGTAGGGGGTTGGTTGTCCCGGGGCCCGGTGAGGGAGTAGGGATGGATGGCAGGCGGGTTACGGGGTCTGGCGAGGTGCAGGGTCGCGGGGGCAATGCTCTGCCGCACGGCACGGTGGTACTCACTCAGCCAATGATGTACACAAAGTCTCCGGTAAAACAAACAGCTGGATGGACGGGTCCCACAGACGGCTGCGGTGTTTCTCCTCCCGGCAGGTTGATGGTGACTGCCTTTCCCTGCACCTGTGTAGTGTAAACGGTTCCAATGGGTTCCCACCGGTAACCCGCTCCCCAGCTTGAAGGCTGCTGAAGGAGCCCCTTTTGCCCGCAGGCTCTGGCCCTGGGAACTTTAGCCTTGGCGGTGACTGTGTTTCCCTCTCTCGGTTGGACTGTTGCCTTCTGTCGGGACTTGGCTGCTGGGGAACCCAGGAGGTTCCCTTTGCTAACGGATTTGACAAATTGCACGGCGACTCCTAGCCTTGCTGGGGTCCGTAAGCCCCTGCCGGATGGTGCTGGCTTCTCTTTGCGTACCGGTCCGGTACTGCCGGGCCACCGCCCATCCACGGTCCTTACGGCTAGCTCCAATAGGCCTCTCCTGCAGACGGTCACCACCGTCTGCCAACCTTGCTGTTCCGTCCGGGCCACACACCCGGACCACTTTCTGTCTGCTCCTTTACCACTTCACTCTCAAACTCTATCTCCTCACTCACTACTCCTTCCTTTTCCCACCTCCAGGAGTGTGAACTCCTCGGTGGGCGGGTCCAACCGCCTGGCCCACTCCCTGGTGTGGACATCAGCCCCTGGAGGGAGGCAACAAGGGTTTTTGTCTGACTTAGATGTGCCTGACCGGGGGTGTGGGGTGTGTTGGTGTAGTGCCTGTGATGTCCTGGCTTGTCCAGGGCGTCACATTCCCCCTTAGTAAAATGCAGACCGTCCACGGGCTGCCCGTCCATCACCGGTTTTATTTTCACAACTGAAAAAGATAAACGGTAAAACATATAAAAACATTTTTCAATCTTCCCACATCGGGAGGCACATACTTAAACGTTGCTAACGGTAACGGCTTCCGCTCTCTCCCACCCAAGCAACCTGGCCCTGAGGCTGCCCCTAAGCAAATGGGCAGCACCCCTTGACCCCAGTCTAGCACAAGTTACCCGAGCGGGTTCTGTCCTTTTCAGGGGACCCACGTCCATGGGGAACCCATGAAACCCCCGGAGGATCGTCACCGATTGCGGTAGTGGCGGGCCTGGGCCATCACTTTCCTCCAGGCCCATCCTCCCAAATCTGCCTCTCCGGAGGCGGTCACGGTTTAGCCATAAAAACATATTTATTTACACACCACAAGTTCGTGGTTGCCCTGCCAGTTCTCGGGCTTGTCCGTAGCAGTTTCTACGCATTGATTGCAAACAGTCCCCACGGGGACAACAGTTGCCAGCAACGACCGGTTCAAATCAGGGTTGAAAATCAGGTAACATCTCGGTAATCATTCACTTATCATTTTCAAAAACTTTCACAACGGTACTTTGGTGGTGCCAACGGGGACAACTTGCAGCGGAGCTCCGCTGGCATTGGAGTGGCTACCACCGCAGGGGGTCGGCCCACTCGGGGACCGGTCGGTACATCGGGTTCTCCTTCCACAGGCAGTTCAGCCCAGAACCACTGACAGCCGTTAAGAACGGGGGTGGGGGCAGCGTGGTCGGAACCCCCTCCTCCATCAGCGACATTCTCTCTGGACCTCCGGCCGCGGTGCCAGCCCCCAGTTCCAATGCAATCAGGGCTGGTTCTGGGGTTTGGGTGGACTGGTCGCGACGCGGCACGGCTGCAGCGGCCCCTTGCTCACGGGCCCCCACTACGGCAACCATCCTGCGCATCTCCGCCTTCCAGTCCAGCAGCTGCTGCAGGCTCTGCGCCCTCACCTTCAAGCAGAACCGGCCCAGCTCCCGTTCCAGCCACACAGCAGTCCCGGCAGGGAGCTCACCCGGGCCGCAGTCTTGAAAGGCTACTCCTCCTCGGTTCCCCCAGAGCTTGGACGCCCCGGTAGCGGGTAGTCCCGCGCTCCAATTCGAGGACGCCGCCATCTCTCCATCCGTGTCCCCCTTAGTCTCTTTCCGGCTCCTCCTCTACAGGGGCGGGGTTTTGGCCTTCGCGCCTCCACTGCTCGAGGAGACGCTCGAGCGGGAATTTTTCGCGCCCAAGATGGCGGCTTCTCAAATTTTTCGGCCAGACACTTCCGGCGGTCACAAGGCGCACCTCTACCAGACGGCAGAGCGGTAAGATCCTGTTCGTGACGCCAAGTTGTCGCGGGCGGAGGAGGGGATGCTGCGCTCTCCCACTGCTCGAGTCCGGCTGCTGCTGCTGCTCGGCGGTGGCTAGAGCGGTGGGCCGGATCCCAGGGACTCGAGCGGCGTTCCTCGCCTGTGAGTGAAAAGGGGGAATTGATTGTGGGAATTTGATATTGTCCGTGACGCCACCCACAGTTGTGGTGAGATTGGTGACACCACCGCTGCTCTGGACGGGGATCCCGGGAGCGATGACAGGGAGCAGCCTGGATGTTAGTTCTCCTCTCCGTGGGTAGGGGGTTGGTTGTCCCGGGGCCCGGTGAGGGAGTAGGGATGGATGGCAGGCGGGTTACGGGGCCTGGCGATGTGCAGGGTCGCGGGGGCAGCGCTGTGCCGCACGGCACGGTGGTACTCACTCAGCCAATGATGTACACAAAGTCTCCGGTAAAACAAACGGCTGGATGGACGGGTCCCACAGATGGCTGCGGTGTTTCTCCTCCCGGCAGGTTGATGGTGACTGCCTTTCCCTGCACTTGTGTAGTGTAAACGGTTCCAATGGGTTCCCACCGGTAACCCGCTCCCCAGCTTGAAGGCTGCTGAAGGAGCCCCTTTTGCCCGCAGGCTCTGGCCCTGGGAACTTTAGCCTTGGCGGTGACTGTGTTTCCCTCTCTCGGTTGGACTGTTGCCTTCTGTCGTGACTTGGCTGCTGGGGAACCCAAAAGGTTCCCTTCGCTATTGGATTTGACAAATTGCCCGGCGACTCCTAGCCTTGTCGGGGTCCGTAAGCCCCTGCCAGATGGTGCTGGCTTCTGTTTGCATACCGGTCCGGTACCGCCGGGCCACCGCCCGTCCACGGTCCTTACGGCTAGCTCCAATAGGCCTCTCCTGTAGACGGTCACCACCGTCTGCCAACCTTGCTGTTCCGTCCGGGCCACACACCCGGACCACTTTCTGTCTGCTCCTTTACCACTTCACTCTCAAACTCTATCTCCTCACTCACTACTCCTTCCTTTTCCCACCTCCAGGACTGTGAACTCCTCGGTGGGCGGGACCAACCGCCTGGCCCACCCCCTGGTGTGGACATCAGCCCCTGGAGGGAGGCAACAAGGGTTTTTGTCTGACTTAGATGTGCCTGACCGGGGTTGTGGGGTGTGTTGGTGTAGTGCCTGTGACGTCCTGGCTTGTCCAGGGCGCCACAATAAATGTTTTGCAGCCCTTGCAAAAAGTGCATAGGCTTTACCAGACTAGAAGTCCCAATCCTTAAAAATGAGAAAAAAAAATTGTGTGTGGCCCTTCTCTACGTGTCTTCCAGGGTGTATTGCAGTATTTCCTTCTAATTTTATCAGCACTTGCAACACGGAAATACAGTGATAGAAGGCCCGGCTATCAACCCCTTTATCCCCGGGCGATTTTTCGTGTTTCTTTTTTTTCACCTTCTTCCGAGAGCCGTGACCGTTTTATTTTTCCATCAATCTTGCCATATGAGGGCTTTTTTTGTGGAACAAGTTGTACTTTTAAATGAAACCATAAGCTTTACCATATAGTGTACTGGAAAACGGCAAAAAAAAATTCCAAGTGTGGAAAAAATGCAAAAAAAAGGTGTGATTGCACAATTGTTTTTGGGATATTTTATTCACTGTATTAACTATGTGGTAAAACTAATGGGTCGGTGTGATGCCTTAGGTCGGTACGTGTTTGTACAGTAAAACAAATAGCTCGGGCACACAAAAAGTTAAGAGTCTGAGGCAAAGTAGTACTTGAATTACAGTTTGCTTGTTTATTGATGCAAAGGATCCAAAAATAAAAATTCCAACGTTTCGGCCTTCACATACAGGCCTTCGTCAGAGAAAGTCTATGATATAGATATACAGAAAGAAAAAATTGAATTAATTGTTATATAAACAAAGTAATGCACATACCAAACAAACAAAGTGATACACATACCAAATATGCTTAGTATCGAGGTACATCATTGAGGGCAAAGAACACAAAACAATATCAACAAGCTTTTAATACTGATAATTATTCTATGATGGACAAGGAGAATCCAATAATGTATCGTAATGCTCTGTCTTTGAAAAAATGTCCTCTAGAGGAGGTAACGGAACCAATGACCGCTATACAGGAAAACCACCCTAAACAGGGTTATCAGGAAAAATGAGACATACCTATATGATTGTAGGGAAAACGATGTGTATACAATATACGAAATCTCCGTATACAAGAAAAGGATACCTAGAAATAGAGGGTAGTCAAATAACTGATCCGGCTGGACAATTTAGAAAAGATCTATACCAGAGAGTACAGTCAAAATATGAAAAATGGTAAAAGATTAGGGAAGGATCATATGAGTTGCAAAGAGATGATGCAAGAAGAAGAAGGAAGAAGCAAGAAACAAGGAAGAGAAACAGAGAAAAAAAAGGAGAAAAAAAAAAAGGGAAAAAAAGGGAAAAAAAAAAAAAAAAAAAAAAAGGGGGAAAAAGGAACAAGGAAGTGTGAATGACCAGATGAAGAAATGGAAGAGGGGAAATGAAGAACAGTGTATAATTCTGAAGGTGAAGATAAGTAGGGGATACCTCTGTTGACATCAATGGTACAGCTGATAGCAAACAAATGATGTAAGAGTCACGTTAGAGACGTGGAGTCCACTATAAGACACTATGAAAAGGGAAAATGACAAGCCATAATATCTGTAGTGCATAATATTATGAAGGAATGTATCCAAAGAATAAATTAAATCAGTGTGTACATACCCAGTTGCCGTACATATAATGCAGTAAAAACTGCTGGTATGGGAAGTGCCCTTATATTCAGAGGCAACCCGTATCAGGTATGATAACCTGTGTAATCAATCAATGTGAACAATTGATCAGTAGTTAATATTACGTTACAAAAGAAAGAGTATGAACATGAAAGAACGGCACATACCGGGCGGTAGAAACACTATGTAGGAAGGTACGGTGTATGATCAACACCCTAAAGGTGTGGAAAAACCAAATGGTATAGTCTGCAGATAAAGGAATATGTCAAAATAAGTGTATGCCCCTATGAATGCAACTGCAATGAAATATAGCAAGAATATGACATGTCAAAGTACCAACCTTTATCTTGCTAGATAGGCTAGGTATTAAAGCATCAACATATAATGTTGTGGGGGAAAATCAGTCGGACTCCTAAAGAAAATATATATAAATCATAATGAGGATAGATATAGAGAATATATGCAGTTATAGCCAGAGGAGAAAGAGAAAGGGAAAGTAAACCGTCTGTACCTTGAATGGATAAAATCCTGTGTGGTGGCCGGTCCCCATGTGAATTCCTATGCTGCCTCTAGGAAGTGAGGAGTGCGCTTTTTAAAGGTGCCTAATGGCCCAGGTGTGTCAGCTCTAACAGGAAATCCTGCCTGTGAAACGCAGGGACAGCCTGCGGCACGCACGCCGCCCATGCGCGGAGGAACCCTCAATGATCCTCGGCGCATGCGCGAGCGGCGGCCACAGCCGGCCCATGTGCGTGTGTGTTGGCAGGAACAGGACGCACATGCAGACATGGAAATGAGGGTGCTGGAGCGCAAACAGTGATCGTGGAACGCACGATCACCCATGCGCCGAAGGGCCAAGGGGCCGATCAGCGCATGCGCAAGCGGCGGCCACGGCATGTGAATGCTAAGTAGGAAGAGTGGGCCGAGCGCGTGCGCAGACCGGCCGATGAGACGGCCGAGACCGCGCATGCATGGGCACACAAACGTCCATGTGATCCAGATGAATGGTGCCGACAGGATATTCAGTGCCGTGACGAGATCATGGAAAAACTACAGCGCCTGTGAAAAAAACATAAGATAATTAGATAAAAGTAATGTGCATAGCGCCACTGTAAAGAAATTTATAAGACACAATAAAAGATAGGATTATAGATAATAAAAAGTAAGAGACAGCATTAGAAAAAATGGAACAAAAAGAAAGGAAAATAGAGCTGTATCTGAGAAAGGGTGAATCGTTTAAAAAGAAGAACCATTCAAAAGAGTAAAGAAATTAAAAATAGATACAATAAAGAGAATAAAAAGGAAAAGTAAAAATGAAAGAATAAGAGTAAAACATGTGAAAATAGAGGGCATATTGATTTAGTAAAAAATCTCATATTCCCGATTCAATCCCAAGGGTTCTAATGTCTGTAATGTAAAAATCCAATATGCCTCCCGTTCTTTAAGCTTCTGCACCCTATTGCCCCCCCTCCTGGGTTGAGATACTTGTTCCAAAACTTGGTAGCGTAGCTGTGCTACCGTGTGACCTGCCTGTAGAAAGTGTGCGGGAATAGGTAATAGTGTCTGCTTACACCTAATGGTTGATTTATGTTTACTTATACGGTCTCGGATCTGTTGGGTAGTCTCCCCAACATATCCGAGACCGCAGGGACACTTAATCAAGTATACAACATACGTTGAATCACAAGTGAAGAAGTTTCTTATGTGAAAGGTCTTACCGGTACGGGGGTGGGTGAAAGTACTCCCCTTTGTAACATTTGAACATTGAATACAATGTAAGCATGGGTAGGTGCCAGTACGGGCTGTCTGTAGTGTCAATTGCAATGCCTGTTTACGCTGGGAGCCAATATCTGCCCGCACTAAAGTGTCCTTCAAATTTTTTGGACGCTTATTACAAAAAAGAGGTCTGTTTTGAAACTCAGAAATGTTGGGATAAGCCTGTCCCAAAAGCGACCAGTGTTTCAGGATAACCCCCTTAACCTGTGCCTGAAAGGGATGATAGGTAGCGACAAAGGTGGCTCTAGGGCCTTGAACTGGACTTGACCGTCTAATGGTAGACTGTGGTGTCGCGACGTTCTGTGGATATCCCCTGGCTATAAATTTAGCACTCATTTCCGCCCGACGTCTTTCTCGTATGTCTGGATCTGACACAATGCGGTCCACCCTCTTAATCTGAGAAGATGGTAATGCCCACTTGATGTGACTAGGATGAGCACTGGTGTAGTGTAGCAAACTATTCCTGTCCGTGGATTTGGTGTAAAGATCAGTTGAAATAGTGCCATCCGGTGATTTCAAGACGAGTACGTCAAGAAAATTGATCTTATATTGGTCTGAGTGTAAGGTAAACTTGAGATTGGGTAGACAGCTGTTCAAATCAGAAAAGAATGTACTTAGATCAGAGGGGTCACCATGCCAAACCATGAAAATGTCGTCTATATATCTGCGCCATGTGACGACGTGTGCCGAGAACATAGGATGAGAATAGACGAACGTTTCCTCGAAATGCGCCATAAAGATATTAGCCTATGGTGGTGCTACATTTGATCCCATGGCGGTCCCCTGAATTTGCAAATAAAATTGATCTTGAAACAGAAAGAAATTATTATGTAACACTATCGTCAAAAGGTCAATGACCAACTTCTTTTGATAGGGGGATAGTCCACCATGTTTATCCAAGAATAAATCAACAGCGTCAATACCCTGCTGATGATTAATACTTGTGTAGAGACTTGTCACATCTAGAGTAACCAGAATGTCATCACCGGAGATATTACTAGATGTCCTGAGAAAATGGAGGAAATCATTAGTATCCTACCATTTATCACCAACAGAGTCCGACGTATTACAGAAGTATTACAGAAGGGTCTCTCCTTCTGTCCCACCCCGATATTTAACGAATTTACCCTGGACCAGGAACTTAGACGGTTCTTCCGGTCCCTCAGATTAAAAACACACTTTCAGTCCCTGGACTCTGGTGAGCCTGTTTCACTTACTTCGACTCCAGGAACATTTCGACTTAAGGATCTGAAATTAACTATTCCTAGTTCCTTTCAACCACCTAAGACATATCATCCGGTCGAAACTTTCATTAGTCTGGTTAGCTCTGACACCAGAAAAGTCATTAATGATATAAAACACGGTCACTTGCAGGTCCGTCACAATCTTACATCTGAGGAATCTCAAGCCCTGGATGGTCTTAAGAGTAACCAGAAATTAGTCATCAAACCGGCCGATAAAGGCGGTGCTATTGTAGTAATGGACAAATCCTACTATGTATCTGAGATACAGGGGCAATTGAATGATTACACCACTTATAAGCCCATTGCACATGATCCGACATCAAGGATCAGGGATCTCATTAGACACCTTATTACTGAGCATATACAACTTGGTACCATTGATAAAAAACTATCCGAATTCCTCATGAAAGATTTTCCCATTACACCGGTGTTTTACACTCTGCCCAAAATTCACAAAAACTTGAATCAACCACCTGGACGTCCCATTGTGGCTTCCACGGATTCCATTTTATCACCTTTGGCGATTACACTTGAGAGGATTCTGAACCCCCTGGTACCAACCATTCAATCATATATTAAGGATACTAATGATTTCCTCCATTTTCTCAGGACATCTAGTAATATCTCCGGTGATGACATTCTGGTTACTCTAGATGTGACAAGTCTCTACACAAGCATTAATCATCAGCAGGGTATTGACGCTGTTGATTTATTCTTGGATAAACATGGTGGACTATCCCCCTATCAAAAGAAGTTGGTCATTGACCTTTTGACGATAGTGTTACATAATAATTTCTTTCTGTTTCAAGATCAATTTTATTTGCAAATTCAGGGGACCGCCATGGGATCAAATGTAGCACCACCATAGGCTAATATCTTTATGGCGCATTTCGAGGAAACGTTCGTCTATTCTCATCCTATGTTCTCGGCACACGTCGTCACATGGCGCAGATATATAGACGACATTTTCATGGTTTGGCATGGTGACCCCTCTGATCTAAGTATATTCTTTTCTGATTTGAACAGCTGTCTACCCAATCTCAAGTTTACCTTACACTCAGACCAATATAAGATCAATTTTCTTGACGTACTCGTCTTGAAATCACCGGATGGCACTATTTCAACTGATCTTTACACCAAATCCACGGACAGGAATAGTTTGCTACACTACACCAGTGCTCATCCTAGTCACATCAAGTGGGCATTACCATCTTCTCAGATTAAGAGGGTGGACCGCATTGTGTCAGATCCAGACATACGAGAAAGACGTCGGGCGGAAATGAGTGCTAAATTTATAGCCAGGGGATATCCACAGAACGTCGCGACACCACAGTCTACCATTAGACGGTCAAGTCCGGTTCAAGGCCCTAGAGCCACCTTTGTCGCTACCTATCATCCCTTTCAGGCACAGGTTAAGGGGGTTATCCTGAAACACTGGTCGCTTTTGGGACAGGCTTATCCCAACATTTCTGAGTTTCAAAACAGACCTCTTTTTTGTAATAAGCGTCCAAAAAATTTGAAGGACACTTTAGTGCGGGCAGATATTGGCTCCCAGCGTAAACAGGCATTGCAATTGACACTACAGACAGCCCGTACTGGCACCTACCCATGCTTACATTGTATTCAATGTTCAAATGTTACAAAGGGGAGTACTTTCACCCACCCCCGTACCGGTAAGACCTTTCACATAAGAAACTTCTTCACTTGTGATTCAACGTATGTTGTATACTTGATTAAGTGTCCCTGCGGTCTCGGATATGTTGGGGAGACTACCCAACAGATCCGAGACCGTATAAGTAAACATAAATCAACCATTAGGTGTAAGCAGACACTATTACCTATTCCCGCACACTTTCTACAGGCAGGTCACACGGTAGCACAGCTACGCTACCAAGTTTTGGAACAAGTATCTCAACCCAGGAGGGGGGGCAATAGGGTGCAGAAGCTTAAAGAACGGGAGGCATATTGGATTTTTACATTACAGACATTAGAACCCTTGGGATTGAATCGGGAATATGAGATTTTTTACTAAATCAATATGCCCTCTATTTTCACATGTTTTACTCTTATTCTTTCATTTTTACTTTTCCTTTTTATTCTCTTTATTGTATCTATTTTTAATTTCTTTACTCTTTTGAATGGTTCTTCTTTTTAAACGATTCACCCTTTCTCAGATACAGCTCTATTTTCCTTTCTTTTTGTTCCATTTTTTCTAATGCTGTCTCTTACTTTTTATTATCTATAATCCTATCTTTTATTGTGTCTTATAAATTTCTTTACAGTGGCGCTATGCACATTACTTTTATCTAATTATCTTATGTTTTTTTCACAGGCGCTGTAGTTTTTCCATGATCTCGTCACGGCACTGAATATCCTGTCGGCACCATTCATCTGGATCACATGGACGTTTGTGTGCCCATGCATGCGCGGTCTCGGCCGTCTCATCGGCCGGTCTGCGCACGCGCTCGGCCCACTCTTCCTACTTAGCATTCACATGCCGTGGCCGCCGCTTGCGCATGCGCTGATCGGCCCCTTGGCCCTTCGGCGCATGGGTGATCGTGCGTTCCACGATCACTGTTTGCGCTCCAGCACCCTCATTTCCATGTCTGCATGTGCGTCCTGTTCCTGCCAACACACACGCACATGGGCCGGCTGTGGCCGCCGCTCGCGCATGCGCCGAGGATCATTGAGGGTTCCTCCGCGCATGGGCGGCGTGCGTGCCGCAGGCTGTCCCTGCGTTTCACAGGCAGGATTTCCTGTTAGAGCTGACACACCTGGGCCATTAGGCACCTTTAAAAAGCGCACTCCTCACTTCCTAGAGGCAGCATAGGAATTCACATGGGGACCGGCCACCACACAGGATTTTATCCATTCAAGGTACAGACGGTTTACTTTCCCTTTCTCTTTCTCCTCTGGCTATAACTGCATATATTCTCTATATCTATCCTCATTATGATTTATATATATTTTCTTTAGGAGTCCGACTGATTTTCCCCCACAACATTATATGTTGATGCTTTAATACCTAGCCTATCTAGCAAGATAAAGGTTGGTACTTTGACATGTCATATTCTTGCTATATTTCATTGCAGTTGCATTCATAGGGGCATACACTTATTTTGACATATTCCTTTATCTGCAGACTATACCATTTGGTTTTTCCACACCTTTAGGGTGTTGATCATACACCGTACCTTCCTACATAGTGTTTCTACCGCCCGGTATGTGCCGTTCTTTCATGTTCATACTCTTTCTTTTGTAACGTAATATTAACTACTGATCAATTGTTCACATTGATTGATTACACAGGTTATCATACCTGATACGGGTTGCCTCTGAATATAAGGGCACTTCCCATACCAGCAGTTTTTACTGCATTATATGTACGGCAACTGGGTATGTACACACTGATTTAATTTATTCTTTGGATACATTCCTTCATAATATTATGCACTACAGATATTATGGCTTGTCATTTTCCCTTTTCATAGTGTCTTATAGTGGACTCCACGTCTCTAACGTGACTCTTACATCATTTGTTTGCTATCAGCTGTACCATTGATGTCAACAGAGGTATCCCCTACTTATCTTCACCTTCAGAATTATACACTGTTCTTCATTTCCCCTCTTCCATTTCTTCATCTGGTCATTCACACTTCCTTGTTCCTTTTTCCCCCTTTTTTTTTTTTTTTTTTTCCCTTTTTTTTCCCTTTTTTTTCTCCCTTTTTTTTTTTTTTTTTTTTCTCTGTTTCTCTTCCTTGTTTCTTGCTTCTTCCTTCTTCTTCTTGCATCATCTCTTTGCAACTCATATGATCCTTCCCTAATCTTTTACCATTTTTCATATTTTGACTGTACTCTCTGGTATAGATCTTTTCTAAATTGTCCAGCCGGATCAGTTATTTGACTACCCTCTATTTCTAGGTATCCTTTTCTTGTATACGGAGATTTCGTATATTGTATACACATCGTTTTCCCTACAATCATATAGGTATGTCTCATTTTTCCTGATAACCCTGTTTAGGGTGGTTTTCCTGTATAGCGGTCATTGGTTCCGTTACCTCCTCTAGAGGACATTTTTTCAAAGACAGAGCATTACGATACATTATTGGATTCTCCTTGTCCATCATAGAATAATTATCAGTATTAAAAGCTTGTTGATATTGTTTTGTGTTCTTTGCCCTCAATGATGTACCTCGATACTAAGCATATTTGGTATGTGTATCACTTTGTTTGTTTGGTATGTGCATTACTTTGTTTATATAACAATTAATTCAATTTTTTCTTTCTGTATATCTATATCATAGACTTTCTCTGACGAAGGCCTGTATGTGAAGGCCGAAACGTTGGAATTTTTATTTTTGGATCCTTTGCATCAATAAACAAGCAAACTGTAATTCAAGTACTACTTTGCCTCAGACTCTTAACTTTTTGTGTGCCCGAGCTATTTGTTTTACTGTATTGTGATATTTCCTCGGCGGCACCTACTTTTTGATAAGTGAGCCAGACTTTACCTTATATAGGTACGTGTTTGTAGACACCAAAAATTAATAGGTTTACTTTTCTCTAAGGGCTTAAAAAAATTAAAAAATTCGGAAGTTTGGTCCAAAAATTGGCACACTTTTTATACCATATTCAGCAATCCGTAGTATTCTCATTTTTCGGGATATGGGGTTCATTGATGGCTTAATTTTTGCGTCTCGAGCTGACTTTTTAATGATGCCATTTTTGCATAGATACTACATTTTGATCACCTGTTATTGCATTTTGCGCAAAATGTGCGACAAAAAAAAAAAGTAATTTTGGCGTTTGGAATTTTTTTTGCCACTACACCATTTACTGATTAGATTAATTGATTTTATATTTTGATAGATCGGGCATTTCTGAATGAAGCAATCCCAAATGTTTGTATATGTTTTATTTTTTTAACACTTTAATTTTTAATGGGGCGAATGGGGGGTGATTTGAATTTTTAGGTTTTTTATTTTTTTTAATTCTTTAAAAGTTTTTTTTTAACTTTTTTTTAATTTTAGTAGTCCCTCTAGGGGACTATATGGATTAGCTGTCTGATTGCTGATTCATTTCTTCTGATCTGAGCTGCACATCTCAGATCAGCAGAAATGCTCGCCTTTGTTACAGCCAGTGCTTTGCCGGGTGCAACAGGAAGTGAGTCGTGATAGTGACAGGAATCATCACATGACCCTGTGCTACCATGACAACCATCGGCTCCCTGTGATCACGTCATGGGGCCTCCGATGGCGGCAGGTAAGTACGCGTTACCCGCTGTGGGCAGTTAAATCATGCTGTCACATTTTCACAGTGCGTTGCAGTGATCACATCTTGCTGCGATTCCATAGGAAATGAATAGAGCTGAAACGCATTTGTGCCGGATCCGGTTTTCTGGCAAAATACCACTGATGTGAAAGCGGCCTTATTAGTTGAAATAATTTGTTTTCTTACTTTGACTGAACCAAGAGTTGCAAATATAGAGAGGTAGCTACAGCCCAGCCAGTCATTTTCTTTGAAGCAGATCATGTAGCAAAAATGATTCCAGGCTTGTGTCTTCCAGAATGTGAACCACTCATACAGGCTCTCTTCATATTATATATATATATAGATTGTAAGCCCGCAAGGGTAGGGCCCTCTTCCCTCTGTACTAGTCTGTCTACTGTAACTTGTATACGTATTTTGTATGTAACCCCCCTTCTCATGTACAGCACCATGGAATTAATGGTGCTCTATAAATAAATAATAATAATAATAATAATAATAATATATATGCAGCCAGCAGTCTATATATTATATATACAGCCAGGATCCTCTATGTTTTATTATACAGCCAGTAGCTAGTATCTTCTGTAATATATATATATACAGTACAGACTAAAAGTTCCCTCATTCAAAGAGTTTTCTGTATTTTCATGACTCTAAAAATTGTAGATTCACATTGAAGGCATCAAAACTATGAATTACAACATGTGGAATGAAATACTTAAAAAAGTGTGAAACAACTGAAAATATGTCTTATATTCTAGGTTCTTCAAAGTAGCCACCTTCTGCTTTGATTACTGCTTTGCACACTCTTGGCATTCTCTTGATGAGCTTCAAGAGGTAGTCACTGGAAATGCTCTTCCAACAGTCTTGAAGGAGTTTCCAGAGATGCTTAGCACTTGTTGGCCCTTTTGCCTTCACTCTGCAGTCCAGCTCACCCCAAACCATCTCAATTGGGTGACTGTATGGTGACTATGGAGGCCAGGTCATCTGGCGTAGCACCCCATCACTCTCCTTCTTAGTCAAATAGCCCTTACACAGCCTGGAGGTGTGTTTGAGATTATTGTCCTGTTGAAAAATAAATGATGGTCCAACTAAACGCAAACCGGATGGAATAGCACACAGTAAGATGCTGTGGTAGCCATGCTGGTTCTGTATGGCTTCAATTTTGAATAAATCCCCAACAGTGTCACCAGCAAAGCACCCCCACACCATCACACCTCTGCCTCTATGCTTCACGGTGGGAACCAGGCATGCAGAGACCATCCGTTCACCTTTTCTACAAAGACACGGTGGTTGGTTCCAAAGATCTCAAATTTCGACTCATCAGACCAAAGCACAGATTCCAATGGTCTAATGTCCATTCCTTGTGTTCTTTAGCCCAAACAAGTCTCTTCTGCTTGTTGCCTGTCCTTAGCAGTGGTTTCCTAACATCTATTTTACCATGAAGGCTGCTGCACAAACTCTTGTCTTAATAGTTGTTCTAGAGATGAGAAGGTGTGTCCAAACTTTTAGTCTGTGCTGTATATACACAGTATATAAAAATACGCATATGGATGACGATTCTGTTTGTGGCTTGTTGTTTTGATAACCCGAAAAACGACGTTTTTTTTGGGCTATCAAAATGATAACTAGCAGTTAATGGTGAGGGCTATTTGCAGAATTGGAGATTTTCCAAAAGTGGTGGTGGGACTGTGGAACGTTTGAGAGGTAGAGGAAGAGCTAGGGTGAAGGCAGAGTCTCAAGGGGGCCTGAAAATGTGTCAGTATTGGGCTCTGAAATTCCTGATAGCAGCCCTGAGTAGCACAACAAACTTTACTAGTAAATGGTCCCAATCCTTCATACGAACAAGGGTTTTTAAGATGTTTGCACAGAACAATCATTTCCCGGATTAAAAAAAACAAACAAAAAAACCCCCACAAATTGGTGTTAATTTGGCTTCCATCCCTAATGTGGCGCCCTGGACTAGCCAGGTCGTCACAGGTAACACACACACCCCCACACCCCCCTAGACAGTTACATTAGCCAAACACAAATCCCTTTTTGCCTCCCTCCAGGGTCTGATGTCCACACCAGATGTGGCGGAGCCAAGCGGTTGGCCCTACCCACCGAGGAGTTCACAGGCCTGGAGGCGGGAAAAGTGAGTGTACAGTTTAGGAGGTTGAAGTGAGAGGAGTAAAGTGGAGAGTGTCTGGGTTTGTGGCCCAGGCACTGACAACAAGGTTGGCAGACGGTGGTGGCCGTCTGCAGGAGTGGTGGATCAACGCAGAACCGTAGAACCGGGGTCGGGCGGTGGCCTGCCGGTACCGACCAGGGAGCGAAGTGAAGCCAGCCCGACTAGGCTTGGAGTCGCCGTCAACAGTCAAATCCGAGTGTGACAGGAACCCCAGGGGTTTCCTAACAACCAAAGACCTGTTGGAAGGCAACCGTCCGCACCGTGAGGGTATACAGCTACCGCCAAAGGCTAGAGACCCAAGGGCCAGCGCCTGCGGGCAAACGGGCTCCTCCGGCATCCATACACCGGGGAGCGGACCACCATTGGGGACCCATCATAGTCAAGACAGTACACAAAGGTGCAGGGAAAGACAGCCGCCATCACCTGTCCGGGGAGAGACACTGCAGCCGGCTGCGGGACCCGTCCATCCAGCCGTTTGGTTTACCAGAGACTTTGTGCATCTCTTGCTGAGTGAGTACACCAGTGCCATCCGGCACCGCGCCGCGCTATCCCTGTAACCCTGCACCCCAGCCATCCAGCCTCCCCATCACACCACCGGGCCCCGGGACCACCAACCCCTACCCACGGAGGGGGAAAACAACATCTCAGCTGCTCCCTACCATCGCTCCCGGGATCCCCGTCACCAGCAGCGGTGGTGCCCACCTTCAACACAACCCGTGGGTGGCGTCACGGACTAAATCCCCAAACCAACCGCCCTTTTCACTCACGGGCGAGGAGCCACCGAGCAGCAGCAGCAGCAGCGCCGGACCCGAGCGTTAGCGAGCACAGCGCCCCGCCGCCCGCGACACTTACCTTGCTTCTTCTTCCATTTTCTCAATCGTTGGTAATGACATATCATAGACAAACATATTATAATTCAATAGAATCAAGCAGATCCTATCCTCTTATTATAGCTTTTAGCACGGCACAGCTATTTCTGTGTTGTTTTTTTTTTGTTCCTAAAACACTTTATAAATATTCAAAAACATATTATTAAAAATAAGCTAAAAAAACCCCAACTCCCTCAATTTTAGCAAATGGATGGCAAACGAGCGCTAACAGTCGTTTCAGCACAATTACGGGGTTAAGGGGTGAGAAATACAGAATAGGAAGCTGTGGCTGGGTTCTCTTTACATACATTTCACTGCGGCAGCCATGCATAATTCATAGGGAATTAGTCGGTGAGAAATTAAACTGTAAGAAATTATTGATTTGCTTGCATAGACAATTAAAAAAAATAAGCACTTTATGGACACAGGGGAGGGGTGAAGCGCTACGGTACCTTGGAGCGATACAAGTTGCTTTACAATTTCCAGGCTTTTATCGGAGCTTGATTTGGCAGTGATCTGACACGTGCTGAAACCGCCTAATGTCATTAAAAGTTCCAGAGCATTATGCCTCTCGCTATGAGTACACAGATTGCAGGAAGCTTACATAACCCTCATCCATAAAAATGCTGCAAACATTTTAAAGCCGGATTGATGCATGAAAGAAATTCTATAAGCAAAGCACGTTTCCTGGAAAAACATAGGGAGTGCTTGTCTGCCAGGTGTTCTGTACGACTAGGGGCCCCGCTGGTGTATAGGTGTGTGCAGAATGTAGAAGAGCGAAAACATGCAGGAGCCGCCTGGAGCTTTAGTTGGACTAGAGGCAAATGCATTTTGGAGTATTTGGAGTCATTTTATCGCTTTATCACACAGCGGAACAATGAGATATTTTTTTTAAAACAAACACCTATAATAACTAGAGTTAAGCAAGTAGCTAACTATTTATACTCGCTATACTCATAACGAGTACTGTCTAATACTTGCGTATTCGTTCCGAATAGTGTCGCGGACGGAGGGGCCGCGCTCGCAACGCTCGGGTCCGCGGATTCTGCTGCTGCTGCTCGGTGGCTCGAGCGGTGGGCCGGACCCGAGAACTCAAGCAGCGCTCCTCGCCTATGAGTGAAAAGGGGGTGGTTTGTTTTGGGAGAGAGTTCGTGACGCCACCCACGGGTCGTGGGGATGATGGGCACCACTGCTGCTGGTGACGGGGAACCCGGGAGCGATGGCAGGGAGCAGCTAGGATGTTGTCCCCTCCGTGGGTAGGGGTTGGTGATCCCGGGGCCCGGATGGTGGAACGGGGAGGCTGGATGGCTGGGGTGCAGGGTTTCAAGGGCAGCGCGGCACGGTGCCGGATGGCACTGTGGTACTCACTCAGGTACAAATTCACAGAGTCTCTGGTAAACCAAACGGCTGGATGGACGGGTCCCGCAGCCGGCTGCAGTCTTTTTGCTCTCCCCGGACAGGTTAATGGTGGCTGTCATTCCCTGCACCTGTGTAGAATGTGTTGACTCCGATGGTTTCCCAACGGTAGTCCGCTCCCCGGCGTATAGGTACCGAAGGAGCCCATGTTGCCCGCAGGCGATGGCCCTTGGATCTCTAGCCTATGGTGGTTTCTGTGTATCCTCACGGTATGGACTGTTGCCTTCTGTCAGGTCCTGGGTGTTAGGAAACCCCTGGGGTTCCGGTCACTCTCGGATTTGACCGTTGTCGGCGGCTCCAAGCCTAGTCAGGGTCCGATGAACCTGCCTTTCTGCTTAGCTTCACTCCGCTCCCCGGTTCGGTACCGGCGGGCCACTGCCCGACCCCGGTCCTATGGTTCCGTAGAGATCCACTACCTCCTGCAGACGGCCACCACCGTCTGCTAACCTTGCTGACAGTGCCTGGGCTCCTACCCAGACACTAGCAGTTTCTCACTCCACTTCCACTGAACTCCAAAACTGAACTGAACTGACTGCTTTTCCCGCCTCCAGGCCTGTGAACTCCTCGGTGGGTGGGGCCAACCGCCTGGCTCAGCCCCACCTGGTATGGACATCAGACCCTGGAGGGAGGCAACAAGGGTTTTGTTTGACTGGTGTTAACTATCCAGGGGAGGGTGTGTGTGTGGTGTTATGTCTGTGACTACCTGGCTAGTCCAGGGCGTCACAATAACGCGTTTGTGCCGCCCCAGCAGCGATTGAACCGCTCGGATTTGGGGGATCTGGGTGTCGCTATTCGTGGCTCGAGGGTCTCCAGACCCGGGGGCTCAGGGTCACTCCAAAACGTGATGGGGGTTATTTACAGGGGAATTAGATAGTTTGTGATGCCACCCGTGGTGTGCGGTATTAGGGAGTACCGCCGCTGCCGTTGGGAGTACCCGGGCTGACGGAGTGGGGCAGCCAGATGACGTTACCCTCCATGGGTAGGGAAGGCCCCTGGACCCTGGATGGTGGGGTCGATTGCAGGGAGAGCGCAGGCTCGCTGCTGCCAGGGTATGTGTGTAATGTATATGTGTTTGGAATGTTCTCAATATGCTTGCATGACTGTAAAGTGTATGCATGTGTGTAATGTGCATGTATGTCTGTAATGTGCTTGAGTTTGTGTAATGTGTATGTGTATAATGTGTATGTATGTATGCAATTTGTATGTATGTGTTTAATGTGCTTGTACATGTATAATGTGCATGTATGTGTGTAATGTACTTGAGAGGGTATAATGTGCATGTATGTGTGTAATGTGCTTGAGAGTCTGTAATGTGCATGTGTATAATGTGTATGTATGTGTGTGTAGCGCCATGGAAAATCAGCTAGATGTACACATAGGCCCCCGCATACCACCCATCCCACATGGAGTTAAATCTGCCGACCTGAAGCCCTAGTTACCCCCCTCAGGGAAGGACAGACACACCAGTGGGTGGGACCAGGCGGTTAGGAAACGCCCACCTAGGGGTCTGGAGAACCAGAGGCGAGAAAAGCAGTGAGTTAGTTCAGTGAGTGGAGTTGAGTGGAGGTGAAGCTGACAGGTGCCGGGGTCGGAGCCCTGACACCTTGGCTAGGTGGCAGACGGTAGCCAGAGTCTGCAGGAGACGGGAAGACGGCTGCCGGAGATCCGAGGTGGACCGGGGCAGGGTTGGAGCCCGCCGATACCGACACCAGAGAAACGACCCGGAAACCGTGTGCAAAGAGGGGGTATTTGGACCCTGTGGCCAGGACCGGCACCGACGGCCTAGCTAATTAACCAATTGAGGGCAGGATTTTAGGTCCTGTCCCAATCTAAGTCCCGAAAAGTAGACAACTACCCACCGAGAGGGATAGGGCAACCGCCAGGGCCCATAGATCCCAAGGATCAGCGTCAGACGGGTACGGCTCCCAACCAAAGGACCGGGAGCGGTCTCCCGTGTTTCAAACCGGGAAGTCCTACCTACATCACACTGAGTGCAGAGGAGAGAGACTTTGACTACCAACCCGGGTGTGGGATCAGATACACCCGTCTGCGGCAGCCGGCCACCATCACCTTGGTTTACCACAGGACTTGTGTGCTTTATTCGACCGTGAGTAACATGCCCGGCCTGGCCGGGTGCGCCGGCCCCTGCAATGACCATCCTCAGCATAGAGACACTGGACATCCATCCCTACCCACGGAGGGGTTAACATCCAGCTGCCAGCCCAACGTCCCCGGGAGCCCCACAATGGCAGCGGTGGTGCTACATCTCACCACACACCGTGGGTGGCGTCACAGATATTTTACAACCAATCCCATATAAATACGTCCCCTTTTATTTGGAGTGTCCGCACGACCCCCGGGTCCGGAGAACCCCTTGAGTCGTACCATAGATCCGGATCTGAGTAGCACCGGCTGCTGGAACGGGGGTGGCACATGTGCAATTTGTATGTATGTTTCATGTGCTTGTATATGTATAATGTGTAGGTATGTGTGTAATGTTCTCATATGAGTATAATGTGTATGTACAGTGCCTACAAGTAGTATTCAACCCACTGCAGATTTAGCAGGTTTGATAAGATGCAAATAAGTTAGAGCCTGCAAACTTCAAACAAGAGCAGGATTTATTAACAGATGCATAAATCTTACAAACCAACAAGGTGTGTTGCTCAGTTAAATTTTAATAAATTTTCAACATAAAAGTGTGGGTCAATTATTATTCAACCCCTAGGTTTAATATTTTGGGGAATAACCCTTGTTTGCAATTACAGCTAATAATCGTCTTTTATAAGACCTGATCAGGCCGGCACAGATCTCTGGAGTTATCTTGGCCCACTCCTCCATGCAGATCTTCTCCAAGTTATCTAGGTTCTTTGGGTGTCTCATGTGGACTTTAATCTTGAGCTCCTTCCACAAGTTTTCAATTGGGTTAAGGTCAGGAGACTGACTAGGCCACTGCAACACCTTGATTTTTTCCCTCTTGAACCAGGCCTTGGTTTTCTTGGCTGTGTGCTTTGGGTTCTTGTTGGAAGATGAAATGACGACCCATCTTAAGATCCTTGATGGAGGAGCGGAGGTTCTTGGCCAAAATCTCCAGGTAGGCTGTGCTATCCATCTTCCCATGGATGCGGACCAGATGGCCAGGCCCTTTGGCTGAGAAATAGCCCCACAGCATGATGCTGCCACCACCATGCTTGACTGTAGGGATGGTATTCTTGGGGTTGTATGCAGTGCCATCCAGTCTCCAAATGTCACGTGTGTGGTTGGCACCAAAGATCTCGATCTTGGTCTCATCAGACCAGAGAACCTTGAACCAGTCTGTCTCAGAGTCCTCCAAGTGATCATGAGCAAACTGTAGACGAGCCTTGAAATGACGCTTTGAAAGTAAAGGTACCTTACGGGCTCGTCTGGAACGGAGACCATTGCGGTGGAGTACGTTACTTATGGTATTGACTGAAACCAATGTCCCCACTGCCATGAGATCTTCCCGGAGCTCCTTCCTTGTTGTCCTTGGGTTAGCCTTGACTCTTCGGACAAGCCTGGCCTCGGCACGGGTGGAAACTTTCAAAGGCTGTCCAGGCCGTGGAAGGCTAACAGTAGTTCCATAAGCCTTCCACTTCCGGATGATGCTCCCAACAGTGGAGACAGGTAGGCCCAACTCCTTGGAAAGGGTTTTGTACCCCTTGCCAGCCTTGCGAACCTCCACGATCTTGTCTCTGATGGCCTTGGAATGCTCCTTTGTCTTTCCCATGTTGACCAAGTATGAGTGCTGTTCACAAGTTTGGGGAGGGTCTTAATTAGTCAGAAAAGGCTGGAAAAAGAGATAATTAATCCAAACATGTGAAGCTAATTGTTCTTTGTGCCTGAAATACTTCTTAATACTTTAGGGGAACCAAACAGAATTCTTGTGGTTTGAGGGGTTGAATAATAAATGACCATCTGAATAAACTTTTCACAATTTAAAAAAAAATAAAAAAAGAAATAACATTCTTTTTTGCTGCAGTGCATTTCACACTTCCAGGCTGATCTACAGTCCAAATGTCACAATGGCAAGTTAATTCCGAATGTGTAAACCTGTTAAATCTGCAGGGGGTTGAATACTACTTGTAGGCACTGTATGTAATGTACTTGTATGTGCATATTGTGCTTGAACGTGTGTAGTTTGTATGTTCATGTGTAATGTCACAGTAGAGGAATTACTTTGCTTTGTTAAGCCACAGACTGTGCCCCCCTCTTCACCGGGCCCCAGTCACTGCCACACTACAACATGGCTAATTTACATGCAGTGCACTTCAGGAACATCACATGCAAATTAGCCATGTGATGAAGCCAGGGGCAGTGGGGCAGAGCATGGTGCATCATCCCATGGCCCAGCATGCAGCAGCATGATAAGTCATCATGCTGTCACCTAATCAAACTGCTACAGGCAACACAGAGCCCCTGAGGTAGTGAGGACGTGGCAGCCACGGGGAAAGATAAGCACTCCATGAGCTGAACACAGGAGCGGGACAATTGCAAAGGCCAGGGGTGGTGGGAGGGCCTGCCCACCCCAGTGCCTGCTTCAGCTGGATGTGCGTCCCAGGGTGCATATCCAGCTGAAATGCATTGGGGTGCAGAGAGGACACTGCACGACATGGGAGCCAGGGAGGGTGAGTAAAATGTTTTTATTTATTTATTTTTTGCATTAGAGACAAAACAGTGACATATTTACCAGGATGGAGACATATGTACCAGGAAGGGTACATATGTACCAGAAAGAGTTGAGGAGGGAGACATATATACCAGGAGGAGGACATATATACTAGGAGAGGCCCAGGAAGGGGACATATACGCCAGGGGGGCCCAGGAGGGGGATATATATATATATATATATATATATATACACACCATGAGGGGGACATATTTACCAGGAGAGAGACATATATACCAGGAGGGAGACATATATACCAGGAGGGAGACATATATACTATGAGGGAGACAAATATACCAGGAGGGAGACATACAGTATATACTAGGAAGGGGACATATATACCAGGATGGGGACATATATAACAGGATGGGAAATATATGTGCCAGGATGCGCTCAAAATGATGACATATATAACAGGATGGGCCCAGGAAGGGAACATATATACCAGAAGGGGGACATATAGACCAAGATGGGGACTTATTTACTCAGATGGGGACATATTTACCAGGATGGGGACATATATACCGTGATAGGCCCAAGATGGGGACATATGCAGCAAGATGCCGACATATAAACCAGGATGTGGACAAATATAGCATGAGGGGCCCAGGATGGGGAAATATATGTACCAGGAAGGGGACAAATGAACCAGGAGGTGCCCAGAAATGAGACATATATTCCAGAAGGAGGACATATATACCAGGAAGGGGGCAAATATACCAGGATGGGGACATATATGCCAGGATTGACCTAGGAGGGTGAGATATGTTCCAGGAGGGGGACATATATACCAGGATGTTGACATATATACCAGCAGGGACTCAGGATGGGGACATATATACCATTAGTTGGACATATACTTCAGGATGGCCCAGAAGGGGAACGTATATATTTATATATAAATTTGGCTTTTATGATTTGTATCAATAAAACCCATGTTTATACAGTGTGTCCACCCATATCCTGTCCACCGCTATTAACTTGAGAATGGCGGCAGCTATAGGCATAGGAGTGATGTCTAGGTATAGTAAAGTATCCATATGTTACGCAATAAAACCACCTATGTAGTTTCACCTGGTGAAAAATAACGGAGTCAGCATTTTTATTTAGAAAACGGAATGAGATAGAGAAAAAAAGTGAATTACAAAGTTGTAGGGCATCATCAATTCAATACGAATCGACACCTTACATACAGAAATGCTATGATTAGAATGTGTAACACTCACAAGGCTGCGGACGTGAAGCGATACCTCATGGAGACCTTCCTACAAGTCATTGGGTATGGTGGCTGTGTGAAGTGGCCTCCACACTCTCCTGACCTGACCCCATTGGACTTCTTTCTGTGAGGTCACATCAAACAGCAGGTGTATGCGACCCCTCCACCAACATTGCAGGACCTACGACGACGTTTCACAGATGCTTGTGCAAATGTGTCACCTACCATATTGCACAACGTGCAGCAAGATACAGTATGCTGTGCAGAGTCCAGATGTGCATTGCAGCTGACGGGGGCCACTTTGAGCATCAAAGTTAAATGAGCGCCATATGCGTGACCAGCATTCAATGTTTTGGGGGGTCATGGGTTTCATATCATAGCATTTCTGTATGCAAGGTGTCGATTCGTATTGAATTGATGATGCCCTACAATTTTTTCATTTACTTTTTTTCTCTATCTCGTTCCGTTTTCGAGATAAAAATGCTAACTCCGTTGTTTTCCACCAGGTGGCGCCATAGGCGGCTTCATTGCGTAGTGCATGGCTACTTTACTATACCTAGACACCACTTCTATGCCTATAGCTGCCGCCGTTCTGAAGTTAATGGCGGTGGACAGAATATGGGTGGACACACTGTATATATATATATATATATATCTATATATATATATATATATATATATATATATACAATAATAGCAGCAGTATGGAGAAAGCTGCTCTACTGCTACATAATTCCATTAGTATTATGAATAAACTGTGGAATTAGTCATGAGTGGTTAATATTTTAATCTCAGGTTTCTGCCAGTCTTCACAAGTCACTTAACCTTTCATTTTGCCCTTGTGAACCTATCAAAAATCTTTAATGCGTTTTATCGTTTTATCGTTCTTCAATCTGATGGAGCCCAATAATTTTACTTGTGTTTACAGCATCGCAGTAAATGACTGACACAGTATTTATTAATATTTCCGTCAGTACTTTATCTGTCATCTGCGAGTAGAAGGAAATATCAGCGCCTGGTTTGCATGAATCAATTGAATAGCGCAAGAAAACGGCTCATTAGTGATGTTCTTTGTGCCGTGTGTCCAATTCAAGGAAATTTTTCATGTGTGTAATTTCAGTCTTATTAATTACATATGACTTTGTAAAAAAGAAATAATGTATTTGTTCACTTAAGAATGTTTATTTGTTATTTTTAGCAGATTTCTTGGGTTGCCATATTGGAGATTAACACTTCCATGATGTATTTTCTGTATTGGACGCCCAGTAGGATATGTTTGCTTTATGGCAGCTGCGATGAATGGGCACTAAGTTAAAGTGTGAAGTGCTACAATCCAGCCTTATCAAAGCATCCATCAGATGTAACAGATACAAAAGACCTACTAGAAAAGTTGCCGTCACTTCCCAATCTCACAGTCTGAACTGGTGCATACTGGACATGACATACAATATTCAAAAATAGCAGTTACACTCAACTAAAGGGTAGGAGAATAAACAAGAATGTAGATGGTGAATATTGGAATATGAATACGCATTGCTGCTAAGAAAATATTAAAAAAAAATTTTGAAAATATTTTTTTTGAAAAATTTGAGTTATTTAGCAAATAAAGGTGGCCAAATTTACTTGTGCCCAGTTACCACGTCAAGGTGTAACTCTCATCTGGCTCCTACTCTAACTGCTATGCCTCTCTTTTCCAAACTGAACTATTATATGGGCTAGAATATAACCTGCAAATGGAAAATTAAAAACACCTGAAATAACTGGGAGGACTGGGCAGACAAAGGACATGACTCCATAATACAAACTAGAAAAATTGCCGGCACACAGATGAGAGTTACACCTTGACGTTGGTATCTGATGGATCCATGATAATGGATGACTACAGGACATGCAAACCCAGCCTTAATGAAAATGAACATACGTTTCCATTTGTTATCAGATCTAAAAATGTGACATGTTGGAAAACATTGCCTGTTTTAACAGCCTACACCTCTCTCTAAGGCTATGTGCCTACACTTCGGAAAATTCGTGAAATATGATGCGATTTTTTTACGGAAATACCGCGGATTTTTCAAAAATCCACAGTACAGCGAATCCCCAGCCATTTCTATGGCATTGTGGAACTGCTGTGCCCATGCTGCGTTTTTTTCCGCAGCAGAAATAATGCGGATTTCCCTGCAGAAAAATCTGCAGCATGTCAATTATCCATGCGGATTTCTCCGCAGGGTCCCATACTTACCTGCCTTGATAGAAGACACCGGAGTCACTTCCTCTAGTGCAGAGGAGCGCGGTGGAGCCAGAAGCAGGAGGTAGGCTGGACCTGCACGAACTCCGGTCATGTGACAGCCGGAGCTAGTTCAAGCCCGCCCACCTTCTCCGGCAATGTGCAGAAACTGATAGACACGGGGCCTCCCTACCTGCAGAGGAAACTGTCACCTAGCTGCCCCCACATCATCTGCATCGGTACTCCCTCGGCAGCGGCGGTACTCCCTTCTTACCGCAAACCGCAGGTGGCGTCACGAACATTCTCCCCTGTAAATACTCCCCTTTTTTCATTGAGTGGCCGCTGAGCCCCGGGTCCGGGGACCCTCGAGCCACAGCAACCCCGCATCTGAGCAGTTCGCCTGCTTAGGGGTGGCACACAAGGTGGTGAAAAACAAACACATTGATGGAACATGGATGTTATAAACGGACATCCATATGGAACTTGGTGTGAAAAACAAACATACGGATGGCACATGGGCATAAAAAACGGACATAGATATGGCACATAAAGGTGAAAAAGACACGGATGGCACATGGAAGTACGAAGCGGACATATATACATATATAGCACAAGGAGGGGAAAAACAAACACGGAAGGCACATGGATGTAAGATATGGACATCCATAAGGCACATAGAAGTGAAAAACAAACACGGATGGCTCATGGACGTAAGAAACAGACATCCATATGGCTCCTAGAGGTGAAAAGCAAACACAGAAGGTACATGGATGAAAGAAATGGACATACATATGGCAGTAGGAGGTGAAAAACAAACATACGGATGGCACATGGACTTAAGAAATGGACATCCATATGGCACAAGGAAGTAGAAACAAATATTGGGAAGGCATATGGATGTAAGAAATGGACATACATATGGCACATGGACATAAGAAATCCATTAGGCACATGGAAGTGAAAAACAAACACGGATGGCACGTGGACGTAAGAAGCGGACATATATATGGCACATGGAGGTGAAAAACAGGCACTGAGATGACACATGGATGTAAGAAATGGATCTACAAATGTCACATGAATGTAAAATATGGACATACGGATGGAACACTGATGAAGAATATTCTATTTTTTTCTAGATGAAAAACAGACACTTTTTTTTATAATGTGACGTCTTAAGCACACGACGAGAGGCTGCTGACTGTGCTTTGTGCAGCGGCATGCGTGTCGCAGGCAGTGTGTAAAGGTGTGGTCAGTGACTGTTAATTGGCAGTAGTATTGCGCATTCTTACATTATTTATTTTCCTTTTCTTCTGACTTTTGAAATAAGTATGTGTTACAGGTCTTTACAATCGCGTATCATCGTTCCATCTAAGTCCAGTTGTTCAGCCCTTTAAAGCTCAAGTTATTTACTCGGTCTCGGCAGGACTTCACAGATCTTCCGAGAGCCTACAGACAACATCTCCGTAACTTTTGAGTGACATTTTGATTTCCTGACCCTCAAAGCTCGATATATTTTCTTTCGACATCACCGGGGAAGGGGGAACCCTACTTGAACTCCGGGCGTTTGCCTTTTTGATCGGGTCTTCACACGGTCGCAGAATGTAATCAGAGGTGGCTCAGGCTGACTTTGACCTATTCGGCTTACGAGATAAAATATGAAATTGAGGACATGTCCGTGACGGCGGAGAGACGTATTACCTCCGAATAGATCCAATTTTCAAGCCATTTGTACAGTATATATACGTGGATGAATATTAGAAGAGCACGGCCTACGTTCCCCGTCATGTAACGGCTCTCTAAACTGTGTAGGATTTTTGTGGAAATGCACTTTCAAGATTGAATAGAGTATATGGAGTGCGGGAGAGCGGGGGCTGCCTCACCCTGAGCCAAGCGGTGCGTGATAAATCTCTGCCTTATCTGAACGTTACAGTCATGCCATCACTATTATTTGGTATTAAGTATCAGAGAGGGAGTAAGCGGGTTCCCACTGGCAGCCAGTTTTGTTGATTGCAACAAGCCCCGCTGGGATGTTAGAATTATTGCCAGATCTTTGCAAGAACTTCCAAACCTGTAGAAGCTTCCAAACGGCTTAATTTTCAATTTCTTCTCTTTGACTAAAGGCTTATTTTTTTTTTTTCCTATATTCAATCAGAAATGCAAAGAAAACAAACAATTAGTAGAGGAAAAGCTCTCCGCTTTTATGTGGAACTAATGAATAGGATAAAGTCCAATTTGGCATGACAGAAAGAAATAAATGGGCCACCAATGGATGACTACTGCTTGACCGTCCTTGCTTCGTTCTTAGGCACATAAATACACGTGCCTAGGCGGAACAATAGCGGCTCGCTCCCGTGTTAATTCCCTGTAAATTGCTGTATAACCTCATTCTCCATCACAGGCCAATGATACAATATAGTATAATATGGAGGAAGAAAAGGAGCAGATAGACATGGAGGCAACGTCTAGAAGATAGGGATTCACCAGGGGGAGCTCATGTGTCACATACACTAAAGAAGTGGTCACCTCTAGTCATCCATTAATAGATATAAGATGATGTGAGAGAAAGGGAGAGAGATAGATAGATAATCGATAGATATATAGATTTGGATTGATAAATAGAAAAATAGATTGATAGAACGATATGAGACAAATAGATACATTCTCAGATAGACATGAGATAGATAATAGAAAGATAGATAAATTGAAAGAAAAGATATGAAATTGTTAGATATGATATATATCTAATATATAAAGCTGTGTGTGTGTGTGTGTGTGTGTGTGTGTGTGTGTGTGTGTATGTATGTCCACTAAAGGAATCCGCACCGTCGCATTTACAATCACGATATGACTCAGGGAATGTCATAGACCGTCACGTTTTGAAAGGAAAATTGACCCCCGCACTTTACAGTTACTCTCCAAAAAACATGTCTCCATTAAACTGAATAGAGGTGGGAGCTAGAGGCTATTAATAGCAACTGTCAGTGGTTGCTATAGGAACAAAATAAACTGTTAGTATAGGAAGCTTATGTGTCAGGTAATAAGATGTCGGTGGGGAAACGGATAGACAGATATAGACAGACAGACAGAGACATCGAAAGACAGACGGGGAAAGAGACAGACGGGCAAAGAGACAGATGAGCAAAGAGACAGACAAGCAAAGAGACAGACCTGGAAAGAGACAGACCTGGAAAGAGACAGACATGGAAAGAAACAACCCTGGAAAGAAACAGCCCTGGAAAGAGACAGACGGGCAAAGAGACAGACGGGCAAAGAGACAGCTGAGGAAAGAGACAGACCTGGAAAGAGACAGACTGGGAAAGAGACAGATGGGGAAAGAGATAGACAGGGAAAGAGACAGCTGGGGAAAGAGACAGACCTGGAAAGAGACAGACGGGGAAAGAGACAGACCTGGAAAGAGACCGACAGGGAAAGAGACAGACCTGGAAAGAGACAGACGGGGAAAGAGACAGACGAGGAATGAGACTGACAGACAGATAGAAAGAGACAGACAGACACAGAGAAAGAGAGAGACACAGAGATAGAGACACAGAGATAGACAGAGACAGACAGAAAGACTGATACAGAGAAACTGATACAGACAGAGACAGACACACAGAGACAGACAGAAACTCGAAGAGAGACAGTTACTATCCCGGGCAATGCCTGGGTACTTCAGCTAGTGTATATATATATATATATATATGTGACGCCCTGGGAAAGCCAGGGGTCACAGGTCATAACACCACCACACCCTACACCCCAGCTAGGAACACCAAGGCTAACCAAAAATCCTTGTTGCCTCCCTCCAGGGGCTGATGTCCACACCAGGGGGTGGGCCAGGCGGTTGGCTCCACCCACCGAGGAGTTCACAGCCCTGGAGGCAGGAGAACCAGGCAGAACAGTTTAGAGGAGTGAAGTAGAAGGAAGTAGTAAAGGAGGACAGTAAGAGTAGAGACAGTGCAAATGAACAGTTAAGAAAGCCTGAAGTTAGTCCGGGTGTGTGCCCCGGACTGAGACAGCAAGGTCAGCAGACGGCGGTGACTGTCTGCAGGGGAGACTGCTTGGAGGTTGCCGGAAGGACCGCGGACGGGTGGTGGCCCGGCGGGACCGGAGCGGTATACGAAGAGCAGTCAGCACCATTGGCAGGTGCCTTTCGGATCCCGGCAAGGCTAGGAGTCGCCGTGAATTTGCCAAATACGTTAGTGAAGGGGACCTCTGGGTCTCCCAACAACCAAGTCCCGATTGAAAGCAACAGTCCAACCGTTGGAGAGAGACACCGCCACCGCCAGGGCACCAGTTTCTCAGGGCCAGCGCCTGCGGGCAAAGTAGGGCTCCTCCAGCCCATATCCAAGCCGGGGAGCGGGTTACCAGTGGGAACCCATCGCAACCATCATCATCTTAGGTGCAGGAAAAGGGACCGTCACCATCAACTACTGGGGAAAAGCAAGTGCAGCCGTCCGTGGGAACCGTCTTTCCAGCCGTGTGTTTTACCGAGAACTGTGTCCCTGTCTCAGGCTGAGTGAGTACCACAGTGCCGCAAGGCACAGCGCTGCCCCCCGCGTCCCTGCACCCCACCAAGCCCTGCACCGGCCCCGCCATCCCTCATCACCCACCTCATCACTGGGCCCCGGAACAACTACCCCCTACCCACGGAGGGGAGAACCAACCACTTTGCTGCTCCCTGTCATCAGTCCCCGGGATCCCCATACAGAGCAGCGGTGGTGTCAACAAATCACCACAACCGTGGGTGGCGTCACGGACAATAAACTATCCCAAAAACCAATCCCCTTTCACTCACAGGCGAGGAGCGCCGCTCAAGTCCCCGGGATCCGGCCCATCGCTCGAGCCACCGAGCAGCAGCAGCAGGCCGCAGCAGCCGCAGCGGCAACCGGACCCGAGCAGTGGGAGAGCACGGCGTCCCCTCCTCCGCCCGCGACAACTTGGCGTCACGAACAGAATCTTACCGCTCTGCCGTTGGGTAGAGGTGCGCCTTGTTACCGCCGGAGGTGTCCGGCCAGAAAATTTCAGAAGCCGCCATCTTTGGCGCGAAAAGTTCCCGCTCGAGCGTCTTCTCGAGTAGTGGAGGCGCGAAGCCCAAGACCCCGCCCCGATAGAGGAGGGGCCGGAAAGAGGCTAAGGAGGGGGACGAAATGGCGACTGGTCGCATGTAGCCACGGCTATAAAAGCAGGGACGCCAGGACTCTGCAGCGATATGGGGTTCCTGGAAGACCTCGTCACCAAGATGCATAACCCAACTCCCAACGAGGAAGCCCCCGCGCCCGGCACGGCGATGTGGTTGAGGGACCGGACCGTCCCGCTGAGTAACCGTCTGCAGGCCCACATGCAACACCTCCTGGAGGAGTGGGAGACCGACATGGCGGACGTAGTGGCTGCTATGCGGAGACGCGAGGTGGAAGAGGATTTGGAGGAGCGGGTAAGAGACCCACGCCCCTGTATTCCCGAGGGATCGGCCATTGAAGCTGAGGGGCCCGGCCTGCCTCTGCTCACCCTGCCTCTCGCCCCGCTACCCGCGTTAGCTGCTGCCGCCCCGCCACTAGGTCCGCTACCTGCCCAACCGGTAGCGATACCCTGCCAATCCGCCCCGGCGGACCAGCCGGCTGCAGACGTCCAGGACGTCCCTGAAGTACACCAGGGGGAACCGCTAGGATCGCGGCCCCTTAACCGAATGGTGCCAGAAGTCCCGGTAGTGACTGTGCCGGGCCCCAAGCCCGGGACCGTGGCCTGGATGAAGGCCCGGGTGATTCAATTCCACCAGCGTCAGCAGGATCAGATTTTCCGGATGATGGAACAGTGGACCAACGAGGTGGAGATGCTGATTACAACTGCCCCGATGTACGGAGGGGGAATAGATGTAACAGAGTCGACTGGTGGTGACCCACGTCCCTATGTCCTATCAGGACCGGCCGCTGCGGCTGAGGGGCCCGGCCTAGTCTCGGCCTATGCATCACCCTTGCCGTTACTTATGGGGCGTCTCAGTGTAAACTCGCCTGATCTGCTGCTCCGTGCTACTGCAGAAGGATCTGATGTGCTGGATGCTGGAGGCCAGGAGGCTGCGGCAGCTGGCGGCAACCCGCCTGACGTAGGAACAAGAGGTGATAGCCCTGGCCCCAGCCCCGGGTCCGCTGCTGAGTTTGAGGAGGCAAGTGAGCGTTCCCGCTATGTAGGAGACCCAGTGGTTTTCCATACCCCGCGTACCGGTGGAAATGGGTACCGGGTACCCCTGTCACAGCAGGCATGTCAGTGCATGTTTGAGATGCTGGTGAAGGGGGATGGATCCGCCTTCGCTGAGGACTCCGAGTAGGGCAGCGGAGCACCGTTGCACAGTCCCCGTTGGGACCACCAGTTTGAAAAAGTTTGAAAAAGATGAAAAATGATAAGTAAATGGAACCGAAGCTTCACCTGATTAACTGTGATTGAAACCGGCCGTTGCCGGCATTGTTGTCCCCGTGGGGACCATCTAGTTGCATAGGAACTCCTATGGACAAGCCCGTGAACTTGCAGGGCAACCACAAACGTTAAGTGGGTTGTAAATAAAAATCTGTTGTTGCAGCTAACCGTTACCGCCTCCGGAGAGGCAGGTTGGAGGGAGGGCCCGCAGTGGAGCAGGCTGGGGCCCAGCCACCACAGGAACCGGTGGCTACCCTCTGGAGGGGAAGGACAGATCCCGCTCGGGTAACTTGGTGCAGGACTGGGGTCAAGGGGTGCTGCCTGGGTTTTAGGGGCAGCATCAGGGCCAGGTTACTTGGGTGGGAGAGAGCGGCAGCCGCAACCGTTTTAATGTTACCGTTTTGCAACGTTTAAGTACCGAACCTCCCGATGTGGGATGATGTCATAATTTGTATGTGTGTTATTCTTTTTTATATCTTTTCAGAAAATAAAACCGGTGTTGGATGGGCAGCCCGCGGACGGTCTGCATTTTGCTAAGGGGGAATGTGACGCCCTGGGCAAGCCAGGGGTCACAGGTCATAACACCACCACACCCTACACCCCAGCTAGGAACACCAAGGCTAACCAAAAATCCTAAAATCCTTGTTGCCTTCCTCCAGGGGCTGATGTCCACACCAGGGGGTGGGCCAGGCGGTTGGCTCCGCCCACCGAGGAGTTCACAGCCCTGGAGGTGGGAGAACCAGGCAGAACAGTTTAGAGGAGTGAAGTAGAAGGAAGTGGTAAAGCAGGACAGTAAGAGTAGAGACAGTGCAAAGGAACAGTTAAGAAAGCCTGAAGTTGGTCCGGGTGTGTGCCCCGGACTGAGACAGCAAGGTCAGCAGACGGCGGTGACTGTCTGCAGGGGAGACTGCTTGGAGGTTGCCGGAAGGACCGCGGACAGGTGGTGGCCCGGCGGGACCGGAGCGGTATACGAAGAGAAGTCAGCACCATTGGCAGGGGCCTTTCGGATCCCGGCAAGGCTAGGAGTCGCCGTGAATTTGCCAAATCCGTTAGTGAAGGGGACCTCTGGGTCTCCCAACAACCAAGTCCCGATTGAAGGCAACAGTCCAACCGTTGGAGAGAGACACCGCCACCGCCAGGGCACCAGTTTCTCAGGGCCAGCGCCTGCGGGCAAAGTAGGGCTCCTCCGGCCCATATCCAAGCCGGGGAGCGGGTTACCGGTGGGAACCCATCGCAACCATCATCATCTTAGGTGCAGGAAAAGGGACTGTCACCGTCAACTACTGGGGAAAAGCAAGTGCAGCTGTCCGTGGGAACCGTCTTTCCAGCTGTGTGTTTTACCGAGAACTGTGTCCCTGTCTCAGGCTGAGTGAGTACCACAGTGCCGCAAGGCACAGCGCTGCCCCCCGCGTCCCTGCACCCCACCAAGCCCTGCACCGGCCCCGCCATCCCTCATCACCCACCTCATCACTGGGCCCCGGGACAACTACCCCCTACCCACGGAGGGGAGAACCAACAACTTTGCTGCTCCCTGTCATCAGTCCCCGGGATCCCCATACAGAGCAGCGGTGGTGTCAACAAATCACTACAACCGTGGGTGGCGTCACGGACAATAAACTATCCCAAAAACCAATCCCCTTTCACTCACGGGCGAGGAGCGCCGCTCGAGTCCCCGGGATCCGGCCCATCGCTCAAGCCACCGAGCAGCAGCAGCAGGCCGCAGCAGCCGCAGCAGCAACCGGACCCGAGCAGTGGGAGAGCGCGGCGTCCCCTCCTCCGCCCGCGACATATATATATATATATATATATATATATATATACAGTATATATATATAAATATATATATATATATATATATATATATATATATATATATATATATATATATAGCTAAATACTAAGAAAGAAATAAATAGGCCATGGATACAGTATATCACAAAAAACAGTACACCCCTCACAATTTTGTTAATGTCTTACTATATCTTTTCATGGGACAACACTGAAGATCTGACACTTTGTTACTATGTAAAGCATGCAACGTATAGCTTGTTGTCAGGCCAATGACCTTGCGCAGTATGATCACTTTCCCTTCCATGCTGAGCCAAAGCCTGGCCACTGTATTTCCAAATGCTGATTATATTTTACTTTTACTGATATCATTTTGTTTTGTGGTTACAGGTGTTCTCACTTTCTCATTTTCTCTGTTCTATCACATCCAGGGTGGGGCTATTTATACTATGCATATACTAGCATTCCCTGCTGGCTATATTTCTATGTGTATGTCTGCTAAGGAGTTCCAGCCATGCAGCTAAGGGATGTAGGCAGACATAAGTGTTGTTTTTTCTGTGTATTTGTAGTTCCCCTGAAGCCATCAGGGAGCTACAAGGTTCTGTATCCTCACCGGGATGCAGGGCCTACCCCCAAGGGCCCCAGAAGAACAGTGTCGGTAACACACAAACACTCCAGGTAATCCCACTTTCCCCAACATTCCCCCATAGAATGGTACAGGGCTAGGGCTGGACCAATGGATGGCCACCTAGAGGTGGAGCCAGTCCAGTCCACTAGTTGACCAGGTGGGAGGGGCAGACTATGGACAGTCAGGGAGACAGAAGACAGTCAGAGTGAGAGAGTGAAGGAGTGAAGGTGGATGTAAAGAGACGGCGTGACTTGGAGTGAGCAGTAACCTGGTGCCCAGGATGGTAGTTGTCGGTGGAGTACAGTGGAGTACTCCCGGAACTATGCACCAATGGGGTATAGGACACTAGGACAGGCAGAAGCTCTAGGCAGGCCTGTTAACACCTGCACAGCAAGGGGACCATCAAGGGCCTCGCTGACCTTAAAAATCCGAAGACTCAGTAGCAAAGGGAGAACCGGGGACAGGACCAGAGACTCGAACCCCACAGGGTTCACGCTACCATCATACGGACAGCAGTGGAAGACCACCGGAATGAAACCCCCAGTTGCTCTACGCCACGGGGACCCACCAACCAGAGACAGGTGCAGGGGAAGAAGGCGGAACCAGATTACTGCATTGGCACTGGGACAAAGGGGACCTGAAGGTGAAACCAGCTGGCCACGGGTAACCAGTTACCACCAGAAAAAGTGAGTAAAAGACCAGATGCAGTGAACCCTTTGTGTGGACTACCTTCTTCCGACACCCGTCATTTCACCTACCCTCTGGGGCCCGGTCCTGCTTGCGGAGGGTCTAACATCCAGGCTACCATTAACACCAGCCCCAGTAGTGATCATTGTGCAGCGGCGGCTTCATCCACATAGCCGCAATACTGCAAGTGGCGTCACGTGTGAACACTATTCTAATCCCCTGTAAATATTCCCCTTTTCAAAAAGGGCCCAGGGCACGGAATCGGGCAACGGCAACCAAAGTGACATTCCCCAGTTATACACCGCCCGGGACCGAGTACCCCATTACCCTTGGCGACACATATTCACTTTTGCCTTTCCTACACCTACCTTTTGTTTATTGTTAGGTTGTTGTGAGTTTACCCTTGTTTGCATTTATAATCTCATTATAGTCCATGTGGGCACATTTTATGATTCCACACCTTAGGTCCTGGTCTATATCTGCACATTAACCCGATGCTGATTTGTAGTGTTAGTAATCTCCCCTCTGGTTCCTCAGGAGGTTTGAGAGACAACTTAATGGCCTTTTCGGCATACAGGTCCACGTTGTGGGTTTCTAGTTGTGCAGATAGAGATACTCCAGTCTGTGCAAGAGCCATTAGAGTGTTATGCAGCTATGGATACTGTATAAGAACCAGTAGGGTGCAGGTGTAGCAAGAGAAGTTATATTACCTCTTTACCTGTGTTGGAATACGTATGTGCATAACTGTCACGGCACATGACAGAATAAGGAGAGATGGCAAGATGGGGGTGCGGGGCTCCTGTGCTTATCCTCAAGCTAATGGGGTGCCCTAGGCTTTCGGTCTACCCAGAATTATGCTTGATGGTAGCAACGTCTGAGCCGCCAGCCTCTCCCTGTCTCCTGACCTCGCCCTGGTAACTATGTCCCCACTACACCCACCACCCAGGGGACAGATTGGGTTGGAGATCCCCCAAACCCCCACCAACACAAAATTAAAGACAGGGGGTATAAACAAAAACACATGCACACCAGAGTTCCACAATGAGCTAGCAGCAGGCAAAGCAAAACTAACCTTAACGATCTGGATAAGATGTCAGAATGGGCAGACACTTGGCAAATTAGATTTAATGTTGATAAATGTAAAGTAATGCACCTAGGACGGAGTAATCCTATAACTGCGTATACATTAAATGGAAGTAAACTCAGGACTACAGAACAGGAGAAGGACTTGGGTATTCTCATTACAAATAAGCTGAGCAGCAGCACTCAATGTCAAGCAGCAGCTGCTAAAGCAAACAAGATTTTAGGGTGTATAAAAAGAGCGATTAGATCCCGGGATCCCAACGTATTGTTACCCCTCTATAAATCACTTGTAAGGCCACATCTGGAATATGGGGTCCAGTTTTGGGCTCCACATTTTAAAAAGGACATTCAAAAGATAGAGTCAGTTCAAAGGCGGGCAACTAGACTACTACAAGGAATGGAGACCGCCCGTATGATGAGAGGTTGGAAAAGTTAGATATGTTTAGCTTAGAAAAAAGACGTCTCAGAGGAGATCAAATTTATATGTATAAATACATGTGTGGTCAATATAAAGGACTGGCATGTGACTTATTCCTTTCAAAGACAATACTAAGGACCAGGGGGCACTCACTGCGAGTGGAAGAAAAGCGATTACGGCAGCTAAATAGGAAAGGGTTCTTTACAGTTAGAGCAGTCAGACTGTGGAATGCCGACCACAAGAGGTAGTAATGGCTGACACTATAACAAATTTTAAAAAAGGGCTGGATGATTTCCTCAGTGCACAACATTGTTGTTTATAAGTGACTTAGTGACAAATGTAGAATTGGTGGAGGAAGGGTGAACTAGATGGACCAAGCGTTTTATCAACCTATGTAACTATGTAACTATGTAACCATGATGCTGCCAAAGGAAAAAAGCATACATTTAATGTGTAAGGCCATAGATCATACAAGAGTCCCTGAGCCTGTCTCCAACCTCACCCAAAGGTGACTGTGACAGTACACCTTTCTTTACAGAGATGCCTCAGGACTCAAGACCATACACCAACAGAAAACACAAAAAATGTGAACCCAACATCGGCGTTCACCTACTGTTTGAACAGCTCCCAGTAGTAGGTAGAAATGTATGCAGTAACCAGCGAACACTTTAAGGCCCTGTTACACGCAACAATATATCTAAGGATATATCGCCGGGGTCACGGATTCCGTGATGCACATCCGGCATCGTTAGGGACGTTGTTGCGTGTGATACCAACGAGCGACTGTTAACGATCAAAAATACTCACCTTATCGTCCATCGTTGACACGCCGTTCATTTTCAAAAAATCGTTGATTGTAGAGGATGCAGGTTTTTCGTCGTTCCCGAGGCAGCACACATCGCTACGTGTGACACCCCGGGAACGACGAACTACAGCTTACCTGTGGCCACCGGCAATGAGGAAGGAAGGAGGTGGGCGGGATGTTACGGCCGCTCATCTCCGCCCCTCTGCTTCTATTGGGCGGACGCTTAGTGATGCCGCTGTGACACCGCATGAACCGCCCACTTAGAAAGGAGGCGGTTTGCCAGTAACAGCGACGTTGCTAGGCAGGTAAGTCCGTGTGATGGCTCCTAACGATTTTGTGCTCCATGGGCAACGATTTGCCCTTGACGCACAAACGACGGGGGCAGTTACTTTCACCAGCGATATCACTAGCGATATCGCTGCATGTAACACCCACTTAAGACGGCTCAAAAAAGCACCACCAGGGCGCTGACCTGTGGACAACATTGTGAGTGTTCAACATTGGAGTTGGCTTCAACCAGATGGCTTCAGGACCCATGATGTCCGCAACCCGATAAGGACCGAGGAGCCCAGAGCCCGGAACCCCCGACGTACCTCCCCTCTTGATGTTATTGGATTAACACCTACACAACATCATTCACACACAGGTCTGGACCTGAGCGTTTATTCTCATGCACACGATTGAAGGAATTGGGTAACGTTCCAGAAAGACCTTCTATAGGGCTCCAACCACCAAGATGTATGACTTTACGTTCCAAAGCCCTTTCCACTCCCTTACGACCACTTCTCCGGGGGAAGACACTTAGGCTTAGGCACTTTTGGCAACAAAAGTGAGTGCACCCCTAAGTGAAAATGGCCAAATTGTGCCCAAATTGACAATATTTTTATGTGGCTATGTCATGATGTATTTTACCTTCTCACTGTATTTGCTGTATACTATGTCAGGATGTGATGTCACTTTCCTTTGGTTGTACTTACTGAACACTTTGAAATGTCTTGGGATGTAAGTAACCATACCTTCCCCCCATCTCCTGTGTCTCTGGGCCCATAATGCAATTATCTCTTGTCCACACAGCCAGGGGAACTTCTCATTGTTTCGTAAGCAGTGGATAACGCCAACTACACAAACCTGTAGACATCTCGGAGCCAACCTTCTAGAATCTTCTAGTGGGCCCAACCATTGCATAGACCCCTACCCTTGAGGGGCGGGCCCACGAGCTCAAACAATTCACTCCTGTTTCTAAATGCAGTTGGGAGTTGAGTTTTTGAAGAGGAAGGGAGCGAGATCTGAATCTGCGGACAGACCTCGCCGTCCAGTGGATTGTGTGGGATTTCTGGGACTCTGAAAAGGACTATTACGTTGTGATCTGGCACTTTGGATTATCGGGAGGTGCCCCCGAATCTTTTTTATTTGGACTTGTCGTGTGCTGTTCCTGTATTCCTGTTAGTAAACCTGTTGGATCATCCTCGGCCTGTTGTCTCTCTTTGCTCTGATGTACACCCCGTCACAAACTGGTGGCAGCGGCGGGATCAGAGCAGAAGAAATGGAGGACAACAGCCAATCGACGTCTGAAACCAGAACCTCAGGATACAGGAACTGGACTGTGGCGAGTCTACAAACAAAGGCCCGTGAATTAGGTGTCGGCTACAAAGGACTCTCTAAGGAGCAACTAATTGAGGCATTGGAACACGCTTGCCTGCAAGATGGCACCGAGGAACAATTTCCACAGCAAGGGGAGCAAAGACGGGAGCCGGAGGTGAATACCCAAAAAAGTCAATGGGTTGTGTGGTACAAGGAAAAGATGGCACTGCTTGGAGATGAGGCCACCATAGAAGATAAGAGGGAGGCCATGCGTGGAGCTGAAGAGAAGGAGCGCAGGATGGAGGAGATGGCATTGCTGGATAAGCAGCTCGCTGTGGAAGCCGCGAGAGGTTCCAGACAGACTGTAACCCCAGCACCCATCATGAGGGAACTTCCCAGAGTGTCCCGCAAAGACTTCAAGCAGTTTAATGAGGCTGCTGGTGACATTGAGGGCTTCTTCCAGGACTTTGAGCATCAGTGTCGATTAATGGAAGTCCCAGAAAGGGAGCGCGTCCGGCATCTGGTTGGGCTCTTAGAGGGTGGAGCTGCTGCAGCCTATAGAGCTATGGACCCTCGGTGGAACTGTGAGTATGCGGATATTAAACAGACTATTCTAGAACATTATGCTGTAACGCCAGACACTTACAGGACTCAGTTCCGTACTCTAGCATGTGATGAGGAAGTGTCCTTCAAGATGTATGCCCACAAACTCAAACATCTGTGGCATCGTTGGTTGGAGGCAGAGGAGGCCTTAACCTTGGAGACCGTCCTCCAGGTCCTCCTAAAAGAGCAGTTTTACTTCAAGTGCCCCGCTGAGATCCGGGAATGGGTGCGTGAAAGGAGACCAGCCACTGTGGAGGAAGCTGCAGCTCTAGCTGATGAGGCTCTCACCATCAAGCCTCAGTGGAAAAAACTACTACCCAGTGAGAAAAAAAACACCAACCCCCCAACGCTGGTGGCCCCTGGTCCTTCTGGCCCCAATGTTCACCATCACCCTAGACCGTCAACTCATGGGGACCTTCGTGTGACTGTGCCTCGCATTACTCATGCTCCACCTTTGGGAATACGACGCGGAGGAAGAATCCCAGAGCGCAGATGTTATGGATGTGGGCAGCCTGGGCACCTGCAATTCCAATGTCCAGGTGTTCGTAGACAGAACAGCTACAGACCGCCTTTGCCTGTTCATTACCTACAGACACCTTCACCAGGAGAAGAGCTGGATTCTGTGCCTGATGACTTGCCAAGTGACTCAGATATCCTGGCTCCCCTACCCGGAGTCTATGGGGTGCGAGCTCCAGCCACCTGTTCTTCTGATCTTCAGGACAAACATCTACAGGAGGTCGTGCTGGATGGCCAAAAAGTTGTTGGCTTCCGTGACACTGGGGCTTTCCTCACCATAGCCGATCCCCGAGTAATTCAACCACAAGCAATTCAAAAGGGACCAGGAATTGCCATTGAACTGGCAGGAGGTACCCAGAGATATATTCCAAGAGCGAGTGTGACCCTGGATTATGGCTTTGGGGCAAAACAATGTGTGGTCGGTGTGATGAGCGGCCTCCCTGCAGACGTTCTTCTAGGAAATGATGTGGGGAATCTTCATTGCCACTTTGTCGGTGCGGTAACCAGAAGTCAAGCCAAGAGAGCAGCCCATGTGGACGTGTACAACCCATCCATGGAACTGAGGCCACCAGAACTGCCATTACAGCCGGTGAGTGATTCTTCTTGTGGGGATAATATGAATGTTACTTGGGATAAAGTTCAGTTTAGACAAGAAGTAGAGACTGACCCCACCCTTGCTAGTTTTAGAACTCGGGCTGAAATAGGGCAGCTAGGGGAAAACGGAGAAAGAATTATCAGAGAAAATGGACTTCTGTATCGGGTTGCCAATGCCGACTCCCTAGATAAGCCCTGGACTTATAGCAAACAGCTGATTGTTCCTCAGAAGTACAGAATTCCCCTATTACACCTGGCTCATGACATTCCTACGGCTGGCCATCAAGGCAAAACCCGCACCGAGAGACGATTGACTCAAACTTTTTATTGGCCGGGGATTTCCCAAGCAGTGGCGCATTTCTGCCGAACTTGTGACATATGTCAGCGTAGAGGGCGACCCGGAGATCACCCAAAGGCACCCCTGCAACCGCTCCCTATAATAGAAGAACCCTTTCAAAGAGTAGCTGTTGATATCATTGGACCTCTGGCTAAACCAAGTAAATCTGGAAAGCAGTACATTCTCACTGTTGTGGACTACGCCACCCGATATCCAGAAGCCGTGGCCTTGTCAAGTATCTCTGCAGCCAAGGTGGCCGAGGCCTTGGTTATTATTTTTACCAGAGTAGGATTCCCCAGTGAGATCTTGTCGGACCAAGGCTCCCAGTTTATGTCAGAGTTGGTCCAGTGTCTGTGGCGCACCTGTGGAGTACGAGCGATCCGAACGACCCCGTATCATCCCCAAACAAATGGACTTTGTGAACGATTCAACGGCACTCTGAAGAATATGCTGAGGGCCTTCACGGACCGAGATTCAGACTGGGAGAAGTACCTACCCCATCTCTTGTTTGCCTATCGGGAAGTTCCCCAGGATGGGTTCTCCCCCTTTGAGCTACTCTATGGAAGAAAGGTCCGAGGACCCTTAACCCTGCTCAAGGAATACTGGGAGGGGCAAGTTGAAGATACAGGAACCCCTGTTGTCCCTTATGTCCTAAAGCTGCGAGAAACCTTGGCCCAACTTGCTAGTTTTGCACAGAGTCATTTGCGTATGGCTCAAACCAGACAGAAGACATGGTATGACCGTAACGCACGCTATCGGGAGTTTGTAGAAGGACAACAAGTCTTAATGATTGTTCCCCATCGGCAGAATAAACTGCAGACCACATGGGAGGGTCCCTTCCGGGTTCTCAGAAAACTGAATGATACCAATTACCTTCTTGCTTTAGATGATCAGGGGCTAAGGCAAAAGACTGTCCATGTGAATATGATTAAGGAGTACCATGACCGGAACATTCCAATGATAGCAAACTGTCGGTTGGCTTCAGAAGATGGTCAAGAGGATGAGGACTCTCTACCTGATCTCGTGGAAGCAGCGAGAGCCCCATCCACTGTGGAACAGGTTCCCCTGGGAGATTACCTGGACTCCTTACAGAAAATCCAGATGCTGGAAGTGCTTCAACAGAGACGGGCTGCTTTCTCATCCCAACCAGGTCGAACCACCGTCACCCAACATCATGTGGACACTCAGGGCATCCGTCCCATACAACTGGCTCCTTACCGGGTACCTGAATCAGTTCGAAACACCATGCAGCACGAACTGGAGGAGATGTTACAGCTTGGGGTAATCCAGGCCTCCCATAGCCCTTGGGCCTCCCCTGTGGTGTTAGTACCCAAGAAGGATGGGAGTACTCGATTTTGTGTGGACTATCGGCGACTAAACGACCATACCGTCAGCGATCCTTACCCAATGCCTCGTATTGACGAACTTCTAGACCGACTGGCTGGGTCCCGATATGTCACTACCTTGGATCTCAGTAAGGGATACTGGCAGATCCCTCTAACGGATGAAGGGAGAGAACGGTCCGCTTTTATAACCCCCTTTGGTCTGTATGAATTTCTAAGCATGCCTTTTGGAATGAAAAATGCCCCGGCCACCTTCCAGAGAATGGTGGATCAGATCCTCCGGGGATGTGATGACTTTGCTTGTGCCTACTTGGATGATATCGCCGTCTTCAGCCACACATGGGAGGAACATCTGAATCAAGTAGCCATTATTTTGGACCTGATTCTTGCAGCCGGCCTAACTATTCGACCCGATAAATGCCAATTGGGGATGGGGGAAGTCCAGTACCTAGGACATAGAGTGGGAGGAGGGAAGCTCCGACCTGAGCCTGCCAAAATCCAGGCTATTAGAGACTGGCCTGTACCCCAAACTAAGAAACAAGTTATGGCTTTTCTGGGCACTGCCAGTTATTACCGAAAATTTGTTTCTCATTTCAGTACTGTGGCCAAGCCTCTTACCGACCTGACCAAGAAAACAATGCCCCGGCTGGTGATCTGGACTCCAGCCTGTGATGAGGCTTTTAACCGGCTGAAGGATGCTTTGATCTGCGATCCTGTCCTGGCTGCTCCAGACTACAAGAGGAGATTCATTGTGCAGACGGATGCCTCTGCTTATGGACTGGGAGCTGTCCTCAGCCAGGTGAATGCAGCTGGGGACGAGCACCCCATCGCCTATCTCAGCCGGAAACTGCTGGACCGAGAAGTGGCCTATGCAACTGTTGAGAAGGAATGTCTGGCTGTAGTGTGGGCCCTTAAGAAACTACGGCCGTATCTGTATGGACGGGAATTCACTGTGGTTACTGATCACAATCCCCTCACCTGGCTGAACAGAGTCTCTGGGGACAATGGACGCTTACTGCGATGGAGCCTGGCTCTGCAGCCCTATAACTTTACCATACAATATAGAAGGGGCAGCCAACACCAAAATGCAGATGGACTGTCCAGGCAAGAGGAGCCTTGAGTCCTGTCAGCCATGCCTGCGTGTACTTAACCAGCGACCTGTAGAGGTCCCTAGTACGTACACAAGTTGGGAGGGGAAGGATTTGTCATGATGTATTTTACCTTCTCACTGTATTTGCTGTATACTATGTCAGGATGTGATGTCACTTTCCTTTGGTTGTACTTACTGAACACTTTGAAATGTCTTGGGATGTAAGTAACCATACCTTCCCCCCATCTCCTGTGTCTCTGGGCCCATAATGCAATTATCTCTTGTCCACACAGCCAGGGGAACTTCTCATTGTTTCGTAAGCAGTGGATAACGCCAACTACACAAACCTGTAGACATCTCGGAGCCAACCTTCTAGAATCTTCTAGTGGGCCCAACCATTGCATAGACCCCTACCCTTGAGGGGCGGGCCCACGAGCTCAAACAATTCACTCCTGTTTCTAAATGCAGTTGGGAGTTGAGTTTTTGAAGAGGAAGGGAGCGAGATCTGAATCTGCGGACAGACCTCGCCGTCCAGTGGATTGTGTGGGATTTCTGGGACTCTGAAAAGGACTATTACGTTGTGATCTGGCACTTTGGATTATCGGGAGGTGCCCCCGAATCTGTTTTATTTGGACTTGTCGTGTGCTGTTCCTGTATTCCTGTTAGTAAACCTGTTGGATCATCCTCGGCCTGTTGTCTCTCTTTGCTCTGATGTACACCCCGTCACAGGCTACCATTATTTTCAATCACAGCCTTGGGCATGGAGTTCACTAGCATTTCACAGGAGCCGCTGAATCCTCTTCCATCTTCTACGATGACATAGACCTGGTGGATGTTAGAGACCTTGTGCTCATCCATCTTCCATATGACGATGCCCTATAGATGCTTAATAGAGTTTAGGTCTGGAGACGTTTGACCAGTCCAGCACCCCTCAATTTCTTTAGCAAGGCAGTGATTGTCTTGGAGGTGTCTTTGGGGTAGTTTTCATGTTGGGATACTGCCCTGTGGCCAAGTTTCCGAAAAGAGGGAGTTATGCTCTGCTTTCGTATGTCACAGTACATGTTGACATTCATGGTTCCCTCAATGAACTGTAGCTCCCCACAGCTGGCAGCACTCATGTAGCCTCAAACCATGACACTCCCACTACCATGCCTGACTGTAAGCAGGACACACTTGTCTTTGTCCTCCTCACCTGGTTGCACTACACATGGTTTACACCATCTGAACCAAATAAGTTTATCTTGGTCTCATCACACCACAGGACATAGTTCCAGTATTCCATGTCATTAGTGTGCTTGTCTTCAGCAAAATGTTTATGGGCTTTCTTGTGCATCATCTTTAAAAGAGGCTTCCTTCTCTAATAATAGCCATGAAGACGAATGTGATGCAGTGTGTTGTGTATGGTCTGAGCACTGACAGGTGTACCCCTTCACCCCTGTAACCTCTGCAGTGTGCGATGTATGGTGTGAGCACTGACAGGATTACCCCCCGCACCCATGTAACCTCTGTAGTGTGCGGTGTATGGTCTGAGCACTGACAGGAGGATCCCCCACCCCTGTAGCCTCTGCAGCAATGCTGGTAGCACTCATATGTCGCGGGCGGAGGAGGGGACGCTGCGCTCTCCCACTGCTCGGGTCCGGCCGCTGCTGCTGCTACGGCTGCCGCTGGTGCTCGGTGGTGGCTCGAGCGGTGGGCCAGATCCCGGGGACTCGAGCGGCGCTCCTCGCCCGTGAGTGAAAAGGGGATTTTGATTGTGGGGGTTTTGATTATTGTCCGTGACGCCACCCACGGTTGTGGTGATATTGGTGACACCACCGCTGCTCTAGACGGGGATCCCGGGAGCGGTGACAGGGAGCAGCTTAGTTGTTAGTTCTCCCCTCCGTGGGTAGGGGGGTTGGTTGTCCCAGGGCCCGATGATGGGGTAGGGATAGATGGCAGGCGGGTTACAGAGCCTGGCGAGATGCAGGGTCGCAGGGGCAGCGCTGTGCCGCACGGCACGGTGGTACTCACTCAGCCAATGATGAGGACACAGTTCTCTGTAAAACACTCGGCTGGTTGGACGGGTCCCACAGACGGCTGTGGTGTTGTTTTCTCCCGGCAGGTTGATGGTGACTGCCTTTCCCTGCACCTAGATACGGTAGATGGTTCCAATGGGTTCCCACCGGTAACCCGCTCCCCAGCTTGGATATGAGCCGGGGGAGCCCCTTTTGCCCGCAGGCTCTGGCCCTGAGAAACGGTTGCCTTGGCGGTGGCGGTGTCTCCCTTACTTTAGTTGGACTGTTGCCTTCCGTCGGGACTTGGCTGTTGGGAAACCCAGGAGGTTCCCTTCACTAACGAATTTGGCAAATTCACGGCAGCTCCTAGCCTTGCCGGGGTCCGTAAGCCCCTGCCAGATGGTGCTGGCTTTTCTTTGCGTACCGGTCCGGTACCGCCGGGCCACCGCCCGTCCACGGTCCTTACGGTAAACTCCGATATGCCACTCTTGCAGACGGTCACCACCGTCAGCCAACCTTGCTGATCTGTCCGGGCCACACACCCGGACCAACTTCAGACTGATCAACTACTACTTCCTTCTGCTCCCTTTCACCTCCAACACTAGTCTGCCTGGTTTTCCCGCCTCTAGGACTGTGAACTCCTCGGTGGGCGGGGCCAACCGCCTGGCCCACCCCCTGCTGTGAACATCAGCCCCTGGAGGAAGGCAACAAGGGTTTTGTGTCTGACTTCGGTGTGCCTGTTGGGAGTGTGGGGTGTGATGGTGTTGTTCTCTGTGGCCCCTGGCTTGTCCAGCGCGCCACATTCCCCCTTAGTTAAATGCAGACCGTCCGCGGGCTGCCCGTCCATCACCGGTTTTTATTTTCACCAACTGAAAAAGATAGAAAAACGGTAACACACATACAAGTATAATAACATCTTCCCACATCGGGAGGTACTCTTACTTTAACGTTGCATAACGGTTACGGCTTCCGCTCTCTCCCACCCAAGCAACCTGGCCCTGATGCTGCCCCTAAGCAAACAGGCAGCACCCCTTGACCCCAGTCCAGCACAAGTTGCCCGAGCGGGTTCTGTCCTTTTCAGGGGACCCACGTCCATGTGGAACGCCTGAAACCCCCAGAGGATCGCCACCGGTTCCGGTGGTGGCTGGGCCCCAGCCTGCTCCACTGCGGGCCCTTCCTCCAATCTTCCTCTCTGGAGGCGGTAACGGTAGAAGCCACAACAACATTTTTATTTACATGCCACTAGTTTGTGGTTGCCCTGCTAGTTCTCGGGCCTGTTCATAAGGAGTTCCTTATGCAAAATGGTGAAGGGGGTCCCAACGGGGACCAGTTGCCGGCAACGACCGGTTCAAATCAAGCTGTAAATCAAGGCTGCAATCAGGTGACATCTCAGTTGATTATTCTTATCATTTTCAAACTTTCAAACTTTAAACACTGGTGGTCCCAACGGGGACGGTGACAACGGCATTCCGCTGCCCTTACTCCGACTCTTCGGTGTCTGCTGGGGGAGGGGACGCGGTGGACACCTGGGCCTCTTGGCTGCCCCTCAGGTTGGCATCCAGCGCAAACCACCCCCTCTCCCCACAGTGCCGGGTGTACTGCACCAGGTCGCCCGGCATCAGGTTACGGCCTGGGTGCTCCTCCGGCAGGTGGGCATTAACATCCTGCCGGGCTATGAATACTTCGGCCTCCAGGCCCGGTTCGTATATGAAGCCATAGCCCTGGCGGACATCAAACCGCCTAACCTGCCCTTCATACAGGGGGCCCCGGACATGGAAGGTCGCTTGGCGGAGGCTCTCCTTCTCCCGGATTGCACGGGCCACCAACTCCGCCTTCTTCCTTTCCCTTTCCTCGATTTCTGGGCCCAACGGTACCGGCTCCCTATCCCAGTACGGTGCTGCTGCGAGCTCCGGCGCACGGGTCGGGCCCCGCGAGACCTTTTGGACACTGCCCACTTATGGTGATCTGGGCAGAAGGTCCCGCGGTGACTTGGCCTTGGACGCCACCTTGCAGCGACAACCCGGCGCAACCTCAGCCGAGGTGTGGGGGATGGGCACAGGGGCTTTCCTCCGCTGGGCCTTCGGCATAGAGCGGTCTGTCGGCTCCGGCTCGGGGAATCTCTCGGGGGGTGCCTCCGGTTCAGGCTTCGGGGCTTTCCATGGTAGCACCTCCGGTCGGCTACGGGCTGCAGCTACAGGTCGGTCCGCCTGGGCGGACATGCGGGGTATCGCTACCGGTTGCGGGGGTAGCGGGCCTAGTGGCGGGGTCACGGCAGCCGGGACGGGTGGCGAGGGAGGCAGTAGGGCGAGGGGGTTCAGACCGGGTCCCGCAGCCGCGATGACCGACCCACTAGGGGTATCGGGGCGTGGGTCACTCACTCTCCCTTCCGCAACTTCCTCCTCGCGTCTCCGCACGGTCGCTATGACCTCCGCCATGTCGGTCTCCCACTCCTCCAAGAGGAGCTGCATTTTGACCTGCAGCCGTTGTTGGAGCTGCGCGGTCCGGATCTCCACCCACGCCGCGGTTCCAGGCGCGGGGGCTACGGTGCTTCGGGACGGCATGTACATCTTGCTGGCGGCCTCTCCCAGGAACAAGATGGCCGCAGGGTCCTGGCGTCCCTGCTTTTATAGCCGCGCTAACATGCGACCAGTCGCCATTTCATCCCCCTTAGTCTCTTTTCGGCTCCTCCTCTATAGGGGCGGGGTTTTGGCCTTCGCGCCTCTACTACTCGAGGAGATGCTCGAGCGGGAACTCTTCGCGCCCAAGATGGCGGCTTCGCAAATTTTTTGGCCGGACACCTCCGGCGGTCACACAAGGCGCACTTCCACCAGTCGGTAGAACGGTAGGATCCTGTTCGTGACGCCAAGTTGTCGCGGGCGGAGGAGGGGACGCTGCTGCTGCTGCGGCTGCCGCTGCTGCTCGGTGGTGGCTCGAGCAGTGGGCCGGATCCCGGGGACTCGAGCGGTGCTCCTCGCCCGTGAGTGAAAAGGGGATTTTGATTGTGGGGGTTTTGATTATTGTCCGTGATGCCACCCACGGTTGTGGTGATATTGGTGACACCACCGCTGCTCTAGATGGGGATCCCGGGAGCGGTGACAGGGAGCAGCTTAGTTGTTAGTTCTCCCCTCCGTGGGTAGGGGGGTTGGTTGTCCCGGGGCCCGATGATGGGGTAGGGATAGATGGCAGGCGGGTTACGGAGCCTGGCGAGGTGCAGGATCACGGGAGCAGCGCTGTGCCGCACGGCACGGTGGTACTTACTCAGCCAATGATGAGGACACAGTTCTCTGTAAAACACACGGCTGGATGGACGGGTCCCACAGATGGCTGCGGTGTTGTTTTCTCCCGGCAGGTTGATGGTGACTGCCTTTCCCTGCACCTAGATACGGTAGATGGTTCCAATGGGTTCCCACCGGTAACCCGCTCCCCAGCTTGGATATGAGCCGGGGAAGCCCCTTTTACCCGCAGGCTCTGGCCCTGAGAAACGGTTGCCTTGGCAGTGGCGGTGTCTCCCTCACTTTGGTTGGACTGTTGCCTTCTGTCGGGACTTGGCTGTTGGGAAACCCAGGAGGTTCCCTTCACTAACGAATTTGGCAAATTCACGGCGACTCCTAGCCTTGCCGGGGTCCGTAAGCCCCTGCCAGATGGTGCTGGCTTCTCTTTGTGTACCGGTCCGGTACCGCCGGGCCACCGCCCGTCCACGGTCCTTACGGTAAGCTCCGATAGGCCACTCCTGCAGACGGTCACCACCGTCTGCCAACCTTGCTGATCTGTCCGGGCCACACACCCGGACCAACTTCAGGCTGCTCAACTACTACTTCCTTCTCCTCACTTTCACCTCCAACACTAGTCTGCCTGGTTTTCCCGCCTCCAGGACTGTGAACTCCTTGGTGGGCGGGGCCAACCGCCTGGCCCACCCCCTGGTGTGAACATCAGCCCCTGGAGGAAGGCAACAAGGGTTTTGTGTCTGACTTCGGTGTGCCTGCTGGGAGTGTGGGGTGTGTTGGTGTTGTTCTCTGTGGCCCCTGGCTTGTCCAGGGCGCCACACATACACCTCTTTTGAAAAGATGACCTCTGAATATGAGGCTGAGGTCATGCTCTCAGCTTCTTTGGATGACCATGGTGAGGCCTGTTCTGAGTGGAACCTGTCTTGTTATACCGCTGTATGGTGGTGGCCACCGTGCTGCAGCTCAGTGTCAGGGTGTTGGCAATCTTCTTATAGCCTCGGCCATCTTTATATAGAGCAACAATTCTTTTTTTTTAGATCCTCAGAGAATTCTTTGCCATGAGGATCCATGATGAACCTCCAGTGACCAGTATGAGAGAGTGTGTGAGAGATAACACCAAATGTAACCCCCTTGCTCCCCATTCACACTGAAGACCTTGTAATACTAATCAGTCACATGACACCAAGGAGGTAGAATGGCTAGGTGGGCACAATTTGGCCATTTTCACCTAGGTGTGTACTCACTTTTGTTGTCAACGGTTTACACATTAATGGCTGTGTGTTGTGTTCTTTAGACAACAAATTAACCCTGTTATACAAGCTGTACACTGATGTCGCGGGCGGAGGAAGGGACGCTGCGCTCACCCACTGCTCAGGTCCGGCCGCTGCTGCTGCTGCTGCTCGGTGGTGGCTCGAGCGATGGGCCGGATCCCGGGGACTCGAGCAGGGTTCCTCGCCCGTGAGTGAAAGGGGGTGGTTTGGATTTAGGGATATTGTCCGTGACGCCACCCACGGTTGTGGTGAGGTTGTGACACCACCGCTGCTCTGGACGGGGATCCCGGGAGCGATGACAGGGAGCAGCTTGGATGTTTGTTCTCCCCTCCGTGGGTAGGGGGGTTGGTTGTCCCAGGGCCCGGTGAGGGAGTAGGGATGGGATTAGATGGCAGGCGGGTTACGGGGCCTGGTGAGGTGCAGGGTCGCGGGGGCAGCGCTGTGCCGCACGGCACGGTGGTACTCACTCAGCCAGTAATTCACACGGAGTCTCTGGCCAAACAAACAGCTGGATGGACGGGTCCCAAAGGCGGCTTCGGTTGTTTCTGCTCCCGGGAGGTTGATGGTGACTGCCTTTCCCTGCACCTGTGTTGTGTTACTGTTCCAATGGCTTCCCACCGGTAACCCGCTCCACAGCTTGGATGGATGCTGAAGGAGCCCTTTTTGCCCGCAGGCTCTGGCCCTGGGAACTGTAGCCTTGGCGGTGACTGTGTTTCCCTCTACGGTGTGAGCTGTTGCCTTCAATCGGGTCTTGACTGCTGGGAAACCCCGGAGGTTCCCTTCGCTAACGGATTTGACCAGTTTTTCGGCGACTCCTAGCCTGGTCAGGGTCCGTAAGCCCTGCCGGATGGTGCTGGCTTCTCTTTGCTCTCCGATCCGGTACCGCCGGGCCACCACCCGTCCACGGTCCTTATGGTTCGCTCCAATTAGCCTCTCCTGCAGACAGTCACCACTGTCTGCCAACCTTGCTGTATCGTCCGGGCCACACACCCGGACGCCGTCAGACTGTTCCTTTACTACCACACTTCACTTCCTCCAACTTCAAACTCTCCCTCCAAACTGACTCCTTTTCCCGCCTCCAGGACTGTGAACTCCTCGGTGACCGGGACCAACCACCTGGCCCACCCCCTGGTGTGGACATCAGCCCCTGGAGGAAGGCAACAAGGATTTTGTGTTTGACTTAGGTGTGCCTAACCGGGGTGTAGGGTGTGTTGGTGTAGCTCTGTGACGACCTGGCTTGTCCAGGGCGCCACACTGACATTGTGCATTGTATCACAGGGTCAGATGTCACTGTTGTCCCATGAAAAGATATAATAAAATATTTGCAAAAATGTGAGAGGTGTACTTACTTTTCTGATATACGGCAGATATATAGATAGATGATGGACAACTAGATAAACACATTAATAAGCTGTACAGTGTTGTGGATTTAATGGCGCTATATACGTAAGATATATACTGTAGATTGATCTTTTCCTTTTTGGGTGTTGCACTTTTAGTGTTGAGTATTGTGTAACCTAAATGAGTACACCCCCTTGAAAAGTAAGATTTAATCAATATCTCACTGAACACAAGAACAATTTCCAAAACTTTGATGAGACTGAGTGACTCAGTGTACACCGCATTGTGTCACCAGAAACACTCACCCTAGTTTCACTTTCCACTGATGATGGTGGTAACTTCAGTGGTCGGCCTGGACATCTCTGTAAGATGGCTGCAGTTCCATCTATGTTACTGTTTTGCATCACTTTTACTCCAGTGTCTGTCTGATAAGCAAAACGTTACGGGGGCTGTCGGATAATAAGGGAATGGAAGGCTATCCGACAGTCAGGGTCCACCGTGCGAGCTCTGCTGCAGAGTAGGGCAGAGGATAGGGAAACCTGTACCACCAAAGCAGTACTGACACTGTTGCGTCACAGTGTCACCAAGACCAATAGCGGCGTATACTGTTTAAGTCACAGCGACTACCTTATTAGAATAACATAGGAGTGGAAATGCAAAAGAGTGAGGAATACAACATAAAAGTGCATAGAAGTCTCCCAGTCTGTGAGCCTGAAAGCACCTGTCTCAGTTAACAGTCACAGAGACTAGGTGTAGTGTGTGCAATATGGCACCTACCTATGTCTGCTCCACTTGTGGTGCAAGGATACGGACAGCAGCAAGGCTGCTACCTTGAAACTCCTGCCTATGACCGCTCCCCTAGTGTGCGAGGATACGGACTGCTGCAGGAGGCAGCGTAGTGGAGCGTTACCCTAGAAGGCAACGACCACCTGACCTACCTATGTCCGCTCCACTAAGGTGCGAGGACATGGATAACAGTACGGCTGAAAGGTACAGGAGCGCTACCCTACCGATAGCGCTCACCTCAGAGTAGAACCACAAGGCCCAGTCAGACCATGTGCAGCAAGCACCTGCCTATGTCTGCTCCACTAAGGTGCGAGGATACGGACCACAGCATAAGCTGCAAGGTACAAGAGCGTTACCCTACCGATAACGCTCACCTAGATAGAATAGGTGCCGCAAGGGACATGCACAGAGCGTCTACTCCTATGCAAGAACCAAGAGGACTGAGCGCCGGGCGGCGTGCGTCAGGGTCTTATATAGACTCTGTGCCTCATCCAAGATGGAGGACACTAGAGCCAATCCGCTGCCAGAATGACAGCAATGACGTCACGCTGGCCTATCACCGAGCAAAGCGTCACAAGCACATGACCTGCGACCAATCGGCATAGAAGGTGTCAGAGACATGTGACCACGTGTCAGAAGCACATGACCAGCGGCCAATCAGCTTAGAAGGTGTCAGAGACATGTGACCTCGTGTCAGCGATGATGTCACCCGCACATGTGGAATGGCTCCAAGATAGGACTTAGTCTCCAGCGCTTGCACATGTGCAGTAGCAAGAAATCCGAACATAGTCTCCAGTGCCACAGCAACCGTAACACAAAGCTTTATGATCTTCTTATAGCCTTCACCTTTGTTGTGTAAAGAAATTATTTTCTTTCTGAGGTCTTCTGACATTTCTCTTCCATGTGGTGCCATTGCTGATATAAAATGGGAAGTGGTTGTCTTAGTTAAATACTGGATTTTTACGGTCACTTGTCTCCTGGACTTCTGTGTATTGAAATTTTGTTGTCTTAAATTTAGCTTTGCTCCTAAGGCTTTCTTTGAGTGTATACATTTTTGTAGCACAGTCTTGAATGAATTTGTAAGGATATTACTTTTTTGGGTGTGCAAAATAACCAATCTTTTTTCAATCAATGGCATAACTTTGTGGACTATTTTGTAGTGGTATCCTATAGAAAATGTGGATTGTTTTTTGACAAATTTGTTTTGGTGTAATCATTTATCCTGAGCACTGTATGTATATATAGCACATATGATAAATAGATATAGACCTTTGTTGGCTGCTTATGTGCCATCCTTTACTTGGAGGTGCCGTTCCCATTGAATCCAGTTCTTCCTCTCTAATTACTTCCCACCTAGGAAAGTCATTACATAGAGATTCTCTATTAGAGAGCTGATTTTTTCGTAGCTGAAGAAGAAAATGATTATCAATTGGCTGGATTTATGAGATGTACAGAACTTTATTACATTGTCGTCTTTTGCTTTTAATCACTGAGCTGTAACATTTCATATATCTCATGTAGAAGAGTCGCTGGCACCATTCAGGTCAGAGGTGAAAGGACTTAGCTGGAACCACACTGAAGATAAAATAACACAATTATTATCACAGCTAAAGAAATAAAGGGTGTGTGTTAGGCTATGTGCGCACGTTGCGTAATTACATGCAGTTACGCTGCGCTTTGTAGTGCAGCGTAACTGCATGCATCCTGCGTCCCCTGCATAATCTATGGAGATTGTGCAGGGGCCGTGCGCACGTGGCGTATTAGAGCGCAGCGCTTCGGCTGCTGCCCGGAGCGCGCGTTCTAAGAAGTGACATGTCTTTGCCGGCAGCCCCTGCTCTGTCTGGGAGGAGCTGCAGTCAGAGCGCATGGAATCGTCTTTTTTTTTTTTCTCTACGGACATTTTCTGCAGCGATTTGAAGCGCACGTGTGCTCTTCAGATCGCTGCAGAAATTTCTGCAGTGACTGTACGCAACGTGCGCACATAGCCTTAAAGGGATTGACCAGGATTAGAAAACAGAGTCTCATATCCGTAAATAATGATGCACTGAAATAAGATACCCTGCATGAAAAACAAAAGTGGCAGACACTTTTTTTACTGATGGGAAATTCCTTTAAGACATATTATTAGGGCAACGCTAGAAACAATTTTGATCAGTGGCCGCATTGCGGTCATGGGTGTGTCCCGCTCTAGGGGGATCTCTGGCTAGTCTGGGGCCAGAAGGCTACAGTGCCTTATTGTGCACAGGTCTGCATCTTATGTCTTTTGGTGCTTTATGGGTTAAGAACGCTTTTCTATCTGGCTATCCTTTGGAGCCTTAATCTTAGGTGCAGCTCTTTGTGACCACTCCCCTTCGCTATAAATAGTCAAGTGTCTTAATATCTGATGTCGGTTATAGATTCTCACATGTTAGCTGGCCACTTTGGAAGGAGTCTGGCTTTGAAAGACACTGAAGTTCGTGACAATTGCAGCTGTAGTGTTAGTTGAAGTTGCTTGGAGTGTTTCCCCCCCCTCTGTCTTTCTACCTTTGTGTTAGATTATTGCAGTGGTAAGACTAGTGTTCTCGCCGGCCTTCTCACTAGTCAGGGTGAGGTGAGGGCAAGCGAAGGTCCTAGACACGTGATCGGTAACGGGATGAAAGAAACCATATAGGGGTGTTAGGGAGCACAGGGCACAGACTCTTGTGATCTTGCTAACGTCTCCATATCGCTATAACCCACTGTTGTATGGTGTTCATGGTGTACCCTGTTTGTTGTGGTGCTTGCTGGGGGTTTCCTTATTCCTAGCGGAACCCCACAAGTCACTGTGTGACACTTGCTGTATTCTTTGAGATGAAGAATTAAAATCTTCAAATTTGGTTGAAGTCAATTACACAATATCATATCATATATCTTTTCCTGAACCTATCGCTCCTTACCTCGGCCGCGAATAGCACACATTATGCTGACATTAACTGTTTTCTCCAGCTCACTTGTCATCTTTGCTGTTTAGACTGAGACATCACCAACAGGGTAATCTCATTATCATCAGAAAGTGAGGACTTTAATAAAAGATGTTGACAGCTCGGTTGTACTGAGACCTGAGGGGCAGGTTAGTAACATTATACACAATGAAAAGGCTATATGTGCAGCTCCCAATCATCAGTGCTCTATGGAAAGGGGTTATTGTCTATCTTCTCCACGAGACCCTATCAACAGTTGATTGACAATTTTCTAAGAAATGAAGTGTGGGGATCTCCAATTTGTCCACCTCAGGAAAGTCCTTAAAAAATAAAAATACAACTTAAGAAAATAACCTAAATTCCCTTTTTCTAACTGACAACCAACTAAAGTGTTTTTCCTCATCTTGTACATTCTCTCTTGCTCCCCACCTTTTTTGATCTTCCATATATTGCGCATGCGCAATTTCCTCTAAATTCACAGCGATGTACGAGACTTTGCTGTTCACATGGAGGCTGCTCCGTCTACATTATGCCATAAATATATGAGTTTGGACAACCCCTTCAATGAAATGGAACAAAAAAAAAAGAAGAAAAACACAAAAATAATATATTGGGATGAACAAACCTGCCAAAATTCATGTTTGGAAAATTTGTGCAATTTCAGACAGGAAATTTGATTTTCATCGAATTCATTTGATTTGGATGTACCGTAATGAGCCTCAATTACCATTAGCAAAAAAACATTTCTTATGTTCTCAGGCCTCCCAACTCCAAAGAATAAATGAGTGAGCAGGGGATGCGTTAAAAAGTGATAAAACATTGTACTCACCCAAACTTCCACTTGTTCCTGCTGCTGCAGTTCTTCATTGTTTTTTTAGTGCGCCTGCTCCACTTCAGCGCTAATTTCCCCTACAGTATTCGCTAACACTTCTGGTTAAACCTCTATGCACATTTTGACATATTGATGTCATATTGTGCTTCACGCTATATAATCAAGTGGTATAAAAATTTCAGGACTAAAAAAAAATGCACAAAAATGGTTTTAATGACGTTTCGGTGCAGTTTTGTTCCAGGAGGTGCAAATTTGGTGCTGAAATCTGGTGCAATCCTAGAGAAAAACTACACTGAAATGGTATCAAAACCATTTTTGTGCAGATTTTTTACCAAGCGATGCAGTTCTGTGAACTCAGTGAGAGTTCATCGAGGTCCCCTGAGGTCAGATTATCTGCAGTCACAGGTGGAGGGCTATGGGAACCTCCAGCTGTGACTGCAACTAACCGGAGTGAAGTCACCACTCATCGCTGCTGCTCAGTCTTTGCCTGAAGCTCACAGCGTTCAGAACTGTTTCATAATCGCGCGCTATGCCTTCAGTAATATAGCAGAGCTGGAATCATTGTGGGACCTTGTGTGGATTACCGTACGTCAGACCTGCAGGGGTAATTTGGGGGTTAATAAAGTGGTGAAGGAAGGTGTTTTTTTGACTTTTATTTCAAATAAAAGATTTTTTTGTTGTTTGTGTTTATTTACTTTCACTTACAGATTAGTAATGGGGGTCTGAGACGCCTCCCATTACTAATAAGGGTGGCACGGTGGCTCAGTGGTTAGCACTGCAGTCTTGCAGCGCTGGGGTCTTGGGTTCTAGTCCCACTAAGGACACCATCTGCAAGGCGTTTGTATGTTCTCCCTGTGTTTGCGTGGGTTTCCTCCGGGTACTCCGGTTTCCTCCCACACTCCAAAAACATACAGATAGGGACTCTAGATTGTGAGCCCCAATGGGGACAGTGTTGCTAATGTATGTAAAGCGCTATGGAATTAATAGCGCTATATAAATGAATAAATATTATATTATAATCTAGGGCATGGTGGCAGCTGTGATTAACCCCTTATTACTCCAATTTCCACAGCAACAGGGCAATCGGAAAGAGCTGGGTAAAGTGCCAGGATCGTCGCATCTAATGGATGTGGCAATCTTGGCAGCTGCAGGCTGCTATATTTAGGCTGGTGTCCCAATAACCATGGGTCTCCCTGACCTGAGAATAACAGACCCCAGCTGCCTGACTTTATTATGGCTGGGTATCAAAATTGGGGGGAACTCCAAGCTGGTATTTTTAATTATTTATTTATTTCCTCTTATTTTGATACACAGCCGAGATAAGTACACGACTGGGGGCTGCAACCTGTAGCCTTGGCTTTATCTGTGCTGGTATCAGTATACAGTTGGGGACCACACAACAATTGTTTTATTTATTTGTTTATCAGAAGTATAAGGACACAGACAGCATGTGTGATTCCAACCAATGAGAGACGCTATCTCACAGGGTGGGGGTGTGGTCCAACGGCTGCCAATCAGAGATGCTGGTGAGCAGGGAAAGCAGTGAATATGTATGAGGGATAATTATCAGACCCGGAAGTAGCGTTGCAGCCATGGGGACCCAATAAGTATGTACTGTTTAAACCCTTTTTTATTTTCTTTCTTTTACAATCCCCCTACACCATTTTACAACAAATCACTTTTGACTCCCATTGAATTTAACGGGTTTGGCTAGAATCGAAGATCAGATCGACGATCAGATCGGCTATGATTGACGATCCAATCAGTTATCTCAGGCGGGCTCGTTGATCCTGAGCTGATCCAATCCTTGGCAGGATCGCTTATCTCTAGTTAGGATATAATCAAATAGGACTACACAATGACCTTAACATTTAGGAAATTGTGTGTTGTTCTCTAATTTTGATCTCCAGTGTATATTGTTTTTTAACCTCTTTTGAATTCAGCTAAATGATAGTTTCTCGTGCCTCAAAATTACCAAAAATTGAAATTCACTAAAATCTGTAAATTTGGGGAAATGTTAAATAAGATTTACTACTTTAGAATCAATTTGCTTATCCTTAATCGTAGAGATGAAATGATGAGGCAAAATTCATATTTTTTACAAAAATTTGATTAGCGGAAAAGTTCTTTTACGTGAATTTAAAGTCCATTATTATATTCTGGGGTCTATACAGCCACCAGAATAAAATAAACGTAGTATTTAAATACTTAGATATCCTAATACTCACCTCAGAATCAGAAGATGCGACAAAGACTGGACGGGTGACAGTGAAAAGTGGAGAATCCGGTAAAGATTTTTTTACTTTTGAACTTCAGAAATTTGATTAGCGGATACATTTTTTAAGTGAATTTAATGTCTCTTATTATATTTTGGGGTCTATACAAACCCCAGAATAACATAAACATAGTATGTTATCAGTAAAAGATATCCTAATACTCACCTCAGGATCAGAAGATGCGACAAAGACCGGACAGGTGACAAAGACAAGTGGAGAGTTCGGTAAACATTTTTTTACTTTTGAACTTGGGAAATTTAATTAGCGGATATGTTTTTTAAGTGAATTTAATTTCTCTTATTATATTTTGGGATCTATGCAGACCCCAGAATAAAATAAACATAGTATGTTAGTTAAAGATATCCTAATACGTAAGAATCAGAAGATGTGTCAAAAACCAGACGGGTGACATTGAGAAGTGGAGAGTCCGGTAAAGATTTTTTAACTTTTGAACTTGGGAAATTTGATTAGTAGATAAGTTCTTTTAAGTTAATTTAATGTCTCTTATTATATTTTGGGGTCTATAGAGACCCCAGAATAAAATAAACATAAACATATGCGACAAAGACCGGATGGGTGACAGCGAAAAGTGGAGAGTCCGGTAAAGATTTTTTTACTTTTTAACCTTTCAATGGCCCTTTTTGGGTCAGAAAAATAGTGGCTAGCAGTCACTATTTTACTGAATCCATGTGGCAAATGTGTACTTTTGAAAAATCTTAGTAGAATTCAATAAAACTCAAATGTATTTGCTCAACTTAACTTAATACCAAAAATGCAAACTAAAGAATATAACAAACTATGACCTAAATTGAGAAAGTCATTTATCAGGTGTCCTGTTCACTAAAAAAAAAATGTTGAATATTTTTCAAAATATATCTAAATGAGATTCTAGAATTATTTCTACTTGAGCATAGTTAACTTTTTTATTTTAGAAATCATCCTGTTTAATTCATTACAAATTCTATACGTAGAGGACAAATTCCAACTCCACGAGTCAGCCCCTCACCCGCAGTACAGAGCGTTCCTGTGGTTTGCCTCTTGTTGTCCAAACAGCTGTTCTTGATAGACCTCCCTGCAGGTATCTGTTTGGATATTAGTGATGCTTCACATGACTGTACATCAGAAGAAATGAATGTGTAATTACATTACAACATGCTTCATCTACGTAGACTCACTTTCGTTAAGTCGCTGATAACTGGCTCAATGGGATGAAGTTTCCGAAACGGCAGTGGGTAATATATTATCCGGAATGTATAAATATGGAGAAGAAGCCCTTCTTTAACTCAATCTCAAGGTGAACTTTACAGTTTGAAGGGAAGATTATCAATAAAAAATCCATCCAGTTTACTGTAAAATAAAGCCCTCCTGACTCGAAACGTAATGAGGTCTAGATAGGAGTTGTTCTTCATAAATCAATATAGTCACCTTGTAGTCGCTGCAATCAAATTACCATCAATTTTCCGGGTAACTGGTTGAAGTCTTGACAAGACTCCATGAATAAGGTTAAAAATAAATATATATAAAATGTTATGTCTAAAAGACATTCCTGTCTTCGAATGAAGAGAACATAAAGGCTTAATACCCATAGGACCAAAAATATTTGGACTTTGGGACCATTCGAAATTCATTTATTATTTTTTTTAATTTAGAACTTTGATTTTTGCAGAACTTTACACTTTTAGAATATGTACATGTTAACATTTAAACTTTCTGAATGAAAGCAAATACAGAAATGTACCAGTTTTTTTTTTATTTTACTTTTGTTTTGCACTTTCATTTTTTTCTTACCATTTTCCTGGCTATAACTTTTTTATTTTTCTTTCCTGATTCCATCATTATTTTTCTTGCAGTTTTAAATTATATAATTTATTTTACAATATGATGTACTTATAAACGGGAAATAAAATTGGGGAAAATGTAATTTTTTGGAGAGGTTTATTTCTATAGCATTTATTTTTATGGTAAAATAGTCCTGGCAGTATGATTTTTCAGGTCAGTATGATCATGACAATAACAAGTTTTTACATATTTTTTTTATATTTTTGTAGTTAAAAAAAAATCAAAGTTTCATAAAAGATTTTTTTTGTGTTGCCATTTTCTGACACCAGTACATTTTTTTGAAAATTTCTATCAATAGATCTGTACGTTTTGTCTTTTCTGTGGTGAGCTAACATTTACCGTATTATTTGACGCGTAGGATCATGAGACACACCTAGGTTTTAGAGGGGAAAAATAGAAAAAAAATTGGAATCAAAACATGTGGTCATCATTGTGACGGGGTCCTACTCCCATGTCACACAATCAACAGAGCGAGATATGACTGTACAATCCAAAGAGCATTTATTCCAAGCAAGTCAAATGGTCCATAACATAATCCACAAAACAGAGGGTAAAATTAGTCCAGAAACATAAATATAGTCCAGCGATAAATGTTCAGGTCTCTCTGAGAAGTCCCAGCTTCTCTTAGAGGATCAATCTTCCTGCTTCACTCTTGAAGTTCTCCAACAGACTGCCTGAATCTCCCAGGTAAGTAGCGAGTTTACAGTAGGTGGACTCTAGGCCCACCTCTCCCCACACCCAGGGACGGAAGCGCCTCAAGAGGCTATAACCTTGCACTATAGGGGGTGATTACTTACAAACTATATATATACACAGAAGTACAAATAATGGACAGTGAACCAAGCTTAAAATTGGAATCTGTACAGCAAGATACACCTCCCCCATATCCCACCATCACAATCATGCACTGCTATGGGGACGGATTCGGCTGTTGACACTATCATGGAAGGATCATGGAGGGATCTACAGCTGATACTGTTATGGGGGGGATCTGCTGCTGATACTCTTATGGGGGTAGTGCCCCACAATTCTGTACTAAAGTCTCCCATCCTGTGCCCCTTCCTGGTATATACAGTATGTCCCTGATCCTGGGTCCCTTCCTGATATATATGCCTCCTATTCTGGTATACAGGTGGCCCATCCTGGTGTATATGTCCCTCATCCTGGTATATCTGTTCTCCTTATCCTGGCATATATGTCCCCCATCCTGATATATATATTTTCCATCCTGGTATAGATGTCCGTTATCCTGGTATATATGTTCCCCATTCTGATATACAGTACAGACCAAAAGTTTGGACACACTTTCTTATTCAAAGAGTTTTCTTTATTTTCAGGACTGCTAAAATTGTAGATTCACATTGAAGGCATCAAAACAATGAATTAAAACATGTGGAATTAAATACTTAAAAAAGTGTGTAACAAATGAAAATATGTCTTATATTCTAGGTTCTTCAAAGTAGCCACCTTTTGCTTTGATTACTGCTTTGCACACTCTTGGCATTCTCTTGATGAGCTTCAAGAAGTAGTCACCGGAAATGGTCTTCCAACAGTGTTGAAGGAGTTCCCAGATTGTCCCTTTTGCCTTCACTCTGCGGTCCAGCTCACCCCAAACCATCTCGATTGGCTTCAGGTCTGGTGACTGTGGAGGTCAGGTCATCTGGCGTAGCACCCCATCACTCTCCTTCTTAGTCAAATAGTCCTTACACAGCCTGGAGTTGTGTTTGGGGTCATTGTCCTGTTGAAAAATAAATGATGGTCCAACTAAATGCAAACCAGATGGAATAGCACACCGCTGCAAGATGCTGTGGTAGCCATGCTGGTTTAGTATGCCTTCAATTTTGAATAAATCCCCAACAGTGTCACAAGTAAAGCCCCCCCACACCATCACACCTCCTCCTCCATGCTTCACGGTGGGAACCAGGCATGTAGAGTCCATCCGTTCACCTTTTCTAAAAAAGACACGGTGGTTGGATCCAAAGATCTCAAATTTGGACTCATCAGACCAAAGCACAGATTTCCACTGGTCTAATGTCCATTCCTTATGTTTTTTAGCCCAAACAAGTCTCTTCTGCTTGTTGCCTGTCCTTAGAAGTGGTTTCCTAGCAGCTATTTTACCATGAAGGCCTGCTGCACAAAGTCTCCTCTTAACAGTTGTTCTAGAGATGAGAAGGTGTGTCCAAACCTTTGGTCTGCACTGTATATGTTTCTCATCCTAGTATATCTGTTCTCCATCCTTTGCCCCTTCCTATTATATATGTGCCTTATCCTGGTATATATGTCCCCCATAATAATATATATGTTCTCCATCCTAGGCCCATCCTGGTATATATTAAATCACGATCTAGAAAAGATGTTTTGGTCCACCTCGGACCTTCATCAGTACAGATTGTTGAGGGAATGCTGTAGCAGAAAGGCGCAGCTGTGTGGTATCCACCACTGACAGAGAGATGCGTCTGCTTCCTTTCCCGACCTTTGAACCAAACTAGCCCCAGGAAGTGAGCGCAGCTGCTGCAGTCACTTCATGTTGATTAATTAGTTTGGTCCAAAAGTGGGGACACAGAAGCCGGTGCTTATTGGACACAGCGCTTGTTGGATATCACACCCCCATGTGAGCTCCGGCACGGCACCGCGAGCCCCAGCACTTTGAAAAATCACTTATTATTGGATAGGACTCTTGATAATAAGCTACTCACAAAGCCTTGCCCAGTGGTCAGTTGAGATAATTCTATGGTTTCCAGCAGTGCCACCACAGGTGAAATAAAACAGGGCTCATCTGGTGAGGCAGATTTGTGAAGCTTCAGGTTAGGATGGACACATTAACCCATGACATTTACACAGTAGAGTGGAAGGCACACAGAACAGTAAAGGCCCCGTCACACTAAGCAACATCGCTAGCAACATCGCTGCTAACGAACAACTTTTGTGATGTTGCTAGTGATGTCGCTGTGTGTGACATCCAGCAACAACCTGGCCCCTGCTGTGAGGTCGTTGGTTGTTGCTGAATGTCCTGGGCCATTTTTTAGTTGTTGCTGTCCCGCTGTGAAGCACAGATCGCTGTGTGTGACAGCGAGACAGCAACAACTAAATGTGCAGGCAGCAGGAGCCGGCTTCTGCGGAGGCTGGTAACCAATGTAAATATCGGGTAACCAAGAAGCCCTGTCCTTGGTTACCCGATATTTACCTTTGTTACCAGCCTCCGCCGCTCTCACTGTCAGTGCCGGCTCCTGCTCTGTGCACATGTAGCTGCAGCACACATCGGGTTAATTAACCCGATGTGTGCTGTAACTAGGAGAGCAAGGAGCCAGCGCTAAGCAATGTGCGCTGCTCCCTGCTCTGTGCACATTTAGCTGCAGCACACATCGGGTAATTAACCCGATGTGTGCTGTAGCTAGGAGAGCAGGGAGCCAGCGCTAAGCATTGTGCGCTGCTCCCTGCTGCTCTGTGCACATTTAGCTGCAGCACACATCGGGTAATTAACCCGATGTGTGCTGTAACTAGGAGAGCAGGGAGCCAGCGCTAAGCATTGTGCGCTGCTCCCTGCTGCTCTGTGCACATTTAGCTGCAGCACACATCGGGTAATTAACCCGATGTGTGCTGTAACTAGGAGAGCAGGGAGCCAGCGCTAAGCATTGTGCGCTGCTCCCTGCTCTGTGCACATTTAGCTGCAGCACACATCGGGTAATTAACCCGATGTGTGCTGTAACTAGGAGAGCAGGGAGCCAGCGCTCAGTGTGCGCTGCTCCCTGCTCTCTGCACGTGTAGCTCCGAGCGGTGGTAACCAAGGTAAATATCGGGTTGGTTACCCGATATTTACCTTAGTTACCAAGCGCAGCATCTTCCATGCGGCGCTGGGGGCTTGTCACTGGTTGCTGGTGAGCTCACCAGCAACTTGTGTAGCGACGCTCCAGCGATCCCTGCCAGGTCAGGTTGCTGGTGGGATCGCTGGAGCGTCGCAGTGTGACATCTCACCAGCAACCTCCTAGCAACTTACCAGCGATCCCTATCGTTGTTGGGATCGCTGGTAAGTTGCTTAGTGTGACTGGACCTTTAGGATCTGGAAAACAGGCTATGCTGGATATCAGACAAATAAACAAGGCAGCACATATTGGAATGCATAGAATCAGGAAAACAGATGAAGAAGGAATCAACAGGTCTGAAACAGCACATAGATGTAGGTTGTAGAATCCACACCAGATTGTAGCATAAGTTGAACAGACTCTTATAAAAGTTCATAATGCTTACAGCAAACGATGCATTAACGAAGGTCACAAAAGCAGTAGATGTAAGGTGAAGAATTCATAGCAGATTATATCGTAATATGAACAGACTCTAATAACAGTGTATAATGTTACATCACAAAAATGGATTAAATGCAAAAATGCAAAGGCATTTGATACTGTACCACATAATAGCCTTATACTAAAGCTCCAGAAGCAAGGACTAGGGGACACAATATGCAACTGGGTAAGGAATTGGCTAAAAGATAGGAAACAAAGAGTAGTCATAAATGGTACATTCTCTAAATGGGCTATAGTCAGCAGTGGGGGGCCGCAGGGATCTGTGCTAGGACCGATTCTTTTTACTCTCTTTATTAATGACCTTGTGGATGGGATTGATAGTACAGTGTCAGTCTTTGCCGATGACACCAAACTATGTAGGATATTAAAAACTGACCTGGATAGTACAATATTACAAAAAGATCTGGATAAGATGTCAGAATGGGCAGACACTTGGCAAATGAGATTTAATGTTGATAAATGTAAAGTAATGCACCTAGGACAGAGTAATCCTATAGCTGCGTATACATTAAATGGAAGTAAACTCGGGACTACAGAACAGGAGAAGGACTTGGGTATTCTCATTACAAATAAGCTGAGCAGCAGCACTCAATGTCAAGCAGCAGCTGCTAAAGCAAACAAGATTTTAGGGTGTATAAAAAGAGAGATTAGATCCCGTGATCCCAACGTATTGTTACCCCTCTATAAATCACTTGTAAGGCCACATCTGGAATACGGGATCCAGTTTTGGGCTCCACATTTTAAAAAGGACATTCAGAAGTTAGAGTCAGTTCAAAGGCAGCAACTAGACTATTACAAGGAATGGAGGCCGCCCGTATGATGAGAGGAGGAAAAAGTTAGATATGTTTAGCTTAGAAAAAAGACGTCTCAGAGGAGATCTCATTTATATGTATAAATACATGTGTGGTCAATATAAAGGACTGGCACATGACTTATTTCTTCCAAAGACAGTACTAAGGACCAGGGGGCACTCACTGCGAGTGGAAGAAAAGCGATTCCGACAGCTAAATAGGAAAGGGTTCTTTACAGTTAGAGCAGTCAGACTGTGGAATGCCCTACCACAAGAGGTAGTAATGGCAGATACTATAACAGCTTTTATATCAGGGCTGGATGATTTCCTCACTACACAACATTGTTGGTTATAAATGACTTAGTGACTAAATGTAGAACTGGTGGAGGAAGGTTGAACTAGATGGACCTAGGTCTTTTTTCAACCTAAGTAACTATGTAACTATGATGTCACAGAAGCAATAGATGCACCTTTAAGAATGCACAGCAGCTGGTAATCTAACGTGAACACACATTTTAACAGTTTATAAAGCTTACAGCAAACGATAGGTAAACTGTGTTCTTGTGGAGCACTAAGTGAAAATTTTAGAAACACATGCATCTGAAAAAATGATTGCAGCAGATGAAATGTGATGATGGCAAAGTACAAACAAATGGCAACTGAACACATTTCAGTCTCAATGCTCAGACTTAGGGGGTGTGTCCAAGAGAGCCCTAAAAGGTCTTGGTGTCATGGTTCCAATGTGCGGAGCATCTTGTGCTCTCTAATGTTCTGCCGTGTTCTCCTGCAGAGTCGGTACTTGCCGTACTTGCAAGTTCCATTGCGCAGAACTTTTTACAGGGTTAGATGTTCTGCTGTTTGTCTTGAGCTCCTGTGGATGGGTTGTTTCTCAACACTGGGTCCTATGCTGGTGCTGGGAGGGGCTTTCTCAGATGCTCCTTGTTCTGCTTCATTAGGGAGCATGCTGACCCGGAATGTCGCCAGTCGTATTTCCTGGTTCCGCAGTAAGTGCTCTTAGCTCCCGTTTGTTGTCTGATCTTGGCTTCTTGACCCTGGACTGTAGTTGACTCCCTAACTTTGTCATTACCTCCTGGATTCTGACCTTGGGCTTTCTCCTGACCATGTCTTCTCCCTGTATCATATACGTAGTCTCCTGGTATCCTGACCCTCAGCCTGTATCTTGATATCGTCTCTGCCTGTTCCCTGTGTCCTGTCGTGTCCTCCAGGTTTCTGATCCTGGTGTGTTTGACTACCTCTCCGTTCACACTGCACGCAAGTAGAATCTAGCACCACCTAGTGACTAGTATCACACTATGCCATAGTGACGATCATCACACCTTGGGAGATGATTTCACTACGAAACACCAGGCCACCGGTAAGTCCTGATGCTAAGCACAGCAAAACAGCAATGGGTGAATGGAGTGAAGCCCGGGACACAGAAGACAAGACAGGTACGTAACAAAAGTAATGCACGCAAAGTCCATTCAACTCAATGGGTTGTCTGTAAAGTGTAAGATAGCTCACGTCCTCCAAAATTAGACACACACTTAAAACCTCTTATTTTGACCATAGATCCAAAATAGAGAACCCAGCTTTATTAAATCTGAATTTCCTAATACATAAAATGGATTTTCTAAACTTGACGACTTCTTTAAGAGCCATGTCAGATTGGCATGAACAATGCCAGGTCCTTGTAATTTCATGATATTTTAGGAACACTAGTCCACCCCAGAAGCTTGTTTTCTAAAGAAAGAGTCAAGAGTACTACTTAAAATGGGGAAAGTAGCCAAAAGTGAAAAAAAAAATATAACAAATAATTATCTTTTGGATTTCAGATGCTTTCTTTGAAAAAACACAGATGTTTTTCTGAATCACATCTTTTAAGAATCAACTCATAGACGAGCTTTGGGTTCAGCTGTATATGGTTTGGGATTTCTGGCTCCTCTAATATTTCAGAACAAACCTTTCCCAGGTTTTGATAATTATCAATAATTCCTTCTTGATCCCAGTGGTCAAAGACAGGAAATAGTTAGTACACTGTAATGTATTTAGAAAAATTTCCAGTAAGAATTTTTCAGATTTTTTTTTTAAATCTGACATCTACATGACCTAGGTCATGATTAGTGATGGGTGGACCCGTATTGTAAATGTCCGGATCCGCACGGTTTCAAGGGTGCCCGGGATTCAAGGTGTTTGATCCGGATACGGCACTCGAGAAGTTAAAAAAAATAAAGGCAAGTGCTTCATACTTACCAAGGCTCCGTCGCGGTTGTATACTACTCCCGCGTTGCTGTATGCTGCTTCCAGGCTGCACATTCACCTCCTGGGCCGCTCATCATTGCTCATCCATATGCACCGCTTTCCCCGCCCATCGGCAGGCCTGTGATTGGTTGCAGTCAGACGCGTCCCCACCCTGAGTGTCAGCAACCAATCACAGGTAACAGGACGGCCGGTGGGCGGAAAAAGCAGTGCAACTGTCTTCGGGTCAGCATTGTGATATAAAAATAAATGAGTAAGTAAACAATTGGCGTAGGGTCCCCCTAAATCATGTGCCCACCACAAATAAAGCATGGCTGCAGCCCCTAGCCATGCGCCTATCTTGGCTGGGTATCAAAATAAGAGGAACTGAATTTTTTTTCAATTATTTAAATAATTAATTTTAAAAATCGGCATGTGATCACCCCAATTTTGATACCCAGCCATAATAAAGCCCAACAGCTGGGTGCTGGTATTTTGAGCCTGGGGAGTCCTATGGTTATTAGGCTGCACCCCAGCCTAAGAGTAGCAGTCTACAGCTGCCCTGGAATTGTTGCATCCATTAGATGGGACAAGCCCGGCGCTCAGTAAGTACAGTACTTGTGTGACGCCCTGGGCAAGCCAGGGGTCAAAGGTCATAACACCACCACACCTTACACCCCAGATAGGTACACCAAAGCTAAACCAAAAATCCTTGTTGCCTTCCTCCAGGTGCTGATGTCCACACCAGGGGGTGGGCCAGGCGGTCGGCTCCGCCCACTGAGGAGTTCACAGCCCTGGAGGCGGCAGAACCAGGCAGATCAGTTTAGGGAGAGGAAGGAGAAGGAGGACAGTGAGAGTAGTGACAGAAAAAGTGACAGTTGAGAAAGCCTGAAGTTGGTCCGGGTGTGTACCCTGGACTGAGAACAGCAAGGTCAGCAGACGGCAGTGACTGACCTCTAGGCCCGCTACCACCGCAACCGGTAGCGATACCCAGCAGGCCGACCTGTAGCCGAAGCCCGTAGTCAACCGGATGTGCTGCCATGGAAAGCCCCGAAAACCGAACCGGAGGCGTCCCCCGAGGAGTCCCCTGAGCCGGAGCCGATAGCTCGCTCCGTGCCGAAGGGCCAGCAGCGGAAAGCCCCTGTGCCCATCCCCCACACCTCGGCTGAGGTTGCGCCGGGTTGCCGATGCAAGGCAGCGTCTAAGGCCAAGTCACCTGACGCCCAGAGTACCAGCAGTGGGCAATGTCCAACAGGTCTCGCGGGGCCCGACCCGTGCGCTGGAGCTCGCAGCAGCGCCGTACTGGGACAGGGAGCCGGTACCGTTGGGCCTGGAAATCGGTGAAAGAGAACGAAAGAAGGCGGAGATGGAGGCCCGTACAATTTGGGAGAAGGAGAGCCTGAGACAAGCTATCTTCCGGGGCCCGCTGTATGAAGGGCAGGTGAGGCGGTTTGATGTCTGCCGGGGCTATGGATTTATTTATGAACCGGGCCTGGAGGCCGAAGTGTTTATAGCCCGGCGGGATGTGAATGCTCACCTGCCAGAGGAGCACCCCGGTCGTAACCTGATGCCGGGCGACATAGTGCAGTACACCCGGCACTGTGGGGAGAGGGGGTGGTTCGCGCTGGATGCCAAGTTGAGGGGCAGCCAGGAGTCCCGTGTGAGCGATGCGCCCCCTCCCTCAGGTGATGTCGAGGACTCAGAATGATGGCAGCGGAGCACCGTTGCACCGTCCCGGTAGGGACCACCAGTGTGTTGAAAGTTTTGAAAAATGAAAGTAAATGATTACCGAACAGTAACCTGATTATCTGCAACCGTGATTTGAACCGGCCATTGCCGGCATTGTTGTCCCCGTGGGGACCATCTAGCTGCATAGAAACTTCTATGGACAAGCCCGAGAACTTGCAGGGCAACCACAAACATTAGTGGCTTGTAAATAAAATCTATTGTTGCAGCTAACCGTTACCGCCTCCGGAGAGGCAAGTTGGAGGGAGGGCCCGCAGTGGAGCAGGCCGGGGCCCAGCCACCACAGGAACCGGTAGCTACCCTCTGGAGGGGAAGGACAGATCCCGCTCGGGTAACTGGTTCAGGACTGGGGTCAAGGGGTGCTGCCTGGGTTTTAGGGGCAGCATCAGGGCCAGGTTACTTGGGTGGGAGAGAGCGGCAGCCGCAACCGTTTAAAATGTTACGTAACGTTTAAGAAATGAACCTCCCGATGTGGGATGATGTTTTTCTACATGTTCATGTTTTATATCTTTTCAGAAAATAAAACCGGTGTTGAACGGGCAGCTCGCGGATGGTCTGCATTTTGCTAAGGGGGGATGTGACGCCCTGGGCAAGCCAGGGGTCACAGGTCATAACACCACCACACCCTACACCCCAGATAGGTACACCAAAGCTAAACCAAAAATCCTTGTTGCCTTCCTCCAGGGGCTGATGTCCACACCAGGGGGTGGGCCAGGCGGTTGGCTCCGCCCACCGAGGAGTTCACAGCCCTGGAGGCGGGAGAACCAGGCAGATCAGTTTAGGGAGAGGAAGGAGAAGGAGGACAGTGAGAGTAGTGACAGAAAAAGTGACAGTTGAGAAAGCCTGAAGTTGGTCCGGGTGTGTGCCCCGGACTGAGAACAGCAAGGTCAGCAGACGGCGGTGACTGTCTGCAGGAGAGGCTGCTTGGAGGTTGCCGAAAGGACCGTGGATGGGTGGTGGCCCGGCGGTACCGGAGCGGTATACGAAGAGCAGTCAGCACCATTGGCAGGGGCCTTTCGGATCCCGGCAAGGCTAGGAGTCGCCGTGAATTTGCCAAATCCGTCAGTGAAGGGGACCTCTGGGTCTCCCAACAACCAAGTCCCGATTGAAGGCAACAGTCCAACCATTAGAGAGAGACACTGCCACCGCCAGGGCACCAGTTTCTCAGGGCCAGTGCCTGCGGGCAAAGTAGGGCTCCTCCGGCCCATATCCAAGTCGGGGAGCAGGTTACCGGTGGGAACCCATCGCTACCAACATCATCTTAGGTGCAGGAAAAGGGACCGTCACCATCAACTACTGGGGAAAGCAACTGCAGCCGTCCGTGGGAACCGTCTTTCCAGCCGTGTGTTTTACCGAGAACTGTGTCTCTGACTCAGGCTGAGTGAGTACCACAGTGCCGCAAGGCACAGCGCTGCCCCCGCGTCCCTGCACCCCGTCAAGCCCTGCACCGGCCCCACCATCCCTCATCACCCATCTCATCACTGGGCCCCGGGACAACTACCCCCCTACCCACGGAGGGGAGAACCAACAACTTTGCTGCTCCCTGTCACCGCTCCCGGGATCCCCATACAGAGCAGCGGTGGTGTCAACACAATCACCACAACCGTGGGTGGCGTCACGGACAATAAACAATCCCAAAAACCAATCCCTTTTCACTCACGGGCGAGGAGCGCCGCTCGAGTCCCCGGGATCCGGCCCATCGCTCGAGCCACCGAGCAGCAGCAGGCCGCGGCAGCAGCGGCAGCCGGACCCGAGCAGTGGGAGAGCGTGGCGTCCCCTCCTCTGCCCGCGACACTTGCTGCCATACCCCTATCCCTTCTACCACCATTTTTAATCACTGGATTCTAGTCCCCATAGACTTATATGGGGGCTGAAATCCAGCCTGGAACCGGATTCTAGAAACCGGATCAACAGGATCAGCCAGTCCCGGTTATCTGAGAGTATTAAAACATTAGCTATAGTATCTGATCAATCATATATTGTATCATGACCATCACTAGTCATGATACAATATATGATTGGTCAGATACTGTAGCTAATGTTTCATATTTTTAATGGGTCCCTATGATTTCTATGTAAATTCTGCATTACATGTAGCGTGATCAGATAACAGTATTACTGACAGCAGGAGAGGAATGTGTTGAATGTGTAGGAACTACTGACTTAGCTACTTATGTGAAACCAAAGCTATAGGTTAACACTAGAAGTCCCAGGAATTTAGAGCTCCCCCCTGAAATGAAGGTAGAAATGTTAAATGACCCCTCTCTGGAACTTCTAGTGTTAAAGGTACAATATCATTAACTCTGTAGGCAACAGGTCATGAAATTAATAATAGCAGCAGAAGAGGAGTGTGCTGAATATTCAGGAAGAAGTGACTTTTTCACTCAAGGATTATACTAGTAAAACAAAGATATACATTATGGAGGTTGTGGTGTTCAGAAGAGGAGAATGCAGATTTTGTTGATGGCAGTGACCATTGTGGAGACACGAGGGTCAGTGGGTGTCCTCGTCTGCTGACCTGGCTGTCTTCAGTGGGCTCATCCCACTGAACACTTGCATTTCTTTCCCGTGGGCAAAACACTACTCAGACAAGACAGGGTGAGGGAACCACACATTGTTAAGACTTTATTGGGTCACCTACAGGCAAAACTGTATCAAACATTCCCAGCAAAACACAAAATGGTACAAGTGACAGAATCTAATCCTTCCGCTGGCCCACCAGGGATTAGAATCTTTGTGACTTTGGGGCTTCCAAGGCCAACTATCTCAGTCCAGCAGAACCCCACTTTTGGCGAGCAACACTGAGAGGAGATAACAACAAGCTTAGGAAGCTGACTGAGCACAGCAAGATATGTAGATAGGTATCCGAATTCTCCCAACCTGTGTTCTCCAAGCAAATTTGTGGGCTCAGCTTCGAGTAATGAAGCAGTTCTGTTATTCAGCCAAACTAAATTCACATAGTCCCTCTACAACTTCTCACAACATAACTCCACGTCAAACTCCATGGCACCCAAAGGCATCTCAAGGTTCTGGGCAACTGGTCCAGGAAACCATTCTCTATCCCCCATTTCCTTGAGATGGCTGGATTGTCATTATAAATAAGCACTTGTACCTTGCCCCTCCCCCCATCTCATTGTAGATTTTAAGCTCTCACGAGCAGGGTTGTCTTTTTTTTTTCCTCTAACTATTGTATTTTCCATAGTTGTTACTTGCTTGTATACGATCCTCCTGAATTGTAAAGCGCTGCAGAATATATTGCCGCTATATAAATAAAGATTATTATTATTATATAATTATAAATCCAGCAGTTGGAACCAAACCATAGCTCCTAAGCTGAAATCCTGCAGAATATCTAAAGTGAAGCAGTTTTATGTTTCCTCAGCTGGAACCGAAGTTCCTCCGCTGAGATCATGTAGATTCCTCCCTGGAAACAGAAGCAGGACCCTTGTCTACCACTCAGTTCTCCTACAGGATTGGTGGAGATGGCTGCTCTCTCATTGGTCGCTAGTTCAATCTGACTGCATACGTTTTCTCTGAATTATGTGGTCAGAAGGGGCTGATGGAATACACATTTACAGACAATAGGGCTCCGAACAGTCTGACAAGAAACAATGACTAACGTCTCTTGATTTAACAAACAAAGGACCCATATTTTTTAGCCTAATTAAGAACAGTTCACCCTCCACACAAGTGACCAGATGCTGAGTCCTCACAACTGTGTTTAATTTTAGTTAGGGCAGGACTGTGTATGAGAAAGACCATATCAAAAAGTGGGTAGAATAGAATACCAAACAGCTAATCAGATGAAGAATGATAGCTGCAGGAGAATAGTTGTAAGATTTTGAAGGAGACAGTGACTTATCTATTTATCTAATTACTATCCTAAAGGCCAGTTATTATGTAATATGAAATAAGTAATAATAAGTTATGTAATAATGAAATTAGGAGAATGATGATTGTACCAGGGGAGGAGGATTCAGACTTTGCTGAAGACAGTGACCTATCCAATTGTGGATTATGTAAGACAAGGATACATGACATGTGATAGGAGTTGTGCCATGAATAATCTGTAAATAATCAAATTATAGGACTGACGACAGCAGCAGAAGCGGAGAAAGCAGACTATGATGAAGGAAGTGACCTATCCAATCATTTTTAATGTTAGGTAAGAAAGGACGCATATGACAAAATCATGTTCATAGAGTGGGTAGGATAAAAGCTTATCGAATGAGGAATAGTGACAGCAGTAGGAGAGAAGCTGTCAGATGTTTAAGGAGGCAACAACTTGTCTACTTATTTAATTACTATATTGAAGACCAGACTTTATGTAGTATGACAATATAATTGATGCCCTGTAGACATTCAAATGATGGAAATGGTGAGAGCAGCAGGAGAGGAGGATGTCGATCTTGTTGAAGAAAGTGGCCTGTCCATCCATTATTAATGTTAGTGAGGACATGAATTTTACTGCTAAGAGTTGAAATGGGGTAGCACGGTGGCTCAGTGGTTAGCCACTGTGCCACCGCATTTCAACTCTTAGCAGTAAAATTCATGTCCTCACTAACTTTAATAATGGATGGACAGGCCACTTTCTTCAACAAGATCCCACCAAGGACAACACCTGCAAGGAGTCTGTCTGTTCTCTCCATGTGGGTTTCCCCCGGTTTCCTCCCACACTCCAAAGACATACAGATGGGGACTCTATGACGTATTGAGGGTAGTTGAGGATTGGAGTTGAGAAATACTGTTGTAGGTGGCAATGATGGAACATAGAGAGGATGAACCTTTCCACTCAGGGCTCTTCATGCAGGACTCTATGAAAAGAGAAGCATTACAAAGTGAAAAAAATCCTAGTAATTTGACAACCAATCATATGAGGTTATGAAGGCAGCAGCAGGAGACTAGTGAGGAGACCTTGCAGTAGAAAGTGACCTAGTGATGTAACAATGTAATTGAAAATCTGACTTTTTGTGATGAGGCACAAGCAAATTCACCAAAGTCAATCAAATAATGGGAGCACGTCAGCCAAAAGAGAGGACAATGACAATCTCGTAGGAGAAAATAGCTTATATACTAATGATGACAAAACCTTGTATGCGTAGGGGGTGTAACTCCTACAGGAGACTTTAATGAACTGTGCCTTTAAGGGAGTAAATGGACTGGTTTGTGTGTGTGTTTTGGGTCTGTTAGGGAGAAAAAATGTGGGAAAAGAGAGAGAGAGATAGGAAGTCTCAAGTGAGTTCCGGGATGTTCCCTGAGGAGAGGATTCAGAGAGTATATACTTGACGTAGTAGAAGATGTCGCCCGGATGAGCCCAACTGCCCTGTCACTTGAGGGAAGATCTTCCTCCATTCATCTCAAGAGAAATGCACACCAACAGACTGTGTATTCCGAGAGGGGACTGGTCCTCCAGTCAGTGTCGTGAGTTTGCATCCGTGTACACGTGTGCCGACCCCCGTAGACCTCTGATGTTACGGTGGTGGGTCTGAGTGGCAATGTGGCCATAAAAAGCACGTGCGACAGGCTTTTGTGATGGAGTTAAAAATAATATTAAAGAGGGGAGAGAAAAATAATAAAATAAATACATAAATAAAGAGTTCGTAACACCAGTTGGGATGTTTGGCTTTGGTATGGCCGGGCACTGCTGAAGGTTCCCAGGAGTTAGGTGGTGATGCGCAGTGCCAGAGGGTTGCATCATCGCCCCATCCCCGCCCCAAACTAGGGTTGGCTCCTGGGGATGTTGAGGTTAGGATGGTACAGCAGAGAATAATTCATCCACAGACAGGACAGGGAGCTTTTACCTTTTACTGACGCACAATGATGGTGGTCTGACCTGCCCCAATGAGAGTTTGGCTTCTCTGCTGTGTGGTGATTGTGTATTCCTCCTGCCGCTACTTCCCTACCTGGGAATAGGTGTCTTGAAATCCTGGGATTTTCAAGACAAGAAAACTTCTTTAATCCTTTCCATCGAGCAGGCGATTTGCATCTTGAGGTAAAACTCACTATTTCTTGTAGAAGTTTCTAGTCTCAATCACATCACTGAGCTCCTAAACAAATTCACTGCTCCTTATGAAAATGCTAATAGGAATCTCTCAGTTTGCCAATGACCTAGAAAGTCCTGGTGGCCTAGGGACTGTCGATAGCTGCCAATTTGTAGCTGGCGACTCCAGAGGTTTCAACAGTCACCTCAGGACCATCTACATATTACCCTCCTCACTTCACCTCACACTAAATTCAACTGCCCCTTTGTGAATTTACCTCACACCTAACCTCCTCCGCATTCTCTTTCTAGGGTGCACACTCAAGCTTTGTTAACAGCTCAGGTGAACAGCCCCAGTAAGGGAGTGTGGGCAAATGTTTGTATGTGGTGAACAGCCGCAGTAAGGGAGTGTAGGTAAATGTGTGTATGTGGTGAACAGCCCCAGTAAGGAAGTATGGGCAAATGTGTGTATGTGGCGCACAGCCCCAGTAAGGGAGTGTAGGCAAATGTGTGTATATGGTGAAGAGCCCCAGTAAGGGAGTGTAGGTAAATGTGTGTTTGTGGAGAACAGCCCTAGTAAGGGAGTATGGGCAAATGTGTGTATGTGGCGAACAGCCCCAGTAAGGGAGTGTGGGCAAATGTGTGTATGTGGCGAACAGCCCCAGTAAGGGAGTGTAGGTAAATGTGTGTTTGTGGAGAACAGCCCTAGTAAGGGAGTATGGGCAAATGTGTGTATGTGGTGAACAGCAGAGAAAAACAAATCTTATTAAAGCTAGCAATCCATGTAATGCATATTGAAATACACATGTAGCTATTATTTGTGGCGATCCAGGTAAAGGGCACCACACACTGGTTAGGATTTACTTTAGGCCTCCGAAGTTGGAGTTTGATGTCCGGACGGTATCTTAGTGGAGACCAGGTAAGGTAGAGGTCTGAGTAGGAAAATCTGCTGTTCATGTATTGTTGGTTGTTGTGATAGTCGAGGCGACAGAGTGATTTGCCTCAGCTAAAGTGCTCAATTGTATACTGTTTTTCCCAATGTTCTTACATTATCTCTTTCATCTGCTGCTCGGCAGCCTGTGTGTGTAATTCACCTTGGTTTTAACAGTCAACTCGTCTGGTACCGTAACTTGCTCTGCAGCGCGCTGGTCCCTCGGTCATTGCTTCATGTGAAAAAGGCTGTGCCATGTTTTTGGTCAGCATAGGATAGCCAGAAGCCAATGAGAAGGGAATGACAACAGCAGGACAGGAGGATGTTGAATTGGAGGCAGGGAGTGACCTGAAGACTCATGATTATTGTTAGGGGGGAAATAGTTACATGTAACTAAAGTTGCCTCACTTTATGGGTCAAAAGTTGGGAATCATGGTGGCAGCATGGAAATGGTGGGCAGAATTTGTTGGAGGCAGTGACCTTTTACCAGGAAACTTATTGAGCTTAGGGGTACTTTGCACGCTGCGACATCGCTAGCATCGGCCAGTGATGCTGAGTGCGATAGTCCCCGCCCCCGTCGCACATGCGATATATTGTGATAGCTGCCGTAGCAAACATTATCGCTACGGTAGCTTCACACGCACTTACCTGCCCTGCGACGTCGCTCTGGCCGGCGACCCGCCTCCTTCCTAAGGGGGCGGGTCATGCGGCATCACAGCGACTTCACACGGCAGGCGGCCAATAGAAGCAGAGGGGCGGAGATGAGCGGGACATAAACATCCCGCCCACTTCCTTCCTTCCACGTTGCCGGTGGACGGCGGGCGCAGGTAAGGAGATGTTTGTCGTTCCTGCGGGTTCACACACAGCGAGGAACAACATCGTATCTCCTATTGGTGCGACATTATGGAAATGTCCGATGCTACACAGATCAACGATTTACGACGATTTTGTGATCATCTAGGCTTTACACGTTGTGATGTCGTTACCGATGCCGGATGTGCGTCCCTTTCGATTTGACCCCGACGATATCGTAGTAGCGATGTCGCAACGTGCAAAGTACCCCTTAGTTCTATAAGTCAGACAAACTGAAATCTACTACATCTGTACCTATTTTGTTCATTTTTTTGAGTTCAAAATGTAGATTATGCTGATTTATATTGACCTGGCATAAAAATGGTCTATCAATGATTCCTTATTTTGGTCCTGTAATTAATCTACCTCGCTATTTCTGGAAAATATAATTTTTGCAATCTTTATGTCAAAGCACGTCTGTTTCTTCGGACCAGTCACAAAACATTATACGGGCAAAACTCCAACCTGACCGTAAACTCGATTTTGCCGGGTTGATATATTGAAGCAGACATATTTCACCTGGTTAATAGTGAGACTGGGAACATAGATTTTATTTTGTGCGCTGTGTAAAGCATCAGGAATTCGACGCATTCCCGAACCGTCTCTCACATAGGGTCGTCTGCTTTTTGTCTACTTTTTGTGTCAACAAGTTTTGCTTTGACTTTTATTATTTTATTATTATTTTTTTTTTTTAAAGTTTGCCAAAAAAAGTTAGCTTGTCTGTAATTCTATTTTTGTATTCTGTTTTATTTCTGAAGGACGCTCTGTACTGGGGGAAATTTATAGAAATTTAGCTTACAACTTAAAAAGAATTCAAGTCTTGCAAAGTGAACTTTCTCTTTGAATAATAGGAGTTTGAAGCCTTTCATGTATAATTTAAATATGGTACTCAGGGAATAGTTTCAGTCAAGTGTATTCCCTCATTTCATTGAAATTAATACAATTAAGTTGTAGGCTTTAGTATCTCACCATGAGTAATCATGGAGGACGTTGCCTAATGTGTACAAATGTGTTTTGATGCCCATGTTTAATGGGTACCAGCCAAACATGACTTGATAACTCCAACCAAGGTTTGCCGACTCAGCATCAATAAGGAATTTCTGGCTACTTGTGTGGGGGTGAACTACTCTTAGTTGTTACGGTCGCTGAGGGTTGGGGAATGTCCGTGAGTGGACCCAATAGACCATACACCAGACTCCCCTGGAGGCGCTAACCTGGAGACAACCCCTATAGAGGGATTATCAGGCGCATCCCCAGGAGGCCTAAGTACCTGGCAGCCAGGACCAGTGGTGCCGACTCTAACAGACTGGTGAGTCTCTGATGTCCGGTACGGATGTGCTCAGATGTGGCAACATGGCGATGGTGACTCCGACGTGGCAGCACAAAGGTGGTAACTTGGACATGGCAGCACAGAGGTGGTAACTCGGACGTGGCAGCATAGAAGTGGTACCTCGGATGTGGCAGCACGGAGGTAGTGCCAGCAAGCAGGCTTTAACCCTAGAACGTGCAACCATAGAAATCTACCATAGAAAACAAGTGACTTAGCGGGCCTGTGAGGCCCCAGGTATGCGTTCTAGGGTTAAGAAGAGAAACAGGTTATCAGAACAATAGCTGGTACTAGGAAAATAAATACAGTACTAGACACAGTAGCGGGTATGGGACCTGAGAACTAGCAACACATTAAGAATAGGCAATGTTGCTCAGGTTCCTCCTCTAAAGGGAAGCAGTCTTAAATACCTTTAGGGTGATAGTTGACCTCAAGGATCACTTCCGGGTAATGGAATGCCGGCCCTTTAAGAAAGGGGCGTGGCCATGCACACACCCTATGAGCACTCTTAGGCTATGTGTCCACGTTGCTTTTTACCTGCTTTTTACCTGCTTTTTTGCTGCTTTTTCAACTGCAGCGTTTAATGGCAAAATAGATGTGCTCTGCTTTTCAAGCAAAGTCTATGGGAATTTGGGTTTCTTGTGCCCACTATGCTGTTCAAACTGCAGCCTTTTTGTGGCAGAACTTTGGACAAAAACTCAGCTTTGCAGTGCAAAACCCAAATGGCAAAAACAATTGACATGTCAATTGTTTTCGCCATTTGCGTTTTGAACTGCAAAGCAGGGTTTTTGACCAAATTTCTGCTAGGAAAAGGCTGCAGTTTGAACTGCATAGTGGGCACAAGAAACCCAAATTCCCATAGACTTTGCTTGAAAAGCAGAACACATCTATTTTGCCATTAAACGCTGCAGTTGAAAAAGCAGCAAAAAAGCAGGTAAAAAGCAGGTAAAAAGCAACGTGGACACATAGCCTTAGAAGGCCTGAATGCCTGAGGCCTGGAAGCAGGAGGAAGCCGTGGCAGACCCCAGGGCAGCAATGGGCACATGGGACCGGTGGGCAGGTGAGGAGAACGGCAACCTTGCCACGGCTTGGGAGTGGGAGCATGCTGAGGTGCCGCACTGAGACCGGGCACTACATCAGTTATGCCAGACATATTGTTCCTTTGTTCGATGAGTAGAGAAACATGGGCCATTGTTTCATGTGAGACTGTCTGGTGCCATTTTTGCATGCTAACTTGTGGAATGCTTGCTGATTGCGGATTACATCAGCCTTACTGCAGTGTACTAGTCCATGTCATCTGGAGAACAATGGAACTAGCTAAAAATGAGGGAATAGTAATAATTATCCTCTCCCAATGCTGTGGGACATAATTTTCTGAAATGGGAGCTGAGGGATTCATCTATCACGGGTCATTCTACATGACGTCAGCCTAGGGACCATGGTTCCAGCTGGTGGATTATAGAACTGCCTCACTACCCAACACTGAGTCCTCAAATTTGGTTGGGACTCTCTGATGAGCTGGCCACGTACCTCACTGTGCTCGGTTGACTGCTTAAGCTTGTCACTATCTCCTCTCAGTGGGTGGCAGCTAAAAGTGGGGTGCTGCTGGTTGGGGTAGTGGCACTGGATGCCCCAAAGTCATTTAGGTATTAATATCTGGCAAGTCAGTGGAATGGTGAGACTCTTTCACTTACTCTATATCGTAATCTTGCTGGGAATGTACTACATACTGTTGTCTGTTGAGAACCCAATAAAGTCTTACCTGAATGTGGTAACCTCACCCTGTGTTGTCTGAGTAGTGTTCTACCCTCGGAGAAGGAGTAAGGGCATTCTGTGCGATAAGTCTTGGTCTGTGCATTCTTTTAAAAGCCAGCCAGGCCATCAGATGAGAGCACCCCTGACCTTCATCTTTCCACACAAGTTGGTTAGTTTTCATCTTTACAAATCTGGCATCAGAAACCACCAGTAGTCATTGAAGCGAAGTAGAGATGAGTGGATCTGCCAAAATTTGAATTCTCCTACTCACACAGATTTTCCTGGCAATTTCAATTCACAGAGAATTTTTTTTCATAAATGTAATGTCCCATATTGCGCTGTAGGGTCTCGCCAGACACTAAAGCATAATAAGCATAAAATGCAAAAAATCCTTATACTCACCTTACCACTGACCTCGCGATCCTCCTCTTCTCACTGGGACTTGCCTGGTCCTTGCCACATTTTCAGATTGCCCTTGCCCACGCAGAACTGTGTTGAGTCTCTTTAGGGCCAGAAGTACTGGCCTAGTAAGAGAAAAAAGGTTATCCTTGATCAAGACGTACTACATCTGGAAAACATATATATTCCTTTGTAATTTTCAATGTTGGCTGTTGGTTAAATTGTATTACATGAGTTCTAAGGTGTGAGGTAAGGTAAGATGTGAACCACCAGTTCACCTATGGCTTTAACGAATCCACGTTTCTAGGTGAGCATTAGCAACACTAATATTTTGTAGATCAACTATAATGTTAATGTAACCAAGGGTCTGATACATGTCTATTTCTTGGATAACTATTCTCCTTGTGGAGACTTACACACCATTTCAGCATGTCAGTGATGAGGAGACTTTAAGCTGCAATGCTCCTCAAGGAAATATGCAAATTGTCTCTTCAGTAAGGAAATAGACAAACTACCGTGTCTGCAAATTGAGGTTCTGATCTGGCATAAATCCTAAGGCGGGCTTTGCACACTACGACATCGCAGGTGCGATGTTGGTGGGGTCAAATTGAAAATGATGTACTTCCGGCATCGCATGCGACATCGTAGTGTGAAAAGGTTCGATGATACAATTAACGAGCGCAAAAGCGTCGTAATCGTATCATCGGTGCAGCGTCGGCGTAATCCATAATTACGCTGACACGACGGTCCGATGTTGTTCCTCGCTACTGCAGCAGCACACATCGCTGTGTGTGAAGTCGCAGGAGCGAGGAACATCTCCTACCGGCGTCACCGCGGCTTCCGTAGGATATTCGGAAGGAAGGAGGTGGGCGGGATGTTTACATCCCACTCATCTCCGCCCCTCCGCTCCTATTGGCGGCCTGCCGTGTGACGTCGCTGTGACGCCGCACGACCCGCCCCCTTAATAAGGAGGCGGGTCGCCGGCCAGAGCGACGTCGCAGGACAGGTGAGTCCATGTGAAGCTGCCGTAGCGATAATGTTCTCTACGGCAGCTATCACAAGGATATCGCAGCTGCGACGGGGGCGGGGACTATCGCGCTCGGCATCGCAGCATCGGCTTGCAATGTCGCAGCGTGCAAAGTACCCCTAAGTCGTATGACAATGATCGTTAAAGGGTCACTTTTGACTTTTAAGATTGCTACTTCCAATAGGTGGCACTAGAGTTCATCTACTTCCTCACGGAAGAGACAATTTGCTTATTTCCCAGAGGAGCATTGTGGCTTAAAGTCTCCTCGCCAATGGCATGCCGGAATGGTGTGTCATTCTCGTCAAGGAGAATAGCTTTCCCTTTAGACCCCACTGGCTTCTCATACAGCCAGATCAGATCTCATACTTTGCACTGACGAGGGATAACCATCCCGAAGCACAGTGTCTGCAAATTGAGATTCTGATCTGGCATAAATCCTAAGTCATGTGACAAAGCTCGTTAAAGGGTCACTTTGACTTTAAGGATTGCTACCTCCAATAGGTGGCACTAGGGTTCATCTACTTCCTCACTGAAGAGAAAATTTGCATATTTCTTGGATGTGATTCTATAAGATGAATCCTTTACAATTGTTGCACTCTCTACCAGGACCAACATGCTACTTTAGCTTATCTTTCACCAACATCTACTTGATTCCTAAAAGTTCTACAATAGGTTAAAGATGAAAGGTGGAATCTTTCTTCTCCTACATTTATGTCGTGAATGAGGAATTGTTTAAGATATAGACTAGTCTTACAAACTGATCACTGGGGCTTCAAAACCTTTAGTGGTTTCATTTGGTCAACAGAAGTTGGTCCCAAGCCAAGGACACCCATCGTGATGCCCATGAGCCTACACAGGGCAACAGTAAAGGGATTGTCTTCAGAAGACAATCCCTTTGAGGGTCTTGAATTCTATCAATTTTGGGTTTAACTACTGTATTTTTCAAATTGTAAGACGCACTTAACTTTCCCCAAATTTGGGAGGAAAATGGTGGGTGCATCTTATAAGCCGAATGTAGCTTACCAGGGGATGGTGGAGAGGGGTCACAGTAGGTAGGGGTGATGCTAGGGGCTGTGCACTATTCTGAGGGCGGTGCTGATGCTGCGGACAGTGTTGATGCTGATATCAGGCTGTGCTTGCTGTGGTGGATGAGGAAGGGGCCATCCTGAAAATTTCAATTTCAAATAATGGCTCCGGGAGTCGGCGCGTGCACAGATTGAGCTCTCGGCTCAATATCTGATCTGCGCATGCGCCGCCTCTGGTTGACTGATCTCCCAGCAGCAAACTTAAGGAAAATGGCACCCAGAAGTGGAGTGTGTGCAGATGAGATATCGGCTCGGCATTAAGCTGATAGCTAAATCCGCGCACGCGTTGACTACCGGCGCCATTTCTATGAAGCCCACACCGCCGACAGTTTCTAGATGCTTCTGTCTCACAGCTCCCGCAGCAAGTATGTGGGACACCCGGGAGACCTTGTCTCCAGTGACCTTGCTCAACCACCGCTGCCGCTCCCCCCATATTTTTTTTCTTCTCTAAATTTGGGGTGCATTTTATAATCCAGTGTATTTTATAAAACAAAAAATATGGTAAGTCCTTAGGATCATGGATGAATCATCGGCAACCCTATTGGCTTGATGTCACCCAAACCAAGATTTGTCTATTGTTATATCGTTCTTACATAAGGTTTAAAACGTATTGTGAAATGATAAACTGTAACAATAAATATCACAACCGTACATGAAGGAGAGGTGCACTCGGCACTAGTTAATCTGTGTTCAAAGTCTGTTCCTATCATCCTAAATCATGTTTAAAAGGAATCTGTTCCTGAAAAGATCACCTTGTAATTATAAATGTTCTTTTCATTCCACGACTCCCTCGGCTTCCTTTGCTCTTGACACATTCACCTACCACTGTTTCCCACCTGTCACTAATCACACAAACAGCATTATCTTCTGAACCATTAGGCATTCTGTAAATGCTTTATTTATTCCACAAGCCAGAAATAAAGTCTTCAAATATTAGAACACTATCAAAGTATCAAATGACATCTCGAAAGAAGAAAGTGAATTTAAATGTGAGCCACACACTGCCGAAGACGAACGGAAAAAGACTATAAGACACTTAAAAATACCATGTATTATAAATAATACGATCACAAGAAAGGCCGTAGCAGCGGGAGACGAGGATGCTGGTTTTGAAAGGAGAAGTGACTTGATTTCGATTTTTTTATTTTTAGCGAGGACAATAAGTAAGCAATAATTTTAGGAGAATGATGGGAGCAGAAGGGGACTGTGATTTTTTGTAGGGAGCTAAGACCACTTAATTTGATTACTTTAAAGGACTTGTTTATTTAACAATAATGAGCTATGCTATATTGATTCAAATAAAAGGCGGATTTGCAATACCTGCCCTCGGCCACTATTCCATTGATGGCGTTATGAGTATTTCCGGCGGCGGAAACAGCTAATCAGCAGGGGTGCCGGAGGTTGCACTCCCATTGATCAGACATAGGAACAGCCCGGACTGCTGCCTTGAAGGGGCTCAAGGGAGGGCAGCATGACTGAGGAGGGATGCTAGGCCTTAGGCCGGCGTCACACGGGACGATCTATCGTGCGATCGCATGAGCAATCGTACCCGCCCCCGTCGTTTGTGCGTCATGGGCAATTAGTTGCCCATGGCGCACAAAGTCGTTAACCCCCTGTCACACGCACTTACCTCCCGGACGACATTGCTGTGGGCGGCGAACATCCACTTCCTGAAGGGGGAGGGACATTCAGCGTCACAGCGACGTCATAAAGCGGCTGGCCAATAAAAGCAGAGGGGCGGAGATGAGCGGGATGTAACATCCCGCCCACCTCCTTCCTTCCGCATTGCCGGCGGGCCGCAGGTAAGCTGTGTTCCTCGTTCCCGGGGTGTCACACGTAGCGATGTGTACTGCCTCGGGAACGATGAACAACTGGATCACAGAAGGAGGACCGACATTTTGAAAATGAACGACGTGTCAATGAGCAACGATAAGGTGAGTATTTTTGCTCGTTCACAGTCGTTCGTAGCTGTCACACGCTACGATATGTCTAACGATGCCGGACGTGCGTCACTAACGACGTGACCCCGACGACATATCGCCCCCGATATATCGTAGCGTGTGACGCCGGCCTTAGTGTCATTTAAGGGGTTAATTTTGTGGAGTGGTTTTGTGCAGGAAAATTGTAGGTTGGAGCTGTGGGGGTCAGTTGGGTTTTGGGGCACTAGGTTTGGACAAGAGGTGGAGTTAAGAGAGGCAGTATATAAGGTCAGGTCCTCGGGGGTTGGTCACTTTCTTACCTGGAAGGTGACCAGACTTATTCCCGCCGACACTCCCTTGTAGCAGTTGATCAACCAGCATGGAGAAGAAGATGGAGTGGCTTCACCACAGCAGTGGGTGAAATGAGGGGGGTATTTGAAGGTGGGGAGTTTGCACAAAACTGTGAGGGGGAAAACCCAGTGCAGGAACAGGTCACCCCTATTGGTGTAATTGATTGGTAAAATGGGTCTTTGCTGGGTTGATTCTCAGTGGGACGTGGGTTGGGCAACATTTGGCTGGGTGCCCTCGAGCCGGTGTGGTGCAACTGAGGGCATGTGGTGGAGCTGATGTTGCAATCAAACGGTTTGGTACCTTCATTTACCCCTCCTCCTTTCGGGCGTTTTTTCATCGGGTATTCAAAATGTTATTTAAGCTTTGATGTTTTTGTTGTTGTTTAATAAACAGGGCTGTTGTAGTCTTTTATATCCAACATCCTTTGTGTTTATTTTAGGTAAGAACTGGGGAAGTGGATGGGGGGGTGACGGTCGGTTGGACAATTAAGGGCCGACTAGTCAGACTTTCTGGAGTCATGATGACCTATCATAAAGTCCCAGACAACCCCTTTAATGAAGACTACGCTACATGTGATGAAGTTGGCAATGATAAAACACAATGTAACCACTCATATCATGTCACGACATGGACTTAGGGAAGGTCCGGCTTGAGGTAAAATACATTAGATAGGGGTTTTACCAAGATAAACAAAGGGTACACCAGGGACACATTAACAATGGTGGGTCCTAATACTAGTAAGAGGGAAGATGGACACCTCCTTCACTTACCTGCCGCTGTACCCTTCACTCCTAGGTAGTCCCTATACAGGTTCCTCACCTGTCGCCGAGCAGGATCCTTAAGTCCTTACAGACTTTGCAGTAAGTCCTGGCTAGTGTATGGGAAGGTAAGAACCACTAGTCCCACTGCTGCACTAAAACAACACACTAAGCAAAGGTAAGACAGACAGGGGGTAAAACAACAACAGACTAACTTCAACAACTAGGCTGCACCCAGAAATAAGTACTGCAGCCTATACCGCAATCTAACAGCTCCTCCCCCCTCCAGGCCCAGAATCCAAACGACACCCTCTGCTGGAAGCATATATAGGGACTGGGAGTGGTCCCAAACTGGAAACACCTAAGCAGGAGTCAGAAACTGCTGGCAAGGAAAGCTGAAATTAACCATGGCCACGCCCAATGCAAGAAAACACATTTAATATATAGAGTCTCAGATGAGAATGAGAGACTCTAGTCCTGATCAGTCACTAGTCTCAAAATACAGAGAGACGGCCGAGACATATCATGGGAATTATGACAGCAGAAGAGGAGTGTGCTGGTTTTGTTGGAAAGTAGTGACTCAATATGATTTTTGTTTTTAGCAAGGACATAGTTGCAAATGATAAAGAAGGCAATGACAGAACATGATGTAACATCAGGTTTTATTTAACAGATGAAAGCAGCGGGGGAGTGTTCTGGTTTTGTAGAGAGTAGTGACTTGATTGGATTATTTTAGCAGAGATACAGCTACAGGTAACAAAGCTGACAAAAGTATCATACAATATAACAAACCATATCATGGGAATGATAACAGCGTAAGAGGAGTGTGCTGGTTTTGTTGGGAAGCAGCTACTATATATGATATGTTTTTGGGTTTTTTTTAGCAAAAGCAGAGTTACATATGATGAAGTGGGCAATGACAGAACACAATGTAACCACATCTTTCATTGGATAAATGACAACAGTGGAGGAATATTTTGGTTTTATGGGAACTAGTGACTTGATTTAATTACTTTAACAGAGATAGAGCTACATATGGGAAGGTTGGCAATGTTACAACACAATGTATCAAATCATTGATGATAGGAGCAGCAGAGGAATATGTTGTTTTTTGCTGGAAACAGTGACTTAATACGATTTTTGTTTTTAGCAAGAGTTATATGTGATGAAGTAAGCAATAATATAACAATAATAGAACACAGTGTAACCACTAATTCTTGGGCAGATAACAGCAGTGGAGGACTGGTCTGGTTTTGTGGGGAGTAGTGACTTGATGTGATTATTTTGTCAGTGACACAATTACATGTGACAAAGTTGGCAATAATAAAACACATTGTAAAAATTTAATTATGACGGCAGAAGAGGAGTGTGTTGGTTTTGTTGGGAAGCAGTGACTTGATTAAATGAGTTTATTATATACTAGAAGGTGGCCCGATTCTAACGTATCAGGTAGTCTAGAATGTGCATGTAGGTGTTGAGATGATGATGATGATGATGAGACTCACTTCCAAATTGTAATGTCAGGTGTGCACACGAGAAAGAACAATAACAGCCACTATATCAGTTATGAACCTTCTCCATCACGGACGCTGACTGACACTTTATTTTCAAACCAGAGCTTTTATAGTATAGGTGTATACAAGATTATAGTCCAATCAAGTATCGCAGGTAGGGCCTTCAAGACGTATAGGAATTTGCATAGTCTCTGCTGGATTGGTCAGTCCAAACTTTAGGAATTTTCCTTTGTTCATCATCTTGGGTGGAGACAGGATGTGGCAGCCATCTTCAAATTACATGTGCTCATATATATATTGTATTAAGGAAAAAGCACTGAATATGCAATGAATGTGTATATATATATATATATATATATATATATATATATATATACAGTTAGGTCCAGAAATATTTGGACAGTGACACAAGTTTTGTTATTTTAGCTGTTTACAAAAACATGTTCAGAAATACAATTATATATATAATATGGGCTGAAAGTGCACACTCCCAGCTGCAATATGAGAGTTTTCACATCCAAATCGGAGATAGGGTTTAGGAATCATAGCTCTGTAATGCATAGCCTCCTCTTTTTCAAGGGACCAAAAGTAATTGGACAAGGGACTCTAAGGGCTGCAATTAACTCTGAAGGCGTCTCCCTCGTTAACCTGTAATCAATGAAGTAGTTAAAAGGTCTGGGGTTGATTACAGGTGTGTGGTTTTGCATTTGGAAGCTGTTGCTGTGACCAGACAACATGCGGTCTAAGGAACTCTCAATTGAGGTGAAGCAGAACATCCTGAGGCTGAAAAAAAAGAAAAAATCCATCAGAGAGATAGCAGACATGCTTGGAGTAGCAAAATCAACAGTCGGGTACATTCTGAGAAAAAAGGAATTGACTGGTGAGCTTGGGAACTCAAAAAGGCCTGGGCGTCCACGGATGACAACAGTGGTGGATGATCGACGCATACTTTCTTTGCTGAAGAAGAACCCGTTCACAACATCAACTGAAGTCCAGAACACTCTCAGTGAAGTAGGTGTATCTGTCTCTAAGTCAACAGTAAAGAGAAGACTCCATGAAAGTAAATACAAAGGGTTCACATCTAGATGCAAACCATTCATCAATTTCAAAAATAGACAGGCCAGAGTTAAATTTGCTGAAAAACACCTCATGAAGCCAGCTCAGTTCTGGAAAAGTATTCTATGGACAGATGAGACAAAGATCAACCTGTACCAGAATGATGGGAAGAAAAAAGTTTGGAGAAGAAAGGGAACGGCACATGATCCAAGGCACACCACATCCTCTGTAAAACATGGTGGAGGCAACGTGATGGCATGGGCATGCATGTCTTTCAATGGCACTGGGTCACTTGTGTTTATTGATGACATAACAGCAGACAAGAGTAGCCGGATGAATTCTGAAGTGTACCGGGATATACTTTCAGCCCAGATTCAGCCAAATGCCGCAAAGTTGATCGGACGGCGCTTCATAGTACAGATGGACAATGACCCCAAGCATACAGCCAAAGCTACCCAGGAGTTCATGAGTGCAAAAAAGTGGAACATTCTGCAATGGCCAAGTCAATCACCAGATCTTAACCCAATTGAGCATGCATTTCACTTGCTCAAATCCAGACTTAAGACGGAAAGACCCACAAACAAGCAAGAAATGAAGGCTGTGGCTGTAAAGGCCTGGCAAAGCATTAAGAAGGGGGAAACCCGGCGTTTGGTGATGTCCATGGGTTCCAGACTTAAGGCAGTGATTGCCTCCAAAGGATTCGCAACAAAATATTGAAAATAAAAATATTTTGTTTGGGTTTGTTTTATTTGTCCAATTACTTTTGACCTCCTAAAATGTGGAGTGTTTGTAAAGAAATGTGTACAATTCCTACAATTTCTATCAGATATTTTTGTTCAAACCTTCAAATTAAACGTTACAATCTGCACTTGAATTCTGTTGTAGAGGTTTCATTTCAAATCCAATGTGGTGGCATGCAGAGCCCAACTCGCGAAAATTGTGTCACTGTCCAAATATTTCTGGACCTAACTGTATTTATATATATATATATATATATATATATATATATAGTGCCTACAAGTAGTATTCAACCCCCTGCAGATTTAGCAGGTTTACACATTCGGAATTAACTTGGCATTGTGACATTTGGACTGTAGATCAGCCTGGAAGTGTGAAATGCACTGCAGCAAAAAAGAATGTTATTTCTTTTTTTATTTTTTTTTTAAATTGTGAAAAGTTTATTCAGAGGGTCATTTATTATTCAACCCCTCAAACCACAAGAATTCTGTTTGGTTCCCCTAAAGTATTAAGAAGTATTTCAGGCACAAAGAACAATGAGCTTCCCATGTTTGGATTAATTATCTCTTTTTCCAGCCTTTTCTGACTAATTATGACCCTCCCCAAACTTGTGAACAGCACTCATACTTGGTCAACATGGGAAAGACAAAGGAGCATTCCAAGGCCATCAGAGACAAGATCGTGGAGGGTCACAAGGCTGGCAAGGGATACAAAACCCTTTCCAAGGAGTTGGGCCTACATGTCTCCACTGTTGGGAGCATCATCCAGAAGTGGAAGGCTTATGGAACTACTGTTAGCCTTCCACGGCCTGGACAGCCTTTGAAAGTTTCCACCCGTGCCGAGGCCATGCTTGTCCGAAGAGTCAAGGCTAACCCAAGGACAACAAGGAAGGAGCTCCGGGAAGATCTCATGGCAGTGGGGACATTGGTTTCAGTCAATACCATAAGTAATGTACTCCACCGCAATGGTCTCCGTTCCAGACGAGCCCGTAAGGTACCTTTACTTTCAAAGCATCATGTCAAGGCTCGTCTACAGTTTGCTCATGATCACTTGGAGGACTCTGAGACAGACTGGTTCAAGGTTCTCTGGTCTGATGAGACCAAGATCGAGATCTTTGGTGCCAACCACACATGTGACGTTTGGAGACTGGATGGCACTGCATACGACCCCAAGAATACCATCCCTACAGTCAAGCATGGTGGTGGCAGCATCATGCTGTGGGGCTGTTTCTCAGCCAAGGGGCCTGGCCATCTGGTCCGCATCCATGGGAAGATGGATAGCACGGCCTACCTGGAGATTTTGGCCAAGAACCTCCGCTCCTCCATCAAGGATCTTAAGATGGGTCGTCATTTCATCTTCCAACAAGACAACGACCCAAAGCACACAGCCAAGAAAACCAAGGCCTGGTTCAAGAAGGGAAAAAATCAAGGTGTTGCAGTGGCCTAGTCAGTCTCCTGACCTTAACCCAATTGAAAACTTGTGGAAGGAGCTCAATATTAAAGTCCACATGAGACACCGTAAGAACCTAGATAACTTGGAGAAGATCTGCATGGAGGAGTGGGCCAAGATAACTCCAGAGACCTGTGCCGGCCTGATCAGGTCTTATAAAAGACGATTATTAGCTATAATTGCAAACAAGGGTTATTCCACAAAATATTAAACCTAGGGGTTGAATAATAATTGACCCACACTTTTATGTATAAAATGTATTAAAATTTAACTGAGCAACATAACTTGTTGGTTTGTAAGATTTATGCACCTGTTAATAAATCCTGCTCTTGTTTGACGTTTGCAGGCTCTAACTTATTTGCATCTTATCAAACCTGCTAAATCTGCAGGGGGTTGAATACTACTTGTAGGCACTGTATATGTTAGTAAGATGCAAAAACATGCATAAATATGTGCGTTAGTTTACATCTACTAAACTATATACCTGAGTCTATGAAATGGCTGAATTAAGTATTTTTGGTTACTCAATTCTTATCCTCAACATAGGTTAGCAGATTGAATAATAAGGTAATAAATGGACTGGATGGGTTAGGTTTAATTTAGTATTCTTATAATTGTTTATTGGTTTTAAAATGACAAACAACAGAAGGAACAGTTTTAATAGAGGAGTCTAATGTTTAATGATGTCCATGGCTTGTAATGAAAGAAGGCCATGAGCAGTGTAAAGTTAAGTAAACATATGCTGGTGCTGTGATGTGGCCCAATGCTGGTATGTGCCTCCATCGTGGTGCAGCCACCATCCTGACATGTGCCCCCATCCTGCGGGGTAATGTGTGAGGGGGGCGGCGTGCGGGGGGTGGAGCCGAGCGGGGCCATGGTGCTGAGGACCTCACTGCCGGGGACTGCATGGCTGGGACAGGTGACTATTTGTGTGTGTGTTCAGTGTATACATGCGGAGGGCGGAGTGCCAAGTGGGGTATTGTGTGCGGGGGCGGTGTGCGGGTGGGTGGAGCCGAGCGGGGCCATGGCGCTGAGGACGTCAGTGCTGGGTACTGCATGGCTGGGGACAGGTGACTATTCATGGTGTGTGTTCAGTGTATACATGCGGAGGGCGGGGGGTGGAGCCGAGTAGAGTAATGTGTGCGGGGGGCGGAGGTGAGTGGTGGGTTTCTGTCGCTGGGTTGCCGGTGTGGGCTCCCGGGGGTGCAGCACTCACCGTTGAGTCCAGGCTCCGTGTGGGTGCGGGGAAAAGTGTCGGGCGTCGTCCTGTCGGCCCGTAGTTCGGGCTGTTCAGCTAGCTGAGCCATTGGTCGCACTGTAATGACGTCATTTTGGAGCAACACAGACAAACAGACAGACAGACAGAATAAGGCAATTATATATATAGATGCGATCATAACAATGGTCATAGCAGCAGGAGAGTAGTATGCTGTTTTTTTGGGGGTGGTGATTTCAGTGTAATATTTTAGCAAGGATGGTGTTACTGTACATTAAATAAAATGAGCCATAATGGTGCTTTTGCTGCATACAGAAGGGCTGTGAGTGGGCTCATACTGTATATAGGGGGTTTATGTGGGGGCTCATCGTGTATATAGGGGGCTTATGTGGGGGCTCATCCTATATATAGGGGGCTTATGTGGGGACTCATCCTGTATATAGGGGGCTTATGTGGGGACTCATCCTGTATATAGGGGGCTTTTGTGGGGGCTCATCCTGTATATAGGGGGCTTTTGTGGGGGCTCATCCTGTATATAGGGGGCTTATGTGGGGGCTCATACTGTATATGGTGGCTCTATGTGGGGGCTCATTCTGTATTTTAGGGGTCTATGTGTGGGCTCATACTTTATATAGGGGGCAATGTGATGACTAATACTGTCTATAGGGGGCTACACTTGACTTGAGAGATATCACATCTACTAGTCGGGTCCTGGCCAGGAGTCTCATATCACATAGTTGGCCACGGTTCCCGGCCCTGACACAATGAATCTGCTGAGCGCGCACTGGGTATATTGTGAGGATTCACAAGTAGGGAGTCACATAGAATGGCACATAGAGTTACTGCAGAGTCTTCATTATAGACCAGACAACCCCTCTAACATTATTACAGGATAGGGGACATAAATAAACTGGCCCAGGATGAGTGACATGCATTATTAGTTTACGGTGGCATTTGGGGACATATGTGCTCTCATCCGAGAGAATGGGATGCAGTATCCATATGACACTCGGCTCAAACTCTGCTGCGAGCGTGTGCCGAGTGTCACTTTTAGTGTGTTCTGATTCTCTCACATGCAAGAATTGGACCACAGGTGCCGAGAAAATGGAGAGATTAATTTCTCCATCCTCTCCATTGTCTATCTCGGTGTAAAGTGGCATGCAAAATTTGGCCACACCTGGTAAAAATTACTGTTACTGTGTACAGTTAAGCACATAGAAGATGAAATGATCTCTAAAAGGCATAAAGTTAAAAATGACTCATTTTAGCATGGGGTACATTTCAAGGTTTATAGGAAAGAATGCATTCAATGAATTATCAACATCATCTGTAAAAAAGCTGAACTTGAAAAGAGGATGGTTTCTACAAATGGATAATGATCATAAACACACGACTAAATCCACAATAGACGACCTCAAAAGGTGCAAGCTGAAGGATTTACAATGGCCCTCACAGTTCCCTGATCTGAACATCATTGAAAATCTGTGGCTAGACCTCAAAAAAGCAGTGCATGCAAGATGAGCCAGGAATCTCACAGAACTGGAAGACGAGCCAGGAATCTAACAGACCTGGAAGACATCTTCAAGAAAGAGCAGAGCATGCAAGACGAGCCAGGAATCTCACAGAACTGGAAGACGAGCCAGGAATCTAACAGACCTGGAAGACATCTTCAAGAAAGAGCAGAGCATGCAAGATGAGCCAGGAATCGTACATTACTGGAAGATGAACCAGGACTCTAACAGACCTGGAAGACATCTTCAAGGAAGAGCAGTGCATGCAAGATGAGCCAGGAATCTAACAGAACTGGAAGATGTTTTCAAGGAAGAGCAGTACATTCAAGACGAGCCAGGAATCTCACAGAACTGGAAGGTGAACCAGGAATTTCACAGATCTGGAAGACTTTTCCAAGGAAGAATGAATGAAAATCCCTCAAACAAGAATTAGGAAACTCTTGGCTGCTACAAAAAGCATTTACAAGCTGTGATACATGCCAAAGTGGGTGCTACTCGGTACTGACCATGCCTAAAATTCAAATCTTTAACTTCATGCCTTTTAGAGATCATTTCATCTTCAACTTTCTTAACTGTTCACAGTAATTTTCACCAGGGGTGCCCAAACTTTTGCATGTCACTGTACGTAATTTGGTCATGGTGTGCTGGTATTTGTTCTTTGTGTTTGGCATTATTGATCATGGTATAGTGGGCCGTGTTGTGTGTGAAGGTCATTTATTCTCTCTGATATTAATTAGGATATTAAATTATTTCCATTAGAGATTAAATACTGGAAGTTTAATGTCCTGTAACTTGCAAACAGGCCCGGTGTCAGCACACGGCATACCCGGTCAAATGCCGGGGCAATGGGCTGCCGGGGGGGCCCACTAGCGGTGGTAGGGGGCCCCTATGCCTGCGCTGTCACTGGCTTCCCCCCCCCCCCGCCGAGGATCGCACTTTCAATTGTATCAGCATCGCAGTTCCCTCTCTCACCATTCTCCCCAATATGTCTGACACTGTCGGCGTTCTGAGCCTCTGACAGCTCAGCAGCGAAACGCGGTGACGTCATCACTGCGCGCCTGCTGAGAGGTCAGAGCGACAACGGTGAACGCGCCGAGGAGACCGGAGCAGCAGGGGAATGAGGAATAGTGAGTATTTATGTAATCGTGGTGGCCAGACGACCATGGGGGTGCATTAACTGATATGGGGCTGTGTACTACATAGAGGTGCCTAATGCTATCGGGGTCTGCACTGTGCTATATAGGTGCTGTATACTACATGGAGGTGCCTAATGCTATCTGGCTCTGCACGGTGCTATATAGCTGCTGTATACTACATGAGGATGCCTAATGCTATCTGGCTCTGAACTGTGCTATATGTTGGCTGTATACTACATGAGGATGCCTAATGCTCTCTGGGTCTGCACTGTGCTATATAGGTGCCATGTACTACATGGAGGTGCCTAATGCTATCTGGCTCTGCTCTGTGCTATATGTTGGCTGTATACTACATGAGGGTGCCTAATGCTATCTGGGTCTGCATTGTGCTATATGGTGGCTGTATACTACATGAGGGTGCCTAATGCTATCTGGGTCTGCACTGTGCTATATACGGGCTGTATACTACATGAGGGTGCCTAATGCTATCTGGGTCTGCACTGTGCTATATGGTGGCTGTATACTACATGAGGGTGCCTAATGCTATCTGGGTCTAAACTGTGCTATATACGGACTGTATACTACATGAGGGTGCCTGATGCTATCTGGGTCTGCACTGTGCTATATACGGGCTGTATACTACATGGGGGTGCCTAATGCTATCTGGGTCTGTATTGTGCTATATGGGGCTGTATACTACATGGGGGTGCCTAATGCTATCTGGGTCTGTATTGTGCTATATGGGGCTGTATACTACATGGAGGTGCCTAATGCTATCAGGGTCTGCACTGTGCTATATAGGTGCTGTATACTACATGAAGGTGCCTAATGCTATCAGGGTCTGCACTGTGCTATATAGGTGCCGTGTACTACATGGAGGTGCCTAATGCTATCTGGCTCTGCTCTGTGCTATATGTTGGCTGTATACTACATGGAGGTGCCTAATGCTATCTGGGTCTGCACTGTGCTATATGGCGGCGGTATACTACATGAGTGTGGCTAATGCTATCTGGGTCTGCACTGTGCTATATATGGGCTGTATACTAAATGAGGGTGTTTAATGCTATCTGGGTCTGCACTGTGCTATATGGCGGCTGTATACTATATGAGGGTGCCTAATGCTATCTAGGTCTGCATTGTGCTGTATGGCGGCTGTATACTACATGAGAGTGCCTAATGCTATGTGGGTCTGCATTGTGCTATATGCAGCCTGTATACTACATGAGGGTGCCTAATGCTATGTGGTTCTGCATTGTGCTATATGCAGCCTGTATACTACATGAAGGTGCCTAATGCTATCTGGGTCTGCATTGTGCTATATGGGGACTGTATACTACATGAGGATGCCTAATGCTATATGGGTCTGCATTGTGCTATATGGGGGCTGCTTAATGTTATATGGGGGTTGCATAGTGCCATATGGGGGCTGCATAGAGAAGTATGGGGGCTTCATGACACTATATGGAGGAATATGAGGGCTGCATACTACTATACCCCTAGCGTTGTATGCCACCTCCACCCCAGTGCTGTATACCCCCTCAGAGCTGTGTATACCCCCAGAGCTGGATGTCACCTCCCCACCTCAGAGCTATTTGTCCCCCCACCCCAGAGCCACTGCCCCCCTCTAGAGCTGTATGCCCCCCTCTGGAGCTGTATGGCCCCATTGCTGTATATCTCTTTCCTCAGTAATATGTATGCCCCCAAGTAATGTGTATGTCCCCAGCCTCTCTTGTGATGTATATACAGCAGTATACCTTACATAGTCACTGGAGTGCATACCTTATCTCCCCATAGTGATGTTTTTTAGGTTTTTGCACCCAGTTCAGACTTAAAATGGTGTTCCAAACGTTATTCCTATTTGTTAGTATTTTTTCGTTTGTGAACCCTCCCCACTCACACCTATTGCCAATCCATATCATACGTATATATAGCCTGGGTCTCAGCTTCCCATACACGGTAAGTTTTTTAACTGCATGAGAGGACACACACAAGCTAGGGACCCCAACGTAGAGAAATGCTTTGGCGTAGTGTTGGGGCTCTATTGCATTGATCAATTCAGTAGCTAAATTTCTCTTGATTCATATGTTCATGGCAGTAATGCAGATTCCATTTTTCACATTTTCACTCTTACATATAGCTATTGGATTTTTCATGTCAGTATTCACACAGCAGTTTCTGCTATTTCATGTATTCCCCTTCCATAGTCACTGGTGTGCATACCTTATCTCCCCATAGTATATACAGCAGTGTTAGTGTTCTCTATGTGCGTCCATGTCTGTTAGTGACGGCTATCATCTAGCGTGGCACAGACACATGCCCAGGAGGAGTTGGATGGAGACAAGCCGGGAGGTGAATGCTGTTGCCGGCTTCCCAATATTAGAAATCTCTCTAATGTGTTTGTGTGTGAATGTATGATGTGTATCTATGTATGTCGGTGTATATGACTGCGTATAGATTTATGTCTATCTATGTGTTTTTGTGAATTTTCCTATAAATAAGTATGTGTACGTATGCCTGTATGTGTATGTATCTGTGCATGTCTATGTGTGGATGGGGCCCACTGATACTCTTTTGCCCAGGGCCCACAAAAACCTGGACCCGGCCCTGCTTACAAATGTTCTTTGGTGAAAACAAGTAATCACTTGTCCACAGGATAAGTGATCAGTTATTGACTAGTGGGGGTCTGACTGCTGGGACCTACACCGATCGTCGGCATGCAGAACTTTTATCTCCATTAGGCCCCCTTCTCACGTCAGTGAAAAACACTGACGTTCTTCACTGACGTGTAAAACATGCACATGTCCCTCCGTGTTCTGTGATTCACGGCACACGTGGGTTGTCCATGTGCAATCCGTGATCCGTGATCGCAAATGGCCATTACTCACCTGCCTTCGCTCCTGTCCATGGTTCTGTACTCCTCGGCTCTGCAGCGTCTGCCCACCGCTCTCTGCAGCTACTTCTGGGTTGGCTGTTCCTGCTTTCTTGAATATTCATGAACCAGGCAGGAGCTGCAGAGAGCGGAGGCCGCACAGTGCGTCGCTGGAAAGGTGAGTTGAAAATGTTTATTATTTGATATGGCAGTGTTTTTCTGGTACGTGCTTCACGGATCACACACAGATCACACCATAGTGGTCATCAGTGATGCCAGAAAAAAACGGACTTGTCTCCGTGCAGTATCTCAGACACACGTGTACGCTGCACGGAGACACGTTCAGTGAAAAATCACTGATGTGTGAGCAGACCCATTGATTATAATGTGTCTGCGTATGTCAGTGATTCTGGTACGTATAAAATAAAGAACATATGTAGCAGAATCACTGACGTGTCAAAGGGGCCTTAGACTGGAGCTTGTGTACAACTCGACCACTGATCCATTTAGTCCCTCAATGTCTGCAAGCGCTGCTCTTGGCTTTTTCTGGACACCACAAAGAGAATGAGTGGAGCTGCAGTAACACATCCGACCTGCCATTGCATTTTAAAATGGGACTAAAAGTGTCCGGCAGGGATAAAAGTTCCCTATTCTTCCGATTGGTGCAGTTTGGAGGTCGTATTCCACCAATTAATAAGGTATCACTGATCCTGTGGATACCATGAATTGATGATAACTTGTTTTCACCAAAGAACCCGCTTAATGCAAATTACTGTAATTGTACATCCCAGTTATTGTGTGCACATAGTAGATGTGCCGGAGCCTCCTGTATTTTACAATCGACGCTCCATTATAACAGGTATTTGCCTATAGCTGTACAGTGAGACCCTGGAATCAATTGCTCCTATATGTGTCGCCCGAGGATAAGGGGTACTCAGATCCGGGCCACGGGGTCACTTCTGTGGGTATCACGGTGGCATGATCCGGTCTGTGATCCCAGGCTCCACAGTAAGAAGGGGATTAGGTAAGGGAGATTGTCCGTGACGCCACCCGTGGTGTGCGGTGAGCTAACGGAGCACCGCCGCTGCCGGTAAATGGATTCCGGGGATGGTGGTGGGCAGCAAGGTGGTGATTTCCCTCCACGGGTAGGGTGTTGGTGTCCCGGGACCCCAGTGAGGTGGTGCAGGGAGGAGACGGAGACCGTCTGAGAGCTGTGCGCCCGGTTGGACCGGGGGATGTTGTAAGGTACTTAAATTTACCGGCAATTTTGAATGTAATTTTGCATGGATGAAAAATCCCTTTAAGGCTGAATTTAGATATAAATGTGAATTTAATGTGACTCAATTATTAAATAAGCATTTTTGAAGCCTTTATTTTCACGTACAACATTTTCCATAAATGTCTACCAGCACCTTCTATTAAGGTTGATGTTTACAGATAATAAAACAGAATAACAGATGACTAAAAGTCAAGATCAATATGACTAATGGACAAATAAACCCGCATCCAAAAAAAGGCAGAGGTCTGCATGAAAAGCGCAATTACACCAATTGATTATGTAACATACAATATACACTGGAGATCAAAATTAGAGAACACACAATTTCCTAAGTGTTACGGTCATTGTGTTGTCCTATGTGATTATATCCTAACACAAGGAAACTCGCAGGATTTTCTGCTTATTTTATAAATTGAATTTATTGTAAAGCACATAATAAAAATGTAAATGAGATAAATGTAAAAGAACACAGATCAAAATTAGAGAACACTTTCAGATACTTGCAAGTTACTGCTGTTAATCTGGCAGCTGGTGCTAATTTCTTAATTATCTGACAAACCCAATGTAACTGGCTCCTAACTTTTCAGTTTGCACTGATTTTGCAAAAATGGTGAGCCGTTCCAAAGTGACTGAAACCCTCCGGCAGCAGGTTGTCCAGATGAAATCCAAAGGGGTGAGCCTATCAGCTATAGCAAGAGAAATAGGTCATTCCAAATCTGTGATTTCGAAAAAAAATTATCTTTACAAAATCACAAACTCTTAAGTCCCCTAAGAAGGCTGATCACTCTTCGAAAGACAAATGCAAGAGAGGACGGGATAATGCAGAGAATCTCCATGGTTAATCGTTTCACTACTGCAGATGGAATTGCTCTCCAGTTCAGCAGTGGACAGGGTAAGGATCTGTCTTCTCATCATACAGTGTCACAACGTTTTAGAGCATTTGGACTGAAATCCCACTCTGCAGTGACCAAACCTCTCATTAGCAATAAGAATAAAAAAGCTAGACTCACCTTTGGGGAGGAGCATGTTATGTGGACAGAGGAAAAGTGATCCACAGTTCATTTTACTGATGAAAGCAGGTTTAATTTATTTGGGGGAACATTATATTTGTCGACAAACTGGTGAAAGACTGAACCCACAGTGTGTTAAGAAGTTAGTGAAAGTTGGTGAAGGAAATGTCATGGTTTGGAAAATGTTTTCTGCAGCAGGAGTTGAACCTCTCATACAGCTACATGGCAGAGTGAATGCAAGTGTGGATCAGAACCTTCTTTACAACACGTGGCTCCTTACTTGTGTTCATTACTCAATCAGTAATTTTCATGCAGGACAATGTCCAGTGTCACACACCAAAATGGGGAAAGCAGTTCCTTCAAACAGAAAACATTGAAATAATGAAATGGCCACTCAGAGTCTTAATCTAAACCCAATAGAAAACCTCTGGAAAATCCTTGGTGGCAAAGTTATGGACAAGAAACCCACAACAGTCAAAGAACTGTGGAAGGAAAGTGGACCAAAATCCCACCAGAGCAGTGTGAGAGACTAGTGATGTCCTGTGGCCGCAGATGTGCTGGAGTCATTCACAGCGATGGCTGGTACACTTCCTACTGATCGGTGACTGTTGTTACCTGCAGAACATTTACTTATAATCTCTCTCGGTTCTACAGTCATTGCTGTTCTCTAATTATCATCATTACGTTTTGGGCAAAATAAAGGTTTTATGTTGATAAACTTTGGTTGTTTTATAAAAACCTGTTCTAGTGACATGGTGCACCCCTTACAGAAAACTGGAACATGGTCATCAATGCAGATTACATTATTTCTGAAAAAAAGCAAGTGATCAGACATTGTTCTCTAATTTTGATCTCCAGTATATACTTTAATAGTGTACAAACAATAAACTTACTTTACATATATTAAGTTCTCTCTCTATGCAAGGTGATGCTTTACAGTAGAGGGGTCCCTGCACATAAGAGCTGATGTGGCACCCCTCCGGCTTCAGCCACCACAGGGTACTGCATCTCGGCTGAGGTGCAGTATTCATTCTGGGTAAGGAGGAGGTTATTCACCGGTGTGCATCACATTCCATACAACACACAGTTTAGTTGCCATCACTACTGGGGCTGGATTACGGCCGGTGCTATGGGTGGCTATCATGAGGTATGGGACTTCCTGCCCACTAAGATTAGTACCCAGGAGGTGGGGCAACCTTGGGGAAAGACAGGAGCAACCTTACACATAGTCAGTCAAGTCCGGACCACAGACAACATTAGACGGCCCAATAGGAAAGCAAGTGCAGCAAGGGACCCGTGGTCTGGAGCTGGCAGCTCGACCTGGGTTCTCAACTAGAAGGGGGATCCCAGGGTTTGCGGAGAGTGCAGACAGCACCCGCGACCCGTTCCGCGGCCCAGGAGTTGGGATGGAGAGAACACCACCAGAAGTTACACACAGAAGGAACACCGGCTGTGACCTACAAATTACCTGGGATCGGCTGGAGCCCATCACAGCGGAGGCCTTCACTCTAAGGGTGACAACCTTACAGTGAGTAAAGAACTTTGACTGCAGCCTCTGTGTAGACCCATCTCTATCAGCGCCGTCGCCCCGCGCTCCAGGCACCATCGGCTACTACAGTGCCCATCATCCTACTTGGGGTCTAGCTCTACCTGTGGAGAGCTGCAACATTTGAGCTGCGTTACCATCCGCCCTAGAAGAGAGAGACTTCCCGCAGCGGCGGCTTCCCCATTGGCCGCATACCACAGGTGGCATAACGCATAACTACTACTCCCTTCATCCCCATCCCTTCATCTTTATTGACACCAACGGGGTCACGAAACTGGGCCAGGCTGGTGTGACATCCACAACCAACACCAGCCCGGTGATGAGTAACCCCCAAGGACCCCATGGTTGCGTCAACTTGGCGTCACAAACAGGATTTCATGCCCGCAACCACGGGTACTGTGCGCCTCAAAGACTTTGTGCAAAATGGAAGAAAAGCGATTCCTAAATAGGAAAGGGTTCTTTACAGTTAGAGCGGTCAGACTGTGGAATGCCCTACCACAAGAGGTAGTAATGGCAGATACTATAACAGCTTTTAAAAAAGGGCTGGATGATTTCCTCAGTACACAACATTGTTGGTTATAAATGACTTAGTGACTAAATGTAGAACTGGTGGAGGAAGGTTGAACTAGATGGACCTAGGTCTTTTTTCAACCTAAGTAACTATGTAACTAAAAAAAAAATATGGTCCCTGAAAACAACAGTCACCATTCCCTGCAGAGTGCGGGAAAAGAAGGGTCACACCATCGTGGGCGGAACTCAGAAAGAGCACGAAAGAGAGCGCCACTGCCAGTGCCTGTCAGGAAACCCTGTGCCTGTAAGCAAGGACGAGAAGCCAGGACATGTCGACTGAGGAGGATCAAGCTGCCCCTGGAGTTGTGGCTGCAGCACCAGTGGTACCATTCTTAATGCCGTACCTCCCAGGAGCATCATGGCTACCACAGTACGCGAGGGAAGCGTACACCCTGACTTATTTCAAAGATTGACTGTACAGCTTAGTTTTGTTTATACCCCCTGACGGAGCATCAGAAGACCAGTATCCTAATTAGCCAACTGACTGGGGCAGCCCGGCGGGAGGTAAAGTCCTGGCCAAAGACCAACAAAAGAACGGTGAAGGACATTTTGACTAAACTAAAGGAAACTTTTGACACTTGCACAGCGGCTAAGATAAAGATGAGATTCTATGGATGCAAACAAAAAGTGCAGGACAGTGTACAGGACTATGCTTTGAACCTTCAGGAGGCGATGAGAGCTGTTTGACAGGTGGAACCGAATGGAGTACGGGTTGAGGAGTCGGACGTCTGCTGACCAAACAATTCATAGAAGGACTACTGTCCGACGCTCATCGGACCCAGCTGCGCATTGTGACACTGCAGAATCCTAACCTTAGCTTTGCAGAATTTAAAGATGAGGTCATCCAGGTGTTGCGTGAACCAGCCCACCATAACGCCACGCTTCAGCAACCGGGGTTGGTACTGGCTACACCAGCAACAGTGGGAGCCAGTGAACAGACTCTGGACAGAGACTTCATCACTGAGTTGCGCCTCCAGTTCCTAGAGCTGACCCGAGGTGTGGCTGTTCTGACCAAGGTAGTGCAATCTCAGCAAGGGATGCAGCGGCCGGCGACCATTGAGCTGGCCTCCAGTCCTGAAGGCATTCCTTGGTGGTGGTGAGGACGAAATCCGTTGCCCCAGGTTGCTGACCATTACGATGCCGATGGGCAGCCGATTTGACATCATTGTGACAAAGCGGGACACTATGCCAGACGATGTCCCATGAGTGTCCAGAACCTGGGGGCACAAGCTGGCCCTCAGGAACCAGCCACCAAGAAAGAGCAACAATTAATGTTTTCTCATACAAATATTTATGTTGCATTGCATTTGACAGTACTGAAAATTTGCTGTGTTTTGATGAGTGTAGTGTTTGGAGTTTGCAACGTTTTAAGTGATACTGCCTCTCATAAAGGGAAGAATGTTAATTTTTTTCTTGCATAATCAAAACTTTGCAGTTGTACCATTGTATGTTTTTTTGTAGCCCGCGGACGTGCTGGATTTGCTGTGGGGATATGTGGCGCCCCTGCGGCTTCAGGCGCCGCAGGTTACTGCATCTCGGCTGAGGTGCAGTTTTCATTCTGGGTAAGGAGGAGGTTATTCACCGGTGTGCATCACATTCCATACAACACAGCTTAGTTGCCATCACCACTGGGGCTGGGTTAGGGTCGGTGCTGGGGGTGGCTATCACGAGGTATATGACCTCTTGCCCACTAAGATTGGCACCTGGGAGGTTGGGCAACCTTGGAGAAAGAGAGGAGCAACCTCACACATATTCAGTCAAGTCCGGAGCACGGACGACACCAGAAGAACCAATAGCAAAGCAAGTGCAGCAAGGGACCCGCTATCTGGAGCTGGCAGTCCGACCCGGGTTCTCAACCAGAAGGGGGATCTCAAGGTTCGCGGACAGTGCAGACAGCACCCACGACCCATTTTATGGCCCAGGACCTGGGGTGGAGGGAACACCATCAGAAAGGACACACAGAAGGAACACTGGTTGTGACCACCGAATTACCCAGGATTGGCTGGAGCCCATCACAGCGGAGATCTGCACTTCAAAGGTGACGACCTTACAGTGACTAAAGACCTTTGACTGCAGCCTCTGTGTCGTCCCATCTCTATCGGCGCCGGCACCCCGTGCTCCCGGCGCCATCAGCTACTACAGTGCCCATCATCTTCCCTGTGGCCTAGTTCTGCCTGTGGAGAGCTGCAACATTTTAACTGCATTATCATCCGCTCCAGAAGAAAGACTTCCCACAGCGGCGACTTCCCCATTGGCCACCTATCACAGGTGGTGTCAAAAATAACTACTACTCCCATCATCTCCATGCCTTCATCTTTATTGACACCAACGGGGTCACGAAACTGGGCCAGGCCGCTGTGACATCCCCAACTGACACCATCCCGGTGACGAGTAACCCCCAAATACAAAATGGATACAGCTGCACACTACATGCCATCAATGTATAAGGGAACTCTGGTACTGCATTACTGCTATATGAAAAAATGAGATTTTTAGTTTATGAATTGGCCAATGCATGAGTAACCCCCAAAGACCCCGTGGGCGCATCACTGACACTACATTAGAAAGGACTCTGCACATAAGAGCTGACACTGTACAGGAGAGAGGACCCTGCACATAAGAGCTGACACTCTACAGGAGAGAGGACCTGGCACATAAGAGCTGACACTCTACAGGAGAGAAGACCATGTAAGCCCGGAAACCAACGGCAAGGTAAATCTCAATATTCCGGGTACCTAACTAAAATGCCAATATCTAAGTTAAAAACATCCTTGCCTGGGAAGCTAGACTAAAAAATCTAACTTGAAAAGCCACTATCTGGACTAATCTCCATGTCTGGGCAGCTAGGACTCCTGGTATAAGGATTGTGAACACAGCCTGGTTTATAGGGCGGAGTGCTCAGTCAGAAAGAAACTGACTGCAAATATTTCAAAAAACTGACCCGCACATACTACAAGTGTGTATAGGTGCCAGCTGAAAAAAACCTAGCAAATACAAAATGGATACAGCTGCACACTAAATGCCATCAATGTATAAGGGAACTCTGATACTGCATTACTGCTATATGAAAAAATGAGATTTTTAGTTAATGAATTGGCCAATGCATGAGTAACCCCCAAAGACCCCGTGGGCGCATCACTGACACTCTACATTAGAAAGGACTCTGCACATAAGAGCTGACACTATACAGCAGAGAGGATCCTGCACATAAGAGCTGACACTCTACAGGAGAGAGGACCTGGCACATAAGAGCTGACACTACAGGAGAGAGGACTCTGCACATAAGAGTTGACACTCTACAGGAGAGAGGACCCGGGACATAAGAGCTGACACTCTACAGGAGAGAAGACCCTGCACATAAGAGCTGACGCTCTACAGGAGAGAAGACCCTGCACATAAGAGCTGACACTCTACAGGAGAGAAGACCCTGCACATAAGAGCTGACACTCTACAGGAGATAGGACCCTGCACATAAGAGCTGACACTCTACAGGAGAGAGGACCCTGCACATATGAGCTGACACTCTACAGAAGAGAGGACCCTGCATATAAGAGCTGACACTTTACAGGAGAGAGGACCCTGCACATATGGGCAGACACTCTACAGGAGAGAGGACCCTGCCCGTAAGAGCTGACACTCTACAGGAGAGAGGACCCTGTACATAGGAGCTGACACTGTACAGGAGAGAGGACCCTGGACATAGGAGCTGACACTCTACAGGAGAGAGGATCCTGCACATAGGAGCTGACACTCTACAGGAGAGAGGACCCTGCACATAAGAGCTGACACTCTACAGGAGAGAGGACCTGGCACATAAGAGCTGACACTCTACAGGAGAGAGGACCCTGCACATAAGAGCTGACACTCTACAGGAGAGAGGACCTGGCACATAAGAGCTGACACTCTACAGGAGAGAGGACCCTGCACATAAGAGCTGACACTCTACAGGAGAAAGGACCTAGCCCATAAGAGCTGACACGCTACAGGAGAGAGGACCCTGTACATAGGAGCTGACACTCTACAGGAGAGAGGACCTGGCACATAAGAGTAGACACGCTACAGGAGAGAGGACCCTGCACATAAGAGCTGACACTCTACAGCAGAGAGGACACCATATATAAGATCTGACACTCTACAGGAGAGAGGACCCTGCCCATAAGAGCTGACACTCTACAGGAGAGAGGACCTGGCACATAAGAGCTGACACTCTAAAGGAGAGAGGACCTGCCACATAAGAGCTGACACTCTACAGGAGAGAGGACCCTGCACATAAGAGCAGACACTCTACAGGAGAGAGGACCCTGCACATAAGAGCTGATATGTCGCGGGCGGAGGAGGGGACGCTGCGCTCACCCACTGCTCGGGTCCGGCTGCTGCTGCTCGGTGGCTCAAACGACGGGCCGGATCCCGGGGACTCGAGCGGCGCTCCTTGCCCTTGAGTGAAAAGGGGAATGGTTTTGGGGATTTATTGTCCGTGACGCCACCCACGATTGTGGTGAGGTTGTGACACCACCGCTGCTCTGGACGGGGATCCTGGGAGTGATGACAGGGAGCAGCTTGGATGTTGGTTCTCCCATCCGTGGGTAGGGGGTTGGTCGTCCCGGGGCCCGGTGAGGGGTAGGGATGGCTGGCAGGCGGGTTACGGGGCCTGGTGAGGTGCAGGGTCGCGGGGGCAGCGCTGTGCCGCACGGCACGGTAGTACTCACTCAGCCAATGATGAATGCAAAGTCCTTGGTAAAACACACGGCTGGATGGACGGGGCCCATTGACGGCTGCGGTGGTTTCTGCTCCCGGTAGGTTGATGGTGACTGCCTTTCCCTGCACCTGTGTTGTGTTTACGGTTCCAATGGCTTCCCACCGGTAACCCGCTCCCCAGCTTAGATGGGTGCTGAAGGAGCCCCTTTTGCCCGCAGGCTCTGGCCCTGGGAACTGTAGCCTTGGCAGTAACAGTGTTTCCCTTTACGGTGTGAGCTGTTGCCTTCAATTGGATCTTGACTGCTGGGAAACCCCAGAGGTTCCCTTCGCTAACGGATTTGACCAGTTTTACGGCGACTCCTAGCCTGGTCGGGGTTCGTAAGCCCTGCCAAATGGTGCTGGCTTCTCTTTGCTCCCCGATCCGGTACCGTCGGGCCACCGCCCGTCCCCGGTCCTCACGGTTCGCTCCAATTGGCTTCTCCTGCAGACGGTCACCACCGTCTGCCAACCTTGCTGTATGTGCCCGGGCCACGCACCCGGACACGGTCAGTCTGTTCCTCCACTCTACTTCACTTCACTCCTCCAACTTCAAAACCCTATCTCAAACTCAATTAAACTCCACTAAAACTGGCTCCTTTTTTCCGCTTCCAGGACTGTGAACTCCTCGGTGGGCGGGGCCAACCGCCTGGCCCACCCCCTGGTGTGGACATCAGCGCCTGGAGGGAGGCAACAAGGATTTTAGTTTGACTTCGGTGTGCCTAGCCGGGGTGTGGGGTGTGTTGTTGTAGTATCTGTGACGACCTGGCTTGTCCAGGGCGCCACAGATACTCTACAGCAGAGAGGATACCATATATAAGATCTGACACTCTACAGGAGAGAGTACCCTGCACATAAGAGCTGACACTCTACAGAAGAGAGTACCCTGCACATAAGAGCTGACACTCTACAGGAGAGAGGACCCTGCCCATAAGAGCTGACATTCTACAGGAGAGAGGACCCTGCCCATAAGAGCTGACACTCTACACGATAGAGGACCCTGCTCATAAGAGCTGACAATCTACACGATAGAGGACCCAGCACATAAGAGCTGACACTCTACAGGAGAGAGTACCCTGCACATAAGAGCTGACACTCTACAGGAGAGAGTACCCGGCACATAAGAGCTGACACTACAGGAGAGAGGACCCTGCCCATAACAGCTGATATTCTACAGGAGAAAGGACCCTGCCCATAAGAGCTGACACTCTACACGATAGGAAGGAAAAATCTGAGATAAAAAGAATAAAATTAATAAATCAACAAAAACACACAATTAAAAAAAAGAAAAAAGGGTTTTGTAAATAACTGAAACAGGTTTTAATCAAAATAACAATAAAAATTACAAACCCGTAGAGAAAAATTTTGCAAATTTCCTGAACCATTAACTCCGTGATTCTATTTTATCAGGTTGCAGCTCCAGCCTGGGAGATATTTCGGCTAATATCACGGTCGTGTTTTCCCCTATTAACTGTACAAACGTAGATTCCTCATCTTAATAATTGCAAAGGGTTTGGAAACTCCGGAAGGGAGAATATTGCGGTTATTCCGTGTGATACACTACTAGGTCCTTTGCCTCGTAGCCGCCCATGAGTACAGCCTGGCAAGTGCTGACTGTAACATTTCCATTGTATGGTTTATGCTAAATATGCATATCTTAGTTGCATTAGTCAAAATAATTAGCTAATATATTTTTGCATAATGACGAGGTAAGCAAATATCACTATAGCTCAGTGCTTCGTGCCTGAGTAAATCTGAAAAATTAATAGTCTCCCAATTTTCTAATTATCAGCTTGTATTCCGTACCCAAACAATGGAAAGCTCCGGTGTACACCAGGGCTTCCGAGAATCCGTAAACTTCTACGCACCTGTGTTTGGTTTTTTTGTCACTTTTTTTTTCCTTCTAAAAAATCGAAAAAACCTTTATCTGTAATATTTCTAAAAAAAACAAACAAACAAAAGAAAAAGCACTAAATCGCTTTCATTTATTGCCGTTGACACAGTGGGTAGGTTATTATAACATAATTAGACACAATGGATAATTAGCAGACGACTAATAATAAAAGGGAAGATAATTCCGTTCGGTGAAATCGCACGAGAAGAGATGTCCTTAATCCCCACGAATAGAAATTTTAATGGTTTAACCTTTTTAATTATGATTTCTTAAGCACTGTTGGTTTCGACGTAAAACAAACAAACGAGATGTTACAGGCGGTAAGGAATTAATGAACGGTCAAATCCGTAGGTCTAGGGTAGGTGAGGTATCGGTTGGTGAGTTAATAAAAAAACAAGGCAAAAAAAAAATAATAATGCTGTCTCATACAAACGATCAATTTACATTTGCGGAGAGCGCAGGGGACAGGGAGTCATGATTCCTCTGCCTTTGGAGATGCTCTGCTGCACCTTCCTGTGTTACTATCTAGCAGTGTGTTTGACAGCCCAGGATTCCATGTCAGTGCTGATTATTCAGGTGTCCCACCTTCCTGGTACTTGCTCAGGCTTCTTTACTGAGCATACTCACAAAGAACCTTGCCAGTTGTATTTTCTGGTTCTGCAGTTCTGCTGTTGGTTTGTGTCTCTGTTCTGATCTATGCTCTCTGGTTCTGGACATTTTGACTATGTCTCTGCTTTCTCCCTGAACTTATTATGTGCTCTCCTGGGCTTCTGACTACCTAACTTTTCGTACTCGCTATACTCATAACGAGTACTGTCTAAAGGGGGTGTTACATGCAGCGATATCGCTAGCGATATCGCTGGTGAAAGCACCCGCCCCCGTCGTTTGTGCATCATGGGCAAATCGCTGCCCGTGGTGCATAAAATCGTTAGGAGCCGTCACACGGGACGTACCTGCCTAGCGACGTCGCTGTTGCCGGCGAACCGCCTCCTTTCTAAGGGAATGGTTTGTGCAGCGTCACAGCGGCGTCACTAAGCGGCCACCCAATAGAAGCGGAGGGGTGGAGATGAGCGGGACGTAAACACCCTGCCCACCCCCTTCCTTCTGTATTGCCGTCGGCCGCAGGTAAGCTGTAGTTCGTCGTTCCCGAGGTGTCACACGTAGCGATGTGAACAACCTGCGTCCTCAACAATCAACGATTTTTGGAAAAGGAACGATGTGTCAAAGACGGACGATTTGGTGAGTATTTTCCATCGTTAACGGTCGCTCGTTGGCGTCACACGCAACAACGTCGCTAACAATGCTGGATGTGTGTCATGGAATCCATGACCCCGGCGATATATCGTTATGTACGTCGTTGTGTGTAATTGGGCCTTTATACTCATGTATTTGTTCCTAATAGCTTGTGCAATGCAAGTCAATGGGGAATACTCACAATGTAACGAGTAACCAGAATTCCACACTGTTCGCTACTCGCACGAATAGTATGGAACTCAGATTACTCTTTACTTTGCAAGTTTTTCCCCATTGACTGACATTGCACACACTATTCAGAATGAATATGCAAGTATTAGATAGTACTTGTTACGAGTATAGTGAGTACGAATAGCTAGGTACTCACTCAACTCGACTATGCCTCAGTTTTCTTCTTGTGCTTATACATGTGCTCCTGTTAGCAGACCCTGACTTTCTTGACTACGCTCCTGCCCACACCCCATATAAGTAGTGGCTCGCATCAAACAGGGGCTATTAAACTGGCCTTCATGCTAGTAGTCCTTAGCTATCCCTTATCTCAGAGTTACTTCTGAAGGTGAGGATGTCTGAGCCACCACCCTGGCCCTGCTCCTGACAAGCACTGATATTAAAACCCTCTCCTATAACCCAAGGGGAAGACCGGGACAGGAGTGTAATAACATTAACAGAGATAGACAAACAGGGGCAACCTTAACTCTTTCTCACAGCACACTCAAGCAGAGATATAAGACAATAAGGGCATAGAAGGAAAATAAGAGCAGGCAGGAAACAAAACAATGAGTTTCCCAGAACAACACCAAGCGCAAAGCAACACAATTACAAGCAGGACTGGGACACAACAGCACACAGATCAACACAGCATAAGACTATAGTCGGCGAGGGAAGACAGATTAAACCCTCTTAAAAAGGCGGGGAGTAACTGTGATAGGTTTCCAACAACATGTGATCCCAGAGGTAACCAGCAGGCTAGCAGAGCCGGACCATTAATGAGCATGTGGCGCCCCTGAGGCTTCCGTCGCCACAGGTCATTGCACCCCATCCAGCGGTGTGATGCCCCATTCTGGGTGAGGAAGGGAGTGAACACCGGTCCCCTGGTAAATCCACACTACACCCATTGCTAGGAACACACTGGGACCAGGGATAGTGGCAGTTACCCTCCCATGCTGCATGCTGGGAGGGGCCGTAAGACCCATCCCTGCTCCTATAGGGTAGATCAGAGCAAATGGGGAGGTGGGAGGAGCCACATGAGAGCAGACAAAGAAAGGAAGGTCAAGTTTAGTGAGTTGAAGTGAGGGAGGGGAAGGAGAAGGAGGCCTGCAGGAGACAGGCAAGGAGGAGAAGTAAAAGGAAAGAGAACTCCAAGTCAGTCAGGAGCTGAAACGAAGAAAGAGACGCTTCCTGGTGAAGATCCTGGGACTCAGAGGGTCCAGGTGCCACCAAGCAGGGAACAGAAGGGGTCCCAGGGCCACGGGTACCTGTAGAGCTGCGGTGGCCTGTTCCACAGGAACATCGGTGGAGGGATCAAGCTGCAACAGGGGACGGTCCCTAGAAATCGGAGGAGTGCAAAATCATCTCCAAACAGTAAAAACCGAGGCCCAGGGAAAGTTGTAAACTCCCCGGGCCACAGCCCACAGCAGCACCTCTAGAAAAGGGGTAATCAGCCGACAGGTGACCCCCCAGCCCAGAGGCTGTTGTGGAGGCCAAGCCAGGTTTACCCTACAAAAGGCAAGGCTTAGGAAGGCAGCGGAAGACAGAGACACTTAAGAGAAGGGCACCGGGTTTTGCTCCAAGAATCACCCAGAAATGGCGGAGGTCCCTGACAGTGGTCCCAGCAGTCCAAGGGTTCCTGCCGGCTTTGACAAGAATTGTGAGTAAAGAACTTGAACTGCACCCTTGGAGTGGTCTCTGTCATTTTAGCTGCTTAGACTTCCACTACACCATAGACTCTCACGAGCACCAACAGTGCCCCGGGGCATTGCTCCACCTGTGGGGAGCAGTATCATCATTGCTGCCACTTCATCACCCCGGAGGCCTTACACAGCAGCGGCGGCTTAATAGCCGCATACCACAGGTGGCGTCACGAACACAAACTTTATTCATCAAGCCATATTAAACTGACACCCACCAGGGCCACGGAGTCGGGCCCAGCCACCACTGACTACCACCGGACTAGTCCGGCCCGGCACCGGGTGTCCCATAGCCCTGGGGTGGGCGAGTCAACTTTGGCGTCATGAACAGGATTTCGTGCCCGGTTCCACCGGGTACTGTGCGCCTGAAGAATCGTGAAATAGCCTGTGTTTTACTGTGAGAAACTGCCGCCATTGTAGCCACTGAGCGCGGGAAGAAGGGGGGCGTGCCAGAAGAAAGGGCGCGAAGAGAAGCCCCGCCCCCTTGTCCAAGAAAAGAGCGCGAAGCAGTGCCCGCCATGGAAGGCGGAAGAAGAAGATATGGTGACTAGAGAAGCTGGCCGGCTGGCAGCAAGAGTCTAGATGCCAGACCAGACAAGAACCAAAATGTACCTCATCGCAAGCGGAGCGGTGCCGGCCGTGATGGGCTGGGCGCCAGTGTGGCGCCAGATACTAGTGCAGCCTCCGGCCCCGCCTCCGAGAAGGGAAAGGGTGCAGCCGAGTGGCGTAGTCGAGCACCCGAGCAGTGTTCCAGCAAGCGTTCCCCAGGTCGGCAGCATGGCAGAGAGGCTGCAGAAGTGCGCACCAGGGACCGGGAAGATGGATCCGGAGCTGGACCTGCTCAGGGAGGAGATGAAGATCTTGGCCCGGAGGCTGTGCAGCACGCAGACGGAGGTGGACCGGCGGAGAGAAAATCCAATGGTGCCGGAGAGCGTGGGCCATAGGATGGAGGCCGCCGAGCAGCGACCGGGTGAGCTATTTGAAACCCTGACCCGTCCGGACCCACTGCCCCACCAAGCGCCACCGCCCAGTCCCTCCACCGTCCCGCTAGCCTTCCCCGCCAGCCCCGCTGATGCCCGGTGGGGCACCGGAGGCCTGCCTGAAACCCCCGAAGACGGCGCCTGGGGAGGGGTGGACCCCGAGCAGCTAGTGGGCCCCCTACCTAGTCCCCCTGTGAGCCTCCTGGGAACAACATCCCCGGGAGTGAACTGGGACGCAGCGCCCATTGAGAGTGGGAGACTGCAGCAGCCACTGTGGCCCAAGGAGACTCCCCTGGCAAATGAGCTGACCTGCCAGAGATTGGTGAAGGAGTACCAGCGGGAGCGGGAGGCCCGGGAGGAGAAGCGGAGGGCCGAGGAGGCATCCAACCTGGCCTCCAAGGAACAAATCCGAAAGGCCATCAAGGGGTCACAGGGCCCAGTGAGACGGGGCCTAGTGATAGACTTTCAGCAGAAAGGAGGCTGGGGCTTCATTAGAGAGCCCGGACTGGGCAAAGATGTTTTTGTGGCCCGCCGGGATATCGAGGAGCATTTGCCCAAAGGCCACCCTGAACGAGATGCCAAGCCTGGTGACACCGTGGAGTACACCCGGCTGATGGGGAGCCGGGGCTGGTACGCTCTGCATGTTCACATCCTGCGGGAGGAGGCGGCCCCAGAAGAACCGGAGTGGCGCCGCACTATGCCAGCGTGCAGCGTCTCCCCTCTCAGCAGCAGCCGCAGCACTCTCTCAAAGCAAGCCCAAGCCGCAGAACTGTGCAGCGGGCCTGCAACAGCCACGCAGGAGACACAGACCCGGATCTCTATGGCTTGTTTGATGCAAGGTGCACGGCCAAAGCAAGACCCCAAAGATCACAGCAACAGCCTCCTGCAAACCAGCAGCCCTTTGCAGGAACGCCGAGCTGAGCATGCAAGAAGCCCCATTCCTGCCCAGGCTGCAGCGCCTCGCAGTAGGTCAGTGACCAGCGCCCAGGGGACCCAGACAATGATCTCGTCGGCATACCTGTTGCCCGGAGCAATGCCGGAGTGGGACCCCCGCATCTATCCTCGTGAGTAAAAAGGAAAAGAAGATGCTGAACTGTACATAGCCCCTGTCTGCCCCTCATTCTTTGTGAAGATGTCCCTTTTGTGCTGCCCTAATGTTCTTTTTGAAGATGACACCCTGCCCTGCCTTACTGCCCCTTGTGCTTTTTGAAGAAGTCACCCCCTATGTTTATATGTACCGGGCCACGGAACTGGAATGTGGTCCCCGGTGAATGTCGATGTATGTGTCCTGTGTTACCAGGCCACTGGACTTAGTGGCTGGTATGTTGTTTTTGTAGCTTGAGAAAGCTGAACGAACTGCCAGGCTACTGGACTTGTTGTAGCCAAAAATGTAATTAGTTGCACCCGTTGTGCCCCCTACCAGAATTATGGGGGATGTGCCCAAACTGTGCAATATACTGAAAGTGCACATATAGAGTTTCTTCATAAGAATGTTTGCAACGTTAAAGTACTTGTGCCTCCCATAAAGGGAAGAAAAGTTTATTGTTTTACTGTTATGCATAACAAAAATGTTTTTTGCAGTTCTTCCACATGTTTTTGTTGTCTTTTCAGCCCGAGGACGTGCTGGGATTCGCTGTGGGGGAGTGTGGCGCCCCTGAGGCTTCCGTCGCCACAGGTCATTGCACCCCATCCAGGGGTGTGATGCCCCATTCTGGGTGAGGAAGGGAGTGAACACCGGTCCCCTGGTAAATCCACACTACACCCATTGCTAGGAACACACTGGGACCAGGGATAGTGGCAGTTACCCTCCCATGCTGCATGCTGGGAGGGGCCGTAAGACCCATCCCTGCTCCTATAGGGTAGATCAGAGCAAATGGGGAGGTGGGAGGAGCCACATGAGAGCAGATAAAGAAAGGAAGGTCAAGTATAGTGAGTTGAAGTGAGGGAGGGGAAGGAGAAGGAGGCCTGCAGGAGGCAGGCAAGGAGGAGAAGTAAAAGGAAAGAGAGCTCCAAGTCAGTCAGGAGCTGAAACGAAGAAAGAGACGCTTCCTGGTGAAGATCCTGGGACTCAGAGGGTCCAGGTGCCACCAAGCAGGGAACAGAAGGGGTCCCAGGGCCACGGGTAGCTGTAGAGCTGTGGTGGCCTGTTCCACAGGAACATCGGTGGAGGGATCAAGCTGCAACAGGGGATAGTCCCTAGAAACCGGAGGAGTGCAAAATCATCTCCAAACAGTAAAAACCGAGGCCCAGGGAAAGTTGTAAACTCCCCGGGCCACAGCCCACAGCAGCACCTCTAGAAAAGGGGTAATCAGCCGACAGGTGACCCCCCAGCCCGGAGGCTGTTGTGGAGGCCAAGCCAGGTTTACCCTACAAAAGGCAAGGCTTAGGAAGGCAGCGGAAGACAGAGACACTTAAGAGAAGGGCACCGGGTTTTGCTCCAAGAATCACCCAGAAACGGCGGAGGTCCCTGACAGTGGTCCCAGCAGTCCAAGGGTCCCTGCCGGCTTTGACAAGAATTGTGAGTAAAGAACTTGAACTGCACCCTTGGAGTGGTCTCTGTCATTTTAGCTGCTTAGACTTCCACTACACCATAGACTCTCACGAGCACCAACAGTGCTCCGGGGCATTGCTCCACCTGTGGGGAGCAGTATCATCATTGCTGTCACTTCATCACCCCGGAGGCCTTACACAGCAGCGGCGGCTTAATAGCCGCATACCACAGGTGGCGTCACGAACACAAACTTTATTCATCAAGCCATATTAAACTGACACCCACCAGGGCCACGGAGTCGGGCCCAGCCACCACTGACTACCACCGGACTAGTCCGGCCCGGCACCGGGTGTCCCATAGCCCTGGGGTGGGCGAGTCAAGCACATAGCTGGTCGACGCCAGAGTCAGCCTATGTAACTCAGAAACATCAGAGAAACCATAACATAACCATAACATGGAGTGTCAGAATCTGTAGTGTGAACAATGTCTGATGCCGCCATGGCAATTGGCGAGTTTTGAACAAATGTGTGATAACAATTGAATGAAAAGTATTCTGAAAGACTAAAAAGGTATGACATTTGTAAAATTTGCAAAAGCATCTCTCTGCTGGAACTCCCGGTGAGTAGAGGTTTTCTGCCAATACGTGTTTAATTTCCAAACAGTACCACCCCAGGAAAAATTAACCAATATACAGATTCCTTGGACTGGTCAAATCCACAAGAGTGAGAGTGACACTTTACTTTCCACTCTAGCTAAAATATGAGTGTCTTGAAAGGGTGATCCCTTATATTGATTCTTACTTCAAAGTGGAGAGGGAGAAGGGGTTAAACCCGCGCAATCCGCCAGTAATACAGAAGGAGATGTTGATAAATTAAACAATCTTTTATTCCATGGGTCTACGCGTGTCTAAGACCTCTTCTTCAGGACCAGTAAATCAACACTCAGTGTTGATTTACTGGTCCTGAAGAAGAGGTCTTAGACCTTGAAACGCGTAGACCCATGGAATAAAAGATTGTTTAATTTATCAACATCTCCTTCTGTATTACTGGCGGATTGCGCGGGTTTAACCCCTTCTCCCTCTCCACTTTGAAGTCTGAAACACGTGGGGCCGCAGCAGCTGCCATTATCTCATGCTATCTGTGGTGGTTGTGACCTCTCACAACCTCAATCGGTGAGTGCATTTACCATTTGCTAACCGTGTGTTTAATCTGGTAAAACCCTATCAGCGCTTCTCTTTTCTAGCTTATCTATTATATTGATTCTTAAAAGGGTATTTGAAAATTAGAGAGACATGGACAGACAAAGATGCTGCTTTTTAGTAAGTATATGTCTCACCGCAGAGCCTCTCTGAATCTGGGACGTGTACACCCAGCTTCTGAGGTGCACTGACACTGCCGAAATGAGCCACGCATGTGCAAGATTTCCAGGAGGTGTAGTGATGCCGGCTCATGGAAATCATGTCATCATGCCCACAGGGGTGTGATAACATGGAAGGAGGGCCTAGTTTGCAAATCTATAAATAAAGGGAGCTGAGAGACTCTGTTTTACACCAGACATCTGCACGTATCACTTGTCACAAAGTGGGTGAAGCTCTTCAATACATTTGAAGCTGACCAGATAATGAGGGGAACTCATAGTAAATCACAAGGTCAATTCACCTTGACACCACCTACTAGCTCAGAGACAACTGAAAATTAGGGCTAGAGGTTCCAGAGGGGAAAAAATGACGATGCAGGATATAAATAGTGTTTGTACACACCCACAAAAATGCTTATGCCGAAAAGTCAACATAAGGCTTCCTTCACATGTCCATGTCTCCGGTATGTGTGAGGTCCTTTTTCACACAAACCGGAGACACGGGCACACGTAGACCAATTAAAATCAAGGGGTCTGCCCACACGTTCCTATTTTGCCATGAACCATGAGTGCATGTGAAGCATATGTGTGTCCGTGTGCTCCACACGTAGACATGTCCATTTTTCTCCGGCAGCACGGGTGTCACACGGACCACCCATCAGTGTGACGTGTACTGGAGAAAACACACGTGCCTGTGAAGTAAAATTAATTTCTATACTCACCTTCTCCAGCACTGCTGTCTCTGCCGCTGCTGGTGTGGTGCCCTGGACTAGCCAGGTCGTCACAGGGACTACAACACGACACCCCCACCTCGAGATAGGCATATCAGTCAGACACAAAATCCTTGTTGCCCCCTCCAGGGGCTGATGTCCACACCAGGTGGGGTGGAGCCAGGCGGTTGGCCCCACCCACTGAGGAGTTCACAGTCCTAGAGGCGGGAAAGGAAGTTAGTTCAGCTCGGGCAGAGCTCGAGTGCAGTTAGGGAAGCGGTAGTAGAGGAGCAAACTGACTGTTTCCGGGTACGTGGCCCGGGCACCAAGAGCAAGGTTGGCAGACGGTGGTGGCCGTCTGCAGGAGAGGCAGATCAACGCGGAACCGTAGGACCGGGGATGGGCGGTGGCCCGCAACCGAACCGGGGAGCGAAGTGAAGCCAGCACAAACCGGCAGGGCCTGCGGACCCTGACCAGGCTTGGAGTCGCCGTTAAACAGGTCAAATCCGTTAGTGACCGGAACCCCATGGGTTTCCTAACAGCCAAGACCCGATTGAAGGCAACCGTCCAACCAGCAAAAGGGAAATACAGCTACCGCCACAGCTAGAGTTCCCAGGGCCAGAGCCTGCGGGCAAAAGGGCTCCTCCGGCACATATACACGCTGGGAAGCGGGTTACCGGTGGGAAGCCATCGGGACCGAACATACACAAAGGTGCAGGGAAAGGCAGCCACCACCAACCGTCCGGGAGAAACCACAGCAGCCGGCTGCGGGACCCGTCCATCCAGCCGTTTGGCTTACCAGAGACTTTGCATCCATTTGTGGCTGAGTGAGTACTTCCGTGCCATCCGGCACCGCGCTGCGCAGTCCAAGCAACCCTGCATCTTGCCAACCCTGCCTCCCCATCACCTCACCGGGCCCCGGGACCACCAACCCCCCTACCCACAGAGGGGAGAGAAACATCCCAGCTGCTCCCTACCATCGCTCCCAGGATCCCCGTCAATAGCAGCGGTGGTGCCCAACCTCACCACAACCCGTGAGTGGCGTCACGGACCAAATCCCCAAACCGAACTACCCCCCTTTCACTCACGGGCGAGAAGCGCCGCTCGAGTCCCCGGATCCGGCCCACCGCTCGAGCCACCGAGCAGCAGCAGCAGCGCTGGACCTGAGCGTGGTGAGCACAGCGCCCCGCCGCCCGCGACACTGGCACTTGCTTCCGACCCCCGCTCATTATGCTCATCGTATATGCACGGCACAGAGGACCGGAAGCAGCAGCGGGTAGTCGGCAGGGCTGGAGACCATAGATCAGCACCATGTACAGCAACGCCAGGGACAGGTGAGCAGAAAGTTCCCGTTCTCCGTGTGTTATCACGGATAGCACACGGAGAACGCACGTGTGCCAAAAACACGGAGAGCCATACGCACCTTTTACACGTCCGTGCATAACGTGAATGGTTTTCACAGACGTGTGAAAGAAGCCTTAATGACAGATACTCTTCAATGTTGGTTAGAGCGGAGGAACCATCTCCTCCAACAAGGTTATGCATAGGTTCCTGATGATTGAAAGATTCACCGGGATCTTAAGAATAGAGGCTCCTTAAAGGTAATCTCTCAGCAGAATTTTATCCCCTCTAAATATATGTGCATGTAGCTTTGGCAAAGACAATTGCAGCAGTACCTTTACATGGCCTCTTTACTCCTCTGAAACTGAGAAATAAAAGTTTAAATCAATATGCTAATGATGCTAAAGTGCTATTGACTCATGGAAGCTCTTCCCGAGCCTCTGCTCTTCCGGCTCTATTTTCCATCAATTTCTACCTTCAGCTACTTGACTGACAGCTCCTTTGCTTGAAGTCACACAGTAAAGGTACTGTCAGTCAAACAGAAAAAGGCAGTAAAACACTGTCCAGCTAAATTGTGGCTGGACTTTTCTGTGCAAGCACTACATGCATATGTAAATTGTTTAGGGGTGAAATCACTTTAAGAATTGCTATACATGTTGATCCCTAGCACTTAGGGCGGCTTTGCACGCAGCGTCAATTTCGACATCGTTGTGTGTAAATCCTAGATGATACGATTAACGAGCGCAAAAGCGTCGTTATCGTATCATCGGTGCAGGCTCCGACTTTTTCATAATTACGCTGCCGCGACAGGTACGATGTAGTTCCTCGTTCCTGCGGCAGCACACATCGCTGTGTATGAAGCCGCAGGAGCGAGGAACATCTCCTTACCTGCCGCCGGCGGCTATACGGTAGGAAGGAGGTGGGCGGGATGTTTACATCCTGCTCATCTCCACCCCTCCGTCGCTATTGGCTGCCTGCCGTGTGACGTCGCTGTGACGCCGCACGGCCCGCCGCCTTAGGAAGGAGGTGGGTCGCCGGTCAGAGCGACGGTCACAGGACAGGTGAGTGCATGTGAAGCTGCCGTAGCGATAATTTTCGCTACGCCAGCTATCACAAGATATCGTACCTGCGACGGGGGCGGGGACTATCGCGTGCGACATTGCAGCATCGGCTTGCGATATCACAACGTGCAAAGCCCGCCTTATTGTGATGACCAGTCAAAAGTTATTTATTGTGTAGGTTTCTGCAGGGGAATCATGACCACCAAGACTTTGAGCCAGCTAACATATCCAGGTCTAAGTGCAACTTGTAAAGAACCTCCATGGATCGTCTGATTGGTAGGAAACAGGTATACACAATTTTAAAGAAGCACTCCCAGGAAAAGAGACTTCTTTTTTTCTATATAGAGCAGAGAAAAGAGAAGAATTAACTGGGTATAAAGGGCAAGATGAGCAACTATAAGTACATGGTGCTATATAATATGATGAATGCAATATATTAAGAGGATGAAAACTTTAATGGCAGTGCTTCTTTAAGGTCAACATGAGAAAACGGCTATTGGCTATTCATCGAAGTGTTTTCATCAGAAAACTGGCATCAATTTAAAAAAAAAAATAAAACAAAAAAAAAAAAACAAATGGCAAAATATTTGTGCAATATGGAGTACATAAATGTGGCCAGATGTGGCGTTGTTGTGCTCATATATCAAATTCATCAATAGTGACATATGTTACTCCAGTCAGTAACACTTCTGACCAGGTACACAGAAGCGAACAGAACTGAATAGAATAATATGCACTGAATTCATTAAAGGGGTTCTTTGAAAATGAGATAAAATAGCATCAATGATATAATTCAAACTGCAGCCTATCATAATCATGTGTCAGGACAGGCTGCAGACTGAGGATATACAGCTTCCAAGACCTGTGTTTCAACTGCTAAAAGATATTATTATTACACATACCTCCGTTTGAGGCTGAAGCGCGGCTCTCATATGTGAAGAAGTGTTTTAACCCATGCTATGCTTAATGCACTGATCTCCAGCTTCATCCTCTGGCAGTCTGAGAGTTTTATTGCCTATATATATATATATATATATATATATATATTGCACATATGTACAAAGACTGACTGTGCACAACTGGAAAACAAAAAAATATTAAGGAGAGTGAACCTGAAGATCCTGGAGATAACCCCAGTTTTAATTAACCAGGGACACTATTTTACCTCATTCTTGGAAAATTCCTTTAAGTGGTGCATGTCCCTAATAACGAATTTGGGGCATGTTTTTCCTGTACAGCCCTCATTAAGACTGCCGTGCAATAAGTTACTTTTTTAAGCTCTTGATGGAGGATCACTTTAATATCCAATCAATACCTTACAACAAGTGATCTTCTAACATTAACTTTGCTCAAAGTTCCTATGTATTCCAAAATGAATTCCACCATAAACATATAAAACCCACCCAACCTAATTTTGGTGTTAGTAGCCATAACGGCATTTCAATATCTTTGTTGTATCTCTCTCTCTCTCTCTCTCTCTCTTTATATATATATATATATATATATATATATATATATATATATATATATATAGTACAGACCAAAAGTTTGGACACACCTCCTCATTCAAAGAGTTTTCTTTATTTTCCTGACTCTAAAAATTGTAGATTCACATTGAAGGCATCAAAACTATGAATTAAAACATGTGGAATGAAATACTTAAGAAAGTGTGAAACAATTGAAAATATGTTTTATATTCTAGGTTCTTCAAAGTAGCCACCTTTTGCTTTGATTACTGCTTTGCACACTCCTGGCATTCTCTTGATGAGCTTCAAGATGTAGTCACCGGAAATCATCTTCCAACAGTCTTGAAGGAGTTCCCAGAGATGCTTAGCACTTGTTGGCCCTTTTGCCTTCACTCTGCGGTCCAGCTCGCCCCAACCCAAATTGGGTTCAGGTCTGGTGACTGTAGAGGCCAGGTCATCTGGCGTAGCACCCCATCACTCTCCTTCTTAGTCAAATAGCCCTTACACAGCCTGGAGGTGTGTTTGGGGTCAATGTCCTGTTGAAAAATAAATTATGGTCCAACTAAACGCAAACCGGATGGAATATCACGCCGCTGCAAGATGCTGTGGTAGCCATGCTGGTTCTGTATGCCTTCAATTTTGAATCAATCTCCAACAGTGTCAGCAGCAAAGCCCCCCCACACCATCACACCTCCTCCTCCATGCTTCACGGTGGGAACCAGCCATGTAGAGTACATCCGTTCACCTTTCCTACAAAGACACGGTGTTTAGATCCAAAGATCTCAAATTTGGACTCATCAGACCAAAGCACAGATTTCCACTGGTCTAATGTCCATTCCTTGTGTTCTTTAGCCCAGACAAGTGTAACGAGGTGAACAACTCTCACTGTGTTGTGGCTGAAAAAGACATGGAGACTGACATTACACAGGATGGTGCTGCCACCTTGTGGACAAGTGCTGAAATTGCTCGAGGGGCGGACGCTGTAAAATCTGATCCCCCTCCCACAGGGACTGGTTGGACAGGAAAAAAGTGCGGGAAAAAAGACACTGAGCTGCTGGAGCTGTACCTGAACAGACCTGCCTCGGACTGCCCTCATCGCTGACGTGTGAGGGATTGCCAGAACTGCTGCAGAGGTGATCCTGGATTCAAGGGACCTCTGGACCATCTCCTTCCTCCATAACAAGAGACTGTAAGCTAGTCCTCTGGCGAGAGGGCTGAAGATTTCCCCATCTCTGCTCCTTGGAGTCGCCGCTGTTTACCCGGAGTCCAGGCCTGCTACGTGGGAGCCCTCCCTCCTTGTGTTTTGGACTGGTAATATAACCCATAGGGCAAGTCAGGGACAGAATTCTTGTTTACCATTGCTGTTTTTTTTCTGTTCTGTGCCGTGTGTCCGAAGTTAGAGACCCGTATAGCAAACTCTGATTATGTGTGCTGCTAAGCCAGCTGTGTGTGTTATTGAAATGTTTACCAGTAAAAAAATGTACCCTTGCATAAAATCTGAGCGTGGGGATTTTGTTGGCGCAGATTATGGGAACTCAGCCGCGGTCAGACCTGCGGCCACTTCATCTGGCGTAGTCGGCAGGATCTGTGACCAGCAAAATCCCCTTCCGGTGGTAGCTTATAGTCAGACAGCTCCTCCGGCGTCTATTGTAAATCAAGTGAGAAAGTTTAATGGACGGAATTACCCTGTACCTGAATGGGCGGAACAACTTAGGATAGTGGGGGAAATGTATAATGTTGATCCTAAGATCTTAGCAGAAATGGCTATGCTGACGCTGGAGGGGGAGGCATGGACGACGGTCAGACTGGAGACGGTTAGGGGCCAGCGTACATTAGATGACTTGGTGCGGGTGCTAGAGAACACCTATGGGCCGACCAGATACCTGGGAACACTGCGCTACATGTTCTTCCAGCGTACACAGCTCGAGTGGGAGGACATTCCCCAATATGCGAACGCCCTCCAAGTACTGCTGGAACAAGCCTGCAAAAATGGAGAAAATCTAGCTGGTACATCCTCCCGCGACCTGGTGCTGAGGGACCAATTCGTAATAGGACTGAGAGATCCGTATCTCAACCGCTCATTGCAGGACTTACTCCGGATAAATTCAGCCCTTACGTTTGCTGAGGTTAAACAAGAAGCCATAGAACGTTCTAGGGGACCTGTTATGGAAACAGAGACTTAAACCGCTACTTGCAGATCCATGTACAGTACAAATACTCTGAACAGCGACACGGAGGAACTGAAGCAGATGGTGGCGGATTTACAGAAGCAGGTGCTGCAGCTCACATTAGACCAACAGGCGGATAGGCAAGTGAGACGGCAACCTAGCCGGCCTATGGGAAAGTGCTGGACATGTGGTGACCCCCGTCACAGAGCAAACCGTTGCTCCCAGAACTCCTTCCAACCCGACCCGCAGCCGTTCCATCGAATGGACTCTCAAACACCCCAGCAAGCGGAGTTTCACTTGAAACAGCGGATGGAACCCCAGGCCTATTCACTAGAACCGCCAAGCCGTGCCTCTCAACAGCGGGCACCTTTAAACTAGACACCCCGGCTGAGGAGGCTCACTCGACCGGGAAGACCACGGAGAAAAGGAGCCAACAAAGGAGCAAGCTTGCATCAAACAGCCCTACACTGAAAGTAATGCTAGAGGGGGTTGCCGTGCAAGGACTAATGGATACTGGATCCCAGGTGTCCACCATCTCAGAACAGTTTTACGAAAAATATCTACAACCACGGGCTGCTTGTGACCCGAGTACCGTCATCAAGATCAAAGCGGCCAATAATCTACCCATTCCAGTAACGGGAGTAGCTTGGATGAGCACCAAAATGTGTGGACAGGACCTCGGGAAGAGGGGGATAATCGTGGTCAAAGAAAGCTTCGATTCGGAAACGCCCATGATTATTGGGATGAACATCCTGAAAGACCTGGACCTGGTATTGTTTACCAAGCGGGGACCCAAATACTGGTAGGAAGTTACCACACATGGGGCCACCCGCCGAGCATTCCGAAGAGTGGTTCAGGCCTGCAGCCTACAGCAAATGGCAGAGGAACAATGGCCCATAGCCACTATCACCGTGCCTCGCCACACTAGGATCACCTTACCTGCTGAAAAGGAGACAATTATCTCGCTACCCCTTAGCACCACAAGACCGCTTGAAGGCGTGGAGGTACTGATTGAGCCGCAAACCCCGAGGGAGGGAAAACTGAACCCATTAGTCGCTCGCACTCTGGCTGTCGTGAAGAGGGGAAGGATCCCTGTCCGTCTGAGCAATACGGCTAGTGTAGGCGTCGACCTAGAAGCAGGGACACAGCTCGCCAGAGTCTACGCCCTACCTACAGAGGTGAATGCCAGGGGCCCCTCCAGTTTGCCCCATCGACAGAGGGAGACTGGACAGTGACTGTCTCCGCCATGGCCACCACCACAGATGACACTGAAGCTGGAAAGGAGCTGCTAGAGAAGTGTCAGCTGATTACAGCCCAATACTCTAAACAGGAAGTGTCGCAGGTGGAAAAACTACTACAGGAACACCAGGCGTCCTTTGCCCGGCATGACACCGACTTTGGATGCACCACCAGTATCCAACATGAGATCCCTACGGGTAACGCTTCTCCTATCCGTGAGAGATACCGGCAGATACCACCCCAGCAATACCAAGAAGTGAAAAGCCTCCTGAATTCCATGCTCCATGCCGGAGTGGTACGAGAGAGCCAGAGCCCCTGGGCTGCACCGGTGGTAATAGTTAAAAAGAAAGATGGATCCCTGAGGTTCTGTGTGGACTACCGCCGCCTGAATGCTTGCACCACCCGGGACTCATACCCTTTGCCGAGGATCGAAGAATCCCTGACGGCTCTGAAGAAAGCCAAGTACTTTTCCTCCCTGGATCTGGCCAGCGGCTATTGACAGGTACCCATGAGCGAAAAGGACAGAGAAAAGACCGCTTTCATCCTACCCATGGGCCTGTACGAGTTTGACAGGATGCCCTTCGGCCTGAACAACGCGCCGGGAACTTTCCAGAGGCTGATGGAGTGCTGCTTGGGAGACATCAATTTCGACTTCACCCTCATCTACCTTGATGACATTGTGGTCTATTCAGCCACGTTCGAAGAACATCTACAGAAGCTGGGCCACGTGTTCCAGAGGTTAAGGGAACATGGCTTGAAGTTGAAACCCAGCAAGTGCCGTCTTCTACAGCAGGAGATCGATTACCTGGGCCACAGGATCTCGGCCGAAGGTGTACAACCATCGCCGGAGAAAATAGGCGCCGTACGGGACTGGCCCCAGCCCACAACTGTCAAGGAGGTCAGGGCTTTCCTGGGACTGGCAGGCTACTACCGTCGGTTCGTCAAGAACTTCGCCCGGCTTGCCGCACCACTGCACGACCTGCTTCGAGGGACCACCAACAGTCCCAGAGGACGCCGCATCAATTGGGGGCCTACCCAAGAAGAGTCCTTCCAAGCTCTAAAGGGTGCCTTGACGTCATCCCCCATCCTGGCATATGCAGATTACACTCTGCCCTTTCAATTACATACTGACGCCAGCCTACAGGGTCTGGGGGCAGTACTCTCACAGGTACAAGAAGGCAAGGAACGCATTGTAGCCTATGCCAGTAGGTCCCTACATGAAGGTTAAAAGAATCCCACCAATTACAGTTCATTCCGGCTGGAGCTGTTGGCCTTGATGTGGGCAATGACTGAGAAATTTGCCGGATATCTGACGGGGACAGAAGTACTAGTCCTGACGGACAACAACCCTTTGGCCCACTTAGAAAATGTGAAACTTGGGGCTATGGAGCAGCGATGGATGGCTCGGCTCTCCAAGTTTAACTACAAAATTAAATATAGAGCTGGGGCTGAAAATCAGAATGCGGACAGCCTGTCCAGAAGGACATCCACCTCGCCCACTAAGGATCGGGACGAAGAGCTGGAAAGAGACGAGATGCCTGACTTCACAAGATTAGCCCGGCAGATGATGGATCGCCGCCAGTATGCTGTGGATGAGGCTGGCACTCCAGTAGGGTCCCCACTGTCCCCACAGGAATGGTGCAGAATCCAGGACCGGAATACTGAATGTGCCCTACTCAAACAATGGGTGAAGCAGCAGCAGAAGCCGTCCTCTGACACGCGGTCACGACTGTCCACCAGTACCCTGACCCTGCTCAGCCAATGGGATCATCTGATTCTGAGGGAAAAAGTGCTATACCGGAGGATCTTCCTATCCCACATGCTGGAGGGGTGCCTACAGGTTGTAGTGCCAGCCCAAATGGCCCGTGACATGGTGGGAGAAGCACACAAGAGGAACGGCCACTTTGGAATAGACAAGACCTTCCGGTGGGTCCAACAGTCCATCTACTGTCCAGGACTCCGCAAGCTGGTTGAAGATGTCTGCCAAGCCTGTCGCACCTGTGAGCTTTACAAGTCTGCTGAACAGCGTACACCTGTCCAAACAGTTGAGACATCCCGGCCCCTTGAGCTGTTGATGGTGGACTACCTGTCGATTGGGACGGCGAGTGGTGGCTACCAATACTGTCTGGTTATGGTAGACCATTTCACAAAATTCGCAGTTGCTGTTGCTACCAAAGATCAGACTGCCGAGTCAGCTGCGCGGGCCATCTGTCGACAGTTCATCCAGGTCTATGGGTGTCCGGAGAGGTTGCACTCTGATCAGGGGGCTTGCTTTGAAGGTCAAATTATCGAGGAGCTGCATCGGATGTATGGGATCCAGAAGTCCAGAACCACCCCTTACCACCCACAAGGGAATGGTGCGTGTGAGCGCTTTAACTGGACTCTACTCCAGTTGATCCGCACCTTAGCCGATGACAAGAAAGACCAATGGCCCCAATTCCTCCCGGATCTAGTGTGGGCCTACAACAATCAAGTCCACTCCGTGACGGGTTTTACCCCACACACCCTTCTCTTTGGCCGCCCAGGAAAAGGGGTCCACGACCTAAACCTGACCAGTCCTGAAAAAAATACCGGCAGTACCTATCCATCCTGGCTACACACTCATCGTCAGAAGATGGAAACTGTATACCGACTGGTAGGCCAACAAATCCGGGGCCAGAGACATGCTGACCCGCTCCCCATACAGGAAGAACCCTTAGAAGTAGGACAGCTAGTCCTGGTTCGTATTAAGAAGCCACAAGGAAAACTCCGAGCTAAGTGGGAAGCTGAAGTCTATCGGGTAGTTGAGCGCCCCTACCCTGATGGTCATGTGTACAGAGTCCGGGGCGAAGATAGCGGCAACTCTCGCACCTTGCACCGGAATATGTTGCGCCCCTGCCGATCCCAGCCTGACTCCCTGACCACAGTACCCGGTGAGGACGACACTGCTGACATGACTGACACCATTGATATTACTCAGCATAGTGACCTTGTTGACTCCGGGACTGGTTACCCGCCTGCGCAGACTGGCCCTCCCTCTAGGGAACTGACGGAGGTAGAGAGTGTAACCGGTGATAGAGTGGAGGGAAATCAACCTCTGTGGCGTACTACCCGCACCACTGCCGGGGTTCCACCTGGGCAGTCTTATAGGGACCAGTATGTATGGCCCGCTTCTCAGCCTCCCCCTGCCACAGCCTCAGTCCTCGCTGCCCTGGAACCTGTAAATGTTGACAGGGACTGCCAACCTTTCAGTGGGGGGATATGTAACGAGGCGAACAACTCTCACTTTGTTGTGGCTGAAAAAGACATGGAGACTGACATTACACAGGATGGTGCTGCCACCTTGTGGACAAGTGCTGAAATTGCTTGAGGGGCGGACGCTGTAAAATCTGATCTCCCTCCCACAGGGACTGGTTGGACAGGAAAAAAGTGCGGGAAAGAAGACACTGAGCTACTGGAGCTGTACCTGAACAGACCTGCCTCGGACTGCCCTCATCGCTGACGTGTGAGGGATTGCCAGAACTGCTGCAGAGGTGATCCTGGATTCAAGGGACCTCTGGACCATCTCCTTCCTCCATAACAAGAGACTGTAAGCTAGTCCTCTGGGGAGAGGGCTGAAGATTTCCCCATCTCTGCTCCTTGGAGTCGCCGCTGTTTACCCAGAGTCCAGGCCTGCTACGTGGGAGCCGTCCCTCCTTGTGTTTTGGACTGGTAATATAACCCATAGGGCAAGTCAGGGACAGAATTCTTGTTTACCATTGCTGTTTTTTTTGTGTTCTGTGCCGTGTGTCCGAAGTTAGAGACCCGTATAGCAAACTCTGATTATGTGTGCTGCTAAGCCAGCTGCGTGTGTTATTGAAATGTTTACCAGTAAAGAAATGTACCCTTGCATAAAATCTGAGCGTGGGGATTTTGTTGGCGCAGATTATGGGAACTCAGCCGCGGTCAGACCTGCGGCCACTTCTCAAGTCTCTTCTGCTTGTTGCCTGTCCTTAGCAGTGGTTTCCTAGCAGCTATTTTACCATGAAGGCTGCTGCACAAAGGCTCCTCTTAATAGTTGTTCTAGAGATGAGAAGGTGTGTCCAAACTTTTGAATGCTCTTTTTAAAGCAGACAAAAAGTATAGCACTGGCATAAAATAGGAGTAGAAAATCAATAGTAAATGTCTGGAATTAGAGCTTATTAATACGTTGTCTTGTCCTGGAATGTAAATCAATAATTTTCTTGTTATAGATATTATTACACTTCTGTGATATTATATTGTATTCAACATGGTCTCTGTAGAATTATCTATTCAATTTAACAAAACTTTATTGATCCAGCTTCGTGTTAGCAGATGATGCGGCTGGCCCTGGCGGACGGTATTAGTGTTCTTGCGTGTGTCTTGTAATTACACTTTACAACATCAAGATTCCTTGCAATGGACATGATCATTGGGCCAATGGGATATTTTATACAGAGTATGTCCCCCGAGCATAACAGTGACAACAAGTCATCCACCAATATTTACAAATTGGGGTTGATATAAATCTTCATCTGCTCCTTCTCAAGAACTGGTAATTTGTAAACTTTGATATATATATTTGTATACAGTAGCAAAACCACCAGTGTAGCATATACTTATTTTTATTTTATATTTTTACGTATATATATATATATATATATATATATATTTTTATATATATATATATATATATATATTTTTTTTTTTATATATATATATATATATCTATATATATATATATATATAAAAAGGCAATGAGGATGTAGACCAGCTCACCCATGATAGCGCTGAATGAATGGTTCCTCCTGTTATCCTGAATATTGCACGGATCCAGACCAGGAGTGGGTCTTGAACAATGTAGAAAAGAAAGAGTGATCTAGCAAATATCAAGAGGTCCGGTTGGCATAGAATGGATTTATTGATAGAAAAATTAAAAAATATATATAGCAAAGCTGTAAATAATAAGTTGCAGGAGATGCGTTACGGACAATGCGTTTCGGCGGTATAGGCCGCCTTCTTCACGGTCCAAGCCAAAGCATTTCCCAGTCCATCCCTTCTCTCTGAGGGACCGGGGACTTTGGTGGCAGTCGGCCATATTACAGGTGGAAAAATACACATTAATACAAAGCAGTTAATACAAATACAGTACAGTGTCATTCCAGCAATCACCACAAGGAAGTGGGGGCGGTTGGGCACTGGTCAGCCTATTACATATGCACCACCGTAATGTGTATGCCCCCAGTAATGTGTATGCCACAGTAACATATATACCCCCCAGTAACATGTATACCCACCAGTAATGTCTATGCCCCCAGTAATGTGTATGCCCCCATTAACATGTATGCTCCCAGTAATGTGTATGGCCCTCGTAATGTGTATGCCCTCAATAACGTGTATGCTCAGTAATGTGTATGCCGCCAGTAATGTGTATGCCCCCAGTAATGTGTATGCCTCTCCAGTAACGAGTATCCCCCAGTAATGTGTAAACCCCCCGTAATGTGTATGCTTAAAGTGATGTGTGTGCCCTAAGTAATGTCTATGCTCCCCAGTGATGTCTATGCCCCTAGTAATGTCTATGCACCCTGTAATGTATAAGCCCCTAGTGATCTCTATGCCATCAGTGTTGTCTTTGCCCCCAGTGATGTATTTGCCTCCAGGGCCTCCTGTAATGTATATGTAAAGACCAGGTGTAGCAATGCATTACCTTCAGGGACTCCACGTGTAGGGACAGTCTAGTCACAGGTAGGTTATCTTCTTTTGGAGTTTCGTGACGCCACTCTCGGTATTGTTGTCAGGGGACCGCCACTGCAGGTTAGGGGACGCCTGGGGCTGTTGGTAGAGGCAGTTAGATGGTGTGGCCCCCCGAGAGTGGGGCTGGCCCCAGGGCCCGGTTTGAGTGTGTGGAACCACAGGTCACAGAATGACTCGCACGCACAATCAGAATGTCTTTCAGGGGTTTTACTCACATCAGGTGGCAGGGTGAGTAACCCGGGCGTAGCTGTGATGCACCAAATAGGGAACCAGGAATTCCTTCAGGCTGACTTGTGAGGGTGGCTACCTACTCGCCTTCCTAGCCCTTGTGTTTTTGTGGTGACCCCGACTTGGAGTCCTGCAGGGGTCACCCGGGGAAGTTGCTGCTGCCTGTTCTCCCCCTTTTCAGCCCGTCTGCTTGTAGCCTGGACCAGGTCACTCCGGCTGCTTGCCTCTTGTGAGCTATGGGCCCTCTCTTTGCTACGTGGCTGCGAACTCTGTGGTGTTATGGTGAGGGCCTGAAGTACCCCCACCGGCAGGTTGAGCAGGCCAACTGAATGGGCCCCTGCTCTGGGAACCTGTAACCCATGCGGGCCTGGTACCTCCCTGGCAGTCCCCGTACTCAGCCACCGCTTTGCCTGCAGCCTCGGGTGGTTTTCAGGTGGCACTACCAGGTGACCGTTCTCCCATCAGTAGCCACTGCACGTGCGTTGTCAGAATCGTGACAGCCTCCAGGGTCTGCTTCTTGCGTCTGCTCTCCCTGAGCTGCACTAACTGACTGGTTCACTACTCCTCCCCTCTTTGCCTGCCAATGCAGCCTAGCAACCAGGCTCTCTACCACACCCCTTGAGTGGAGATGGCGGCCACGCCCCCTCCTGGATTCCCCAGGGGTCCCTACAAAGGTAGATGTGGGAGACCTGGTTACTATGCGCCTGTGTGACCACACCTCGGTCAGCCTTCTGGATTACCTGTTTTGTACTGCCCCCAGCATGGGTGCCGTACTCAGTGGTGTCTGACCAGGTCAGGGGCGCCACATATATACTGTAGCCACCATATCTCCTGTGATGTATATATACAGCAGTTTCAGAGTACACTGCGACCAGCCATGTCTGCTAACATGATGGCCATCGTGCAGTGTGCCGTACACTGCCACATGCCTGGGAGGAGCTGGACGGGAGACAAGCAGGGAAGGTGAATGAGGCTGCTGCTGACTTCCCAATATTAAAAATATCTCTGTGTCTGAGTGTGCATGTATGATGTATATTTATGTATGTCAGTGTAAATGACTGTATATAGATTTATTTTTGTTTATATGTATTTTTGTGAATTTGTTTTCAAATATGTATTGAACAAGTCAAGATCCACAAATAGTTTATATAAGGTACTAAATGTACCTAATGTACCTCTACTAAATTTGTTCTGGACCCGGACTAGATATGAACTTGACCCTGGACACTGGAACCCATATAAGTCAATGGGGACTAAAACTTTGGTGCTGTAAAATGGCTGTAAAATGTTCGGAGTAAACGGTAGGGGGCTGCAGAAGTAAATAAAATGGGGATAAGAAAGCTGCGGAGACACCATCACGTGTTTCTCAACGCTGGCAAGAAACTAGCCAGGTCTTTCACCGGGAAGGAACAACCACGGGAAGGGCAGTCTCCAGTCAAGGAGACCACCTATACCAAACATGGTATCCATCCACAGACAGCCGTTTCGGGGTATTTGCCCCTCATCAGTGTGGAGTAGGAATCTGGCTAGTGGGGGCAATGCCTAGTAAAAGACTACTTAAGCAAGCATTGTTGACCTTAGGGAGATCAACATATCCACTGCGGAGACACCATCACGTGTTTCTCAACGCAGTGATTCTAGAGCATTGCCCCCTGGGAAGTATGCAAATAAGAAAGTCGCGGAGACACCATCACGTGTTTCTCAACGCTGGCAGGAAACTAGCCAGGTCTTTCACCGGGAAGGAACAACCACGGGAAGGGCAGTCTCCAGTCAAGGAGACCACCTATACCAAACATGGTATCCATCCACAGACAGCCGTTTCGGGGTATTTGCCCCTCATCAGTGTGGAGTAGGAATCTGGCTAGTGGGGGCAATGCCTAGTAAAAGACTACTTAAGCAAGCATTGTTGACCTTAGGGAGATCAACATATCCACTGCGGAGACACCATCACGTGTTTCTCAACGCAGTGATTCTAGAGCATTGCCCCCTGGGAAGTATGCAAATAAGAAAGCCGCGGAGACACCATCACGTGTTTCTCAACGCTGGCAGGAAACTAGCCAGGTCTTTCACCGGGAAGGAACAACCACGGGAAGGGCAGTCTCCAGTCAAGGAGACCACCTATACCAAACATGGTATCCATCCACAGACAGCCGTTTCGGGGTATTTGCCCCTCATCAGTGTGGAGTAGGAATCTGGCTAGTGGGGGCAATGCCTAGTAAAAGACTACTTAAGCAAGCATTGTTGACCTTAGGGAGATCAACATATCCACTGCAGAGACACCATCACGTGTTTCTCAACGCAGTGATTCTAGAGCATTGCCCCCTGGGAAGTATGCAAATAAGAAAGCCACGGAGACACCATCACGTGTTTCTCAACGCTGGCAGGAAACTAGCCAGGTCTTTCACCGGGAAGGAACAACCATGGGAAGGGCAGTCTCCAGTCAAGGAGACCACCTATACCAAACATGGTATCCATCCACAGACAGCCGTTTCGGGGTGTTTGCCCCTCATCAGTGTGGAGTAGGAATCTGGCTAGTGGGGGCAATGCCTAGTAAAAGACTACTTAAGCAAGCATTGTTGACCTTAGGGAGATCAACATATCCACTGCGGAGACACCATCACGTGTTTCTCAACGCAGTGATTCTAGAGCATTGCCCCCTGGGAAGTATGCAAATAAGAAAGCCGCGGAGACACCATCACGTGTTTCTCAACGCTGGCAGGAAACTAGCCAGGTCTTTCACCGGGAAGGAACAACCACGGGAAGGGCAGTCTCCAGTCAAGGAGACCACCTATACCAAACATGGTATCCATCCACAGACAGCCGTTTCGGGGTATTTGCCCCTCATCAGTGTGGAGTAGGAATCTGGCTAGTGGGGGCAATGCCTAGTAAAAGACTACTTAAGCAAGCATTGTTGACCTTAGGGAGATCAACATATCCACTGCGGAGACACCATCACGTGTTTGTCAACGCAGTGATTCTAGAGCATTGCCCCCTGGGAAGTATGCAAATAAGAAAGCCGCGGAGACACCATCACGTGTTTCTCAACGCTGGCAGGAAACTAGCCAGGTCTTTCACCGGGAAGGAACAACCACGGGAAGGGCAGTCTCCAGTCAAGGAGACCACCTATACCAAACATGGTATCCATCCACAGACAGCCGTTTCGGGGTATTTGCCCCTCATCAGTGTGGAGTAGGAATCTGGCTAGTGGGGGCAATGCCTAGTAAAAGACTACTTAAGCAAGCATTGTTGACCTTAGGGAGATCAACATATCCACTGCGGAGACACCATCACGTGTTTCTCAACGCAGTGATTCTAGAGCATTGCCCCCTGGGAAGTATGCAAATAAGAAAGCCGCGGAGACACCATCACGTGTTTCTCAACGCTGGCAGGAAACTAGCCAGGTCTTTCACCGGGAAGGAACAACCACGGGAAGGGCAGTCTCCAGTCAAGGAGACCACCTATACCAAACATGGTATCCATCCACAGACAGCCGTTTCGGAGTATTTGCCCCTCATCAGTGTGGAGTAGGAATCTGGCTAGTGGGGGCAATGCCTAGTAAAAGACTACTTAAGCAAGCATTGTTGACCTTAGGGAGATCAACATATCCACTGCGGAGACACCATCACGTGTTTCTCAACGCAGTGATTCTAGAGCATTGCCCCCTGGGAAGTATGCAAATAAGAAAGCCGCGGAGACACCATCACGTGTTTCTCAACGCTGGCAGGAAACTAGCCAGGTCTTTCACCGGGAAGGAACAACCACGGGAAGGGCAGTCTCCAGTCAAGGAGACCACCTATACCAAACATGGTATCCATCCACAGACAGCCGTTTCGGGGTATTTGCCCCTCATCAGTGTGGAGTAGGAATCTGGCTAGTGGGGGCAATGCCTAGTAAAAGACTACTTAAGCAAGCATTGTTGACCTTAGGGAGATCAACATATCCACTGCGGAGACACCATCACGTGTTTCTCAACGCAGTGATTCTAGAGCATTGCCCCCTGGGAAGTATGCAAATAAGAAAGCCGCGGAGACACCATCACGTGTTTCTCAACGCTGGCAGGAAACTAGCCAGGTCTTTCACCGGGAAGGAACAACCACGGGAAGGGCAGTCTCCAGTCAAGGAGACCACCTATACCAAACATGGTATCCATCCACAGACAGCCGTTTCAGGGTATTTGCCCCTCATCAGTGTGGAGTAGGAATCTGGCTAGTGGGGGCAATGCCTAGTAAAAGACTACTTAAGCAAGCATTGTTGACCTTAGGGAGATCAACATATCCACTGCGGAGACACCATCACGTGTTTCTCAACGCAGTGATTCTAGAGCATTGCCCCCTGGGAAGTATGCAAATAAGAAAGCCGCGGAGACACCATCACGTGTTTCTCAACGCTGGCAGGAAACTAGCCAGGTCTTTCACCGGGAAGGAACAACCACGGGAAGGGCAGTCTCCAGTCAAGGAGACCACCTATACCAAACATGGTATCCATCCACAGACAGCCGTTTCGGGGTATTTGCCCCTCATCAGTGTGGAGTAGGAATCTGGCTAGTGGGGGCAATGCCTAGTAAAAGACTACTTAAGCAAGCATTGTTGACCTTAGGGAGATCAACCTATCCACTGCGGAGACACCATCACGTGTTTCTCAACGCAGTGATTCTAGAGCATTGCCCCCTGGGAAGTATGCAATTAAGAAAGCCGCGGAGACACCATCACGTGTTTCTCAACGCTGGCAGGAAACTAGCCAGGTCTTTCACCGGGAAGGAACAACCACGGGAAGGGCAGTCTCCAGTCAAGGAGACCACCTATACCAAACATGGTATCCATCCACAGACAGACAATGCTTGCTTAAGTAGTCTTTTACTCTGCCAGCGTTGAGAAACACGTGATGGTGTCTCCGCGGCTTTCTTATTTGCATACTTCCCAGGGGGCAATGCTCTAGAATCACTGCGTTGAGAAACACATGATGGTGTCTCCGCAGTGGATATGTTGATCTCCCTAAGGTCAACAATGCTTGCTTAAGTAGTCTTTTACTAGGCATTGCCCCCACTAGCCAGATTCCTACTCCACACTGATGAGGGGCAAATACCCCGAAACGGCTGTCTGTGGATGGATACCATGTTTGGTATAGGTGGTCTCCTTGACTGGAGACTGCCCTTCCCGTGGTTGTTCCTTCCCGGTGAAAGACCTGGCTAGTTTCCTGCCAGCGTTGAGAAACACGTGATGGTGTCTCCGTGGCTTTCTTATTTGCATACTTCCCAGGGGGCAATGCTCTAGAATCACTGCGTTGAGAAACACGTGATGGTGTCTCCGCAGTGGATATGTTGATCTCCCTAAGGTCAACAATGCTTGCTTAAGTAGTCTTTTACTAGGCATTGCCCCCACTAGCCAGATTCCTACTCCACACTGATGAGGGGCAAATACCCCGAAACGGCTGTCTGTGGATGGATACCATGTTTGGTATAGGTGGTCTCCTTGACTGGAGACTGCCCTTCCCGTGGTTGTTCCTTCCCGGTGAAAGACCTGGCTAGTTTCCTGCCAGCGTTGAGAAACACGTGATGGTGTCTCCGCGGCTTTCTTATTTGCATACTTCCCAGGGGGCAATGCTCTAGAATCACTGCGTTGAGAAACACGTGATGGTGTCTCCGCAGTGGATACGTTGATCTCCCTAAGGTCAACAATGCTTGCTTAAGTAAATAAAATGGGGAACCTGCAAACAAATGTGGATAGGGAATAAATAAAAAAAAAAACATGGAGTCCCTTTCATACACAGAGTAGGAGATGTCTGTATGTATTGCATGACATACGTGTTCAGACTGACGGATGTCTGACGCACTACAAAAACACCACAAACAAAATGGGGGGGGACACCAGGGTCATGATACAATAGAGTTCCTGGCCGCTAAGGAGAGGGGTGAGGGGGCACCTCCTGAACTCACCTCAAGCTGACTCGTGAGCTCCCTAGTATCCCTATACAGGTTCTTTCAACCTGTCAGTGAGCAGGATCCCTTTGACCCTCAGCTGGCCCTAAACTCACCCTGGAAGGATACAAATGCCAAACTTCACAGCAGCAATTCTAAAGTAGCAGATGGATGGGAACAGGACAATTCCTCAGCAGCTCCTTCCACCAGGCTGGCCAGAGTAGAAAGAATTCTAACAGCAGCAAACTCAATTCAAACAGCAGAAAACTCCAGCATTTAAACCTAAATAGGCGTGGGCTCAAAGTAGCTACTGCTGACCTGCCCTGCTCAGAGCTTCTGGCAAGAAAAAAAGGAAACTTTGTTTAAATGAGAAGTCTACATGGAAATGGGAGGTTCCAGTCCTAAGGCAGTTACTAGTCTGAAAACAGCAGGGAGATGACTATGACAGTACCTGCCCTTTAATGAGTGGCCTCTGGACAATCAAGACTGGTAACATTATCCACCTCAAATGTGAACAGGCTCCTACGGTTACCAATTGGAGACACAATACACAAACTTCACAGCAGCAGACTAAATCTAAAGTAGCAGATGGATGGGCACAAGATAATTCCTCAGCAGCTCCTTCCACCAGGATGGCTAAAGTAGAAATGAATTCCAACAGCAGCAAGGACTGCTGGGAAGGCTCCAGTATTTAACCTAAATGGGCATGGACCCAAAGCAGCTACAGCAGACCTGTCCTGCTCAGAGCTGCTGGCAACAAAAACAGAAATTAACTGATGAGATGCCAAAGGAAATCAAACTTTGTTTAAATGAATAGACTAGATGGAGATGGAAGGCTCCAGTCCTAAGACTGTCACTCAATTCTAAGGTAAAATCTGTATTTAGTGAAGACTTTCCCATTACTGAGAAAAGAGACGACAGTTGTTACTGATGAGACACTAATGTTACTGAAAATACCAGCCCCTAGCTGTCTTCTTTACATTGGTTGGTTATTAAAAAAAGGGGGATCCCATGCTGTTTTATAAAATTATTTAAATAAATCATTTGAAAAAATTGCCTAGGACCCCCTTTATTTTTGATAACAAGAGCAGGTAAAGCAGACAGGTGCATGCTGCAACCCTCAGCTGTCTGCTTTCTATTGGGTGGTTATCAAAAATATGGGGGACCCCACACACATTTTTTAAAATTATTTAAATTATTAAAAAAAACTGCACGAGATGCCCTCTATTGTTCATAACCACCCAAGATAAAGTAGACAGCTGAGGTTTGTACCCCCCAGCTGTCTACTTTACCTTGGCTGGTTATAAAAAATATGGGGGATTCCACATTTTTTTATACTATTTAATAATTAAAAAAATCTTCATGGGTTCCCCTCTATTGTTGATAACCAGCCAATATAAAGTAGACAGCTGAAGGTTGCAGAACGCAGCCGTCTGCTTTACCTGCTCTGGTTACCAAAAATAAAGGGGGTCCTAGGCAATTTTTTCAAATGCTTTATTTAAATAATTTTATAAAACAGCATGGGATCCCCCTTTTTTAAATAACCAACCAAGGTAAAGCAGACAGCTGGGGGCTGGTATTATCAGTAACATTATCAGTATCTCATCAGTAACAACTGCCATCTCCTATCTCAGTAATGGGAAAGTCTTCACTAAATACAGACTTTACAACATAAGTGGGTCTTTTGATAATCACTGATCAATTCTGGGAGAGAAAGAAGCAATTTTATCTGATAAGAATTATTACAAAGTTGCTTATTTTCATATTTTTTATTGAGTTATGAACTAAAATTTAAAACGACGGTTACGCTTTAAGGGTTAAATGGCCACTAATTCTTATTTTCATGTTTAATAAGCGGAAAATCTCTTTCACAAACATAAATCCGGACATTACACAGAGGTAAGCTGCTGGGAAAAGATGTTTTCATTTGCAAATGGAGTCATTCCTTAGACATAGAATTACAATATTCTCACTTGAAATTTCTTCCGTCCGCCAGCACACAATGCACAAGTTGTGGTTAAACTGCGGCTTTCTACATTTTGTCTCTAGACACTTCTGATTGTGGCGGCACACAATTACATCTCGCGGCCATAAAACCTACAGAACATGGCACACAATCGTTTTTAATTTGTAGCAAACACAAATCCTTTTCAGCAAATGATTAGTCATTTACATATGTTTGAAAGCATCGGCTCCTAAGCCACTCCTCGGAGGTTTCCTTCTTGACCGGATTTTAAGACGAACCAGGGCACCTGCACACACAGGTGGATGTACCTCATTTTAATATGAATGTTGGGCTGGCACGTAGCCAGGAGAATCTGGTCTGGTGGGGGGATCCCAGAGGAGGCGTTGGTAAGACGTCTGGAACAACCCTCTACTACTCTCTACAGAAAAGAATATAACCCCCCTCATCAACATCGCAGGTCTGGAAATAATGAAAACCAGAGCTGGATGTTGTATTCTGTGTATATCCATATATCACTATCATTCTTGTCACACGTACTAAATAAATCAGAAAAAAACATGACATGACATAAAAATGGAAACGTAACCGTATACTGTATGTCTATTAATATCACCTAGTAACAAAAAAGAGACAGCTGCACTCTGTAGTTCTAAGACAGTGATGGTGAACCTGTGGCACTCCAGCTGTTGCAAAACTACAATTCCCATCATGTCTTCACAGCCAAAGCTTTTGCTTTGAATGGCCAGGCATGATGGGAATTGTAGTTTTGCAACAGCTGGAGTGCCACAGGTTCGCCATCACTGTTCTAAGATATGTGTAACAATGAATATAGGAATATAGACATGCATTACTACTATTAAAAAACATGTAAAAATTTAGATACATAGCACACAAAAATGACCAGTTTTGTGTGAGCCCAACAGCCAAGTCAAGGCAACCTCTTATTGTTGGGTCCCTATGAAACTAATGCCTCTTTTTGGGCTTAAAAATCCCTCCAATTTATGGGCAAACAGGAACCTGCAAATAAATAATTAAAATCAGATCATGACTCTGTAATCTAAGAAAAAGACTGATGGCACATCCTATCTTTATAATATGAACAGGGGCAGACTGAACATGAAATATAGTAACAAAAAGGAGACAGTTGCACTCTGCAGTGCTAATATATGTGGAACAATGAATATGGGAATATAGACATGCATTATTACTGCTATGGAAAACATGTAAAAAAGGAGATACTTAGCACACAAAAATGGCCCAACAGCCAGCGGCAAGCTGACCAGTTATTGTTAGGTCCCTATCAAACTAATGCCTCTCTTTGGGCTAAACACCCCCCCCCCCTTCAATTTATGGGTGGACAGGAACCTGCAAATAAAGAATTAAAATTGCCAAACGCTGAGGAGCAAGAGTGTTCAATCAGAAAGAACGACCCTATAATCTAAAAAAAAGATGGATGGCACTTCCTACCTTTCTAATGTGAACAGTAATATCACCTAAACCTTTATTATCCATACATATGTTAACTGTCGAGAATTGGACTGCAAGAAACTTCTGACCTTGCACTTCCACCTGACCACGTCTCCGTTTGCTCCCTGTATTTTGAATGTACTCTCCTGGAAAACATGTAGAAAAAAGTTTTGATGGACATCTGTCCATCTTGGCTGTTTTCATGTTTTTTATGTATTTTAAAATGTATTCACTAAAGCCAATTTTTATTTAAGCTGTTGCTGGAATTGTTTTTCTACATGGTTTCTAGCTGCTACCTGGATGTCAGTCCAGGTTCCGAGCACCGCACCCAAATTCAATTATCTGATGAGCTGTATGGTTTTTGTTTTTTTTGTGTTTGTATTTTCTCTCCTGGAACCCTGACCTTTGGCTTCTACCTTAACCTCGCCTCTGTCTGCCGCCCCCCCTCCCACCTGTGTACTGTCGTGTCCTCCTAGTTTATGATCTTGGCTTGTCTGACTACCTCTACATTTATTGCATAGAAGTAGGGTCTATCGCCACCTTGTGACAGTCTTCACATGTAATTAGATCAGTAGTCTGTGGCTGGACTTTGTCCATTGGCCAGATCAGTAAATTTTGGATACTGGATGATAGGCTTAAAAATCTTTAACTTTCTGGGATTCTGAACTGGCTTTTGATTAGCTGAATGCAATATCAACCTTGCGTTGTGATGGACAGATGATGTTGCGCTCTAGAAGGTAAGAGATTTGAAAGCCTCCTGTTCAGCGGCTACAACCTTGAATCGATCTGCCTAAGGCTTGTGTATGACCCGTGTGAGGATTGCATCGCATGGCCAGTACTAGCCGGCTTCTCGCCTAACAGGAGGAGCCTGTTAGGCAAGTTAGGAGAGAAGTCGGCCTCACCGGGCAGTGCGATGCGATCCAGTCACATGCAAGTTTATCTCCAGCCTAGCTCTAGTAAGGAAAACATTCTTTGTGAGGCCTCCATGACAATAGACAATAGAATTCACACAACACACCAAACAGCACTCAGTAGTTCACCAGCAACTGGATCACAATAACACATGGACCAGTATCGCTTAAAGCTATAATTGGCACAAGCAGTTAGTTTCTACCATCATAAAAAGGCAGGAAGAAGCGGTGATAGGTTTCTCATATCATGTGATCCTAGAGGTAACCAGCAGATTAGGAGATCCTAACCTCTACCAACCCGATTACTAATAAGCACATAGGTAGTCAATGCCCGAGGCACCTGTCTGTGCAACTGAGAAGCTACAGAGAAACCACAGTGTGGAGTGTCAAAGTCTATGGTTAATGATGGGTGAATGTATTTGTTACTATTCGCTATTTTTAGAATAGTACGGTATTCAGGCTATTCATTATATTGCGAGTAATGGTGTATTCACTTCGCTATATTCGGATGTCCTGCCCAGCATATTTGCCACCTGATTTGCAGCCACTGAACATGTTGGGCTTCTTAACCAATCACAGTAATGCCACAGCCATCTTGGCTGTAGCATTACTGTGATTGGCTGTCCGCTGCCATTTTGTGCACATTACATTGCCAGCATCTCTCTCCAAGCGCTTCAAACTCACCGATCACGGTGTGGTGCGGCTGTCACACTGCTAACCCCTGTCTCTCTTCTTCTTCCCTACCCGCTCATTAGCCTCATCACATATTCACTTCACCCCCCCCCCTCATTAGGCCCATACATAATCACTGCTTTCCCGGCACACCAGTGGCCGTGATTGGTTTCAGTCAGACCTGCCCCCACGCTGAGTGAAAGCTGTCTGACTGAAACCAATCATAGCCGCCGGTGGGCGGGTCTATATTGTAGCGTAAAATAAATAATTAAAAAAAAAAACAAAACAGCATGCGGTACCCGATTTTGATACCTAGCCAAGGTAAAGCCTCACAGTTGAGGGATGGTATTCTCAGACTGGGGAGACCCTTGTTATTGGGAACCCCCAGCCTAAAAATATCAGTCAGCAGCCGCCCGGAATTGCCGCATCCATTAGATGCGACAGTCCCGGGACTTTACCCGACTCCTTCCGATTGCCCTTGTGCGGTAGCAATCGGGGTAATGAGAGGTTAATAACAGTGCACAGCTGTCGTCAAGCCCAGAATTACTGATGGGAACGGGTCTTCTATGAGACCCCCATCACTAATCCTATAAGTAAAAAGAAATACACATACACCGAGAAAAATCCTTAATTTGGAATAAAATACAAAACCACCCTCTTTCACCACTTTATTAACGTCAAAATACCCAAGTCCGACGTAATCCACATGAGGTCCCACGACGGTCCTTCCTCTGCTACATCCGAGCCTGGAGAGACCGAAAACATGTCTGATCTCTCTAGGCTCTGGGAAACACTGACAAGAAGGACACGGCTGGAAGCAGTGACGTCACTCAGTTCATCGTAGGTCATACCCGGGTTCCCACGGTATGACCTCTGGTGACCTAAAGCACTCTTAAAATGCGGGGCCATGTCCCCCACCCTACCAGTACTTTAACAGTGACAGTACTGGACAACATCATCAGTGATAAAGTGCGGGGCCGTGTCCCACTTCCCGCCAGCACTTCAACACTGATAATGCCGTCCGGAAAGAGGCGTGATCTGCTGTCAGCTGCCTGGGGTGTCTCGGCAGCTCCTCCTGGCAAAGCACACAGAAAAAACAGTGCGTCTTACTAACCGGAAAATTCGGTATATATACTGTATATATGAAATTAGTAAAAGAAATATAATACTAAACACAATAGCAATAAACAACCACAAATAATTTCATCATCCTTTAGTTTCTGAATGATAACGTGCAGTAATTAAGGCGTTACGTCATCAACCATCAATCCAGTGCATAAAAAAATGGCACTTGGCTAATTACCCGATTGTATCTATTGTTATGTGATGTATTTAAATGTCATTATTATCTGTTTTTAGCCTTCCTCATAATATAATCGCTGATAGTTAAACCCAAGGAGCTGCTTACGGAGCAGCGTACGGCTTTGTGTCGTATATATTAATAATGTAAAATATGCAGCTCAACCTATTTCTGCCGATAACTCAAGTGAGCGGCCTTAATTCCTGTTGTCTGGTTTATTTTTGCTCTGGGTCTACACACATAATTTTCAAGAGTTTTTTTCTGCATAACATAAAGCTAAGGTACGCTGTGGATTTGCTGACGGTCGATCGGGGATTATGTTTGCTTTGTTTTTCGTTAAACAAATGTAATGAATAAATCATTGTTGTTCAATGCGCTTTATGAAGTATCAGATGCCTTCACTTCCAAGCGTTGGTGCGCTCCTCTCCTATAAGAGCAGTAACCTATTTTTTCTTTTCATTTCATGTTGATCAGAACAGAAGAGGGAACAGAGAACTTAAGAAACCTTTTAATGTTTGACTATAAAAGGTTTCCCATGATTTATGTCCTATTACTAGGAATTTCCCTTATTTGAACTTGTCAAGCCCCTCCAAAATTTGGCAATTTTTTGTTTCCAATGAATATATATATATATATATATCTTTTTTTAAAACCTATTGTTTTGTGTTTACGGATTCTATGTACAGCGGCTTGCGAAAGTATTCGGCCCTCTTGAAATTTTCAACCTTTTCTCACATTTCAGGCTTCAAACATAAAGATAAAAATGTTAATGTTCTGGTGAAGAATCAACAACAAGTGGACACAATTGTGAAGTTAAATGATATTTATTGCTTATTTTAAACTTGTTTAAAAAATAAATATCTGAAAATTAGGCGTGCAATATTATTCATCCCCTTTACTTTCAGTGCAGCAAACTCACTCCAGAACTTCATTGAGGATCTCTGAATGATCCAATGTTGTCCTAAATGACTGATGATGATAAATATAAGCCCCCTGTGTGTAATCAAGTCTCCGTATAAATGCCCCTGCTCTGTGATAGTCTCAGTGTTCTGTTTAAAGCGCAGATAGCATCATGAAGACCAAGGAACACAACAGGCAGGTCCGTGATACTGTTGTGGAGAAGTTTAAAGCTGAATTTGGTTAGAAAAAGATTTCCAAAATTTTAAACATCCCAAGAAGCACTGTGCAAGCGATCATATTGAAATGGAAGGAGGATCATACCACTGCAAATCTACCAAGACCCGGCCGTCCATCCAAACTTTCATCTCAAACAAGGAGAAGACTAATCAGAGATGCAGCCAAGAGGCCCATGATCGCTCTGGATGATCTGCAGAGATCTACAGCTGAGGTGGGAGAGTTTGTCCATAGGACAACAATCAGTCGTACACTGCACAAATCTGGCCTTTATGGAAGAGTGGCAAGAAGAAAGCCATTTCACAAAGATATCCATAAAAAGTGTTGTTTAAAGTTTGCCACAAGCCACCTGGAGACACCAAACATGTGGAAGAAGGTGCTCTGGTCAGATGAAACCAAAGTCGAACTATTTGGGCACAATGCCAAATGATATGCTTGGCGTAAAAGCAACAGAGCTCATCACCCTGAACACACCATCCCCACAGTCAAACATGGTGGTGGCAGCATCATGGTTTGGGCCTGCTTTTCTTCAGCAGGGACAGGGAAGATGGTTAAAATTGATGGGAAGATGGATGGAGCCAAATACAGGACCATTCTTGAAGAAAACCTATTGGAGTCTGCAAAAGACCTGAGACTGGGACGGAGATTTGTCTTCCAACAAGACAATCATCCCAAACAAAAAGAAATCTACAATGGAATGGTTCACAAATAAACGTATCCAGGTGTTAGAATGGCCAAGTCACAGTCCAGACCTGAACCCAATCGAGAATCTGTGGAAAGAGCTGAAAACTGCTGTTCACAAACGCCTCCATCCACCCTCACTCAGTTCCAGCTGTTTACAAAGGAAGAATGGGTGAGAATTTCAGTCTCTCGATGTGCAAAACTGATAGACACATACCCCAAGAGACTGCAGCTGTAATCGCAGCAAAAGGTGATGCTACAAAGTATTAACGTAAAGGGGATGAATAATATTGCACGCCCCAATTTTCAGTTTTTTATTTTTTACAAAAATTTAAAACAAGCAATAAATATCATTCACCTTCACAATTGTGTCCCACTTGTTGTTGATTCTTCACCATAAAATATAAATTTTTTTATCTGTATGTTTGAAGCCTGAAATGTGGGAAAAGGTTGAAAAATTCAAGGGGGCCGAATACTTTCGCAAGGCACTGTAAATCTATTTATCTCTATGGTCACAGATAGAAATGAGCAGATCCAATGAGAGTTGAATTGCGCAGATTTTACCCAGAAATTTGATTTGTAGCGAATTTGTTCTCTACATATTGAATGTCCCATATTATGTTCTGGGGTCTGGAGAGATCACAGGACATAATGTATGATGAAAAAAAAAAAAAAAAACTAATAGTCAACTCACCACCCACTTCCCCTGCCCCTCGTATGGGCGTCAGCTCCTGGTCTTACATGCTCTGTGACCTCAAACATCTTCATATTGGACCCCCATGACTGGGCCTGGGAGGCCCATGCACATGTGTAGATATGTCCCAAACTGGGTTGCAATCGGAGGTCCCGAATTATAGTCCATACAATATGTTCATGGTGCATGACCATAGAACAAACATTCACAGAAATATCCTTGGCTTAGTTGCCGCCGAAGGTTCTGGCCTACAGTGTGTGCCCTAAGGTGACATCACAATGTATACGCCTGCTTACAACACTCACTCCAGGCCAGGACTTCCACCTGTGACTACCCCCTGGACGTCCTGGGCCTAGTCGTAACTGGAAGTCGCTGACTAACGAGAAGATACCAAATGTTTCAGCATGCCCCAAACCTTAGGGGTACTTCTCACATAACGAGATCGCTGCTGAGTCACAGGTTTTGTGACGTAACAGTGATCTCACCAGCGACCTTGTTATGTGTGACACTAAGCAGCGACCTGGCCCCTGCTGTGAAATCGCTGATCGTTACACACTGTTCTGGTTTATTTTCTTCAAAGCTGATGTCTTAAAAATTATTTTTGTCCTATTTTCCTCCTCTAAATTTGGGGTGCGTCTTATAATCCAGCGCGTCTTATAAAATGAAAAATACGGTATATATTCCCTGCTAGATGTAAATAGTAGTACATACATATTGGTAGTAGAAAGGAAACCTCGCACAATACAAATACTAGTTGTAGGAAAAAGCAAAGCCAAGTTAAAGTTAAGGGATAAGTCAATACAACTTTGGAGCAGTTATCTGTTTTATTGTCCTTGGGATTTTCTTGTTTTAACGCTTTTATTTGTTATTCGGTTTAACTTACAGTACATTATTACGTTTGCAGGTCGCTTCACTTCAGATGGCATATTGTTAGATTGGATCTTTCTAACATATTGAATCACGAGGACAAGCACAGTATAAAACACAGAGAAATGAATTTGAGTAATGTAATTCACAATGTGTGAGTGGCTATCCCAGAAAATTATATTTCTTTATAACATCAATATGTTTGCTAAAATGTAATATATATTTATAGCCTAAAAGGAGCGGGACGTGTGATCTCAATATTCTCCCAGACAATACTATACAATATCAACATTTTTTACCCGGAGCTGATATTGTAATTTTCTTTATCTTGACAGTTACTCTTTCAGCCTCCATATTGAAGAGTTGTTTAAAATAAAGGCAAAAAAAAAGAAAAAAGAAACGAATTGAGCCATCTGAGGCCGGGTTTTAAAAACACTGTCAATAATTTCCCCAAAAAATGACGCTGTCTGTTTAAATAAGGAATCCAGATGCAGCGTGCTTCCCGAGGCGTCTTATTTATCATAGTCTGGAGATATTCATGCGGTTATTATATTAAAAGTCATGACATTCAAGAGTCTAGGGTCATTATTTATCTCATGATGAGGACACAGCTCCATAATCAACATACTCCCAATTGTTCTGGACTGTTTGATCTGTTTTGTTTTTTTCTGTCCTGTATCATAATATCAATTATCTAATATATAAAGCTGAGTGTATGTATGTATGTATGTGCACTGTATATGTAAGTATGTATGTATGTATGTGTGTATCTGTGTGTGTTTGTATGTGTATGTATGTGTATGTATGTGTGTATGTATGTATGTGTGTGTATGTGTGTATGTGTATGTATTTGTGTGTGTGTGTGTATGTATATGTGTGTGTATGTATGTGTGTGTGTGTATGTATGTGTGTATGTGTATGTATGTGTATATGTGGGTATGTGTATGTATGTATGTGTATGTATGTGTGTGTGTATGTGTATGTATGTATGTGTATGTATGTGTATATGTGTATGTATTTGTGTGTGTATGTATGTGTGTGTGTGTGTGTGTATGTATGTTTGTATGTATGTATGTATGTATGTGTGTGTGTGTGTGTGTATGTTCACTAATGGAATCTGCACCGTCCCATTTACAATCACAAAAATAGAGTGTATATATATATATATATATATAGTAGAGAGTGAGAGTGGAAGAGAGTAAAGGGCACTTTACACGCTGCGATATCGGTGCCGATATCGCTAGCGAGTGTACCCACCCCCGTCGGTTGTGCGACAAGGGCAAATCGCTGCCCATGGCGCACATCGCTAACACCCGTCACACGGACTTACCTTCCCACATGGCAGCCGTCCAATAGCAGAGGAGGGGCGGAGATGAGCGGCTGGAACATGCCGCCCACCTCCTTCCTTCCTCATTGTCGGTGGACGCAGGTAAGGAGATGTTCGGCGTTCCTGCGGTGTCACACATAGCGATGTGTGCTGCCGCAGGAACGACGAACAACATTGTACCTGTGCCAGCAGCAACGATATTAAGGAAATGAACGATGTGTCAATGAGCAACGATTTTTCATGTTTTTGCGCCCGTTGATCATCGCTCATTGGTGTCACACGCTGCGATATCGCTAACGGCGCCGGATGTGCGGCACTAACGACGTGACCCCGGCGATATATTGTTAGCGATGTCGCAGTGTGTAAAGCATCCTTAAGAGTGGCAGAGTGGGAGAGTGAGAGAGTGGGAGAGGGAAGGGAAACCCTGTGTCTAGGGAAAGTGAAGATGATGATCCCTGACCAAACCTACTAATGGTCTCTGGGGTCCCTTACCACCGTAGATAGGTTCCGCACCTATGTGTTGAGCCAGATACCTGACTCTATGTATCCCTAGTGCTGGGCCCTAAATAGGGAACAGATGGGATGAGCTCTTCGTCAACCCCACTAAACGCTAGTTTGCAGAAGAGGGACACACAGGTGGCAAATACATGGACTACCGTATTTTTCGGATTATAAGATGCACTTTTCCTCACAAAAACTTGGGAGGAAAATGAGGGGTGCCTCTTAAAATCCAAATATAGCTTACCGGGAGGGAAGGGGGGGCTGTCTGTGCGGCGACTGGGTGCATGCGGGCGGCCAGGTGCCTGTGGCTGCGTGACGGCAGCTGGGTGCCTGTGGCTGCGTGCGGGCAGCCGGATGTCTGTCTGTGCCGGCTGCTTCTCTGTCCTGGAGGCCGGCTGCCTCTCTGTGCATGCGTGCCTGCGTGCCTGCGTCCGGGCGGCCTGCTGCCACTGTGTGTGGGTGGGCGGCTGTGCGGCAGGTGTCCCAGTGTGTCCGTGGTCCCAGTTTCAAATGATGGCGCCCGGGAGTCTATGCGTGCGCAAATGGAGCCCTTGAATGAGAGCTCCATCTGCGCATGCGCCGCTTCGGGTGCCATCATTTGAAGCAGGACCGCGGACAGACTGGAACACTCACCGCACCGGCCTGCTCCACCACTCACCCACTGCCGCTGCTGCCACCATGGACCCGCCGAGGCTGACGCCACTGACCCGCCGCGGCTGCTGCCACTGCCGCCACGGACCCACCGCGTCTGCCAGCACAACCCCTGCCTCCTGTGACCCCGCTTCACCACCTTTGCTGCCCCCCTGCGGTAAGACAACACCGGATTATAAGACGGACCCCATTTTTATTTTTTTTACCTTTTTTATCTCTAAATTTGGGGTGCATCTTATAATCCTGTGCGTCTTATAAAACGAAATATACAGTATTTATCATTAGATGACTCAGGTAGAAGTTCAGCAAAGTTTCAGCAACAATACTACAGATAAGTGCAAGCGACCTGCTTGCACCTAGGGCTTGAAGGAACTAGAAAATATCACCAGCACCAGTTCAAAAGAAGGGGTATTTAAATACTAAGAGAATACTGATGATCAACAGCTGGGTAGAAGTCGAGCTCCTGCTGGGTCCAAAATGGAGTGAGATGAATCCAGCAGGAAAGCTACCTATACCAATGAATACTGACAACAGGAACAATGGAAAGTCAGGGAGCATTCTGCGCAGCCAAACGCTGTGACCGTCTATTGCCAGAAACCACATGACTGTCTATCACACCTAACACACCCGTGACACATCCACAGCGAATGCTCATATAGTTCAAGCCATAGTGTGCTGCCCATATAATGCTAACAAGAATGTTGTTTTCTATACAGTGCCATCCACAATGCATGGTCATATAGTGCCTACCATGCTTTGCTAACCATAGCATTTCCTTTTAATGTATCCATAGTGCATGCTCATATACTGTCAGCCAGTCATTATATTCTCCTTATATATTGCTAACTGCAGTGTTTCCTTTTATGTAGTGCCATCCACAGTGCATGATCATGTAGTGGCAGCCATAGTGTGCTCCCTATATAATGCTAAGCATAGCATTACCTTCTATATAGTGCCATCCACAGTGCATGATCATGCAGTGCCAACCATAGTGTGCTCCCCATATAATGCTAAGCATAGCAATACCTTCTATATAGTGCCATCCACAGTGCATGATCATGTAGTGCCAACCATAGTGTGCTCCCCATATAATGCTGACTATAGCATTACCTTCTATATAGTGCCATCCACAGTGCATGATCATGTAGTGCCAACCATAGTGTGCTCCCCATATAATGCTAAGCATAGCATTACCTTCTATATAGTGCCATCCACAGTGCATGATCATGCAGTGCCAACCATAGTGTGCTCCCCATATAATGCTAAGCATAGCATTACCTTCTATATAGTGCCATCCACAGTGCATGATCATGTAGTGCCAACCATAGTGTGCTCCCCATATAATGCTAAGCATAGCATTACCTTCTATATAGTGCCATCCACAGTGCATGATCATGTAGTGCCAACCATAGTGTGCTCCCCATATAATGCTAAGCATAGCAATACCTTCTATATAGTGCCATCTACAGTGCATGATCATGTAGTGCCAACCATAGTGTGCTCCCCATATAATGCTAAGCATAGCAATACCTTCTATATAGTGCCATCTACAGTGCATGATCATGTAGTGCCAACCATAGTGTGCTCCCCATATAATGCTAAGCATAGCATTACCTTCTATATAGTGCCATCCACAGTGCATGATCATGTAGTGCCAACCATAGTGTGCTCCCCATATAATGCTAAGCATAGCAATACCTTCTATATAGTGCCATCTACAGTGAATGCACATATAGTGGCAGCCATAGTGTGCTCCCCATATAATGCTAAGCATAGCAATACCTTCTATATAGTGCCATCTACAGTGAATGCACATATAGTGGCAGCCATAGTGTGCTCCCCATATAATGCTAAGCATAGCAATACCTTCTATATAGTGCCATCTACAGTGCATGATCATGTAGTGCCAACCATAGTGTGCTCCCCATATAATGCTAAGCATAGCAATACCTTCTATATAGTGCCATCTACAGTGCATGATCATGTAGTGCCAACCATAGTGTGCTCCCCATATAATGCTAAGCATAGCATTACCTTCTATATAGTGCCATCCACAGTGCATGATCATGTAGTGCCAACCATAGTGTGCTCCCCATATAATGCTGACTATAGCATTATCTTCTATGTAGTGCGCTCTACAGTGAATGCACATATAGTGGCAACCATAGTGTGCTCCCTATATAATGCTAAGCATAGCATTACCTTCTATATAGTGCCATCTACAGTGCATGATCATGTAGTGCCAACCATAGTGTGCTCCCCATATAATGCTGACTATAGCATTATCTTCTATGTAGTGCGCTCTACAGTGAATGCACATATAGTGGCAGCCATAGTGTGCTCCCTATATAATGCTAAGCATAGCATTACCTTCTATATAGTGCCATCTACAGTGAATGCACATATAGTGGCAGCCATAGTGTGCTCCCTATATAATGCTAAGCATAGCATTATCTTCTATGTAGTGCGCTCTACAGTGAATGCACATATAGTGGCAGCCATAGTGTGCTCCCTATATAATGCTAAGCATAGCATTACCTTCTATATAGTGCCATCTACAGTGAATGCACATATAGTGGCAGCCATAGTGTGCTCCCTATATAATGCTAAGCATAGCATTATCTTCTATGTAGTGCGCTCTACAGTGAATGCACATATAGTGGCAGCCATAGTGTGCTCCCTATATAATGCTAAGCATAGCATTATCTTCTATGTAGTGCGCTCTACAGTGAATGCACATATAGTGGCAGCCATAGTGTGCTCCTTATATAATGCTAAGCATAGCATTACCTTCTATATAGTGCCATCTATAGTGAATGCGCATATAGTGGCAGCCATAGTGTGCTCCCCATATAATGCTGACCATAGCATTACCTTCTATGTAGTGCCCTCTACAGTGAATGCACATATAGTGGCAGCCATAGTGTGCTCCCTATATAATGCTAAGCATAGCATTACCTTCTATATAGTGCCATCTATAGTGAATGCGCATATAGTGGCAGCCATAGTGTGCTCCCCATATAATGCTGACCATAGCATTACCTTCTATGTAGTGCCCTCTACAGTGAATGCACATATAGTGGCAGCCATAGTGTGCTCCCTATATAATGCTAAGCATAGCATTACCTTCTATATAGTGCCATCTACAGTGCATGCTCATATAGTGACAGCCATAGTGTGGTCTCCATATAATGCTGACCATAGTCCTCTCTTCTATATAGTGCCATCTACAGTGAATGCACATATAGTGGCAGCCATAGTGTGCTCCCTGTATAATGCTGACCACAATATTCCCTTTTCATGTAGTGCCATCGACATAACATGCTCCTAATGTTAGCCACAGTATGCCCTCTCTATAAAGCCATCTACAGTGCATGCTCATACATTGCCAGACACAGCGTGACTCCACGATACAATGCTAACCATAGCTGCCCTCAAGGGCGGACATATCATTGGTGCAACCAGGGGCCCAAGAGGTAATGTGGCCCCATTTCCACCTCCAAAACAGGTGGAATTTGGCTTTTTGATCAACTATTGGACTGAAAAGGGCCCATATATTGTTCTTGCACAGGGGCCCTTTTCTGTATGTGTCCGCCAATGGCTGGTCTCATATAGCACCCTCCAGAATGACAACTAAGCCCCCTAAAAAGACGGCTAGATATCTCCTTAATATTGTACTTGCTGACTAATTATACATAAATATCTTAATAAATTATGTAGTGATGGAATTTTTTTTTATTTTTTAAGTAAAATTCATAAAGCCCTAATTTATAAAACGAGATAGTCCGGCTGACAAGACGCTTCCATTTCTGAGGGTCATATTAAAGGAACGGATCACAGTTGTAAACTTCCTACCGGAACGAGTTTCCAGCACCTGTGTCTGCTCACAACAAAGTAACCGGCTAAAATATTGCGCTTGATAAACCTATAAATCTTGTCTGGTTAATGAAGGGAATTTTTTAGATTGCGGGAAGTATTGGGCACTTATCTTACTCCATAAGATTAAATACTGTCTGGGCAGAATGCATGGCTCGGCATTTTCCTTTTGTACACATTGCTCAAGAACACATTTTCCATTAAATAATAATCACCTTAATTAATTGACTGGTAAGTTTATCTCCCTCATCTGGTTACAGTCATTTATCAGAGGCATGGAAATGAGGGCCACGGGTAAGGCTGGAAGTGTAAAGTAAGCAAAACTGCGTGCCCGATCTCCGAGCTAACGAGGGACGGGGCAAACTCATTTTGCTATTCACTAAGCTGGCAATGCTGGGGATGTGCTAGAAATATATTGTAGACTTATAGTGCTGTGCAAAAGTTTTAGGCAGGTGGGGAAAAAAAGCTGCAATGGAATAGTTTTTCTTTTCTTTTAACAATTAACAAAATGCAAAATGAATGAACAAATGAGAAATCTAAATCCCATCAGTATTTGCTGTGACCGCCTTTTGCCTTCACAAGAGTGTGAGCAAAATCCATGCCTTCTATGCCTTTGGAACTCCAAATTAATAAGATTTGTTTTACAAACGCTTAGAGAAATCAATACTACACAGTCTAGCATGGTGTCATGAAAGTTACTGCTTTATTACATCATGTGACCAGTTTATATAGTACCTCAAACAAAGAAATTACCATGCACCAATTAGAGCCACAGGGATGTGCAGAAATGTGAAATCTCCCTGCACATCAGTGTTAGCTGAACCTTACGGCATAATTCAGTCATAAGACAAGATGGTTTCTATACAATACAAAATGGCTTGTATTCTCTCACAACAGCGGCAATTCTTCTAGGCACTTACACACAATTTTTGAAGGCAGTCAGCAGGGAGGTTATTCCAAACATCTTGGAGAACTAACCTCAGATGTTCTGTGTAGGAGGCTTGTGTGGATCCTTCTATCTCTTCATATCATCCCTGGCAGAATGGATGATGTTCCTGCCTGCTTTGAAATCAGTGGTAATCTATAGAGTTCATTAATATGGGGGATTACATAGCGTCTCTAGTCCTCTAGTAATAATCTACTACTGGTAAAACTGTGATTTTTCCAGTTTTTGAAGGAAGTCGGCAGGGAGGTTGTTTCAAACATCTTGGAGAATTAACCACAGATATTCTGTGGATGAGACTTGTGCAAATTCTTATGTCTCTTCATGTCATCTCAGACAGACTGGATGATACCCTGTCTGCTTTGAAATCAGTGATGATCTACAGAGCTCATTAATATGGGGGACTATATAGCAGCTCTAGTAATAATCTACTACTGGTAAAACTGTGATTTCTTTCACAACAGCGGCAATTCTTCTAGGCACTTACACACAATTTTTGAGGTAGTCAGCAGGAAGGTTGTTCCAAACATCTTGAAGAACTAACCCCAGATCTTCTGGGTATGAGGCTTGTGCAATTCCTTCTGTTTCTTCATGTCATCCCATAATGTTCCTGTCTGCTTTGAAATCAGTGGTGATCTACAGAGCTCATTAATATGGGGGACTATATAGCAGCTCTAGTCCTCTAGTAATAATCTACTACTGGTAAAACTGTGATTTTTTTTTCAAAACTACAGCAAGCAGCTCAATAAGTGACACATCGCTGGTATCAGTTTCTCTGTCTCAACATTATGCTGCTCTCAGATTAAAAGGCCAAAACCTGGTGACAGATTCCCTTTAACTAATGATGAGCGCGTTTCTAAATACTCGGATTCGCGATCCTCATAACGAGTACTGTCTAATACTCACGTATGCATTCTGAATAGAATGTCAATGGGGAATACTCACAATGTAATGAGTAACCCAAATGCCGTACTATTTGCTACTCGCATGAAAAGTATGGCATTCAGTTTCTCGTTACAATTATTATTATTTATTATTATAGCGCCATTTATTCCATGGCGCTTTACATGTGAAAGGGGTATACGCACATAAATCATTAACAGTACAAAACAGACTGGTATAGGAGGAGAGAGGACCCTGCCCGCGAGGGCTCACAGTCTACAGGGAATGGGTGAGGATACAATAGGTGAGGACAGAGCTGGTTGCGCAGTGGTCTACTGGACTGAGGGCTATTGCAGGTTGTAGGCTTGTTGGAAGAGGTGGGTCTTGAGGTTCCTCTTGAAGCTTTCCACGGTAGGGGAGAGTCTGATGTGCTGAGGTAGAGCATTCCAGAGTATGGGGGAGGCACAGGAGAAATCTTGTACGCGATTGTGGGAAGAGGAGATAAGAGAGGAGCAGAGAAGGATATCTTGTGAGGATCTGAGGTTGCGTGCAGGTAGGTACCGGGAGACTAGGTCACAGATGTAAGGAGGAGACAGGTTGTGCATGGCTTTGTATGTCATGGTTAATGTTTTGAACTGGAGTCTTTGGGCGATGGACAGCCAGTGAAGGGATTGGCAGAGTGACGAGGCTGGAGAGTATCGAGGGGAGAGGTGGATTAAGCGGGCCGCAGAGTTTAGGATAGATTGGAGGGGTGCAAGAGTGTTGGAAGGGAGGTCAGAGAGCAGGAGGTTGCAGTAGTCGAGGCGGGAGATGATGAGGGCATGCACTAATGTTTTTGCTGATTCTTGGTTAAGGAAAGCACGGATCCGAGAGATATTTTTGAGTTGTAATCGGCATGAGTTGAAGAGGGCTTGGATGTGTGGCTTGAAGGATAGAGCAGAGTCGAGGGTTACTCCAAGGCAACAAGCTTGTGAGACTGGGGAGAGTGAGCAACCATCAAGTTTGATGGAAAGGCTTGTTGGAGGAGATGAGTGAGGAGGAGGAAAGACAATGAGCTCTGTTTTGTCCATGTTAAGTTTTAGGAATCGCGCAGAGAAGAAGGATGAAATAGCAGACAGACATTGTGGGATGTTACAATGTGAGTATTACCCATTGACTTGCATTGCACATGCTATTCAGAATACATACGCGTGTATTAGACAGTACTCGTTATGAGTATCGCGAATCCGAGTATTTCGAAACGCGCTCATCATTACCTTTAACATTTTTGTTCTGTCACTTCTTAATTTCCTTTTTTGGAAGAAGGTGACAACCAGGTTGTCATATTTTCTTAGGTTTCTCATTAGTGATGAGCATGTATGCTTACCACTGGTCCATACTTGATCGAGCAGTAGGGTGCTCGGGTACGCTCGTTACTCGATTGAGTATTGCGGTTCCTCAAGCGCCATGCTCAACTCACCGTCTGCCATGTTTTGCGGCTGTTAGACAGCCAATAAACATGTGGGGATTGTCTGCTGTACAAGGTAATGCTGTAGCCATGTTGGCACCCCTCTAGAAGCCAGAACAGTGCAAACAGGTGGTCAGTTGGATGGCAGGTAATGCTTTTAGTATGTTTTCCAGCACCACCCTATCTTTCATACAGTCAAGTCTCACTAGCCAAGAGTCTGGACCACATAAACCTTACCCTGGTCCTCCTTCATACAACCATGGCGGGTACCAGGAAACAAGTGATTGCTACTCCACTGCAAGGATGCTTTCGCTATAGTCCATTCTTCTACTGAGTCAATAAATCAGACAGATATACTTTCATCAAACAGCAGAACTTTATTTGATTTTGTTACAGGGATACTTTTGACTCGCATAACACGGGCACCGCTTCTGACCCCGAAGGGGTTCCCTCCAGACTTTGTTCCATGACAGAATTTACCGGCTGACCGCTGAGCATCTATTAGGCAAGTTGTGGAGACACGGGGCTCAGTGGGTGCTCTCGTCCACTAAAACCCGCCGCCTTTAGAAAGAAAGCGTGGCTCAGGGCTCATCCCAACTGAACGCCAGCCTCCCTAACCGTGGGCGTAACACTACTCAGACAACACAGGATGAGGGAACCACAATAATTAGACTTTATTGGATCCCCAAACAATTAACAGCACATAACACATAACCAGCAAAACACACAAATGTAACAGGCAACAGAGTCTCACCCTTCCGCTGGCTCACCAGGGATTTAGGATGTCCATGCCTCACAGGTTCCAGGGCTACTTACTCCAATCCAGCAGTACCCCACTTTCGGCGGGCACCCACCGTGACTGGAATAACGCCAGATTTAGGAAGCTGACTGAGGTCTGCAAAGTCTGTAACAGGTGACTGAACTGTCCCAACCTGAGTGTCCTCCTTAGGTATTCCTGGTATGATGATACAATCCTGGCAGCCGGAGTCGAAATCCCTAGGCTGTGAATATGGTCTCCAACCAGAACCGGAGTCCCTAGATTGAAGCCATAAGATATCCTGATCCTCTAGTCAGCTCCGAAGAGCTTAGACTGGATCCATCAGCATCCATCAACCCCCTGGTGGCTTAAATAAGTCCCTTTTATAGCCACAGCCTTCCACTTAGATGCACTGCGTCCTCATCGATTGGTTGGACAAGAGCGCCTCTCCCATTGGATGAATCTCAAGCTGCATGGACAATGTTCATCCAAATGATGTCTACAGAAAGACTGAAGATATCTACATGGAGTCTGCAAGTCACAGACTCAACAATGGCTACTAAGGTAATCACATTAGCAATACACAACTACAATACAATGGTTACTGGAAAAGTCTGGAGAACAATACGTCTGGCTTTCAGTGGCCAACACAATTACATTGAGTCAACAAGAGTCTTGTAAAAACAATGAGGGACTTATCCCCCGTCTATAGACAATCTATCATGCTGTCTGTCTGAATTTTAAGAAACTTTAACCCATGAGAGTCCATGTCATCACACAAGTCTCTTACTAAATGGCTACCTAGTAGTTATAGCCGGTGTCGGTGGCTTAGGAACTGCTTTTGCTGCCCGGTGCGGTTGTCAAATTTGCCGCCCCCCTCTGTTGGCCATCGATAATCCAGAATATATATAACTTGGGTATCTTGGGTATTGGGTAATGGATGGAGTGGGGCAGCGGCTGATGGGGAGAGCGGTGGTGGATGGAGGGGGGCAGCGGCTGATGGGGAGAGCAGTGGTGGATGCGGGTGGGCAGCGGCTGATGGGGAGAGCAGTGGCATATGAAGGGGGCAGCGGCTGATGGGGAGAGCAGTGGCGGAAGGAGGGGGGCAGCAAATGGAGGAGGGCGGTGGCAGATCGGAGGCAGTAGCGGCGGTGGATCAGGGGCGGTGACTATTGCTGCTGCGGTGGCAGCGTGACTGAAAGGGGGCAGTGGCAGGGGCAGCGGTGGATCGGGGGCTGATCGGGGGCAGTGGTGGATAGGAGGCACTTACCAAATGGCACTTGCAGGGATCACTCTCCTCAGCTTTCACGGATGAAGTGAAGCTGAGGGGAGTGGTCACCTACAGGTCACTGGCCCCAGATCCAAGGTGATTGGAGAGATTGGTCACAAGGCCGATCTCTCCAATCAGAGCTGGGGGCGGGAGAAACAAAGTTTACCCAGCTCCAGCTAGTGATCAGTACTATAGCTACACTGATCATGGCCGGATTTCAATGTTTCAGCTATTTTCAATGGCTGAAATATCACAGTGGCTGTGATTGGCTGACGAACGCTGCTCAGCCAATTACAGCCTCCGTAGGTCTGGGGGGGAGACACCACCCCTCCTAAGGTCAGGCAGAGGTCCCCTCCTCCCTGAATCTAAGGTTTTTGCACACCGATCGCAGCCACCGAGGCTCCGGGCCGCAATTTCTCCATGACGTACTGGATACGTCATGGGTCGTTAAGTACCAGGTCACCATGACGTACCCAGTATGTCATGGGTCGTTAAGAGGTTAATCAACAAATATTATTTCTTCTATATTTTTTTATTTTTTATTTTTTACCCCCAAAATACCGCCCCCTCCGCCCCCCCTTTTCTACGCCTCTGGGCGAGTGTCTATCCCGTCTAGCATACTGACACCCGCAATCCTCGTGGCTGTGACAGTGCTGGTGAAGCCACTGTTGTTCAAGAGCCTACTTCACCTCTACCAGTATAACAGCGCTGGTTACGCATACCGTTATCCTTACCTTTACTTTATTAGGCGGCAGCACTGGTTAAGCGAGTTGTTGGTCTGAACCTTATTATCTGTAGCAGGTGCTACTGCATAGATGTGCCTGGTGTGACTCTGCTACATCCGTACTTCTGTTTCTTAATTGGCGCTCTTTCTTACCTGTGGTGGTTGCCTGACCCCACGGTTGTTCGTAGAAGAGTGAGTGTGCAAATCACACTGACCGTTTTGCGCCTTCTAAATTTGAACTCAATTATACTGAAGTCTGTAGTTGTCCGTCCAGCTCTCTGGACTCTTAGCAGCTATATCCATCCATACCACGGTCAACCCCAGGTTCTGCTTAGAATTGCATGTACCATCCTTCCTCTAAGCTGCCAACCCTTAACTCTTTATGTATTGTCCAGCTAAACCAAATTAAACTTCCATGGGTTTGTTCATCACTAGTCAGGTGCCAGTGGATAGAAAATAAAATTTGCCTAGACAACCCAGCAAGATATATAATGTTCAGTCCTGGTAATTGGTGGAGGTCATAGAATTCAGAATACAATGATCTAGCACTGAATAGGTGGTAACTGTTTTAGGCTAGAATATCTCTTGAAGACTTATTATAACCAGTTATGGCAATCATTACTGGCCCCAGCTCTGGCTGGAATACTCTTCGGGACTTGAAGTGTCCTGTTTTATCAATTTTTGGGGGACTACCACTGATTTACCAATTCTGACCTATTTGGTGGACAAATAGTAATTTGTTTTGGCCAGAATACCCCTTCCAGACATTGTGACTAGGGATGATCGAATACTTTGATTATTCGGCTTCACGAATATTTCCCGAATACCTGCCCGCTATTTGACTATTCGATACACAATGCAAATCTATGGGAAGCCCGAATAGTTCCGAATAGTTGTTATTCGGGTTTCCCATAGACTTAAGGGGGCTTTACACGCTATGATATCGTTAATGTTTTGTCGTCGGGGTCAAGTTGCTAGTGACGCACATCCGGCGTCATTAACGATATCGCAGCGTGTGACACTGACCAGCGACCTTAAGCGACCTCAAAAATGGTGAAAATCGTCCACCATGGAGAGGTCGTCCCAAGCTCAAAAATCGGTACGGGTTGTTTATCCAGGTGGTTCATCGCTCATGCGGCAGCACACATTGCTATGTGTGACACCGCAGGAGCGAGGAACGTCTCCTTACCTGCCGCCGGCCACAATGCGGAAGGAAGGAGGTGGGCGGGATGTTACGTCCTGCTCATCTCCGCCCCTCTGCTTTGATTGGCCGGCTGCTTAGTGACATTGCGGTGATGTCGCTGTGATGCCGAACGTCCCTCCCCCTTGAAGAAGGGATTGTTCGGCAGTCACAGCGACGCCGCCGACCAGGTAAGTATGTGTGACGCTGCCGTAGCGATAATGTTTGCTACGGCAGCGATCACAAACAATCGCATGCGCGACGGGGGCGGGTACTTACACGCTCGCTATCGCTACAAATTGCTAGCGATATTGCTACCGTGTAAAGACCCCTTTACATTGCGCATCGAATATTCGCGAATCGTCGAATAGCGGCGAGGTATTCGGAAATTATTCGCAAAGCCGGATAATCGAAGTATTCGATCATCCCTAGTTGTGACCATTTATGGTGAGTTTTGGTGATGGCAGCAGTCATAACCCTTCCATCTACCAGGTGATAGACAATTGTTTCTGGCTGAAGTTGCTCAGTAGCCTCAGATGTCAGGACTTTTATGATGCCCCTTAGTAAGAGATGTCAATTTGTCTTTGGGGTTTACTCGCCCCACAAGTGAGAACTGTAGAACCTTGGACCACACCAAGGTTAGTTAGCTTGCACAGACCGGTGACACATCGGTCATTGTCCTACGACTTCCCTCATTCTCCAAGCTCATTGTTCATTGCATTAGTCTGACAGTGACAGAAAAGCTCTTGTAACAAGCAACATAAAAGCTCGTTGAATGGAGCCCTGGTAGAAAATCTATTGGTAATAAGATAAAACGAGGCTGATTAATGATCACACCTGAGACAAGTGGCACTTTAACCAACTTTAACTGTTGATGTATGATGACATAATGTCCCTTCCAATTAATGACATGGATATAAAACACCTGCATTTAACAGAACAGCTGCACGTTTTATGGTTTGCTGCACAGATTCCAATTACATTGAAAGGACCACCTACAAGTTTATTTTCTAATATTTTGTTATGTATTTTTGAATTAATAAATTGAATGTGGATAATTATGTTCATTAATAACTAGTAAGAGCGAGGACTTGATACCGCCGCTAATCCCAAGTCATTTGCATGATTTTTTATTGCCGGGAAGACATAAAGGGAAGACGAGAGCAGCGAGAAGCGAAGATTAAAGGGCATGTATGTGAGAAGGAAAAGGCACTAGAATGTTTTACGGACACTCTTGTCTGTGGGCTGCGTTTAATAAAGGGTGCTTACACGCTGCGATATCGGTAACGCTATATCGTCGGGGTCACGTCGTTAGTGAAGCACATCCGGCGCCGTTACCAACATCACAGCGTGTGACACCAAGGAGCGACGATCAACGAGCACAAAAACGTGAAAAATCGTTGCTCATTGACACGTCGCTCCTTTCCTTAATATCGTTGCTGCTGCAGGTACGATGTTGTTCGTCGTTGCTGCGGCAGCACACATCGCTATGTGTGACACCGCAGGAGCGACGAACATCTCCTTACCTGCGTCCACCGGCAATGAGGAAGGAAGGAGGTGGGCGGGATGTTCCGGCCGCTCATCTTCGTCCCTCCTCTGCTATTGGACGGCTGCCGTGTGACGTCGCTATGACGCCGCACGAACCGCCCCCTTAGAAAGGAGGCGGATCGCCGACCAGAGCGACGTCGCAGGGAAGGTAAGTCCGTGTGACGGGTGTTAGCGATGTTGTGCGCCACGAGCAGCGATTTGCCCATGTCGCACAACCGACGGGGGCGGGTACGCTCACTAGCGATATCGATACCGATATTGCAGCGTGTAAAGTACCCTTAAGGCTAAGCTGGAAGATCATACATGGTCACATCTTAGGATATAAGTTCACCTTGGGTCCTACGCAAATATCATGAAAATGGGCTTTTTGAAGATGCAGCACTGGTTGATCACTTTCTTCTTCAATAAAAGGTCCACCTGTACATCCAATGGCCTTCTATTGGTCCAAAGGATGAAAAACCACTCAACTATGGGATAAGTCTTCGTTACACCTCGTGGCTCTCCTGTGGCAAGGAATGAGACAGTCTCCTTGCCTGCCACGAGCGCTCCTGCTCCGCAGCGCCGAAGGTCTGCCAGACTGCGCAGAGTGCAGGAGAAACCTCCTCAGAGAGGCAGCACAAGGGTGACACCTAGTGGTACTCCTGTTGCAAGAAATGAGGCGGTCTCCCATTCCTTGCCTGCCACAGCTCCTCCTGCTCAGCAGCCTCGAAGGTCTGTGAGGTTGCGCAATGTGCAGAGATTTGCTGCTCAGGGAAGCAGTGAGACTCCCGTTATCTCTACACATTGTGAGACCGAGGATCCCGCCTCTATTTCCCAGAGGCAGGAGGGTGAGCATGTGCTAAGCTTGGTGGATCCCGATTCGCTCACTGACGTCACACGGCTTGATGACAAGGCTGGTGACGTGGTGAATCCTGACTGGCCAGGCTGGGATGTCGTGGATCCTGATTGGGTCAAGTCCGTCATCTCCGCCTCGCGCCCGCCCTTGGCTGGAGCTACACCTCCTTAAAAGCTCCTCCTGCCATCATGGCGGCGCGCGACCGTCCTTCTATGTTTGGATGTCTGGCAGCGTGCTGCCACGTCACTGCTCAGGCATTATCTTCTTCTGTGGGCTTGGCCCTTGCTGCTTAGGCAGCACCTGGTTTGCAGGTCGTGTCCCTGCCTTGCTGCTCCGGCAGTAGCTCCTTCTACAGGCCGTGTTCCTGTCCCAGGTGAGCTCCTCGAGTCTCCACTGGACTCACCTGGTTATTGAAAGCACACGTGCGTGGGCACCTCTGTGCTACCCTCGTGCCATATTCTCGTGACTTCCACTGGCACACGTGCGTGGGCACCTCTGTGCTTCCCCGTGCAACAGGTACACCGAGCCGTGTGATCCCTGCCACACAACCCACACGGGTTAGGGCAGACCGGTGTACATAGATCCTCTGTGACATTCCAGACGATCGCTAGCAGCAACCCGCTCACTCTTCACCCACCATAGCAGCGGTCCCTTACACCGCACAGTGGACCTTGACCGGCGGAAGCTGTCCATTCCCCATCTTGGCACGCTTCCCCGGGTCCCCCTCGTAACATTACGGTCGCGCCAAAGGTCTGGCTATGGCTGAAGAGCAGCAGCAGTTGCTGCGTTATGTGCAGCAGTTGGAATCACGTTTGGCAGCAGTGGAGCAGTCTTCCTCCGACAAGACTGCTCTGACGACAGTCGCCACCCAGGCGGCTACCCAGGCTGTGCTATTGGGCGGAAGGTCTCCTCGCCTTGCGCTTCCAGAGTGCTTTAGCGGGGACAGCTCCGAGTGCCGTGGGTTTATAAACCAAGTTACCACCTACTTAGAGCTGTCCGCGACTCTTTACGCTACCGAGAAGGCGAAGGTAGCCTTCGTCCAGTCCCTGCTCACAGGGAGAGCGCTGAAGTGGTCCACGCCGTTGTGGGAGCGCGGAGATCGGGTGGTGAATAACTTAGCATCTTATCTTGGGGCCATGAGAATGGTGTTCCTCGGGCCTCAAGTCACCCACGACTCCACGCTGCGCCTCCTACGACTTCGGCAAGGGTCCGCTTCAGTCGGGGACTTTGCCGTACACTTTAGGACACTTGCCGCAGAGCTGGACTGGCCCGATAAGGTCCTTGTCCCTGTGTTCTGGGAGGGCCTGGCAGGGTTCGTCAAAGACGCACTGGCCACGCGTGAGGTGCCTGCTACTTTAGAGTCCTTGATTGTGGTTGCCTCTCGCATAGACATCCGCCAGGCGGAGCGGAGGCTCGAGGTCTCTTCAGCACCCACGTCCTCACGGCCTAAAAAGCGTCTGGCTCCCGTAGTCCACCAGACAGGTCTCCCAGCCAGCTCTGTAGGCGACTCCGTGGAGTCAATGGAGGTGTCCAAAGCGGTCTCCTCTACCCCAGGTTCTCGGTCTGGTGTCATCTGCTTTTCCTGTGGGCAGAGGGGACACATAGCTACCCGATGTCCCAAACCGTCGGGAAAAGACAGCGTCTAGTTTCCATCAGAGGGGGGTTACTAGACGCTGCTTCTCCCTCTAGGTTGACTATCAGCGCCCAGTTGCAGTTTGGCACTACTCTCTTCTCTGCTCTGGCCTGCCTGGACTCAGGCGCTGATAGCAATTTCATTTCGACCTCCCTGGCAACCCGATACTCAGTTCCCCTGGTTCTCTTACCCAAGCCACTCAGGGTTCGGGTAGTCAACGGGTCCCTACTAGTCGATCCCATCACCCAGATCACCATCCCTCTCAGGATGGAAGTACCACCAGGACACCATGAGCAGGTGTCCTTCCTGGTGCTTCCAGGGGGGACGGATGAGATCCTACTGGGCCTCCCCTGGTTGAGACAGCATGCTCCTATACTCAACTGGGCAACAGGGGAGATCTCATCATGGGCAGGATCCTGTAGGGAGCACCTCGTGACTACCGAACCACCCGCTACCATTAGGTCGGTTGGGTCCTCAGGGAATACAGGGGAGCCAGGTTTACCGACACCTTATGAGGCCTACAGGGACGTCTTCTCCAAGAGGGCCGCAGATACCCTTCCTCCCCACCGGCCATACGATTGCCGAATAGACCTGAAGCCAGGCTCCGAGCCCCCTAGGGGCAGAGTGTATCCCCTCTCTGCTCCAGAGACGGAGGCTATGTCCAAATATATTCAGGACAGCCTGGCAAAAGGGTTCATTCGCAAGTCTATTTCACCGGCCGGTGCGGGGTTCTTCTTCGTGCAAAAGAAGGAAGGGGATCTACGCCCCTGTATCGATTACAGGGGATTAAATGCAATCACGATCAAAAACAAATACCCTTTGCCCCTCATTACGGAGTTATTTGATCGATTCCGCGGGGCAAAGATCTTCACGAATCTGGATCTACGCGGGGCGTATAATCTAGTGCGAGTCCGAGAGGGCGATGAGTGGAAGACCGCCTTCAACACCAGGGACGGTCACTACGAGTATCTCGTAATGCCCTTCGGACTCTGCAATGCCCCCGCCGTATTTCAAGACTTTGTGAATGATGTTTTCCGGGATTTGTATCTTTCCGTGGTTGCATACCTGGATGATATCCTTATCTTCTCCCCCGATCTTGCCACCCATCGGAGGGATGTCATCCGAGTACTTAAAAGGCTCCGCACTCATTCGTTATATGCTAAGCTAGAAAAGTGCGTTTTTGAACGTGAATCCTTGCCATTCCTGGGGTATATCGTGTCCAGTCAGGGGTTAGCAATGGATCCGGGGAAGTTGGAGACAGTGATGAAATGGCCTGAGCCCCGCTCGCTGAAAGCGATCCAGCGATTCTTGGGGTTTATCAATTATTATCGCCAGTTCATTCCCAACTTCTCGACAGTGGCAGCACCCATCATTGCCCTTACCCGCAAGGGCGCTAATCCCAAAGCATGGACACGGGAAACGGTAGAGGCATTTCACACTCTCAAAACTTACTTCTCCAGAGCTCCCATCCTTCATCGTCCAGACATCTCCAAACCCTTTCTACTAGAGGTAGACGCCTCTTCGGTCGGTGCTGGTGCAGTCCTGTACCAGAAAGACGAACGAGGAAGGAAGCATCCTTGTTTCTTTTTCTCCAAGACCTTTTCTCCGGCCGAGAGGAACTACTCCATAGGGGATAGGGAGTTACTGGCGATGAAACTAGCATTCCAGGAATGGCGGCATCTCCTGGAGGGTGCGAAGCATCCATTTGAAGTATTTTCCGACCATAAAAATCTAACATACCTCCAGACAGCACAACGCCTGAACCCAAGGCAGGCCCGTTGGTCCTTGTTCTTCTCCCGGTTCCGCTTTATTATCCGCCACCTGGCCGGTGAGAAGAACATACGGGCCGATGCCTTGTCACGTTGTATGGTTGTGTTGGAGGAGGACGAGGAGGAGCCTCATCTTATACTACCCCCGGACAGCTTGAGGATGGTCACTCCCACTTCTTTGGACCAGGTGCCACCTGGCAAGACCCTCGTTCCCCCTGAACTACGGAATGAGGTGCTATCGTGGGCCCATGCCTCCAAGGTCGGGGGTCACTTTGGGGTCAAAAGGACCAGAGACCTTGTGACTAGGCACTATTGGTGGCCGAGACTACCCCAGGACATACAGGAGTATGTGGGAGCCTGTATGTCGTGTGCACGGAATAAGCCGTCCCGGCAGAGACCGGCAGGTCTTCTTCACCCACTGCTAGTGCCGGATCGTCCCTGGGAAGTGGTGGGAATGGACTTCCTGGGAGATCTGCCCAAGTCAGCAGGTCACAAGGTCGTATGGGTCATCACGGATCACTTCTCTAAAATGGTCCACTTGGTGCCTCTCCCACGACTCCCGACGTCACGTGCTCTCGCCACCTTATTCATTAGGCATGTATTTAGGCTGCATGGCATGCCTGACAAGGTGGTGAGCGACCGGGGTCCCAAGTTCGCGTCTCGCTTCTGGAGAGAGCTCTGTAAGCTCCTGCAGATAGAGCTGAACATCTCCTCCGCATACCATCCCGAAACCAATGGACTGGTAGAGAGGACCAATCAGACCTTGGTAACTTACCTCCGCCATTTTATCTCCACGCACCACGACAACTGGGCTAACCTCCTTCCTTGGGCCGAATTTGCCATTAATAATTCGGTCCATGAATCCTCTGGTCAGACTCCGTTCCTGCTCAATATGGGACAACATCCCAGAATCCCGGTTCCGATGCCCATTACGTCACCCGATCCTAGAGTGGAGGATTGGGCGACCGAGGCCCGGGAGATCTGGGATAACACCCAAGAGGCCCTTAAGAGGGCTAAAGACCGGATGGTGACAACGGCTGATGAGCGCCGCCGCCCTGCACCATCCTTCGCCCCTGGTGACCTAGTGTGGCTGTCCTCTAAGAATGTTAACCTACGGGTACAGGCAGCCAAGTTCGCCCCTAGGTACCTGGGTCCGTTTAAAGTGCTAGAGCAGTTGAACCCGGTGGCATACCGACTCCAGCTCCCTCCACGCTGGGCTATAGCCAACACCTTTCACATGTCCCTCCTGAAACCCGTACGACTTAATAAGTTCTCGGGGTCCCTGACGCCTCAAACTGACTCCCCGCCCGACGACTCTGAGGTGGCAAAGCTTGTGGAGACAAAAGTTATACGGGGCAGGAGGTACTACCTCGTGGAGTGGGTCGGCCGTGGTCCGGAGCATAGATCCTGGGAATTGGAGGATCATATCCACGCCCCGGGTTTGATAGCGGCCTTCGAGCACGGGCAGGGGGGGGGGGCCTAGACGGGGGGGTAATGTTACACCTCGTGGCTCTCCTGTGGCAAGGAATGAGACAGTCTCCTTGCCTGCCACGAGCGCTCCTGCTCCGCAGCGCCGAAGGTCTGCCAGACTGCGCAGAGTGCAGGAGAAACCTCCTCAGAGAGGCAGCACAAGGGTGACACCTAGTGGTACTCCTGTTGCAAGAAATGAGGCGGTCTCACATTCCTTGCCTGCCACAGCTCCTCCTGCTCAGCAGCCTCGAAGGTCTGTGAGGTTACGCAATGTGCAGAGATTTGCTGCTCAGGGAAGCAGTGAGACTCCCGTTATCTCTACACATTGTGAGACCGAGGATCCCGCCTCTATTTCCCAGAGGCAGGAGGGTGAGCATGTGCTAAGCTTGGTGGATCCTGATTCGCTCACTGACGTCACACGGCTTGATGACAAGGCTGGTGACGTGGTGAATCCTGACTGGCCAGGCTGGGATGTCGTGGATCCTGATTGGGTCAAGTCCGTCATCTCCGCCTCGCGCCCGCCCTTGGCTGGAGCTACACCTCCTTAAAAGCTCCTCCTGCCATCATGGCGGCGCGCGACCGTCCTTCTATGTTTGGATGTCTGGCAGCGTGCTGCCACGTCACTGCTCAGGCATTATCTTCTTCTGTGGGCTTGGCCCTTGCTGCTTAGGCAGCACCTGGTTTGCAGGTCGTGTCCCTGCCTTGCTGCTCTGGCAGTAGCTCCTTCTACAGGCCGTGTTCCTGTCCCAGGTGAGCTCCTCGAGTCTCCACTGGACTCACCTGGTTATTGAAAGCACACGTGCGTGGGCACCTCTGTGCTACCCTCGTGCCATATTCTCGTGACTTCCACTGGCACACGTGCGTGGGCACCTCTGTGCTTCCCCGTGCAACAGGTACACCGAGCCGTGTGATCCCTGCCATACAACCCACATGGGTTAGGGCAGACCGGTGTACATAGATCCTCTGTGACATTCCAGACGATCGCTAGCAGCAACCCGCTCACTCTTCACCCACCATAGCAGCGGTCCCTTACACCGCACAGTGGACCTTGACCGGCGGAAGCTGTCCATTCCCCATCTTGGCACGCTTCCCCGGGTCCCCCTCGTAACAAGTCTTCATTCAAAATCTCCTAAATTTTCATCTCCAATAGATAACTATTAATGATGTACGAGCACTACCATACTTGGGTGCTTGATGATTGAAACAAGCAGTCGAATGGGCTCAACTCGAAGTGCAATAGAAGTTAGTGGGAAAGTTGAGCATTTTTCTAGAAGATCTTCTGAAAAAATGCTCAAGTTTCCCATTGACTTCCTTTATACTCTGTAATCGAGTGGAGCCTGTTTGAGCGTCCAATCGTCTCATTTTGAGTACTGAGAACCTGATATGGTAGTGCTCATCACTAGTTACGAGTACCAAGCACCCGAGCATGGTAGTGCTCACTCATCACTAATTATGAGTACTAAGCAACCCGAGCATGGTAGTTCCTTCTCATCACTAGTTAAAAGTACTGAGCCCTTGAGCATGGTAGTGCCCGCTCATCACTAGATATGAGTACCGAGCACCCACGCATTGTAGTGCCTGCTGATCACTAGATACGAGTGCCAAGCCCCCGAGCATGGTAGTGCCCGCTCATCACTAGAAACGAGTACAGAGCACCCCTGAGAAGGGTAGTGCCCGCTCATGATTAACATCTATGTATTTTCATGACAAAACATTCCCTGTGCAGTCTAATTCTAAGTTTCCATGACAACTGAGTCAAGAGTCAAAGGGTTACTGACATGCCACATTAGTGTTTGTAGAATGCTGTGCAGCAGCTGTATATCACTTTCATCACTGGTTGTGGGTGACACAACCCTACAAGGTGAGTGGATTGCTCTTGGCATCAGTGGTGGACGGAACGAACTTCGTCGCAGAGGTTGTGAGTGCAACCAGGCCCAGGGATACAAAGGGCCTGTTGCCCTAAGAGTCTACTTTAGCTGGATGTGCACACGAGGGTGCAAATCTAGCTGAACTGCAGCACAGAGACCCGTCGGGTCCCTGCATTACAAACTGCAGCGGCGCAGAATCACAGGAGGCAGCAGCCGGCGCTGAGCCTCACACAGGTGCCGGCTGCTTAAGAAAATGCATATTCACTGCTCTCCATACCCATAATACCACCCACCACTTTGCCCTGAAGCCAGTGTTGAGAGGTAGGTGGGCAGGATTATGGGCACGGGGAGCAATTAATATGCATTTTCTTTAGTAGCAGCACACATGATCCCCCAGCCACCGGTTTCCTGTACCAGTGTGCTGCTATCTATGCCCATAACCGAAGGCATAGGGATCAGCGAATATGTTGGCAGCTGATGCAGGTGTAAGTGGGCACACATGCAAGTGACGCCATGTGCTGTACTGCTTACACGCTGAAGTCAGTTTCCAACATGCCAGCATCAGAGGATGACCCCAGGGGAGCGGAGGAGTATAATTGTTATTTTTTTACTGTGTGCAGCGTGATGTGGCCATATAATACCAGGCTAGGGTCGTATAATACCAGGATGGGGCCACATAATGCCATGATGGGGGCCAAGTAATAACAGGATGGGGTCTACATAATACCAAGATGCGAGCCATATAATACCAGGATGAGGGCAATGCAATACCAGAATGGGGGCCATGTAATAATAGAATGGGGCCATATAATACCAGAATGAGGCCATGTAATACCAGGATGGGGCCACATAATACCAGGATGGGGGGGTCATATAATATCAGGATGGAGGGTTTTATAATACCAGAGTGGGGGTCATATAATACCAGGAAGGAAACTATATAATACCAGGATGGGGCCAAGTAATACTAGGATGTGGGCCAAGTAATACCAGGAAGGGGGCCATGTAATACCAGGATGGGGGGGCCATGTAATACCGGAATGGAAGGCTATAAAATACCAGGATGAGGGCCATGTAATACCAGGATGGGGAGGCCATATAATACCAGGATGGGGATGCCATATAATACCAAGATGGGGTTCCTATAATATCAGGATGGGGACTATATAATAACTGGATGTGGACATATATACAAGTATGGGGGACAAAGATACAATCATGGAATAGGAAAGCTGATGGCTGAGGGAAAGGGGCTCTTTCGCTCATCACCCAGCTTTCCCATGCTCTGCTATGCATCTTTCTCTCAGCACTCAGCTTTCCCATGCTTTGATATCATAGTCCAGTGAGTGATCCTACTAGTAATTGACAGCTATCTCTGCATGCATAGTGTCGCGGGCAGAGGAGGGGACGCTGCGCTCTCCCACTGCTCGGGTCCGGCTGCTGCTTGGTGGTGGCTCGAGCGGTGGGCCGGATCCCGGGGACTCGAGCGGCGCTCCTCGCCCGTGAGTGAAAAGGGTGGGGATTGGATTGTGGGGATTTGGTTATTGTCCGTGACGCCACCCACGGTTGTGGTGATATTGGTGACACCACCGCTGCTCTGGACGGGGATCCAGGGAGCGATGACAGGGAGCAGCCTGGATGTTAGTTCTCCCCTCCGTGGGTAGGGGGTTGGTTGTCCCGGGGCCCGGTGATGGGGTAGGGATGATGGCAGGCGGGTTATGGGGCCTGGCGAGGTGCAGGGTCGTGGGGGCAGCGCTGTGCCGCACGGCACGGTGGTACTCACTCAGCCAATGATGAAGACACAGTTCTCGGTAAAACACACGGCTGGATGGACGGGTCCCACAGACGGCTGCTTTGTTTCTCCTCCCAGCAGGTTGATGGTGACTGCCTTTCCCTGCACTTGTGTAAAGTGTGTACGGTTCCAATGGGTTCCCACCGGTAACCCGCTCCCCCAGCTTGGATATGGGCTGAAGGAGCCCCTTTTTGCCCGCAGGCTCTGGCCCTGGGAACTTTAGCCTTGGCGGTGACTGTGTTTTCCTCTAATGGTTGGACGGTTGCCTTCTGTTGGGGCTTGGCTGCTGGGAAACCCAGGAGGTTCCCTTCGCTAACGGATTTGGCAAATTCATGGCGACTCCTAGCCTTTCCGGGGTCCGTAAGCCCCTGCCAGATGGTGCTGGCTTCTCTTTGCGTACCGGTCCGGTACCGCCGAGCCACCGCCCGTCCACGGTCCTTATGGCTAGCTCCAATAGGCCACTCCTGCAGACGGTCACCACCGTCTGCCAACCTTGCTGATCCGTCCGGGCCACACACCCGGACCAACTTCAGGCTGCTCTTTTACCACTCTCCTCTTCTCACTCCTCAACTGAACTGCCTGGTTTTCCCGCCTCCAGGACTGTGAACTCCTCGGTGGGCGGGACCAACCGCCTGGCCCACCCCCTGGTGCGAACATGAGCCCCTGGAGGAAGGCAACTAGGGTTTTTGTCTGACTTAGGTGTGCCTGACCGGGAGTGTGGGGTGTGTTGGTGTAGTTACCTGTGGCCCCTGGCTTGTCCAGGGTGCCACACATAGTCATACAGTCACACAGTCATACAGGCAGAACAGCCAACCTTTGTGTTAGCTGGATTTCTACATGCGTGACTAATTCACAATTATTCAGAAAAGAATTACAGAAAATGAATGCAGCTACGTTTCTTGTTTGAAAAGGAACCTGTCACCAGGTTTTCTTCATATAAATACATAAAAACAAAAAAGGAAAAACAAAAAAGTGAGCTGGAGTATGAGATGATGCACATGGAGCTTGTGAGCTCATGTTCACACTGGCCATAAGACAAAGAGAAACCAAAGAAAAAAATAATGAAAACATACCCTGCTGTAACTAAATAAAAGCATAGTGCATATAAACATAGGGTACTTAGTAAACACTGGTTTTTGATCAAAAAAAGCATAAAGCTATCCCACCAACGCCAAGGTTTACCCAGTTGGGATAGTACCTACACTCTCTAATATTAAAACCTTACCATGGGTCTAAAATAGGCCTCAATGTGGCTAAGGGCTGAGAGTGACCGGGTCCCAACAGGACACACAGTCAGGGGATGCACAGTATGACACAGGGGATGCACAGTTTCTTCATATAAAGTATGGGCACCTCCATGAAGACGCCTTTTACAGCATACTACAATGCTATAAAAAAAGTTCCACAAGTCCCTAAAGTTTTTATTATACCCACAGATGGCACGGTCTAGACCAATGGGCATTTCTTGTCTTGATCCAGCATGTGCTTCCTGGAAGTGTCATCACACAATGTCCGCCAATCACACGCCTGTACAAGCACACTTCTCTCTGTACTGTAGTTGACATGCACCGGGAAAGGCAATACAGCGCCGATGACCCAGAAGTAAAGCTGGCACATGCGCACTACAGTACATTACTCTGCACTCGGCAGTGCAGAGAGAAATGTGTCTGTGCAGGAGTGAGTTTGGGGGACACTATCATGGGTGTGTCCCGCTCTGGGGTGAGACCTTAGATGAGTCTGGGATTATAAGGTCACAATGCCTTATTATGTGCAGGTCAGCAGCTTGTGCTTGAGTGAATGTACTTTCTTTTGGTGCTCTAGTGGTTAAAGACTCTTTCCTATCTGCCAATACTTTGTAGTATAAATCTCAGGTGCAGAACTTAGTGATCACTCCCCTTCGCTCTAAAAAGTCCCATGTCTTACCATCTGATGCTGGTTATAGAATCTCATTCTTATGCTGTCAGCTTTAGAAGGAGCCTGTCTTTAGAAGAAGCTGAGGAGTCGTGACAATTGCAGCTGTGGTGTTTAGCTGCATTGAGGGAGCTTGGAGTGTTTTCCTTTTTGTGTCTACTTTCCCTCTGTCTGTCTCCCTTCCCTTGTGTTGTATTATTGCAGTGGTGAGACTGCACTCTCACTGGCCTTCTCACTAGCCATGGTGAGTTCAGGGCAAGCAAGGGTCTATGGACATGACAGTGATGGGGGCAGGACCTGTATAGAGATGTCAGGGAGTGTACAGTACAGACTAAGGTGAGGGGCATGCGGTGTTCACTCTCTGCTCTGCCTATCAACAGGGTCTTCCTTTTTTTACTACCCCTATTGTTACCCCTGTATTGTGCTGCACACTGAGTGTTTGTACACTCCGGCATGAGAGACACTGTGTGAATAATGTAGGATGCATAATCCACATGACGTAAGCTGGAGGACGTCAATTATAGGAAGAAAGGAGCTGCTGGATCAAGACCACAGACCCCATCGGATCAGACTGCCCCGTCTGAGGTATAATATAAGATTTTTTTTGGGATCACTCCCCTTTGCTCTAAAAATCCTGTGTCTTACCATCTGATGCTGGTTATAGAATCTCATTCTTATGCTGTTGACTTTGGAAGGGGCCAGTCTCTGGAAGAAGCTGAGGAGTGATGAGACCTTGCAGCTTTAGTGTTTAGCTGAATTGGAAGAGCTTGGAGCATTTTCTTTTTTGTGTTTATTTTCCCTCTGTTTGTCTCCTTTCCCTTGTGTTGTGTAATTGTAGTGGTAAGACTAGTCCTCTCATCTGCCTTCTCACTAGCCAGGGTGAGTTTAGGACAAGGGAGGGAATAGGCACATGACAATGACCCGTATAGAGATGCCAGGCAGTGTATGGTATAGACTCAGGTGAGGGGCAGGAGGTGTCCCCTCTCCGCTCTGCCTATCAATAGGGTCTTCCTTTTTTACCATCCCTGTTGTTACACCTGTATTGTGCCGCATGCTGAGCGTTTGTACACTCCGGCATGACTGACACTGTGTGGATGATGTAGGATGCATCATGCACATGAACTAAGCTGGAGGACATCAATTATGGGAAGAGAGGAGGTGCCGGATCAAGATCAAAGACCTCATCGGATCAGACTGCCCCACCTGAGGTATAATATAAGATCTTTTTTGGGATCACTCTCCTTTGTTCGAAAAAGTCCATTAAAAGAAGAGAGGAGGTGCCAGATCAAGACCAAAGACCCCATCGGATCAGACTACCCCATCTGAGGTATAATATAAGATCTGTTTTGGGATCACTCCCCTTTGCTCTAAAAATTCCCATGTCTTACCATCTGATGCTGGTTATAGAATCTCATTCTTATGCTGTCGACTGTGGAAGGAGTCAGTCTGAAAGACACTGAGGAGTGATGACAATTGCAGCTTTGGTTTTTAGCTGCATTGGAGGAGCTTGGAGTGTTTTCTTTTTTGTGTCTATCTTTCCCTCTGTCTATCTCCCTTCCCTTGTGTTGTGTTATTGCAGTGGTGAGACTAGTCCTCTCACCAGCCTTCTCACTAGCCAGGGTGAGTTTAGGGCAAGTGTGGAAATAGGTACAAGATAGCGATGGAGGAAAAGACTTGTATAGAGACATTAGGGGACATAGGGTACAGACTCAGGTGAGTGGTAGGAGGTGTGCCTTCTCCCTATCAGCAGGGTCTTTCTTCTTTAACACCCCTATTGTTACCCCTTTATTGTGCTGCATGCTGAGCATTTGTACACTCCGACATGACAGATACTGTGTGGATGAGGTAGGACGCGTCACCCACATGAAGCAAGTCCGAGGACGACCATTGTAGGAAAAGGGGAGGCGCTGGTTCAAGATCAAAAACCCCCATTGGACCCGGCTTACCCGTTTGAGGTATAATAGGTCTTTTGGGGACCTGTAGAGCCCTTCATGGTGGTGGCCATACTTTATTTGGAGAAAACCTGGTGACATTCCCTATAAACATTAATTTCTGGGTTTAGTCTTCATTTAATTTTTTTTAACTTGACGGTTACCTAACTCAATTGATCTATTTCTAAGAATTTGTTATAACCTCTAACTTTATAGTGACACGTTATTGGTGTCAGGGGAGGTTTCTCATACAACAATAGCAAGAAGTATAGCATAATTAATGCCACTATCTCTCAACCTGTGCCAAATAAAACATAATTACATAGTCAAATTGAGACACAACATACATAAAGATGCAAGACCTTTTTGAAATTTTCACAAAATAATTTAAATTACTTAAGATCTCACGGCAATTCTTTACATTCCTAATGTAATTTAAAGTTATTATTTTTTATTTACTTTTTTATTAATGCAATAAATATTTTCCCTTCTATGTTTATAAAAGAATTAAGACATTGCAAATCTTAAAAATGAATTGATTGCAAAAAATGTATTAAATAAAACAACGCTGTGCCCTTTTGTTTTTATTTTGCAACCTTTAATTTTTACATACGTAATATAAAAATTAAAATTTGTAAAAAAAATGTATATTTCTAAACTTTCACATGTTTTTAATATTGAAATAAATTGTTTTGCACAGAATAAAGTCCCAGCAATGAAAATTATTTTGTTTGAAATCTCATGTACATATTTCATTTTTTTTTATTCTGTGCTCGAATTGACATTTGGTATTAATTTTAAAATTATTTCAGCATTTGTAATGCAATTTTTAGATTTTTTTCCCCCATTAACTTCAAAGGAGAGCTTATTTTTTGCATGAAAAATGGAAATAGCAGCATCAAGAAGTTTATGTCCAGTATGTATTTTATATGCATTTCTGCATCAAATATAAACATGGAAGGGAAAGGGAAGAGATATCACAGGGGAAGGAAGGAATAACCTCAAAAAATTGCACATAATGCAAAAAGTGCATAAAAAATATAGCAAAACGCAACTTCTTGGCAAAAAAAAGCAAAATCTGTAATTGTTGCAAAATTTATTTTTTTATCCAGAAAAAGTCACTTAGAAAAAGTATCATGTGGATTGACCATAATGGCAAGGTTGTCTTTGTTGTTCTTGGCAAACAATTAGAGCTCAACTTTTTAAATAATAATAATAATATTAATAATAATAATAATAATAATAATAATAATAATAAAATAGAAATTATGGAATTTAAAAAAAATATTTTTTTTTCAGCCTTCACTTATTTCTAATATCAGACTAAAATATATTTGCTTAAAATTATGCATAATAATATTAATAATAATATTAATAACGATAATAATATAATAATGAAGGAATTTGCAGAAAAAATGTCAGCCTTCATATAGTTCTGATATCAAATTAAAATATATTTGTTTAAAATTATTATTATTATTATTATTATTAAAAATAATAATAATAATAATAATAATAATAATATAATTTCCAAAAATGTGTTTTCAGCATTCACATATTTGTAATATCAAATTAAAATATGTGTGTATAAAATTGTTAATGTTAATTATTATTATTATTATTATTATTATTATTATTATTATTATTATTATTATTGATGATAATGATGATGATAATAATAACATCTATTAGTGGTAGTAGTAGTATTTTCATAATAATAATAATAATAATAATAATAATATGTTAAACAATAATGTTATTATTATGAACTATCATTTATAATTTTACACAAACATAAAATTATTCAAGGCTGAAAAAAATATATTTTGCAAATGAAAATTTTTGCAAATGCCATTAATATATAATAATAATTATTATTATTATTATTATTATTATCATTATGGAATTTGCAAAAAAAGAAAAGATTTTGTTTAAGCCATCACATATTTCGAATATCAAGTCAAAATATGTTTGTTTAAAAATAGACATAATAATAATAATAATAATAATAATAGCATGTAGCAAAAAATAAAATAAAAATTCAGTCTTCACATATTTCTAGTATCAAATTAAAATATATCTATTTAAAATTATGCATGATTCATTGTAGTAATAATAATAATAATAATAATGACATTTGGGAAAAAAAACAGTCTTTCTAGTATCAAATTAAAATATATTATTTAAAATTCTATATGATAATTCATAATAATAATAATAATAATAATAATATTGCATTTGCAATAAAAATTTGTTTTTTTTCAGCCTTCCCATATTTCTAGTATCAAATTAAAATATATTTGTAAAAAATTATACATGATAATTCATCGTAAATCAAAATTGAATTATGTTAACGTTGCTGTTTAAATAATTATTTGCGGAAGTTACGTATTGAAATATTTTGTTTTGCTTATTTTTTATTTTTTTCCCCTCTGAATGATGTTAGAGAAACACAGTATAATGTAATGTGAAAACCTTTGCAATTACTGCTGCCTTCCCCATGAAATCCTGGAATCTTGCCGAGTATTGTGCTGAGATTCATTGTAACTGGGAATGATGCATGAGAGTGTTATCCCATGGTAAAAAATGCTCTGTCTCAGATGTACTGCACATAACCTAGTTTTTTTCTGTGAACTAGGTCCTGAGAGATTAAGGACATCTGGTGCATGCTAGACAGACAAAACGTGCTGGCATTCCATTATGGGTATGCAAAAAACACATTTTCATAAAGGTAAAGATCCACAGATATTAATTAAGCAAAATGCTGGTATCATTGATTTATTTTCTATCAGACATATTCCTAGTTGCATCTTTGTCCTGTTTAATAATAATAATAATAATAATAATAATAATAATAATAATAATGTATTATTATTATTATTATTATTATTATTATTATTATTATTATTATTATTATTATTATTATTATTGATTTATTTTATCTATGATTTTTTTATATCCTCTAATTTCTAAAATTTAAAAGTACATAATTTTATAATTTTCTACCATGATCAAATCTGACCACTGGAGTTACTTCACTTATTTTACGGGTTAAATCAACTTATAAATAATTAGCAAATTTTGAACTAAACATAATTTTTTGGACTTCTCCCAAAATATACAATGTGCATTTCATGGTGGAAAAAAAAGAAGTCTGTTTTGTTGTTATATAATTACATTAAATAATTTAATTTACAAAGAAAAAAAACAAATTCTGGAACATGTTTCATCTTTTCAGCTATAAATTCTTTCATGTTAGGCGTAGATTAGATAAACATGCCAAATTGTCTTCTTGGAAAAATCACCCTCATATTTTATTGAGGAGGGCGGTCTCTCCTAGGCGGTAGGATCTTGGTAAATGGAAGAGCATATGTTAAAATAAATAAATAAGGAAAGAGATTAAGATACAACATAAAAAAACACCCAAAACACTAAATGCTTTAAAATAAAAAAAAAATCTAAAAATAATTAATTAAAATATTAGTAATATATAATAATAATATACAATATAATAAAGTCAATGAATAGCAAAAAATAAATAAAAAAATGAATTAACTAAAATATTAGTAATATATAATAATATAAAATATAATAGAGTCAATGATAAGCAAAAAAAATCTAATAAAATACACTAAATTATATAAACAAAAAAATAAAAATAATTAATTAAAATATTAGTAATTTATAATAACATATAGTATAATGAAGTGAATGAATATAAACAAATATAATAAAATATACAAAATGCTATAAATTAACAAAAATTATTAAAATATTAGTAATATATAACATACAATATAGTAAAAAATATAATAAACTAAATGTTATGAACTGCAAAAATATATAAAAATAAGTAATTAAAATATTAGTAACATATAATAATATATAATATAATAAAGTCAAGTACTAGCAAGAAATTATAATAAAACACACTAAATGCTATAAACTAGCAAAAAAATAATGATAATAATAATTAAAATTTTAGTAATATATACAATATAATAAAGTCAAAGAATAGCAAAAATAAAATAATGTACACTAAATGCTATAAACTAACAAAAATTATATATAAATAATTAATTAAATTGGTAATATATAATAATATACAATATAATAAAGTCAATAGCAAAAAAAATAGTAAATACACTTAATGCTATAAACTAACAAAAAATATAAAACTAATTAATTAAAATATTAGTAATATATAATATATAATAAGTAAATGAATAGCAAACAAATATAATAAAATACACTAAATGCTATAAACTAACAAAAAATATTAAAAAAGTATGAAAATATTAGTAATATATAATAATATGCACTATTATAAAGTCAATGAATAGCAAAAAGATATAATAAAATACACTAAATGCTATAAACTAACAAAAATATAAACATTATTAATGAAAATATTGGCAATATATGATAATATACAATATTATAAAGTCAATGAATAGCAAAAAGATATAATAAAATCCACTAAATGCTATAAACTAACAAAAATATAAAAAATATTAATGAAAATATTGGTAATATATAATAATATACAATATTATAAAGTCAATGAATAGCAAAAAGATATACTAAAATACACGAAATGCTATAAACTAACAAAAATATAAAAATTATTAATGAAAATATTGGTAATATATAATAATATACAATATTATAAAGTCAATGAATAGCAAAAAAGATATAATAAAATACACTAAATGCTATAAACTAACAAAAATATAAAAATTATTAATGAAAATATTGGTAATATATAATAATATACAATATTATAAAGTCAATGAATAGCAAAAAAGATATAATAAAATACACTAAATGCTATAAACTAACAAAAATATAAAAATTATTAATGAAAATATTGGTAATATATAATAATATACAATATTATAAAGTCAATGAATAGCAAAAAAGATATAATAAAATACACTAAATGCTATAAATTAACAAAAATATAAAAATTATTAATAAAAATTAGTAACACATAATAATATACAATATTATAAAGTCAATGAATAGCAAAAAAGATATAATAAAATACACTAAATGCTATAAACTAACAAAAATATAAAAATTATTAATAAAAATTAGTAACATATAATAATATACAATATTATAAAGTCAATGAATAGCAAAAAAATACATTATTAAAACATAAAATGTATTATTAATAAATTAAAAAAACAAACTTAAAGGAACACAAAAAAATAAGATATAAAAATGTTACCAAATAAAAGGTATAAAATGAAATATATTAAAATAGAATAAAAAAATCCAGTATTTATAAATAAACTAATACATATATTTGGATACACCACATACAAAAAAATCTAAACGCATCAAAATAGAGTAAAGACGTTAAAAAAATACATGGTGAAATTGGAAGCAGTGGTGATTATAAACTGTATCTCTGCTGTTTTCTGGGAGTTACACTAGGAGAATATTGTAACCTGGTTGACTGCCTGCCACCCTCCAGCATCCAAGCTGTCTCTATATCTTTTCTTCAGCAGTGAGAAGTAATTCACCCCGAGGAAAACAGGAATGTGTAGAAAATATTTTCAGTGTCAGCTAAGTTATTGTAATCCAGAGAATAGGGCGATGGTGTAAACTTTTCTTTCCCGGGCTTGTCGAGTTATATTTGGAAGGTTTACAAACTGGGAAGTCGGTTGTGTTAACGTTGCAGCTGAATCGTTGTTGTAGACATTGACAGTCAATAACACGAGACCCCGGGCTGTGGGTAAAAATAACTACATTGGAAATGCGACACATTCCAGTTGGATATATGTCTTGTTTTCTACACACATGTGAATAGTTCTGTATGCATCTATTATTGATGTAGCACCAATATATTCTACAGAGAACATGCACTTATGTACCGATCCCCATGTCAGCAGCCTGCCACCGCTGCTCGGATCCGGATCCGCGGTGGCTCGAGGAATCTCCGGACCCGAGGGTCGGGGTCAGACGGCCACTCAGAATAAAAGGGGGGTTATTTACAGGGGATTGTAAGGACAGTTCGTGATGCCACACGTGGTGCGTGGTAAGGTGTAGTACCACCGCTGCAATGAGGATACTTGGTGGCAATGGTATGGGCAGCCAGATGTTTAACCCCCTCCACGGTTAGGGGGGATGCCCAGGGACTCGGTATTGGTGACAGGGAGGTGCCGTTGAGACGGTTAGGGAACACTTTAGTACTCACTTAGTCCAATAATGCTGAGACCGACAACCGTGATAACTCAAAGTTTTTAGCACCGCTGCAGCAGGGAGGGAGCACGCCGGGATGCCATGCCCGTTGGTGTTGCTTGTTAGCCTGTGGCCTTTTCCGTGGCACATCACTTCTAATTGGTCCCTCTAGCATGGAACTATCGGGTCCCACTCACCAGTATGGCTAACTTGGTGAGCTTGCTCTCAGGGTTCACTCTTGGGAATTTCTGGACTATGTAGTGGGAAAGTCCTCTCCCCCTTGTTGCGCTAGTACCCCGATTTTGGAGCGGGTGGAGAATGGATCTTGAAGGCTCCGTTCTCGTCGGGTAAATTGTCAAGACGCTTGAAGCTCCTTCTTGACCTAGGGTCCACGTACCCCGTCGTGCACTGGCCCCTGCCCGGTGATGGCCTTGTGCCATGGCACAAGGCCGCCGGCTGTCCTCCTCGACAGTCCGTGCCCTTTGTCATGATCCCCTGCGTCCGGGGTCCAGCTCCTACCAGGCCCAGACCAACGTCTGCCACCTAGTAACCAAGGAGCCCTGCTCCTGACTGCCTCTCCCTTTCGCCTCCAACACTACACTGTTCTGCTCCTAACGCTCCTGACCTCCCCTTAACAAACCCCTCAAGTAGGCGACCCTATTCCCTTCAGGTCAGCCACTGGTGTGTCTGTTGGGTGTGGTGCAGAGTGTTCCTAGGAATTTTGATTAGCTTGTTCTTGGCAACAACAAAGGCCAGGGACCCGTAACCAAGGAGGAGGTGGATACTGTGCAGAAGGGCAGATTGGACAATACCCTGTGATGACCTGATAGGCCAGGGCATCACACTTACTGCGGAATCTCTATGCTAGTGGAGAAGTGGTGGACAATGGAGGGCGCATTCCTGCCCCTGTAGACACCCATCATGTCATTGTATTTGTTGTAGTGTAATGTGAATAATGTCTGTCTTCTTTTTGTAAATCTTGTTGTACCACCCAGGGCTATGGGGTAGTCGTTCCCGGGCAGTGTACTACTGGGATGTGTTAATAAAGTTTATGTCGTGACGCCACTTGCGGGTTGCGGTTATGGTGATGGAACCGCCGCTGCACAGTCTTTCCGCTGGGGCTGATGTGATGGCAGCCTGGATGTTTGGCCCTCCGCAAGTAGGACCGGGGCCCCAGGGGGTAGGTGATAGAGTTAGACGCAGAAAGAATGGTAGGCCACACAAGGGATTGCTGTATAACTGGTTCTCTTTACTTACAGTAGATGGTAACTGGTACCCGGAGGAAGGCTGGTGTTCACCTCTGGTTCCCTTAGTCCCAGTGCCGATTGATGACATGGTGGCTTATTTCCCCTGCACCTTTCTCAAGTTGGTGGGTCCCCGTGGCTTGGAGCGTCTGGGGTCCCCTCCTGTTTGTCTCTCAGTCTCTGGTCCGTACGGTGGGCAGTGTGAACCCTGTAGGGTCGGTATTCCATTCTGGTCCCTGGTTCTCCCGTTACTGCTGGTGCCCCCGGACTTCTAAGGTCAGTGAGGTCCTGGATGGTCCCCTCACTGTGCAGATTTTTATCAGGTCTGCCTGGAGCGTTTGCCTGACCTAGGGCTCTTTGCCCTGTTCGTGCTATGGTTCCAGGAGTACTTCGCCGTACTCCACTGGCAACCAGACGTCTGGGCCCTCAGGTCACCGTCACACTCCCGTGTCAGTGCAGTTACGTCCGTCTCATCTCACTTCCACTTACTAACTCCAACTGTCTGTTCATCCCCTCCCACCTGGTCGTTGTCTAGTGGACTGGATCGGCTCCACCCCTGGGTGGCCATCCATTGGGTCCAATTCTAGTTTGTCACCAGTCTGTTGGGATGGGGGAAAACTGGAATTATAATGTATTTTGCTGTTACCGGCACTGGTCTTCCAGGTCCCTGGGGGTAGCCCCTGCATCTTTGGCAGGATGCAGTACCTTGTAGTGCCCTGATGGGTTCAGGGGCGCTACATTGTGTCATGTAATGGGATATATTGTGATCTAGAGTGTGATAAGTGTTGGTAATTTGATATGTAGTGGCTAAAGCAGGCTTTACACGCTACGATATATCTAACGAGATGTCGGCGGGGTCACGTCGTAAGTGACGCACAGCCGGCATCGTTGGTGATATCGTAGTGTGTGACAGCTATGAACGAGCAGAAATACTCACCTTCTCGTTCATCGCTGACACGTCGCTCATTTTCTAAAAATCGCACGTCCTGTTGTTCATCGTACCCGGGGCAACACACATCGCTCCGGGTGACACCCCAGGAACGATGAACACAGCTTACCTGCGTCCCGCCGCCAATGCTGAAGGAAGGAGGTGGGCGGGATGTTTACGTCCCGCTCATCTCCGCCCCTCTGCTTCTATTGGCCGGCCGCTGTGTGACGTCGCTGTGACGCCGAACGTCCCTCCCCCTTCAGGAAGTGGATGTTCACCGCCCACAGCGAGGTCGTTTGGAAGGTAAGTACGTGTGACGGGGGTTACAGCATTGTGCGACACGGGCAAGAAATTGCCCGTGCCGCACAAACGATGGGGGCGGGTGCGATCGCAAATGCAATTGCACGATTAATTGTAATGTGTAAAGCAGGCTTAAGGTGTGATGTATTGTATGTGTTATGTAGCACTTGTTAAGGAGTTGGCTGGACTACAGGGTCAGAAGTAGAAAAGTGTTAGGACTAGCCCACGCTGGGAGGGGCCAGCTGAAAGGGAAAGTGACGGTTCATTATACAAGAGGCAATGAAGAACTAAAGTGACAGATATGTAGTGAGTCGGTCATGAAGGTTGCATACAGGGGGTGATCTGTGGCTACGAAGGAGAGGCGACAAAAGGCAATATAGCGTGAACCTCTATGTTGATGGAGACACAGGGTGTGAACAGAGTTGGAGCTAGTGACTGATCCTTGAACGGAATGGACCCCGACAACAGGAACAGGAGGACAGAACCCTAGCAGTTAGGTCCACCGTCATGGTAATGGGATACACCTACTGGTGCAGGACTCTAATGGCCAAGCCCCTAACTGTCAAAGTGCTGGGTTAACCGTAACTGATGTGTGAATGTAGTCATCCAACCAAGCAGTTTCCCTCTAAACATCCAGGAGTGCAAAGCTTTCATAATGTGACCCCTAAAGAGATTGGACGTGGGACTGCAGAATGCGAAGGTGACCATCATGGTGTGTTTTGTAATGCTGGACTGGGTTGGACTGAGACTCACAGGACCAGTTAGATCTGAAGCATCTCAGGGGCATGTTGAGCCGTCTCGTGGAAAACTGTAACGTGCTGCAAGATATGTGCCCATTATCTGTAATGTGAACTACACAGTAGAGTTATTGTTTAAAGTGAACTGTTGGTATCCTTATGAGTGTAAAGGGTACTTTACACGCTGCAACATTGCTAACGATTTATCGTCTGGGTCACGGCGTTTCTGACGCACATCCGGCGTCGTTAGCGACATCGCAGCATGTGACACGTACGAGCGACCTTCAACGATCGCAAAAGTGGTAAATATCGTTGGTTTTGGAGAGGTCGTTCAAACACCAAATATCGTTGTCTAGTGAGTAACGAGGTTGTTTGTCGTTCCTGCGGCAGCACACATCGCTGTGTGTGACACCGCAGGAACGAGGAACCTCACCGTACCTGCGTCCCACCGCCAATGAGGAAGGAAGGAGGTGGGCGGGATGTTTGGCCCGCTCATCTCCGCCCCTCCTCTGCTATTGGGTGGCCGCTTAGTGACGTCGCTATGACGCTGAACGAACCGCCCCCTTAGAAAGGAGGCGGTTCGCCGGTCACAGCAATGTCGCAGGGAAGGTAAGTACGTGTGACGGGTGTAAGCGATGTTATGCGCCATGGGCAGCGATTTGCCCATGACGCACAACCGACGGGGGCAGGTACGCTCGCTAGCGATATCGGTACCGATATCGCAGCGTGTAAAGTACCTTTTAGTCCTTATCCAGTCCTGGCCAGCCGACGTCAGTTGCAGTATGCAGCATACATGGGTTCACAGCCCACATGGCAAAAGTCCACAAACCCAGGCAGGACAAGATATTTCATGTTGTGTTCTGGGGCATCCGGAGTCAATTCATTGCCCACGACTACTGCTTCATGCAACTCTACACTAAATGAAACACAAAGTCAGGAAACCCTTCTACATTAGGCAAGCTTGGCAATTGTCCATGGCCTCTATTTTTGTGGGGTGCCAGAGGCCTGACTCCATGGAAAAAACATGAGAATGTGAATAGAGGGAAGTAATTTGATTCCTCTCAATGAAAAATATTGCAAAACAATGTACTGAACACTTTTTTGAGACCTGTTTAGGCATTATATAATGGATTTATTTAGACATTTAGTAGCAGTATTATTTGAGCGCTGAATGGTAGTGTTTTATTGACACTTTATGGTTGTATAATTTGAAGGTTGTAAGAGCAGCTCTAACTCCAATTTAGATGTTTCTAGGTTTCCATTGGTGCTGATGAGAACGTGAGATTTCCAAAACTCTCCAAAGAATTCTGGAGGGTCCGTATATTTATAGTCTTCATGAATATAGGTTTTTCATTAAAAAAAATTAGGTATTTTTTATCTGATAACAAATAGCAGAGTATTTAGCTGCATACTAAGTCACTGTATGCACCCTGCTTTACATCACCCATCAAGTCTTTGTTTCAGTGTGTTCTTGTGAGAATTACCACATCCAATTAGATTAGGTAGACTGAAGACATTAACGTCTTCCTTGGTCTAAAAAAGTATTATTAAAGGGGCTGTCAAAGACTTAGATATTGTTAACTAGAGGTGAGCAAAAAGATTTGTTTGACCCTGGTTCAATGGCAACAGTATTCAATGGCCAGACCAGAGTACTTTGAACCTCCTTCTACCTATTGCATACTGGGTACTTTTTCTGAGCAATAGACCCCTTGACATTACTGCGGCCTACTAATCAAAAGTGGTCACAGGATGTTGCAGATAATAGGAGTTTCTCCCGACTCTTGACTGAAACAGCTGTGTAAGGTTCAGGGTTTCCATGGAACCTGTTGTGTTTTCTTGCCCTCATCCAAGATGGAGTCTGTTGCCTCGTCTTGCCCTTGAACTTCCTGTCTGCCCTGCTTATAAATCCCAGTCTGGGATTTATTTCTTGCCTGAGTATTTTGTGTTGTCACAATCACTCCTGTCAATCACTCCTGGCTTGTTTCTGTACATCCTGCTGCCGCATGTTAGCTCTGTGCACTGGTTCACTACTGCTCAGCCGCCTGCAGTCTACGGTGCACTATTCTGATCCTGGCTGTGGTTCCCTCCCTTCAAGGCTTCTAGGAGAAGAGCTCTATGCTGCTGGACTGCCTCGATCTGTAAGAACTCAGTTTCTCTGTATATTGATCAGTGTACTTATTCCGGAACTCAATCTGTACAGGCTGTGTGCTGGACTCGTGCAGGACTTTGTTATGTACTAGTAAGTACACTGGTAACCATTTATTTGCTTTGCACACTATTGCATATTATTTCTGGACATTCGCATATTAGTATTGGTCGCACTCCTGCATATTACTTCTGGACATTCACATATTAGTGCTGGCTGCACACTCACTTATTATTTCTGGACATTCACATATTAGTGCGGTTTGCACTTGCATTTAATTTGCAGTTGCCTTTGTTATTCTCTGTTACTTGCACTGTGTGTTTATTATTTGTTAATACAGAGTATTTACTCAACCTTTGTCTCAGTTTCATTATATTCCATGCTATTAGATTCCAGAGTATCTACATAGGTGTTAAAAACTTCTGGTCCTGACAATTTTCTTGGTCAACTCTGTTGATGACCTAACATTAAAAGAGGTAATCAATTTTCTATTGGTGCTAGTACCCATCAATCAAGTGTCTTCAGATCCTGCAGTGGCTAGATGTAAATTAGTGTATACATCCTATGTAGTGGACCTTTTTCGGTACTGCACTTCATATTAAAGTGAATGGAAGATGAGCAGCAGTACGTAAGAATGGCCACTCTACAGTGGACGGAGCTCTGCTGTTCTATACTGTGCTTGGTTTTAGACCCCTCTAATCTGATATGGATAACATTCCACGTTCTAGACAATCACTTTAAAAGGTTATTTCCATCTTAGAAAATTATTACCTACTCACAGGATTGATGACAGCTTGCTGATTTTTGGGGGCCAGACTAGGACCAACACTGTTCCTGAAAATGGGGCTTTAAAATGTCCTGTTAGAATGGAAAGGTAACAATGCACTTGGTTAGCTCTGTCAGTCACATAAACAATAGAGCAGCACTGCACATGTGTCGCGGGCGGAGGGGACGCGCTCGCCACACTCGGGTCCTGGGCTTCTGCGGCTCAATGGCTCGAGCGGTGGGCCGGACCCGGGGACTCGAACAGCGCTCCTCGCCCGTGAGTGAAAAAGGGGTGGCTTGGTTAGGGAGATTGTTCGTGACGCCACCCATGGGACGTGGTGATGATGGTACCACCGCTGCTGGTAACGGGGATCCCGGGAGAGATGGTAGGGTGCAGCTGGGATGTTGTCCCCTCGTGGGTAGGGGGTTTTGGTGATCCCGGGGCCCGGTGGTGTAACAGGGAGGCTGGATGGCTGGGGTGCAAGGACTGCGTGGCGCGGTGCCGGACGGCACTGGTGTACGCACTCAGACAATCACTGACAAAGTCTCTGGTAAACCAAAACGGCCGGATGGACAGGTCCCGCAGCCGGCTGCAGTGTTGATGTTATGCTCTCCCCGGACGGCTGATGGTGTCTTTCCCTGCACCTTCTAGAATGTTCTGACTCCTGTGGTTGCCCACCGGTAGTCTGCTCCCCGGCGTATAGGTGCCGTAGGAGCCCGTTTTGCCTGCAGGCGCTGGCCCTTGGATCTCTAGCCTGTGGCGGTGGCTGTATATCCTCACGGTGTGAGCGGTTGCCTTCAATCGGGACTTGGTTGTTAGGGAACCCCGGGGGTTCCTGTCACATTCGTATTTGACTATTGACGGCGGCTCCAAGCCTGGTCGGGGTCCGATGACCCTGCCTGTTTGCTTAGCTTCACTCCGTTCTCCGGTCCGGTACCGGCGTGCCGACACCCGACCCCGGTCCTTACGGCTCTGCGGAGTTCCACCAACTCCTGCAGACGGCCACCACCGTCTGCCAACGTTGCTGTCAGTGCCTGGGCTCCGACCCAGACACCTCAAGTGTTCACTCCTCTCACTTTCACCTCCACAACTCTACTGACACTTTTTCCGCCTCCAGGCTTGTGAACTCCTCGGTGGGTGGGGCCAACCGCCTGGCTCCACCCCACCTGGTGTGGACATCAGGCCCTGGAGGGAGGCAACAAGGGTTTTTGTCTGACTGTTGTAACTACCTAGGGTGGGGATGTGTATATTGGTATGTTTGTGACTACCTGGCTAGTCCAGGGCGTCACACATGCACCACCTAGCTTGTGCATGCTCCATTCTAAAGGAGATTTCATGATTCCTCCTAGCGGAGTGCCTGGACACAGTGAGTGAGAGTATAGTTGTCCAATTGGAGGCTGGGGCGTTCTGAGCTGTCAGTACAGTGATGGACAGTTCAGCTGTCTAATTGGAGGCTGAGGGGTACTGAGCTGTTAGTATAGGGACAGACAGCTCAGCTATCCAATCAGAGGGTGGGGCATGTTGGTTTTCCTCCAAGTGTCTCCAGTCAGGAGTGATTACCTGCCTATTTAGCTGGCCCCCTGCCTCCAATGACAGCCAGTCGTAGCTTTAAGCTTGGTAGTGTTTGAGTGCCTTGTGCTCCTGTGTTCAGTCTCGGCTCTATTGATACCCAACCTTTTGAGCTTGCTTCTGACTATCCGTTTGTCTAGCCCCTTGTCTTGATTTTCTGACTTCCTGGAATTTTGACTGTGACCTGACTATGCCTTTGTCTAACCCCTTTAATTTATGGCAAGCCTTCTTGGTATCTGAACCTGGGGCTCTTGACTGCCAAGCCTCATGGTTAGCCCATAAATAGTGACTGGCATAGCAGGGAATTTCTCATTGTTGGTAATAGTGGCAGTTATACCCCTTTATGTTTAACATTTACAAATTAGAACAAAAGCTAATGAGTCGCCCACCACAGTATTGCAGTCTTCAACTTCGGAACACTGCGGGGACTTCTCATTAGGGACCCACCTCTGGCAACAGGTGTGTGGGGAATTTATGTACAAGAGATTCGTGACGCCACTCTCTGTTTTTGCGGTCAGGATGAGGGGTGACCGCCACTGCTGTTTAATGAGCGTCTGGGGCTGATGGTGTTTACAGTATGGGTGTTATGGCCTCCTGAGAGTGAGGCTGGTCCCAGGGGCTCGGGTGTAAGTGCGTAGTACCATAGGTCGCAGAAGAACTCACACATAGTCCAGAAATGTCTTTCAGGGTTTTTACTCACGTTCAGATGGTCAGTTTTGAGGCAACCCGGGCGATACTGAGATGAACTGCAGGGAGAACCAGGTATCCTTCAGGCTGACGTAGAGGTGACTGTAAGCTTGCCTTCCTAGCTCTTCTTGTTTGGGATGACCCCTAACTTGAAGTATTGCGGGAATCACCCAGGGAAGTTGCATCTGCCTTTTCTCCCCTTTCTGGCCCGTTTTCTGGCAGCGTGGACCAAGTAAAGATGGCTTCTTGCCCTGTCTCATTTAAGGGCCCCCTCATTGCTGCTGATACTGCGGACTCTGTATTGGTTGGTGAGGCACATCCAGCACCCTCAACGTCCTCCTTCTGCGACTGCACACTGCGCTTCCTCACTTCAGACTGGTTCACTACTGCCTCCCCTCTGTGCCTGCCTCTGCAACCTAGCAACCAGCTTCTCCACCCACCACTAGCTGAGATGTGGAGGCCACGCCCCTTCCTGGGTCTGCCCAGGGGTCCCCTTTATGGTGTGTGTGTGAACTAGCCACTATGTGTCTGTGTATCCACACCCTATTCAACCTTTGGGATGACCTGTTTGTACTCACCCAGCATGGGTGTAGTACTCAGTGGCGCCTGACCAGGTCAGGGGCGCCACACTAAAAGTCTAAAAAAGAGTTAGAGCAGGCCTTTTGCTTGCTTTTGGCTAGTCTGATGGAAAAACACTGCTTGGCTATGTCAAACGTTCTAAAATACCAAATGTCATATGGTAGATTTAGAGATTGCACAAAATATTTATGGACAAGGAAGGTATCACCCTTTCTAAATAGTCACATCCTTGATTAAATAGTCCGAACCTACAATAACAACCTATGTCATACATATTGTATATGATGCCATCAGATACAGTGTAAGTGTAATGTTATCCATCAATTAGTTTGTATTTCCAATAATTATCCACAGTCAATATTCCTAGCCATATTAGCTGTAAAATCACAAGGTGCCTTCATTATGCCAACCACAGCAGTACTGCATAAATTGAGCCTTATTGCCATATAATACCAGCCATAGAGTCCTAATGCACAGTCATAGGACCACATGATGTTAGACAGTGTGCCTCCAACAAGAGTGACAGTAAAGGGCCCGCTACACACGTCGATATCTCATGCGATCGCATGTGCAATCGCACCCGCCCCCATCGTTTGTGCGGCACGGGCAATTTGTTGCCCATGTCGCACAAAGTCGGTAACCCCAGTCACACGTACTTACCTCCGAGCGACCTCGCTATAGGCAGCGAACATCCACTTCCTGAAGGGGGAGGGACGTTCGGCGTCACCACGATGTCACACAGCGGCCGCCCAATAGAAGCGGAGGGGCGGAAATGAGCGGGACGTAACATCCTGCCCACCTCCTTCCCTCCGCATTGCCGGTGGGACACAGGTAAGCTGTGTTCATCGTTCCTGAGATGTCACACGGAGCGATATGTGCTGCCTCGGGAACGACGAACACCCTGCATCCAGGAAATTGATCGATATTTTAAAAATGAATGACGTGTCAATGAGCAACGATAAGGTGAGTATTTTTGCTCGATCACAGTCGCACGTAGCTGTCACACGCTATGATATGTCAAACGATGCCGGATGTGCGTCACCATTGACATTACCCAGACGACATATCGTTAGATATATCGTAGTGTGTAACGGGCCCTTAATGGTTGAAAGATCCCCAAAAAGTGAGCTTTAACATGTCTCCATTGGTGATCAATGGTTGTCTCTCGTTCCAAAGTGCTAGCCATTATGCCCGTAGATGTGGCGTCCATTCACATTTAGAGATACAAGAATCAGTTTGAAACTCATCTACTTTTCTTCTTATTTTACAAACAAGTTAGAATCAACCAGATTAGATTTTTTTGGGGGTGTTTTCTTCATTGTGAGGGTGGCAGCCCGGCCAGGAAAAGGGTTAAAAGAAATAAAAAATAGTATACACACCTGCCCGTTCACTTGCCGATCCCTGCCTGGTCCGCCAGTGACTCCTGGAGTTCAGGAAACACCAGCACAAAGTGAAGGGAGAAGACATCACCTGCCATGAAGGACCCAACCAAATCAAATTTTCTGGCCAAAAATGTGAATTTCAATTTTTGCAAATTCGACAGTCACTGTATTTGAAACCCAGATATCATAGAATTATAGAATCATAGAATGGTGGAGTTGGAAGGGACCTTAAGGGCCATCGGGTCCAACCCTTGCGAGTGCAGGTTTTCCTAAATCATCCCAGCTATATGTTTATCCAGTTTCCGCTTGAAGATTTCCATTGTTGGAGAGCTCACTATACTCATGGCAAAATCTGCATCAAATCAGATGACAATGCGCATCCCATGCACATGAGAAGGTTTTCCGCAACTCTATTTAGGTACTCAAGAATCTTCCACATTGATTTGGAAATAAATCAGCAGTGAAAACTAGCAACACTTCAAAGCCGAGTAATAAACCCTATAGAATAGCCATAGTTCCCACAGTGACAATATCCCACTAAACCAATAATGGTGCCGAATTCCCATTCCTTATTCAAACAGAGCTGTCCCTAGATACAATCCGCATGCATTATTAACCCATCAAAGGGAACCTGTCACCAGATTTGGGGCCTATAAGCTGCAGCCACCACCAGTGAGCTCTTATATACAGCATTATAGAATACTGTATATTAGAGCTCAGGCCGCGTTGTATAATGTAAAAAACACTTTTATAATACTTACTTAGAGGGGTAGTCTGGTCCGATGGGTGTTACCACTCTGCGGTCCGGTGCATCCTCTCTGCGGCGATCATCGTCCTCCTTCTACCCAGTCCAGTGTGGATGACGCGTCGTACGTCATCCACACAGGCTGGCGTTGTGATCCTGCGCAGGTGCACTTTGATATTCCCTGATGAGGTCAGATCATAGTATTGTAATGCGCAGGTGCAAGGAAATGTGAAAGACCACCTGCGCATGCGCACTACAATACAGCAGGGCAGATCAAAGTGCACCTGCGCCGGACTGGAATGCTGGCCTGTGTGGATAACATCGGACACATCATCCATACTGGGCTGGGTAGAAGGAGGACGGCGATCGCTGCAGAGAGGAGGCGCCGGACTAGAGAGCAGCGACACCCATCGGACCGGACTGCCCCTTAGGTGAGTATTATAAAAAGTGTTTATTACGTTCTACACATCGGCCTGGGCTCTTATATACAGCATGTTAGAATGCTGTATATAAAAGCCCACTGGTGGTGGCCACAGCTTATAGGGGCCAAATCTAATGACAGGTTCCCTTTAAGGACCGGGCGATTTTTCATTTTTGCTCTTTCATTGTTTCCTACCCATAACTTTTTTATTTTTCCTCCGAAATAGCTTGTTTTTTTGTAAGATGATTTGTACTTTTGAATGATATCATCCAATTTATCATATAATATTATGGGTAAGCGGGAAAAAAAAAATCCAAATGTATCGAAATAGCAAAAAAAAAAAGGGAAACTGTTTTTTGGGTCTTTTATTTACATTGTTCATTTTACCATAAAACGTAACTAGCAGTTTAATACTCCAAGTCAATATGATTATGTAGATGCCAAACATGTGTAGCTTTTGTTTTATTTATATGGTGAAAAAAAAGTCAGACGTTTTGAAAAAAAGCAAATCTTACTTGTGTCACTAATTTCCATGAGCCGTAAAGTTTTCAATTTTGGGATATATGATATATTTAGATTGTGAACCCCAATGGGGACAGTGTTGCTGATGTATGTAAAGTGTTGCGAAATTAATCTAATATATGAAGCTGAGTGTATATATGTGTGTATGTATGTATGTCTGTGTGTGTATGTGTGTGTATGTCTGCTAAAGGAATCCGCACCGTCGCATTTACAATCACAAAATTTTGCACAGACACCCCATGTGACTCAGGGAGCTTCATAGACTATGTTTTGACAAGAGAATTTAACCCCGCACTTTACAGTTACTCTCCAAAAAACATGCCTCCATTAAAGTGAATGGAGCTGCGAGCTACAGGCTATTAATAGGAGCTGTGATTGGTTGCTATATGAACAAAGGACATTCATAGTATAAGAAGCTTATATGTGAGGTACTATGATGTCGGTGGAGAGACAGACACAGACTGAGAGACAAACAGACAGAGACAGACAGAGAAAGAGGAACAGACAGAGAAAGAGAAACACAGGGAAAGAGACAGAGACAAACAGAGACAGATAGGAAAAAAAAAGCCAGACAGAAAGACACACGGGGAAAGAGACAGACAGAGGCAGACAGGGAAAGCGACAGAGAGAGACAGACCGGGGAAAGAGACAGACCGGGGAAAGAGTCAGACCCGGGAAAGAGTCAGACCCAGGAAAGAGTCAGACCCAGGAAAGAGACCCGGGAAAGAGACAGACCGGGGAAAGAGACAGACCGGGGAAAGAGACAGACCGGGGAAAGAGTCAGACCAGGGAAGGAGTCAGACCGGGGAAAGAGTCAGACCGGGGAAAGAGTCAGACGGGGGAAAGAGTCAGACCGGGGAAAGAGTCAGACCCAGGAAAGAGACCCGGGAAAGAGACAGATCGGGGAAAGATACAGACTGGGGAAAGAGTCAGACGGACACAGAGAGGTAGAGATATAGACAGACAGGCACAGAGATAGACAGACAGAGACAAAAGGAGAGAGACAGAGATACTGATACAAAGACAGAGAGACTGACACAGACAGACACACAGAGACAGACAGGCAAAGAGATAGACAGAGACTGGGAGAGAGACAGAGAGACAGTTACTATCCCGGGCAATGCCCGGGTACTACAGCTAGTGGTGCTATATAAGCGAATACATATTATATTTTTATTATTATTTTTCATTTTTAATGTGGTAAGAGCGGTGATTTGAACTATTAGATTTTTTTAAAAACATTTTTTTTCTACTTTGTACTGCATTTAATAGTCCCCATGAACCTGCAATAGTCTAATGACTTGTTCTGTATACAGCAGTGCCACAGCATTACTTTATAAAGGAGATAAAGCTCCCCCTGCAGCTGTTAAAGGCAGATAAAGGCTCAATGATTCAGCCTTCATCTGCAGGGAAAAATGTATAGCACGTGATTAATCCCTAAAGGGATTCAATAGATCTTAACCTAATGAGGCTGATGTTGTCATGCGATGTTCGGTTTTGCACACACCTGCTGGCATGACATTGTTTGACGCTATTCACACCACAGAGTCTGACAAGCAACCTGAGGCTCTTAAATTGTTCAGCCAGAGCCAGGCGTTGGCCGGTTCAGGTTCACTGGTCTTCAGCTCTGCAGGAGTTAATTCCTGCAGACTGGTGAGCATGACCTAAAAGCCGAGGTTGCTGCAGCTGCTTTGTTGCTGCAGCTGCTTTGTAGCCATGCCCCTTTGTGTTACGAGGGGGACCCGGGGAAGCGTGCCAAGATGGGAAATGGACTGCTTCCGCCGGTCAAGGTCCACTGTGCGGTGTAAGGGACCGCCGCTATGGTGGGTGAAGAGTGAGCGGGTTGCTGCTAGCGATCGTCTGGAATGTCACAGACGATCTATGTGCACCGATCTGCCCTAACCCCTGAGGGTTGTATGTGTGAAGCCCCACAGGTGTTGTATCGGTGCATACCTTCAGGGACTCCACGTAGCTGGTGCTGGTCACAGGTAGGGAATCTTCAGTTTTGATCGTGACGCCACTCTCAGTATTGCGGTCAGTGGGGACCGCCACTGCAGGTTAGGGGACGCCTGGGGCTGATGGTGGGTGCAGTCGGATATAGTAGCCTCCTGAGAGTGAGGCAAGCCCCAGGGCCCGGTGTGGGTTTGTAGTACCACAAGTCGCAGAATGACTCAAACACAGTCCAAGAAGTCTTTTAACGTGTTTACTCACTGTTTGGAGGTCACGGTGAGATGCCCGGGCGACACTGTGATAACCAGGTGGAACCAGGAATTCCAGGAGGCCGTTCTGAGGGTAGCTGTCCACTCGCCTTCCTTGCACTCTTTCTGTTTTAGGAGGATCCTTTGCTTGAAGCGTGGTAGGACCCCTCCAGGGAAGCTGTTACCACCCTGCTCCCCTCTCTCTGGCTCGTCTGCCGGCAGCGTGGCCTTGGTGGGATGGCTTCTGGCCCTGTCCCCTTATGGGCCTGGTGATTGCTGCTTGGCTCAAGCTCTGTGTAGTCGTGGTGAGGGCATGAAGTACCCCCCCAACCTGTAGGTTAAGCAGCTCTGGATGATCTGCTGCCTGTACTGGGGACCTAGTTCCCCTTGTGTGCTCGGATACCGGGATCTCCGTACTCAGCCACCCCTCTTTCTCTGGATGCTCTTCAGGCCGACCCACAGTACTCCGTTCTCCTCCGCTTTCAGCTACAGCACTCCTCAGGACCTGTCTGCACGGGAGCTTCTCTGCTCCCCCTTCCATACACTTCAACTTCTTCCTCTCGACTCCTCACTTCCTCTCTCTCTCTGCCCTGCTTCCTAGCAACCAGCCCCTGAACACACCCCTAGCTGGGAATTGAAAGTTAACTCCTTCTGGCTACCCAAGGGTCCCCTCTGGTGATGTGGGAGGCCTGGTCACTATATGTTTGTGTGTGCACCTCATCCTGGCCTTTGGAGATTACCTGGAAGCATTGCTCCCGCATGGGTGCAATACTCTGTGGTGCCTGACCAGGTCAGGGGCGCCACATATGGCACAGATCTCACGGCTCGGTGTACCTGTTGCACGGGGAAGCACAGAGGTGCCCACGCACGTGTGCCAGTGGAAGTCACGAGAATATGGCACGAGGGTAGCACAGAGGTGCCCACGCACGTGTGCTTTCAATAACCAGGTGAGTCCAATGGAGACTTGAGGAGCTCACCTGGGACAGGAACACGGCCTGTTGACGGGGGTACTGCCGGAGCAGCAAGGCAGGAACACGGCCTGCAAACGAGGTACTGCCGGAGCAGCAAGGGCCAAGCCCACAAGAGACAGTAATGCCTGAGCAGTGGCATGGCAGCACGCTGCCAGACATCCAAACATAGAAGGACGGTCGCGCGCCGCCATGATGGCAGGGGGAGCTTTTAAGGAGGTGCAGCTCCACCCGAGGGCGGGCGCGAGGCGGAGATGACGGACTTGACCCAATCAGGGTCCACGACGTCCCAGCCTGGCCAGTCAGGATTCACCACGTCACCAGCCTTGTCATCAAGCCGTGTGACGTCAGTGAGCGAATCAGGACCCACCACGCATTGCACATGCTCACCCTCCTGCCTCTGGGAAATAGAGGCGGGATCCTCGGTCTCACAATGTGCAGAGATAACGGGAATCTCACTGCTTCCCTGAGCAGTAAACCTCTGCACATTGCGCAGCCTCGCAGACCTTCGGGGCCGCTGAGCAGGAGAGTCTGCGGCAGGCCAGGAATGGGAGACTGCTTCACTCCTTGTAACAGGAGAACCACTAGGTGTCACCCTTCTGCTGCCTCTCTGAGAAGGTATCTCCTGCACACTGCGCAGTCTGGCAGACCTTTGGCGCTGCTGAGCAGGAGTGCTCGTGGCAGGCAAGGAATGGGAGACTGCCTCAGTCCTTGCCTCAGGAGAGCCACGAGATGTAACATTACCCCCCCGTCTAGGCCCCCCCCCCCTGTCCGTGCTCGAAGGCCGCTATCAAACCCGGGGCGCGGATATGATCCTCCAACTCCCAGGATCTATGCTCCGGACCACGGCCGGCCCACTCCACGAGGTAGTACCTCTTGCCCTGTATGACTTTTGTCTCCACAAGTTTTGCCACCTCAGGGTCGTCGGACGGGGAGTCGGTTTGAGCCGGCAGGGACCCCGAGAATTTATTAAGTCGTACGGGTTTCAGGAGGGACACGTGAAAGGTGTTGGCTATAGCCCAGCGTGGAGGGAGCTGGAGTCGATATGCCACTGGGTTTACCTGCTGTAGTACTTTAAACGGACCCAGATACCTAGGGGCGAATTTGGCTGCCTGTACCCGTAGGTTAACATTCTTAGAGGACAGCCATACTAGGTCACCAGGGGCGAAGGATGGTGCAGGGCGGCGGCGAACATCAGCCGTTGTCACCATCCGGTCTTTGGCCCTTTTAAGAGCCTCTTGGGTGTCATCCCAGATCTCCCGGGCCTTGGTCGCCCAATCCTCCACTCTAGTATCGGGTGACGTAATGGGCATCGGAACCGGGATTCTGGGATGTTGTCCGTTATTGAGTAGGAACGGAGTCTGGCCAGAGGATTCATGGACCGAATTGTTAATGGCAAATTCGGCCCAAGGAAGGAGGTTAGCCCAGTTGTCGTGGTGCGCGGATATAAAATGGCGGAGGTAAGTTACCAAGGTCTGATTAGTCCTCTCCACTAGTCCATTGGTCTCGGGATGGTATGCGGAGGAGATGTTCAGCTCTATCTGCAGGAGCTTACAGAGCTCTCTCCAGAAGCGAGACGCGAACTGGGGACCCCGGTCGCTCACCACCTTGTCAGGCATGCCATGCAGCCTAAATACATGCCGAATGAACAAGGTGGCGAGAGCACGTGACGTCGGGAGTCGTGGGAGAGGCACCAAGTGGACCATTTTAGAGAAGTGGTCCGTGATGACCCATACGACCCTGTGCCCTGCTGACTTGGGCAGATCTCCCAGGAAGTCCATCCCTACCACTTCCCAGGGACGATCCGGCACTGGCAGTGGGTGAAGAAGACCTGCCGGTCTCTGCCGGGACGGCTTATTCCGAGCACACGACATACAGGCTCCCACATATTCCTGTATGTCCTGGGGTAGTCTCGGCCACCAATAATGCCTGGTCACCAGGTCTCTGGTCCTTTTGACCCCGAAGTGACCCCCGACCTTGGAGGCATGGGCCAACGATAGCACCTCGTTCCGTAGTTCAGGGGGAACGAGGGTTTTGCCAGGTGGCACCTGGTCCAAAGAAGTGGGAGTGACCATCCTCAAGCTGTCCGGGGGTAGTATAAGACGAGGCTCCTCCTCGTCCTCCTCCAACACAACCATACAACGTGACAAGGCATCGGCCCGTACGTTCTTCTCACCGGCCAGGTGGCGGATAATAAAGCGGAACCGGGAGAAGAATAAAGACCAACGGGCCTGCCTTGGGTTCAGGCGTTGTGCTGTCTGGAGGTATGTGAGGTTTTTGTGGTCAGAAAAAACCTCAAATGGATGCTTCGCACCCTCCAGGAGATGCCGCCATTCCTGGAATGCTAGTTTCATCGCCAGTAACTCCCTATCCCCTATGGAGTAGTTCCTCTCGGCCGGAGAAAAGGTCTTGGAGAAAAAGAAACACGGATGTTTCCTTCCTCGTTCGTTTTTCTGGTACAGGACTGCACCTGCACCGACCGAAGAGGCGTCTACCTCCAGTAGGAAGGGTTTGGAGATGTCTGGACGATGAAGGATGGGAGCTCTGGAGAAGTGAGTTTTGAGAGTGTGAAATGCCTCTACCGTTTCCCGTGTCCATGCTTTGGGATTAGCGCCCTTGCGGGTAAGGGCAATGATGGGTGCTGCCACCGTCGAGAAGTTGGGAATGAACTGGCGATAATAATTGATAAACCCCAAGAATCGCTGGATCGCCTTCAGCGAGCGGGGCTCAGGCCAGTTCATCACTGTCTCCTTCCCCGGATCCATTGCTAACCCCTGACTGGACACTATGTACCCCAGGAACGGCAAGGATTCCTGTTCAAAAACGCACTTTTCCAGCTTAGCATATAACGAATGGGTGCGGAGCCTCTTAAGTACTTGGATGACATCCCTCCGATGGGTGGTAAGATCGGGGGAGAAGATAAGAATGTCATCCAGGTATGCAACCACGGAAAGATACAAATCCCGGAAAATATCATTCACAAAGTCTTGAAATACGGCGGGGGCATTGCAGAGTCCGAAGGGCATTACTAGATACTCGTAGTGACCGTCCCTGGTGTTAAAGGCGGTCTTCCACTCATCGCCCTTTCGGACTCGCACTAGATTATACGCCCCGCGTAGATCCAGCTTTGTGAAGACCTTTGCCCCGCGGAATCGATCAAATAGCTCAGTAATGAGGGGCAAAGGGTATTTGTTCTTGATTGTGATTGCATTTAATCCCCTGTAATCGATACAGGGGCGCAGATCCCCTTCCTTCTTCTGCACAAAAAAGAACCCTGCACCAGCCGGTGAAATAGACTTGCGAATGAACCCCTTCGCCAGGCTGTCCTGAATATATTTGGACATAGCCTCCGTCTCTGGAGCAGAGAGTGGATACACTCTGCCCCTAGGGGGCTCGGAGCCTGGCTTCAGGTCTATTCGGCAATCATATGGCCGGTGGGGAGGAAGAGTATCTGCGGCCCTTTTGGAAAAGACATCCCTGTAGGCCTCATAAGGTGTCGGTAAACCCGGCCCCTCAGTATTCCCTGAGGACCCAACCGACCTAATGGTAGCGGGTGGTTCGGTAGTCACGAGGTGCTCTCTACAGGATCCTGCCCAGGATGAGATCTCCCCTGTTGCCCAGTTGAGTATAGGAGCATGCTGTCTCAACCAGGGAAGACCCAGTAGGATCTCATCCGTCCCCCCTTGAAGCACCAGGAAGGACACCTGCTCATGGTGTCCCGGTGGTACATCCATCCTGAGAGGGATGGTGATCTGGGTGATAGGATCGAGTAGTATGGACCCGTCGACTACCCGGACCCTGAGTGGCTTGGGCAACAGAACCAGGGGAACTGAGTATCGGGTTGCCAGGGAGGTCGAGATGAAATTGCCTTCAGCGCCTGAGTCCAAGCAAGCCAGGGCAGAGAAGAGAGTAGTGCCGAACTGCAACTGGGCGCTGATAGTCAACCTAGAGGGAGAAGTAGCGTCTAGAGTCCCCCCTCTGATAGAAACTAGACGCTGTCTTTTCCCGACGGTTTGGGACATAGGGTAGCTATGTGTCCCCTCTGCCCACAGGAAAAGCAGATGACACAAGACCGAGAACCTGGGGCAGAGGAGACCACCTTGGACACTTCCATTGACTCCACGGAGTCGCCTACAGGAATGGCTGGGGGACCTGTCTGATGGAAGACGGGAGTCAGACGCTTTTTAGGCCGAGAAGACGTGGGTGCTGAAGAGACCTCGAGCCTTCGCTCCGCCTGGCGGATGTCTATGCGAGAGGCAACCTGAATCAAGGACTCTAAAGTGGCAGGCACCACGTGTGGCCAGTGCGTCTTTGACAAACCCTGCCAGGCCCTCCCAAACCACAGGGACAAGGACCTTATCCGGCCAGTCCAGCTCTGCGGCCAGTGTCCTAAAGTGTACAGCAAAGTCCCCGACTGAAGCAGACCCTTGCCGAAGTCGTAGGAGGCGCAGCGCGGAATCGTGGGTGACTTGAGGCCCGAGGAACACCATTCTCATGGCCCCAAGATAAGCTGCTAAGTTATTCACCACACGATCTCCGCGCTCCCACAACGGCGTGGACCACTTCAGCGCTCTCCCTGTGAGCAGGGACTGGACGAAGGCTACCTTCGCCTTCTCGGTAGCGTAAAGAGTCGCGGACAGCTCTAAGTAGGTGGTAACCTGGTTTATAAACCCACGGCACTCAGAGCTGTTGCCGCTAAAGCGCTCTGGAAGCGCAAGGCGAGGAGACCTTCCGCCCAATAGCACAGCCTGGGTAGCCGCCTGGGTGGCGACTGTCGTCAGACTAGTCTTATCGGAGGAAGACTGCTCCACTGCTGCCAATCGTGACTCCAACTGCTGCACATAACGCAGCAACTGCTGCTGCTCTTCAGCCATAGCCAGACCTTTGGCGCGACCGTAATGTTACGAGGGGGACCCGGGGAAGCGTGCCAAGATGGGAAATGGACTGCTTCCGCCGGTCAAGGTCCACTGTGCGGTGTAAGGGACCGCCGCTATGGTGGGTGAAGAGTGAGCGGGTTGCTGCTAGCGATCGTCTGGAATGTCACAGGCGATCTATGTACACCGATCTGCCCTAACCCCTGAGGGTTGTATGGCACAGATCTCACGGCTCGGTGTACCTGTTGCACGGGGAAGCACAGAGGTGCCCACGCACGTGTGCCAGTGGAAGTCACGAGAATATGGCACGAGGGTAGCACAGAGGTGCCCACGCACGTGTGCTTTCAATAACCAGGTGAGTCCAATGGAGACTTGAGGAGCTCACCTGGGACAGGAACACGGCCTGTTGACGGGGGTACTGCCGGAGCAGCAAGGCAGGAACACGGCCTGCAAACGAGGTACTGCCGGAGCAGCAAGGGCCAAGCCCACAAGAGACAGTAATGCCTGAGCAGTGGACGGTCGCGCGCCGCCATGATGGCAGGGGGAGCTTTTAAGGAGGTGCAGCTCCACCCGAGGGTGGGCGCGAGGCGGAGATGACGGACTTGACCCAATCAGGGTCCACGACGTCCCAGCCTGGCCAGTCAGGATTCACCACGTCACCAGCCTTGTCATCAAGCCGTGTGACGTCAGTGAGCGAATCAGGACCCACCACGCATTGCACATGCTCACCCTCCTGCCTCTGGGAAATAGAGGCGGGATCCTCGGTCTCACAATGTGCAGAGATAACGGGAATCTCACTGCTTCCCTGAGCAGTAAACCTCTGCACATTGCGCAGCCTTGCAGACCTTCGGGGCCGCTGAGCAGGAGAGTCTGTGGCAGGCCAGGAATGGGAGACCGCTTCACTCCTTGTAACAGGAGAACCACTAGGTGTCACCCTTCTGCTGCCTCTCTGAGAAGGTATCTCCTGCACACTGCGCAGTCTGGCAGACCTTCGGCGCTGCTGAGCAGGAGTGCTCGTGGCAAGGAATGGGAGACTGCCTCAGTCCTTGCCTCAGGAGAGCCACGAGATGTAACACCTTTGTGTTTAAGTAGTAGGGTTTCCCAGCAGTCCTTGCTGATTATGCAAAACCATTTGTATTCTGGACACCTTTGGTGGAAAGAGCTGCTGTGGATTCGTCCTGAAGTCATATGTTCTCTATTTTGGCTGTTAGTCCCCTGTTTGTCTCACCTACCCTCATATTGTATTAGTGCTGTGGTGGGTCTATGAGCCTTATCTTCCCACTCACTAACCAGGGCTTACTGCAGGATCTCTGAGGGCTTCAAGTTCCTGTTCGACGACAGGTGCAGAACCATATAGAGTCTGGCTAGGAGTGCAGGCTACAGCAGCAAGTAGGGGTGGGAAATGTCCTATCTACCCTCTCCCTAGTGCCAGGGCCCACCGTTGTTATTGTATTCCTGGTGTCACCCTTGTTTATGGTGTTGTTGTGGTGTGTTTTCATTGTGCGTCAGCCATCTGTTGGCCTGAACGCGTGTGCCACGCTTAAAGCGTGACACCACCCATTACCCTTCCTCTTTAAATCCTCCAATAAAAATTTAAAAAGGAAGCTATTGATATTTTTTCACTAATGCATTTTTTAATCTAAAAGATGAAGGTAATAAGATTCAATTTGATCTATTGATAATTAGATAAATTGTTACATCCATACCCTTCCCTATAGAAATAAGGGACTTATCCAACATGTTACATCCATACCCTTCCCTATAGAACTGTGACTTAGCCAACATGTTACATCCATACTCTTCCCTATAGAAATAAGTGACTTATCCAACATATTACATCCATACCCTTCCCTATAGAACTGTGACTTAGCCAACATGTTACATTCATACCCTTCCCTATAGAACTGTGACTTAGCCAACATGTTACATCCATACCCTTCCCTATAGAACTGTGACTTAGCCAACATGTTACATCCATACCCTTCCCTATAGAACTGTGACTTAGCCAACATGTTACATCCATACCCTTCCCTATAGAACTGTGACTTAGCCAACATGTTACATCCATACCCTTCCCTATAGAACTGTGACTTAGCCAACATGTTACATCCATACCCTTCCCTATAGAACTGTGACTTAGCCAACATGTTACATTCATACCCTTCCCTATAGAACTGTGACTTAGCCAACATGTTACATCCATACCATTCCCTATAGAAATAAGTGACTTATCCAACATATTACATCCATATCTTTCCCGTCTACCGACTCCCTGCGTGCATAGATACAATAGCCATATTATACCATCATCACAATGTCCGGGAACGTCTACGACAATACTAAAAATATACCCAAAGAAGAACATTTTCCCTCCACAAATGAATATTTCCAGATGGCAAAGCCTTATAATTCAATATATCTGGGAATTTTTAGAAAAAAGAAATGACCATGTATATGTTTCCTGCTTCTTCCTCCGGTATTTTGGCATAGGCACGGCTCTCTTGCTGTTTCGTTACCTCTCTAAACCAATTATCCATGTCCCTTTGACTAATGATGTTGAGCTCCTCCATTAATCTCTGACATATTTCCAGTTGCAAATAGATGATTCCAAATCCTAAAATAATATTACTAAGGAAGTTGTAACATTATTGTGATGGATGACAAACAGGTCATTACAAAAACAACGGCGGAATAAACATGGAGAAATACATCAGCTAACATAATGGCAATATGGAAGGGTATAATCTCATCGAGCTGCGCCATCCTATAGCGCAATATGCGGTTATAGGTTACAGGTCGCAACGTTACATTTGTCACCTGAGGGGAAATTGGCAAATGGCATCATGTACTGGACGTGATATTTGCATTTATAGAACTGTAATTCGAGAATTATTTTAATACATTCTTGAGATCGCCTTGGTTTTGCTCGTTTGATCACTTAGACATGTGAGCTTATCTTTATTTAATTTTGTGGCTTGAGAAGAAGCCGGTAGGTTCCTCCTCCGTAGGCAACTTGATATGCTGTTTATTACAAAATATATATCAGGAGCCCAACTACCATGTGTTCCTTATAATTTCAGTGTTTTGTAATATGGCGGAAAAACTTTAGACTCCGCTTACTGTATATACAAGTTTAAAGTTTAAAGAACCTTGGATACACTACCTAGATAGGACAAAAAGAGGAAGCTGTCACCAGTTGCCATCGAATTTAAAAGGAGGCAGGTGGTCAAAAACTTTTTGAATGACTGCAAAAGATCTGATGATCTAATAGAAGGAGAGACTGAGGTTTAAGTTTTAACAGTAAGGTCCATACCAAACTGAAAGTCTTCATGCCGGAGCTCCATGATCACCTCTATTGACCCAAACGCATAATTGGAACAACCAATTGGATGCAGCCCAACAGAGTCCATGGGCTCTATTTGGGATTCAAACCCAGGACCTCTTGCACCCCAAGCGAGAAGCCTACCACTAGCCCACTAACGGGAAGTAAAGACCCAAAAGCATAAGAAGTATTAGCTCCAATATTCTCAAAGCAAAATAAATAATACACAAATGTTTTATGACTTTATTCTGTAGAGCAATGAAAAAACCTGGAAGTTTTTGGGTATATGAATCAGCAGTATGGTAAAGGAGGAAGAATGAACAATATGCTAAAAGTACAGCTTGCCTACAGGGAAGCATGATGGGAGCTCAGTGATGCCTATGTGGCGCCCCTGAGGCTCTGGTCGCCACAGGGTACTGCAACTGATTTAAGGAGCAGTATCTATCTGGGGTAAGTGACAGGTGGTTTGTCTGGGCCCACACCAGATACGTTTCACATGCAGTTAGGTGCCTTCCCCACAGGGGGGTTGACTGGGGTGGGCAGGGAGAGTTAGCCATCTGGTAGTATGGGACTTCCCGGTAACAAGGACAACCACTGGGGGGCAGGTTCCGCATAGGGTATAAGAGGAGGTAGCCATGACACATAGAGAGCTTTCTGGAGGGACGTCCCATGAGACCAGACTAGGTGCAGGAGAGCACCAGTGCTGGTGGGACACACAGCTTATCTTTCCATTGTGGAGCCTGGGGCTTGTGAGCTGGAGCTCAGCCCAGGTTCCTTCTGCTGATCACTGGACAGCGAGGACGAACAGGACATTTACACTGACACCAGTAACCACCTGGAGTTTGCACCGGATAACCAGAGACTTACCAGCAGTGAACCAGTACGCTCTAGGGCAATCTCCTAACCAGTGAGTAAAACACCTGAACCGGAGCTTTTGCCTTGTTTGCATTATATACCGGCGACTACAACCACCATCATCCTCCCCTGGGGCCTAGCTCTACTTGCGGAGAGCAATACCACCCAGGCTGCCCCAATACCATCAGCCCCAGCAGTGAGAGACTTTGCAGCGGCGGCTTTCCCCATATAGCCGCATACCGCAACTGGCGTCACAACAAACATTTTATTTTTATTTTTCCCTTGTACAAATCCCCTTTTAAGCAACCCCAGGGTCACGGAATCAGGCAATGGCCACCCAGTGAACTTTCCCCGTAATATACAGCCCAGGACCGAGTACCCAAATGCCCTGGGGTGCGTCACCAATAATGAAGCATGATGGTAATTCTGTGATGTTTAAAGTGAAGCATGACTGTGGTCTAGTAAAGCCTACCATGAAGCATGAAAAAGGCTCAATTATGAATACAGTGTAGCATGGCAGTGGCTCGGGGATGCCTACAGTGAAGATGAGTGAAGTGTGGAGGTGGCATGGTGAAGCTTATAATGAAGAATGGTGGAGTCTCAGTGATGCCTACAGTGAAGCATGAGGGTCTCTTCATGAGGTAAAAATTGAAACATGGTGGAGACATGGTGATACCTACAGTGAAGCATGGCAAGGGCTCAGTGATGCCTACTGTGAAGCATGATGGTGTTTTGGTGATGTCAAAAGTGAAGCATGGTGGAGTCTTGGTGATGCCTACAGTGAAGCATGGCAGTGGCTCGGAGATGCCTACAGTGAAACTGAGTGAAGTATGGCGCTGGCATGGTGAAGCCTACAATGAAGTATGGTGGTCTTTGAGTGATCTCAAAAGTGAAACATGTTGGAGACATGGGGATACCTACAGTGAAGCATGGCAATGGCTCAGTGATGCCTACTCTGGTCATGTCAAAAGTGAAGCATGGTAGAGGCTTGGTGATACCTACAGTGAAGCATGGTAAGGGCTTAGTGATGCTTAAAGTGAAGCATGATGGTGGCTTGGTGATGCCTACTGTGAAGCATTGCTGTGGCTCAGTGATGCCTACATGAGGCATGGTGCAGGCATGGTGAAGCCTATGGTGGAGACTTGGCGATGCTTAGAGTGAAGAATGATGGTGGCTTAGTGATGTCTAAAGTGAAACACGGTGGTGGCCTGGTGTTACCTATAGTGAAACATGGTGGAGGCTTAGTGTTACCTGCAGTGAAGCATGGCTGTGGCTTGTTGATACCTAGAGTGAAGCATGGCAGGGGCTCAGCATTGCTTACAGTGAAGCATCTCAGGAACTCGGTGATGCCTCTGTGTCTGGTTATGCATCACATCTGCAACAGGTTAGAATAGCAAAAGGGGCAGTGCTAAGTAGTAAAGGCGCTGGTCATGCGACTTCAATCGATATTTTAAGGGGCATTTATAAAAGCCTTTTACATATAGAAAACTCCCCCCCAAAAATGGGGGCAGCACTTAAAAATCAGATAATGAAAAATGGCATTTTAATTAGCTATTTTATATCAATTTTTTTGTTTTTCTTAATCGCATCCATCACCCTATCTCCAGCCCCTTTGGATTTCTGCTATACTACTCTGTATCTGTCCCCCTTAGAAATGCACATTTTGATCTAGGGATGAGACAAGACGTAAGTGTGTGATACATGTATCAGGATATTTTCTTAAGTGAATCTAACAGCTGTAAGGAGACTGGGAAGGGGCTTCCGATTTCTGTAATCAGTTGTTCCATGGCAGGTGCATGTCAGGGGGCATGGCTTTCAGCAGGACCACAGGGCTGCCCGGATCATTGCCAATTAATCATGCAGTTAAATACACTTGACAGCTCAAATAAAAGTCTCAGAGTAATTTTCTCATTCACCGACTTCCTTATTGCGCAGCTTTGAAGAGCCGATGATCACGTCTTGTGCTTGTGAAGAGGAATGGAAAAAAAAATATTCTTTAAAAAAAAAAAAAATTGAAAAAAAATATATAATCTGCTCATAAAGACACAAATTGAGGGGGGGGGGCGCAAGAAATCTTATATTCTAGCTTTAAATAACATTTGCACATTTAGCCACTTTGTCTAATTGTCTCTTTATGTAAATCTATTCCACTTGTGGTTTAATTCATAAATCTCCGGGGCTCCTCCGCATCATCTCGTAAATGATAACCTAAACAAATGATGGGACTCACAAGTCATTATAAGACGACTTCATCTGGATGATTAGCGCGGCGTTCTGATATAGATAACATTTCTTATTTGTCTTTTGCGGAACAGAGGAACAATTGGATCATTTTGCTAATGATAGAAAAAAATTTAAAAAAAAAAATCAATATTTACTGGTAAATTCTGGTAGAAATTTCCCTTTTTTTTTTTTAATATTAATGTTTTCCTAGACTCTTACATTAATCTTTTACTATCAGCGATTTACGCCTTTTTTATAGATGTTATTTTCAGTTACATTTTTTATTTACTTTTTATGGTGAAATGCAGAAAAAAATAAATTCTGCCCTTTTTATTTTATCTGGGGGTTTTTTACACCATTTACTATAATTTCTGAGATAGGTTTATTGTACTAGTCATTACACATGCAGAGATGTCAAAAATGTAAATGTTTTTTTTCCTTTTTTTTAAATATTGAATTTTTTTTTTTTACTTTTTTTGTTTTGTTTTTGTTTAAATATTTAATTGAGCAGCAGTCCATTCCTTGTGAATCTCCGCCAAATTGTTCAAAGGCCTTTTCTTAACAATCCCATCTAGGCTGCGGTTATCCCGGTTGCTTGTGCACCTTTTTCTACCACACTTTTTCCTTACACTCCTCTCTCTATTAATATGCTTGGATACAGCACTCTGTGAACAGCCAGCTTCTTTAGCAATGACCTTTTGTGGCTTACCCTCCTTGTGGAGTGTGTCAATGACTGCCTTCTGGACATCTGTCAAGTCAGCAGTCTTCTCCATGATTGTGTAGCCTACTGAACCAGACTAAAGGGAGCTTTACACGCAACGACATCGCTAACGAGATGTTGTTGGGGGTCACGGAATTCGTGACGCACATCCGGACTCGTTAGCGACGTCATTGCGTGTGAAACGTACGAACGACTGCTAACGATCAAAAATACTCACCATATCGTTGTTCGTTGACACGTCGTTCAAATCCCAAATATCGTTGACGGTGCTGGACGCAGGTTGTTTGTCGTTCCTGAGGCAGCACACAACGCTACGTGTGACACCCCAGGAACGACGAACAACACCGTGCCTGCGTCCTCCGGCAACGAGGTGGGCATGACTTTCATTCGGCTGCTCTCCGCCCCTCCGCTTCTATTGGACGCCTGCCGTGTGACGTCACTGTGAGGCCGCACGAACCGCCCCCTTAGAAAAGAGGCAGTTCGCCGGCCACAGCGACGTAGTTAGGAAGGTAAGTTCGTGTGACGGGTGCTAGCGATATTGTGCGCCATGGGCAGCGATTTACCCGTGACGCACAAACGACGTTGGCGGGTGCTTTCACGAGCATCATTGCTAGCGATGTCGCTGCATGTAAAGTGCCCTTTAGGCCTCTTTCACACGTCAGTGAAAAACACAGAAGTTTTTCACTGATGTGTTGAAAATGCATATGTCCTTCCGTGTGCCGTAATTTCACGGAACACGTGTGTTTTCCATGTGCTATCCATGATCCGTGATGGCACATGGAGATCAGGTATTCCAAACGCTCTTGTCCCTGCTCCTGCTGTCCGTGGTGCTGAATCTCCGGCTCTCCTGTGTCTGGCCGCCGCTGTCTCCCCTCTGCAGCTACTTCCGTGTCGGCTATGCAGTTCATAACTACATATGCATGAGTATAATTAGCCAGCCTGGAAGCAGCAGGCAGCAGCAACCGAAGACAGCGTCAATGGAGACAGGTGAGTTTAAAAAGCCTTTTATTTTAATTGCATGTGTTTTTCTGGTACGTGTTTCAAAGAACACATCACTGTGTATTCTGTGGGACATCAGTGATACTAGAAAAAAACGGACATCTCTCCATGCGGAAATCACGGACACGTGTGTACGCCGCACGGAGACACGATCAGTGAGAAATAATTTATTTTAATGGGTCTGCGTATGTTTGTGATTGTGGCATGTATAAAAACTGTCACATGTGTACCAGAATCACTGACGTGTGAAAAAGGCCTAAGGGACCATTTTACATGCTTAGGAAGCCTGTGCAGGTGTTTTGTTGTAATTTTTCTAACTTTCTGAGGTAATGACTTTAGTGTTTTCATTGGTCATAAGTCATAATCCTCAACATTAACAGAAATAAATATGTGAAATGGATCCCTCTGTGTGTAATGACTCTATATAATATATAGGAATAGATCCCTCTGTGTGTAATGACTCTATATAATATATAGGAATAGATCCCTCTGTGTGTAATGACTCTATATAATATATAGGAATAGGTCCCTCTGTGTGTAATGACTCTATATAATATATAGGAATAGATCCCTCTGTGTGTAATGACTCTATATATTATATAATAAACATGTGAAATAGATCTCTCTGTGTGTAGTGACTCGATATATTATATAATAAACATGTGGAATAGATCCCTTTGTGTGTAATGACTCTATGTAACATATAATAAACACTTGAAATAGATCCTTCTGTGTGTAATGACTCTATATAATATATAGGAATAGATCCCTCTGTGTGTAATGACTCTATATATTATATATATATATATGTAGATCCCTCTGTGTGTAATGACTCTATATAATATATAGGAGTAGATCCCTCTGTGTGTAATGACTCTATATAATATATAGGAGTAGATCCCTCTGTGTGTAATGACTCTATATATTATATAGGAGTAGATCCCTCTGTGTGTAATGACTCTATATAATATATAGGAGTAGATCCCTCTGTGTGTAATGACTCTATATAATATATAGGAGTAGAGCCCTCTGTGTGTAATGACTCTATATAATATATAGGAGTAGATCCCTCTGTGTGTAATGACTTCATATAATATATAGAAATAGATCCCTCTGTGTGTAATGACTATATAATATATAGGAATAGATCCCTCTGTGTGTAATAACTCTATATAATATATAGGAATAGATCCCTCTGTGTGTAATGACTCTATATATTATATAGGAGTAGATCCCTCTGTGTGTAATGACTCTATATAATATATAGGAGTAGAGCCCTCTGTGTGTAATGACTCTATATAATATATAGGAGTAGAGCCCTCTGTGTGTAATGACTCTATATAATATATAGGAGTAGATCCCTCTGTGTGTAATGACTTCATATAATATGTGCGTTTCCCTTTTTGTATTGAATTACAAAAAGGAAAATGCATATATTGATATTCTAATTTATTGAGATGCACTTGTACATAAAGGTCCAATGTGGTGATAGACAATCGGCTGGCAATGCTATGATTTAGGCCGTGTGCACACACTGCATTTTTTAATACATTTTTTGGTGCAGTTTTGTCACAAATCTGTATGTCTATCCTTATGCCTGCAAATTTAATGAGAATTCTGAAGAGCTGTGCACACGTTGCTTCTTGTTTCCTTGCAGATTCTGAGCAGAAAAGAAACTGCAGCATGTCAATCCTTGGTGTATCTTTTTCCTGCATTTTTCAGCTCTTCCACCTATTGACTTGGCAAAAAATTCACCAAAAATGCATCTAAAACACCCCAAATTTGCATGCGATTTTTGGTGTGTTTTTTTGCTAGATGGTGCAGATTTGATGCAGAAAATATGATGCAGATTTTGATACTTTTGATACTTTTTTTTAGAAATCTGCACCAAAATCTGCATGTCTATCGTGAATCAAGCAAAGTCTATGAGATTTCTGAAGTGCTGTGCGCACATTGCTTTTTTTTTCCTTGCATCTTTAGAGCAGAAAAAAATTTCAGCATGTCAATTCTTGGGGTGTTTTTTCCCTGCGTTTTTTAAGCCCTTTCAGCCATTGACTAAAAAAAAATGCATAAAAAAACCACACAGAAAACGCACCAAAAGCGCATGTGCTTTTTGGTGATTTTTTGTGCGATTTTCTGCCAGGAGGTGCAGATTTGATGCAGAAAATTTCGCAGTGAATTGCTTCGCTACTCATGGAATTTTTCTGAAAATAGCTGTAAAATGTAAATTTCATAAAAATTTGCCAATGGTATGGATTCACATAATGTTTAACCAGCCAACATTTATCTGTTGTGAATGTCGTCTGAGTGGATGCTTTTTTGGAGCTCCCTCTGGTGGCCAGGAATGATAGTGAAGCTGAGTCTGAGTCTGTGACTCAGACAGGTGTCGGCATTAATTGGTAATTAAGGAGGTCCTATTGCAGACAAGCCTGGTGTATATAGGAGAGCACTTTTTGGCTTGCTGGTGCTGGTTATAATTGAATTTTTTTCAGTCTCTGGACCTGGCTTGAAGTTCTGTCCTTCCCTGTTTCCCTGTGCAAGACTTCTGGAGATAAGTTTGCTAACTTTTCCCTTGCTTCCTGGTTTACACCTTAGGTGTTTGTTTTTCTTGTTTTGTTTTGCATCTGTTTTCTTACAGGTTAAGTTTTGTTTCTCTTGTGTGGTGAGCATGGGGGTTCCCCCTTTGCTAGCTCTGCTGCAAGAAAAGAGAGTTTCTCTCTGTATAACTTGATTATTTGCACTCCCTTTCCTTTGTATCTAGTTAGCCGGGCCTTGCCTTTGCTAAATCTATTTTTCCTATCTGTGTATCGTGTTTTCCTATATCACCGTAATCTTTATATGTCGGGGGCTATCTACTCCTTTGGGTACTTCTCTGAGGCAAGATAGGTTTCCTCATTTCTATCTCTGAGGCGTAGCTAGTTTCTCAGGCTGTGACGAGGCGTCTAGGTGTTTAGGAACGCTTCACGGCTACTTCTAGTGTGGTCTGATAGTCAGGGGAATGCGGTCAGCTCAGGTTCCTACTACTCTTGTTGTTCTTTCTATTTTTTCACTAATAGGAGTTTTTTGTAATCTTCCACGGTTACCGGATCATAACAGTTATCAGTGTGAACTACGACCAAGGAGAATCCATTCGAAGCCCCTGCCATGAGTACCAGACAGCTTGTCCCACTTCTACTTACTCCCCATATGACAGGTGAAAATGGTGTTGTTTTTGGTATTGTAAAATTTTTAATTTATGTAAAAAATGTGGGTTGTTTTTTTTTATCCAAAATGATCACTTTTGGTATAATGTTATCATGGAAACCTGATATATGAGCTAATGCTTTTGTGGCTTAAAGGGGTTGTACGTTACTAGCAAAAGCCCTTTTGATTCCACATTTCCCCCAGGTAAAATAATACATCCTATACTCACCCCCCATACTAGAGCCCTTTCAGCAGTGATGTGTTTCGCCTTGGGGCTCACATGATGATGTGATATAATGCGAGACCCGTGTCCAATCAGGGCCAGCTTTTTTCTTCCCACCTTTGGACCAAATGAGTTAATCAATAGGAAGTGAGTTCTGCAGCTGTTCTCACTTCCTGTTAATTGTTCGTTTGGTCCGAAGGCAGGGAGACAGAAGCCAGCGATTATTGGAAATGGGGCTAGCGTGACATGACAATCCCATATAAGCCCCGCCACCGCGAGCCCGGTCACTGCTGCAAGGGCAACGGTATGGGAGGTGAGCATAGTCTTTAATATTTTACCTGGTGGAAACGTGGCATCAGAAGAGATTGTCCTAATAGTGGACAAACCCTTTCTTTTCTTTTATTCACCCCCTGACTTCCTTTTCTAAAGCTTTCTCATAGAGTAATTTGAAGAATGTCTTGTACTCCATGCTCCCAGGCATTGTCTAGACCAGGTCTTCTCAAATATTTTTCTCACCAGCCAAACAGTTGTGGTGACTGGGCTCACCAGTAGTTGACATCCAAACCAAAAAAGGGATTTGTAGATGTGATGAAGAAAGTATGTATCATCACATTTCTTATGTTCTAAAAAGCATCCAACATTACCAATAATGCTGGTAGACATAAGGCCCAGAGAGAAGGTCATGATGCTCCAGAGTCAGTCATAATAACTCTTATTACAAATTCCCTCCAACCCCACACCTCTGTGGGCAAAATTGGACACTTGCCATTTTTGGACCTATGCTATGCCAGAAACTACAGCATTGCTCCAACATGGTCCTGGAACTCCCGGTTGTTACCTAGTTCATCACATGCCACACATGTGGCATGTGATTTAGATAGTCCATTTATCACTCATTCACTAATGATATCATGTACATGGGCCAGGTCTTTCTCGCAAATGAACTGTTAATGCATGAAAAAAAAAGACCATGCATGTACATGTAAACTGATGGAGGTTACTCTGGCAATGTCAGCTTGCTAGTAGACTCTTTGGTAGGGCTGGTGAGCCAGACAGACCCCAGGAGGCAAGTGTGTCGCCCAGGGACAAGGGATACTCAGATCCGGGCCAAGGGGTCACTTCTGAGGGTATCACGGTGGTGTGACCCGGTCTGTTATCCCAGGAACCACAACAAAAGGGTGATTATATACAGGGGAGATTTTGGTAAAGTTCGTGACGCCACCCACGGGTTGTGGTGAAGGTGGACACCACCGCTGCGGTTATGGGGGTACGCGGGGGCTGATGGTGATGCAGCGAGATGTTAACCCCTCCGTGGGTAGGGATGGTGGCCCCGGGACCCGTTGGGCTTTGTAGTGCAGGGAGATGGGCGGCCGTCTGAGAGCTGCGTTCCCGGTTGGACCGGGGGATGTTGTTACTCACAGTTCGCTTTGCAAGAAAACTCACACAGAGTCAGAAATTAACCAGAAATTGCCGGTGTCTGTAGCCTTTGGTATGGAGGGTGTTCGGATCCCACACCCGGTACAGCAGGGCCCTTTCTCTCTCTGTCCACTACTATAGGAAGCCTCAACTCCTCGGCTTGGAACGGGGTGTCCACTCCCCAGCGACGATCTGGAGCCTGATTACTATGCCGGCGGGCCACTACCCTGCCCCCCCCTCCTTGGCTCCTTCCCACCACTCTACTCCTTCCAGCAATCCTGGAGCTCGCTTCCACACTTCACAGCAGCCGGGAGCTTTCACACCCCGGTCTGCTCTGCTGCCTCTCCTCTCACACTCTGCTCCAGCCCCTCCCCTGCTGCTCAGTTTAGCTCTTACACTGGGGGGAGGGGTGTGTCTGTAGAACTGTACCAGTGTGGGATCAAATTACCAAGGAGGATTAGATGTATCTGTGACTCCCTGGTTTTACCAGGGTGTCACACAAAGAAGGCCTTAAGATGTGCAAGAGTGATCTCCGTCCTTTCTTGAGAGCTTTGTGCCCCAAAGAACAGACACTGTTCTATGTGTTGGTGTGGTGAGTATCAGAGTAGCAAGGACTGTCTGAGGTGCCTTATCTGTGATGAGAGACTGTTCCTGTAGATGATGACAGTCAATTATGGAGCTGAACCCTCCTCAAGCTTTAGCAGTAACACATCTTGATTCGCCAGTAGCATCACAGAAGGACATCATCTGCCTGTGACGAGTTATGTAATCCGACTTGGTTCCACAGTTCCGGTAGTAATGAAAGAGCTGCTGAATTCTTTCCCACGTCAGTCCTGAGCACAGGCCCGCTATAGAGAACTTGTTGGGAAGTTTCATTTTGGCACCAAACTAATACAAATAGACCATAAACAGTCTTGCTGCATTTAATTATCCTATAGACTTTGATTCACAGCTGCAGACAACTTTCTTTTCCATTTGAACCCCATTGGCGAGTGAATAAGGGTGGGTTATAGAGTGGTGATCAGCTGTTAACTATTGTGCTGCATCTCCATATTTCCGTTTCTAACACCTATCAATTTTCATCCTTTTTTATTTAGGTTAGTTTCTGGCTCCTGTCTTAGACAGGCATGTCAGCTAGGTAAATTACCGCTCTATTTCCTGAAACACCTTTGTCCAGTGTCAGTGGTACCGCACATTGGTCTCGGTCAGCCTTAACCAGGTGTGTGTTTTATTTTTTTTTCTGTACTCTTTTTGTGTGCTTTCAGAGAAACCCCTTTAAACCCATTAGTAAATCCAAATTCTCTAAAAACGTCTGGCCTCCTTGTAGTTCCACCATCCATTGTATCCTGATAAGGAAGCTCGGTTGGGCCCTCTGTATGTTACTGTTTTTTAAAGTACCAGAATCACAGACATACGCAGACCCATTAAAATCAATGGGTCTGCGCACACATCAGTAATTTCTCACTGACCGTGTTTTTGTCTTTTCCGCATGGAGACAAGTCCGTTTTTCTCAGGCATCACTGATGTCACATGAACCACGCAGTGGGGTGATCCGTGTGACACGTACCAGAAAAATCACATATTTGTGAAATAAAATGATTTCTATACTCACCTGTCTTCTGCGATACTGTCTCCAGCTGCTACTGTCTTCTGCTTCCAGGCTGGCTAATTATGCTCATACATATTCACTGCACTGCGACTCGGAAGTAACAGTAGCGGGAAGACAGCAGTGGCCGGACACAGCAGCGGGGGAGACTTTAGCACCACGGACAGCAGCGGCGTGGTCAGGTGAGTATAGAAGTCCCTGATCTCCGTGTGCTATCCGTGATAGCACACGGATAACACACATGTGCCAAAATGACGGCACATGGCATGACATATGCATCTTTAACACTGCAGTAAAAAACTGAAAGAAGCCTTAGGCTATGTGCACAGTGCGTTTTTCGCGGCGTTTTTGCGCGTTTTTCGGGTGCGTTTTTGGCCCCAAAACTGCATAACTTTGCTTCCCCAGTAAAGTCTATGAGTTTTCATTTTTGCTGTTCACACACAGCTTTTTTTTAGGCTATGTGCGCACGCTGCGTTTTTTTGACGCTGCGTTTTTGTGCGTTATTGGCCGCTAAAGACGCACAAAAACGCACCCGCGTTGAAAAAAACGCGTCAAAAAACGCATGCGTTTATACCGCGATTTGGTGCGTTTTTGGCTGCGTTTATGATCTCTGTGCTTTGCTACGTTTTTCCAATGCATTGCATGGGCGGAAAACACAGAAAAACGCAGGAAAGAATTGACATGTCCATTTTTTTTTTAAGCTCAAAAACGCAGCTTAAAAAAACAGTTGTGTGCGGACAGCAAAAATGAAAACTCATAGACTTTGCTGGGGAAGCAAAGTCATGCAGTTTTGAGGCCAAAAACGCACCTGAAAAACGCGCAAAAACGCCGCGAAAAACGCACTGTGCGCACATAGCCTTAAGCTGCGTTTTTGAGCTTAAAAAAAAAATGAACATGTCAATTCTTTCCTGCGTTTTTTTGCGTTTTCCCCCCATACAATGCATTGGAAAAACGCAGCAAAACGCAGAGATCAAAAACGCAGCAAAACGCAGCCAAAACCGCACCACATCGCGGTATAAACGCATGCGTTTTTACCGCGTTTTTCGCCGCAGGTGTGTTTTTGTGCGTTTTTAGCAGCCAAAAACGCACAAAAACGCAGCATCAAAAAAACGCAGTGTGTGCACATAGCCTTACACACACTTTATGGATTAAAGCTCTAGGCAGGCATGGGTTAAATGGTACTAATCTATGTAGTTTCAATTAGATTGAAAGGTGCAGTGAGCAAGTTACAAGGGGCAAGTTACTTTTGGAACTGTAGTTTGGAGCAGATTACTAATCTCAGCCACGCAAACAAACCGGAAAATAAGGAAAAAGTAAATACTTAAGTTAGGCTTTGCTTAAACTTTTTATATTGCTAAAAAGTAGTCATACAAGTGTCTAGAAACCTGTCTGCTATCTTCCAAAAACAGTGCCAAACCCATCTACTAGTTAAATGTGGTATTGCATCACAACCTCATTTACCTAATTGACGCTGACCTATGGATGTCGCATGAAAATATCAGTTTTTGAAATCCTGTACTGTCCCTTTAAATGCTATTAAAATCTCAAGCAGTAATGTCATTGGTTATAGTACAACTCTGTTTACTGAAAGCTGCAACAAAGTGAACTTTATGTTCGTGATCAAACAGGTCTAAAAAAAGGTTAAACCGGGATTGAAGTCTAAGCCGCCATAGGGAAGTGCTATTTCCAGTTTATATAAGGTCGCGGCGTAGCTTCTATATTTAGCCATGTTAATAAAAGAAGATTCTTCATCATTATACCAGCTTAGGAAGCATAAATCACATATGGCTGAGCAAATCTAGAAGGAAGGAAGGTGATTCATTGCCCTAATCCTTAGTTATATGAAGCCACATTAAATCCTTGTTGCGTCGGCTTCTTGAGCCTTTAGTTTCACAATGTTGTTTGATTGTCTGTTATTCTGCCCGCCCGGAATAAATGCAATGCAAAGACACAAAGCTTTAATAAGCACGGGGCAGCTGATCACTATGGCTCTTGTTTTATTTGCCTTTCACGTCCTTCCCGGCCACATAGTTTAACATGTTTTAGTTCATCACGATAATGGTGACATTGAGATATGTTTTGCTCCTTTTTTTGTCTATCTAAATAGGTTCTCAGAGCTATGCTAAAAAATAAGAGGTCATCTCGGTAGATGATTCGACCTATGAGGGTTTACAAACTCAGCAGGAGAAAAGACCCTGCCCATGAGGGCTTACAATCTTAGCAGGAGAGAGGGTCCTGTCAATGAGGACTTACAATATCAGTTGAAGGAGAGAGGGCTCCACCTATGAGGGCTTACAATCTTAGCAGGAGAAAAGACCCTGCCCATGAGGGCTTACAATCTGAATTGCCAAAAGGTCCCTGCCCATGAGGGCTTACAATCTGAATTGCCAAAAGGTCCCTGTCCATGAGGGCTTACAATCTGAATTGCCAAAAGGTCCCTGCCCATGAGGGCTTACAATCTCAGTAGCTAAAATGAACCTCCCCATAAGGGTTTACAATCTCAGTAGGTGAAAGGATCCTACCCATAAAGGCTTATAATCTCAGTAGAAGGGTAAGCATAGTCCATGAGAACTTACCATCTCAGTATTAGAAGAAAGGGCCCCACTCACAAGGCCTTACAATCTCAATAGTAGAGAGGGTTCCAACCATGAAGGCTTACAATCTCTGTAAGATAAAAGACACTGCCCATGTGGGCTTACAATCTCAGTAGGTTAAAGGACCTTGCCCATGAGGGCTTATGATTTCAGTAGGTTAAAGGACCCTGTCCATGAAGGCTTACAATCTCATCAGGAGAAAATACCCTGGCAATGAGGGCTTACAATCTCAGTAGCTGAAAGGACCTTGCCCATAAATGCTTACAATATCAGTAGAAGGGTAGGCACAGTCCATAATAATTTACCATCTCAGTATCAGGAGTAGGGGCCCCACTCTTAAGGACTTACAATCTCAATAGGAGAGCGAGACCCACCCATGAAGACTTGCAATCTCTGTAGGAAAAAAAACACTACCCATGTGTGTTTATAATCTCAGCAGAAGGGTAGGCACAGTCCTCGAAAACTTACCATCACAGTATTAAGGGGTACTTTGCACGTTGCGACATCGCTACTGCGATATCGTCGGGGTAAAATCGAAAATGACGCACATCCGGCGCCGGTAACGATGTCGCAATGGGTAAAGCCTAGATGCACCGATAAACGATCGCAAAAGCGTCGCAAATCAGTGATCTGTGTAGCGTCGCTCATTTTAATAATGTCGCACCAATAGGAGATACGATGTTGTTCCTCGTTCCTGCGGCAGCGCACATCGCTGTGTGTGAAGCCGCAGGAGCGAGGAACATCTCCTTACCTGCCTCCTCCGGCTATGCGGAAGGAAGAGGTGGATGTTTACGTCCCGCTCATCTCCCCCCCTCCGCTTCTATTGGCCGCCGCCTTTTTCCCCATTATGTAGATAGGGGCAAAATTGATTGGTAAATTGGAACACGCAGGGTTAAAATTTCGCCTCACAACATAGCACCCAGCGCTGCCCGGGATAGTAACTGTCTCTCTGTTTCTCTCCCATTCTCTGTCTGTCTCCCCCTCTGTATATATCTCTCTGTCTCTCTCTATCTCTTTCCCTGTCTGTCTCTTTCCCTGTCTGTCTCTTTCCCTCTCTTTCTCTGTCTGTCTCTTTCCCTCTCTTTCCCTGTCTCTTTCTCTGTCTGTCTCAATCTCTTTCCCTGTCTGTCTATCTATCTCTTTCCCTGTCTATCTATCTCTGTCACTTTCCTTGTCTGTCACTTTCCCTGTCTGTCACTTTCCCTGTATGTCTCTTTCCCTGTCTGTCACTTTCCCTATCTGTCACTTTCCCTATCTGTCTCTTTCCCTGTCTGTCTCTTTCCCTGTCTGTCTCTTTCCCTGTCTGTCACTTTCCCTCTCTTTCCCTGTCTGTCTCTTTCCCTCTCTTTCCCTGACTGTCTCTTTCCCTGCCAGTCTGTTTCTTTGTCTGTCTGTCTCTTTCTGTCTGTCTCTTACCCTGTCTATGTCTGTTTCTTACCCTGTCTGTGTCTGTCTCTTTCCCTGTCTGTGTCTGTCTCTTTCCCTGGCTGCATTGTGACACGCCAACATTCCATATAAGGGCGTGGCTGCGCATTCTTCTGAAGTTCTGGCTGTACTGTGGCTCCCAGCTCCATTCGCTTTAATGGAGGCAGGTTTTTTGGTGTATAACTGTAAAGAGCGGGGTTAAAATTTCCCCTCAAAATATAGCCTATGACGCTCTCGGGGTCCAGAAGTGTGAGTGTGCAAAGTTTTGTGGCTGTAGCTGCGACGGGGCAGATGCCAATCCCAGACATACACACACACACACACACACACACACATATACACACTCAGCTTTTTTTAGTATATATATATATATATATATATATATATATATACATATACATTATATATATATGTGTATATATATATATATATATATATATATATATATATATATATATATATAAAAATATATACATAAGTATATATATACTGTGTACATATACTGTACATACCGTGTATACGGTATATACTGTGTATATATATATATATATATATATACACTGTAATACACTGTAAATAAAATGTGCCTGTATATAACATTGTAGCTTGTAGTTGCCTTTTTATATTAATGTACAGCAATTGATCACTGTTGTAAAATATTTCGCAATACCCGGTGTTGCATCTGAAAATAGACCGAAAGGGGGACTGAATAATTATTTATCAATACCCGTCTGGGAAGCAGGTGCATCGCTCCAGAAGGTTACATCAAGCTATTGGGTCTGCTCTGACGCTGCTGCAAATTGATGAAAATCATTAGGTTGCTGCATCGTCAGCACTCCAGAAAACCCCGTATCTCTCATGGAATTTGCAGATCTCAATTAGATAAAAACAGTAAAAAGGAAAATAGAAATCATTTAAAATTCAAAAATATTCAGTGTGTCATTTTAACCCTTTCATGATGCAGGACAATTTATACGCTTTATTGCATGCCATTAGCATGGTTTTCTTTATTTATTACTATGTTTGTATGTAAAGCGCTATGGAATTAATAGCACTATATAAATGAATAAATATTATTATTATTATTATTATTATTATTATTATTATGTTTCTGTGTGCTGTCTTGTCTCTTTTGCATTGAACAATTTTTTAATTTTTTTGTGGGAGACTAAAATGGATTTTTTTAGGTAAACTAAATTAACATTCGATTTACATATTTTTTTTTATTTAAAGTGGAATATGTAAGTTAATAAAGGGTTTGTTCTATTTCAGAAAGCCCACAGAATAGGTTATAAATTTCAGATCACTCAGGGTTTAAGACTCCTACTAGTCCTAAGGGTGGGGCTTTAAAATGCAACGTTAGAATGGAGTGATCGCAGCGCATTCTGGAGGAGATACCGGAGTAGATCGTTAACTATTCTATTCCAACCGGGAATTTTAGAACTCTGTTCTCAAGTTGGAACATCCCTTTGAAATGCCATTCTTGATTTTTTTTAGAATTTTTCTAAAAAAATTAATGGATGTCCAACAAGGGATTATCCTATTAAAGAGGTTATCTATTTCTCTCACACATGTATCTGTAGCTGATAGGTGCTATTAATTGGTGACTCTTGGCCACTTACCATGCCTAATACACAACAAGTAATTAGAATAAGACATGCATGTGTCATAGGGGTAGGCTCCTAGGCTGACCCTAAGATTGAGGCCCCTGCGCAATCACTTATCTCGAAGGTAGGCTTGATAGTAGACAGGTTTAAGCCCCCAGTGTTGCCCTGTCTCCTGTCCGAGGTCTGATACTACTCCCCCCCCCACCCAAGGAGCAGGGGGGAATCCCAGTAAGGGAAACCCCTGAAATAGGCACAGACAAGGGTAAACAAAAACTTGTGCACACCGCACTCAAACACAAAGGAGGCACAGTATGGAGTAACAGAAAAGGGGTAGTTGATAAATGCACAACTGTAGAATTCACACACCATGCCGAACCCCAACTATAGATCACCATAGGACTGGATAACCACTGGAACCGAGGAAGCAGAAGCTATATCCAGCACTCAGCCCCAGAATCTAGAACCTTTTAAAAGCTGGAGATGGTGATCAGCAGCCTGAGCTCCCAGCAGATGATCACAGGCCAGCAGAAATTAACTCCTGCTGTACTGGACAGCAGTGAAGCCAGAACCAGCCAACGCCCATGACAGGCTGTGCAACTAAAAAATCCCAGGCAGTTTACTGAACTCTGCAGTGTGAACAGAGTCTGACGCCGCCATGACACCCAGCAAGTGCAATGCAGAACATTGCACGACAGTGTGCTATACCTGGAATGTGGCTGACATATCATGTGAGCATTGCCTCTCTCCTCCCAGTGTAAAAAGGAGAGGCACTGCATAATCCCTTTTAAATCATTAGCCGTGCTATCACTATGATTGCCCATAAAGGCCAAATAGAGCTGTCCTATCATTTTGAAGAGTGATTATTATTGATCCCTGAATTGCAATGATTAGATATCAATTGACAGATCACTTTTCATGTCACTCCCTACCCCCACCCTGTGGATGAATGCTTGGCTGTAGTTGTTATGCTTCACTGTCACAGAATCCTAAGTTGACCGCACTACACGCTGCAAGTGTTCCACTTTTATGGAGAACAGTTAATTTTATTTAGAATTTTTGTAATTAACTATTTGCTTTTGAGTCTAAAAGTAAATTCCTGTTAACCGTCTGGGTCAGTTTTAAAAATATAAATTGCGATTTGTGTAAAAGTCGTACATGTTACACTTAATGCAGAATGTTAAGGTTCACTAATTATACGTCAAAAGAAAAAAAAAAGAGAGGAAAAAAAACAATGTTTTGTGAAAAATGGATTATTTACCTAGTGGGGAAATGTTTGTGAAGACATCACTGGGCGTCCGCAATGTACTCAGCGGGTTTAATGAAAATTGATTGCGGGCTCGGCAGGAAGACGGCTTTTGGAGCATATTTTGGATTAATAAGCATGTTCTTTGGGCAAAACAATAAATAACAAATATATTGGAACATTCTTTCCTAAGCCACACACAACATGTAATGGATGTTGGGGCATTATAAAGGACAAGAAAGAAAACAGTTCTCGGATAGTATTACATGATTTATCAAACAGACAGAATAGTCGACGGTAAAATTATGCTAATTTCTAAAGTGTAAAGTAAGAGAACAAATCATCTATCTATCTATCTATACCTCAATCTATCTATTCTTCGTTCTCTGACAATCTATCTATAGAGTTATTTGACAAAAGTATCATAAAATAACAAGTTTATATATTGTATACATGATCCTGGGTTATTAATACTACTGCAGACCTATTCCAGAAAAGTACATTGCTCTGTCTGCCTGTGTATTACTTTCTGACAGAATAGTGCTAATGTACAGAATAGGAAGAAAGAATAGGAAAGTCTGCAGCTAGTTGGTTTTCTTCATTAGTTCTGACAGTTTTCTTATCAAATCAGGATCGTGGATTTGGTGAGTTCGCTGTACACATAGTCATAGCGAGGTTACATTACTTCTTCTAGAGCTTTGATTTTGTTTCAGCTGATGTGAGAACTTTTCCCCTATGTCAAGCAATACTAAAATAAAAAGAGCGCTTCCAAAGAGAAGTAGAAATTATATATGGCAAGTTGCTAAAGGTTCTTAGCAATTTTATGTTTCCGAGGAAGCTAGGTGCAGGCTTGGACTTGCCGGCAGGAGGACAGGTGAATCTCCTGGTGGGCCTCACTGTAAAAGTTGCTTCATTAGTTCTGACAGTTTTCTTATCAAATCAGGATCATGAATTTGGTGAGTTGGCCTTATACAGTCATAGCGAGGTTACATTACTTCTTCCAGATCTTTGATTTTGTTTCAGATGATGTCAGAACCTTCCCCCTATTTCAAGCAATGCTAAAATAAAAAGAGCGCCTCCAAAGAGAAGTTGAAATAGAAACTGGCAAGTTGTTAAAAGTTCTTATCAGTTTTATCTGTTTCTGAGGAAGCTAGGTGCAGGCTCGGACTGGCTGGCAGGAGGACAGGTGAATCTCCTGGTGGACCCCACTGTAAAAGTTTCTTCATTAGTTCTGACAGTTTTCTTATCAAATCAGGATCATGAATTTGGTGAGTTGGCCTTACACAGTCATAGCGAGGTTACATTACTTCTTCCGGAACTTTGATTTTGTTTCAGATGATGTCAGAACCTTTCCCCTATTTCAAGCACTACTAAAATAAAAAGAGCGCCTCCAAAGAGAAGTTGAAATTACATATGGCCAGTTACTAAAAGTTCTTATGAGTTTTATCTGTTTCTGAGGAAGCTTGGTGCAGACTTGGACTGACCGGCAGGAGGACAGGTGAATCTCCCGGTGGGCCTCATTGTAAGAGTCGCTTTGCTACATGAGCTATACTTGACATAAATAAACTAACTACCCAGTTTATTATTATAAAGAACACTGGTAAATTTGTAAATAAGGTTAATGTAACATATGCTTGTAGTTGAACAGTGAGAACCCATTGTCATTGTTGCTGGTTGGCCCTTGCAAGTCAAATTTATGTATGAAATAGCCAAGATGATTGTCTATAAAATGAAGGTAGTGGATGGTGAGATATAGAGCCTGCAAGTTAAAAGTTGAAAGCATTGTTACCCTTTTGATCGTCACTGTATAAATATGTTTGTAGGATTTTGACAATTAGAGATTATGGACTCAATTCATGAAGACCAGAGATGTTCAAGCTGGTTTTTATGAGAGGGCTTGTAGGGGTCAGACACTCCTCAGACAAACACACATACCTCTTAATGAATCAAGAGCATCTGATAAGTGATGTGATCCTCTGTGTGCCTCGCAACAAATCTTACTTTAGTCAGAGACTGGAGTAAGATTCTGGGGTATGAAAAGCCACAGCACATAACAAATAAGATGGGCTGTGGCATTGTTACAGTGTGAAGAGTGCTGTTAGCTGTGCAGCAATTCCAAATCAGTGCTCTCTCCCTGTAAGTGACGCATCAGCTTTAAGGAGGGCACTAGGACCTGGATTCTCACTGCCCCAAAAAGGTGGGGGACAGAGGAAGAGGGAGCTGCATGCACAGGATGTGTGTGGACAAGCCCAGGAGACTGATGTTCAAGGGACTGCGCAGAACTGCTGTAAGGAGCTTTGAGTGTTGTGGGCAACAGTTCTTGCTGAGGTGAAGGTCAGCTGTTGACCAGGATTCCACCCTGACACCTGGAGGGTGAGGAGAAGCTTTTCTTCTGCTGAGTAGACCAGGTAACCCCTGTAAGAGATAACATCTGAGCGGAGAACTGATAACCTTAGGCCTACAGAACTGTGAGTGGCACGGCCAAAGGCCTTTAAACGCCGAAGAGGAGAGAGGATAAATCTATTTGTGTACATTTGGATTCCCCTCATTCGGTGCTGAAGACCTCAGGAAGTGTCTGAAGATGGGACTCTCCACAGAAATGTGATGGACTCTGCCTGGCAGTTTGGTACCTTCGATGCAGTTATACCCGGGTATACCAAATTGCTTATAGTATATGCAAATATACTGTACTCTGTTTATGTGTTGTTTTATAGTTTGTGCAGATAAGTTGTAAGTTGGTGTGAAGCCTCAGAGATCCCCCTGTAGCCACACTCTTAGTATTTTTCACCCCCTGTTGCTGTGCTAGTTGTTCCAGCTTGAAAACTGTTATGTAAATTTGTTCTAGGTTTGCTGTGAAACATAATCTGGGGACCTTTGAGGTAGCCACACCGACCTAGGAGTATATCTCATTGTACAGGATTACTCTGGTAGTTTGGGGGAAGAGTCTGCGTACTGTTGTCTATATCTTACTTCCCCTCCCCTAACCGTGTCAGTAAAATTAAGTTGGTTAACTTTCTGCTTGCGTCTCTGTCTCGTGACTCGCTGGATCCCTATCGGACCTCCGGTCATTTCACAGCGTAACGCCCCATCCTGCCGCAGCTCTGTCTAATTTGGTGAAGCTGGACGCAATTGGAGTGAAAATGTCAAAAGCTGCAACATTTTTTGCTCAAATTTTGTGACTTTTTACTGCTATTAATGTTAGCATACTGGAATAAGTGCTTTGATAAATTGAGTTTAAAGGTTTCCCTTAGGTTGAATTTAATAATGTGAACTTCCAGGATATGACTTCATTTACCAAACTGTTCACTATTTTATAATGCAATGATTAAAGACTTGGTCTACATTTTTTTATTGAAAAAAAAGACTGTGATGATGAATTCACATATTTCTCCATACTTTTTTTTGGAGCCCTATAGAGTCCAATAATCTGCCTGGCATGTTGGTAGAAGAGGAACTAGCCTATGATTACAAAATTAATTAATTAAATGTGGATCAATATATGAAACCTTTCTCCAATGCATAAAATTGAAAACTAAAAAAATCATCTCTAATTTAAAAAAAAATATAGGCTGACGTAGGCTGAAGTTTGGCTCTTTCCTGCCTATTTTACAGAGGTGTGAAATTTCCTACTTGTAAAGGCCCCGTTACACGCAACGACATATCTAATGATAAGTCGTCGGGGTCACGGAATTCGTGACGCACTTCCTGCGTCATTAGCAACATCGTTGCATGTGACACTTACGAGCGACCGCTAACGTTCAGAAATAGTCACCAAATCGTTGATTGTTGACACGTCGTTCATTTTCAAAATATCGTTGCTCATTCTGGACGCAGGTTGTTTTTCGTTCCTGAGGCAGCACACATCGCTACATGTGACACCACGGGAACGACGAACAACAGCGTTCCTGCGTCCTCTGGCAACAAGGTAAGAGTGACGTTAATGCGGCTGCTCTCCGTCCCTCCGCTTCTATTGGCGGGCCGCTGTGTGATGTCACTGTGACGCCGCACAAACCATCCCCTTAAAAAAGAGGTTGTTCGCCGGCCACAGTGACGTCGGTAGGAAGGTAAGTCCGTTTGATGCGTCCTAGCGATATTGTTCGCCACGGGCAGCGAATTGCCCGTGACGCATGCATGACAGGGGCAGGTGCGATCACTAGCGACATCGCTAGTGATGTTGCTGCGTGTAAAGCAGCCTTTAGTTGGGAGATGGCACATAGTGGGGAAAGACTAGGAGAGTACAGTGTGTAACTAGAGTGGAGATGGGTGTGATTAACTTACTACTAGGAGTGATTATAAATAAGCAATGCAAGACTGATTTATGGGTATTATGGAGAGCAGCAAGTGAAGGAAAGCTAGCATAAGCGACAGAGCTATCGTATTTTCTGGATTGTAAGATGCACTTTTTTCCAAAACTATGGGTAAAATGGGGGTGCATCTTAAAAAACGGATATGGCTTACCAGGACAGCAGTGGTAAGCGGGGTCATAGGGGGCAGATCTGGCAATACTGAAGGCTGGGAGGAGCAGTGGAGCGGCTCAGGAGAGTCACATCATGGGCTCGGTGGTGTCGCGCCTGTGGGCACATTTGATCTTACTGTGGGCTCCACTGAATCATCCGCAGTTAATGTGATGGACTTCAAGAAAATGGCCACAGAGGCGGCGTGTGCTCAGATTGACGCAATGGGCTTCAAGAAAATAGCCACAGAGTCCTATCTGTACACGCATCGTCTCCAATGCAATTTTCTTGAAGTCCATCTCATCAACCACGGGTGATTCAATTGAGCCCGCAGTAAGATTAATATATGAAGATAGGTGCTTCGGTCTGATAGAACGCTATTAAAGATGCTGCCAGTTCTTTAAAGGAATTTACTTTAATATGAGCTCCTGTTAATACACTGCGTGTAATAACAGGAGCTCATGTGGCGCCCTGGACTAGCCAGGTCGTCACAGGTACTACAACACACCCCCCCACCCTGAGACAGGCACATCAGCCAGACACAAAATCCTTGTTGCCTCCCTCCAGGGGCTGATGTCCACACCAGGTGGGGTGGAGCCAGGCGGTTGGCCCCACCCACTGAGGAGTTCACAGGCCTGGAGGTGGGAAAGGGAAGTCAGAAAGAGTTCAGTTAGGGAAGTGGTAGGAGAGGAGCAAACTGACCGTGTCCGGGTGTGTGGCCCGGGCACCAAGAGCAAGGTTGGCAGACGGTGGTGGCCGTCTGCAGGAGAGGCAGATCAACACAGAACCATAGGACCTAGGACGGGCGGTGGCCCGCCGGTACCGAACCAGGGAGCGAAGTGAAGCCAGCACACACAGGCAGGGCCTACGGACCCCGACCAGGCTTGGAGCCACCATTAGAGGTCAAATCCGTCAGTGACCGGAACCCCAGGGGTTTCCTAACAGCCAAGACCCGATTGAAGGCAACCGTCCAACCAGCAGAAGGAAATACAGCTACCGCCACAGCTAGAGTTCCAAGGGCCAGAGCCTGCGGGCAAAAGGGCTCCTCCGGCACATATATACGCTGGGGAGCGGGTTACCGGTGGGAATCCATCGGGACCGAACATACACAAAGGTACAGGGAAAGGCAGCCACCACTAACCGTCCAGGAGAAGCCACAGCAGCCGGCTGCGGGACCCGTCCATCCAGCCATTTGGTTTACCAGAGAGTTTGCATACATTTGTGGCTGAGTGAGTACAACCTTGCCGTCTGGAACCGTGCTGCGCAGTCCAGGCGACCCTGCCCCTGCAACCCTGCACCCATCTAACCCTGCCTCCCCGTCATCTCACCAGGCCCCGGGACCACCAGCCCCTAACCACGGAGGGGGTAAACAACATCTCAGCTGCTCCCCGCCATCGCTCCCGGGATCCCCGTCACCAGCAGCGGTGGTGCCCATCTTCACCACAACCCGTGGGTGGCGTCACGGACCAAATCCCCAAATCAAACTACCCCCTTTCACTCACGGGCGAGGAGCGCCGCTCGAGTCCCCGGATCCGGCCCACCGGTCAAGCCACCGAGCAGCCATCGCAGCAGCGCCGGACCCGAGCGTTAGCGAGTGCAGCGCAGCAGCGTCCTTCCCCGTCTGCGACACTCATATTAAAGTAAATTCCTTTAAACAACTGGCAGCCACTTTACTAGCGCTCTATCAGACCGAAGCACCTATCTTCATATATGCCTACTCCCTCAAAGGGAAATTCGGAAGTAGCTGCTTAGAGTAATGGACCTGCCAAGTTCAATCAGAACACTCAGTCGGAGGACGGAGGATCGCACAGGTGCTTCAAGATCCATGGTGCCAGTGGATTCAAGGAGCCAGGAGCGATATTAAGCCCGGACTCAGCAACCACACCAGCGGTAACTAAAGTAGAGAGGGTTCCCTCACCTGGATGATTTTATAAACATATAGCTGGGGTTGTGCGGGGGCGCGCAACCTCCTCAGGTGAGCAGTTTTATATACAAACCTAAGATTTATTCCACGGGTGCTTCTCATATGCGCATTCTCTCTTCCTTTTTATTCGCAGTAAGATTAATGGTATCCATCACCTTGACACCCTGTCCTGTAACCCTCCCCTGCAGTGACACCACCGGAATTTGAATGGCGCTCACCGCGACAGCCCCGCAGCCCGCTAGCAGATCAATGGCGCCTGCCACCTCCATAACACCCCCGTGGCCCGCCTGCAGATCAATGGCACCCGCTGCAACACCCCTAAGCCCACAGAACCGCTGACCCTCCTGAGCCACAACATCCCCTCCTCTGAGCCCATAGCATTGCCTACCCTTCCTCCAGTGACCTTCCTGAGCTGCTCCACCACCGTCGCTCCCCCTAGATAGCATTAGGATTAAGACAAACTAGGATTATAAAACGGACCCTTATTTTAACATTAGTCATTTTTACCTATTTTCCTCTTCTAAATTTGTTGTGTGTCTTATAATCCGGTGCATCTTATAAAACAAAAAATACGGTCAATCTTGAAATAGCTTCTCTTTAAGAATTTAAAAATTATAAATCTGAAATTTGTTTATCAGCCCTCTTGAGTTAATACTTTGCAGGACCACTATGGCGATGTGTCCCTCCCCAATCGCCGACCTGTATTCATGTTCTCTATGCCATATAGAGTCATGTAGGTTGCTTGGCTGTCTTTGTTCTTCTCAGCTGGGGGTTCGAGCAGCTGGGATCTTCACTGAGGCAAGACCCTGACACCCGTGTGTGGATTTATGGAAGCTGTCACATGGGATTGGCTCATCTGTTGGATTCATTGACTTCTTCCAAGGATTACTTGTACATGTTCCCTGGCGTCGGATTGCCGGGTGGTGCCCCCGGAACTTTGAGGGCTCATTGTGGACTCTAAAAATTGATATTAGCTGTTCTATGCTCCGTTTCAACAAAACTTGTTGGATTGTTCATTGGCCTGGTGTCCCTGCCTCCTCTGTCGCATACCCCGTCACAACCACGTTTTACTGCAATTACTTCTGCAAGTCTTTTGGGATATCTCTCTATCAGCTTTCCATATCTAGAAGCTAAAGTTTTTGCCAATTCGTATTTGCAAAATAGCTCTCACTCGGTGAGATTGGATGAAGAGCATCTGTGATCAGCAATTTTCAAGTCTTGCCATGGATTTTCAAAGGGATTTAGGTCTGGACTGTGACTGGGCCCTTCACACAGATGTTATGCTTTGATCCAAACCAGTCTGATGGAAATATTATTAAGGCATCAGAAATTTCTACTGGTTCTCTCACCTGTGGAATACTAAAGAAATTCTGAAGACATTATCTGTTGGGGGTGGTTAGGACTAGAGTTTGGGAAACACTGATCTAAACCATTCCATTGTAACTCTGGCAGCATTTTCTAGGGTGTTGTACTGCTGGACAGTGAACCTATGCCCCAGTCTCAATTTTCTTTGCAGCTTCCATCACGTTTTCCTCCAGGATTGCCTTGTATTTAGATCCATACATCTTCCCATCATCTCTGACCAGCTTCCCTGTCACTGCTGAAGAAATCCCTCCCCACAGCAGAAAGGTGCCACCACCGTGAGTAACTGTGGTGATAGTGTTTTCAGGGTGATGTGCAGTGTTAGTGTTCCTTCACATACTGTTTTGCATTACGACGAAAATTTCTACTATGGACTCATTTGACCAGAGCACCTTCTTCCACATGTTCACTGTGTCCTCTACATGGCTTTCTTATGGCTTCTTTCTTTTAAAAGATGCTTTATTTTTGCCACTCTTCCATAAAGGCCAGATTTGTTGGAGTACGTGACTAATAGTGGACAGATTTTCTTACCTAATCTCTGCAGCTCCTTCAAAGTAACCACGGGCCTCATGGCTGCTTCTATAGTGCTCTCCTTGCTAGGGTGTCAGGTGGACGGCCATGTCTTGGCAAACTTTCATTTGTGCCATATTTCCATTTGCAAATGATAGCTTGAATAGTGCTCCTGGAAATGTTAACAGCTTAGGCTATATTTTATAACCCTGCTTTACACTTCTCCACAATTTTATCCATGATTTGTCTGGTGTGTTCCTTGGTTTTCATGATGTTGTTGGATCTTTAGAGTGTGACTGGTTGAGTCTATTGACAGGTGTCTTTTATACAGATAACAAGTTCAAACAGGGGCAATTAATACATGTAAGGAGCGCAGAGTAGAAGGACTTAAAGAAAAAAATGACAGGTCTGTGAGAGCCAGAATTTTTGCTGGTTGATAGGAAATCAAATCTTGTTTCATGCAATAAAATCCAAAATATTTATTTAAAACTCATAAAATGGGATTTTCTGGATTTTTTTTTAAATTCTTTCTGGCACAATTGAAGTGTCCCTACGATAAAAATGACAGACCTCTCCATCTTTTGTAGGTGGAAAAATTTGCAAAATTGATAGTGTACCAAAACGTATTTTCCCCCACCATATATATATATATATATATATATATATATATATATATATATATACATATACATATATATATATATATATATATCTATTTATAAGTGTAAGTCCACCTACATTTCATGCCACCAGCCTTTGTTGTCCTATGCAACTGCTTGAAGATTTATAACAAACTTTCATCATGGAGACCCTAATATTAGTGACGATTCCTCCCCCTCCACCCTCAGGTTTCCTAACATAATCTTCCTTTCTTAGGTAATAGGTGTCCTACTAACCTGGTCCTGTTCCTGTTCCTTCCAGCTTTATATTAGCTCCAGGGGATCCTATGAACAGATTACATTAACTTAATTTCATTACTCATTCTGAGAGTGTTAAACACAGGAACACCCCGGCATTTCATCAAGGTAATTAATATGGACTTACAAGTGGCTCACATTTCCCTTAGCATAGTTATTTCCATTAATAGCCTAACAGTAGGACTTCATGTGGAGCATCAGGATTAGCGACGATAGTCCACAAACTGTCCGGATAAGTATATAATTTCCTATATACCTACATACACAAGGCAGATTTGAACAATAGCACTCTTCTTCAACTTCAAAACCTCCAAAGGACGGATCTCAGTGCCTGGAGGTTAAAACTGTATAACAGTGCAGTCTTGTAAAGTGCCAGGGAGGGACAGTCGTGGGTGAGGGTCGTGGTCCTCAACCCACCCCGCCACAGTACAGACATGGGGGGCAGGGTGGTGTGTGGAGTAGGTGTGGAGGTGGTGCCTTTCTGCAGCTGCACTTCTGGGTTTTCACACGGCTTCTCAGGATCCCGTACACAACAATCTGCCTCACACACCGCAATGTCAGAAATGAATCCACCACCGGTTAAAACTTTCATAACTTTACTGAACAGTTGGTTTGCAGACAGTTTCCATCTCTATAAGGCAGACTTGTCATCATCATCATCTACAGATATTCCTTTCCGTACCGAACCCGGCTCTGCAGCTACGGCCAGCAAGGGGCGATTTATTCTCTGTTTCCAGAACAAATGACGCCTGCCTTCTCCACTACCTCCATAATGGAATTACGCCTCCTCACTGCTGAAGGGCTCACACTCCACTCCATCCTCCTTTACGTCTTCTTCCTTCTTTCCTTCTTCTGCCACTAACTCTTCTGCCCATCAGCTCCATACCAAACAACTCCCCTCCACTGCATCCTCCTTTAATTCTTTTTCCTTCTTGTGCCTCTATCTCTTCTGCCTGTCACCTCCACACCACACAACTCCCCTCCGCTGCATCCGACCTTGCAGGTCTTCTTAGTTGTCTCTCTTGCCTATTTCTCTGAAACCACCTAGTTTCCGGAAACCTCCTGCCCTATATCTCCTCCTGTGCTGGGGACCATCCTCTTCACTTAACCCCTGCTGTCCTGTCACTCCCACTACACCCCCTTACACTTAGTGACCAAGGACCCAGTGACACCTACTAGTGGCCGGTCAGATTACACAGGAAAAGACATTATACATAAATACATCATTACATAACACAATCGATCACAACATTCTTCAGGGGCCGGTAGGGCACTGGACACCCTCTTACAGTCTCACAAGAGCCAAAACAAAAATGGCCAGTCAAAAGATTGCTCTTGTCTAGATAACTATAGTATTAGCCTCCGGAATCTAAACAAAGGTACCTGAAAGGGTTAGTTCGTATGGCCAATCACAGCCAGGTATAACCTCTGTTTCCCAAAGCAACCTAAAAATGTATACAAGGGTAGATCTTTCTATATTCAATATTTAATAAAGGCCAACAGTGCGCCTCCTATATCCTACATGTTACCATCCAACATTGCTCCTATTATACCTTAACTTTCCATTTGCATCACCTGACGTGGAATATAGTGGCTGCAGATAAACATCCATGTGCACAGTGCCTCTCTAAAATGACCAGGCCTGAAAAGGGCTTGACAAAACCAAAGTGATGGCGAACAAGACACTAGTTGACCTATCTAGACTTGCACAAGATCAATCGTCCTACAGATAATTCACCCATCTAGATCAAGCTGAAGGCCAATAAAAAAATAGAAAAAAAACCCCACAGTATAATACAGTATATACTTACAATATCTGTATAACACGATCAACAATCCCAAACTAAGTAAGGGAAACTCCTCCATACCTTACAAGTATTACATAAATTGCAATCTGACAAAAAATAAAACTGATAGATTCTCTATATATTACACCACATAGGACACATCCTCTATATACTACACCACCCAGGAGACATCCTCTATATAATACACCACACAGGAGACATCCTCTATATACTACACCACACAGGACACATCCTCTATATACTACACCACACAGGACACATCCTCTATATACTACACCACACAGGAAATATCCTCTATATACTACACCACACAGGACACATCCTCTATATACTACACCACACAGGACACATCCTCTATATACTACACCACACAGGACACAGCCTCTATAAACTACACCATACAGGAAATATCCTCTATATACTACACCACACAGGACACAGCCTCTATATACTACACCACACAGGACACAGCCTCTATATACTACACCACACAGGAAATATCCTCTATATACTACACCACACAGGACACAGCCTCTATATACTACACCACACAGGACACAGCCTCTATATACTACACCACACAGGACACAGCCTCTATATACTACACCACACAGGACACAGCCTCTATATACTACACCACACAGGACACAGCCTCTATATACTACACCACACAGGACACAGCCTCTATATACTACACCACACAAGACACAGCCTCTATATACTACACCACACAGGACACAGCCTCTATATACTACACCACACAGGACACAGCCTCTATATACTACACCACACAGGACACAGCCTTAATATACTACACCACACAAGACACATCATCTATATACTACACCACACAGGACACATCCTCTATATACTACACCACACAGGACACATCCTCTATATACTACACCACACAGGACACATCCTCTATATACTACACCACACAGGACACAGCCTCTATATACTACACCACACAGGACACAGCCTCTATATACTACACCACACAGGACACAGCCTCTATATACTACACTACACAGGACACAGCCTTAATATACTACACCACAGAGGACACATCCTCTATATACTATACCACACAAGACACATCCTCTATATACTACACCACACAGGACACATCCTCTATATACTACACTAAATAGGACACAGCCTTGATATACTACACCACACAGGACACATCCTCTATATACTACACCACACAGGACACATCCTCTATATACTACACCACACAGGACACATCCTCTATATACTACACCACACAGGACATATCCTCTATATACTACACCACACAGGACACATCCTCTATATACTAAGCCACACAGGACACATCCTCTATATACTACACCACACAGGACACATCCTCTATATACTAAGCCACACAGGAGAGCGGACAGATACTCTATACATTTCCATAGAGCATTCTTTCCTTACTTAGAGGTATATTCCCATCTAGTACATTTGTATCCTATATATATTATGTGCCTTAACTATAGAATAAATGTGGATTCCACCAATAGTATCATTTTCTATCTGGCAGACAGTTATTGAGATATGTCGCGGGCGGGGAGGATGCCGCCGCTGCGCTCGCTAAGGCTCGGGTTCGGCGCTGCTGTGGCTGCTGCTGCTCGGTGGCTCGAGCGGTGGGCCGGATCCGGGGACTCGAGCGGCGCTCCTCGCCCGTGAGTGAAAAGGGTGGTTGGTTTGGGGGGTTTAGCCCATGACGCCACCCACGGGTTGTGGTGAAGATAGGCACCACCGCTGCTGGTGACGGGGATCCCGAGAGTGATGGTAGGGAGCAGCTGGGATGTTGTTTTCCCCCTCCGTGGGTAGGGGTCGGTGGTCCCGGGGCCCGGTGGTGTGACGGGGAGGCAGGGTTGGTGAGGTGCAGGGTTGCAGGGACAGCGCGGCGCGGTTCCGGATGGCACAGGTGTACTCACTCAGTAAGAGATGCACAAAGTCCTCGGTAAACCAAACGGCTGGATGGACGAGTCCCGCAGCCGGCTGCAGTGTTTCTTCCCGGACAGGTGATGGCGGCTGTCTTTCCCTGCACCTTTGTGTACTGTTTGACTACGATGGGTCCCCAACGGTAGTCCGCTCCCCAGTGTATAGATGCCGGAGAAGCCCGTTTGCCCGCAAGTGCTGGCCCTTGGGTCTCTAGCCTTAGGCGGTAGCTGTATACCCTCACGGTGTGGACGGTTGCCTTCTAACGGGTCTTTGGCTGTTAGGAAACCCCTGGGGTTCCTGTCACACTCGGATTTGACTGTTGACGGTGACTCAAAGCCTAGTCGGGGTCGATGGCCCTGCCTGTGTGTGCTGGCTTCACTTCGCTCCCGGTCGGTACCGGCGGGCCACCGCCCGTCCCCGGTCCTATGGTTCCGCGTTGATTCACCACTCCTGCAGACGGCCACCACCGTTTGCCAACCTTGTTGTCAGTGCCTGGGCCTCAAACCCAGACACTCTCCACTTTACTCCTCTCATTTCAACCTCCTCCACTGTTCTGTCACTTTTCCCGCCTCCAGGCCTGTGAACTCCTCGGTGGGTGGGGCCAACCGTTTGGCTCCGCCCTGCCTGGTGTGGACATCAGACCCTGGAGGGAGGCAACAAGGGTTTTGTGTTTGGCTAATGGTACTGTTTAGTGGGGGTGGGTGTGTGTGTGTGTGTGTGTTACCTGTGACGACCTGGCTAGTCCAGGGCGCCACAGATACACCGCAGTCTGTAGAGTTTCTAGTACACATCCTCCATATACTACACCATACAGGACACATTCAGTACATACTACACCACACAGAACATCTCCTCTATATACTACACCACACAGGACACATCCTCAATATACTACACCACACAGGACACTTCCTCTATATACTACACCACACAGGACACATTCTCTATATACTACACTGCACAGGACACATCCTCTATATACTACACCACACAGGGCACATTGTCTATATACTACACCACACAGGACATCTCCTCTATATACTACACCACACAGGGCACATCCTCTATATACTACACCACACAGGACGCCTCCTCTATATACTACACCACACAGGACACGTCCTCAATATACTATACCACACAGGACACATCCTCTATATACTACACCACACAGGACATATTCAGTACATACTACACCACACAGGACACCTCCTCTATATACTACACCATACAGGACACATCCTCTATATACTACACTACACATGACACATCCTCTATATACTACACCACACAGGACACATCCTCTATATACTACACCACACAGGACCCATTCAGTACATACTACACCACACAGGATACATCCTCTATATACTACACCATACAGGATACATCCTCTATATACTACACCACACAGGACACATCCTCTATATACTACACCATACAGGACACATCCTCTATATACTACACCACACAGGACACATCCTCTATATACTACGCCATACAGGACACATCCTCTATATACTACACCATACAGGACACATCCTCTATATACTACACCACACAGGACACATCCTCTATATACTACACTATACAGGACACATCCTCTATATACTACACCACACATGACACATCCTCTATATACTACACCACACATGACACATCCTCTATATACTACACAACACAGGATACAACCTTTATATACTACACCACACATGACACTTCCTCAATATACTACACAACACAGGATATGTCCTTTATATACTACACCACACAGGACACATCCTCTATATACTACACCACACAGGACACATCCTCTATATACTACACCATACAGGACACATCCTCTATATACTACATTCCACAGGACACATCCTCTATATACTACACCACACAGGACACATCCTCTATATATTACACCATACAGGACACATCCTCTATATACTACACCACACAGGACACATCCTCTATATACTACACCATACAGGACACATCCTCTATATACTACACCATACAGGACACATCCTCTATATGCTACACCACACAGGACACATCCTCTATATATTACACCACACATGACACATCCTCTATATACTACACAACACAGGATACAACCTTTATATACTACACCACACATGACACTTCCTCAATATACTACACAACACAGGATATGTCCTTTATATACTACACCACACAGGACACATCCTCTATATACTACACCACACAGGACACATCCTCTATATACTACACCATACAGGACACATCCTCTATATACTACATCCCACAGGACACATCCTCTATATACTACACCACACAGGACACATCCTCTATATATTACACCACACATGACACATCCTCTATATACTACACCATACAGGACACATCCTCTATATACTACACCACACAGGACACATCCTCTATATGCTACACCACACAGGACACATCCTCTATATATTACACCACACATGACACATCCTCTATATACTACACAACACAGGATACAACCTTTATATACTACACCACACATGACACTTCCTCAATATACTACACAACACAGGATATGTCCTTTATATACTACACCACACAGGACACATCCTCTATATACTACACCACACAGGACACATCCTCTATATACTACACCATACAGGACACATCCTCTATATACTACATTCCACAGGACACATCCTCTATATACTACACCACACAGGACACATCCTCTATATATTACACCACACATGACACATCCTCTATATACTACACCATACAGGACACATCCTCTGTATACTACACCACACAGGACACATCCTCTATATATTACACCACACATGACACATCCTCTATATACTACACCATACAGGACACATCCTCTATATACTACATCCCACAGGACACATCCTCTATATACTACACCACACAGGACACATCCTCTATATATTACACCACACATGACACATCCTCTATATACTACACCATACAGGACACATCCTCTATATACTACACCACACAGGACACATCCTCTATATATTACACCACACATGACACATCCTCTATATACTACACAACACAGGATACGTCCTTTATATACTACACCACACAGGACACATCCTCTATATACTACAATCATTTTCTATCTGGCAGACAGTTATGGAGATACACCACAGTCTGTGGAGTTGTAGTTTTAATTTCCATTAATTTGTGTTGGAATTTCCAATACTTCTTCTCTGAATCCAGCCTGTGACAAGTTCCCGTTTTGGAGAAATAAGCTGATTTCATTAGTAGGATTCATATGTACTGTGTGTTTCTGGTATTTTCTCTGAATATTATGTAAAAGTACAATAAATAAATCCCCCTTTGATACCTCTGCTGGTGAATACCCTCTATTTATGATGATCCGAGTCATTAATTATTTGTAAGCTTTTTGCCTCTACACTTCTGTAATAATAATGGTTTTCACTCAGGCAAGGACGCCTCCTATTTCCTATATGAATGACTTTTTATCATTATTTCACCATCATCCTCATCATTGCCATCAGCAGCATCATAAATTCATAATGATGATAATTGCTGCTGTCTCCTTCAAGGAGTGATTATATGATTTGGTGGCAATCTTTGACAAGAATCCAGACGCTTTCAAGCTTTAAATAACACTTACCCAGTAATTCTCTCAGCTATTTATTTTGTAGCAAACCACAAGCAATGTTTGATCGTTGGCTTAAAGAATTCTGACATTAGTTCAGGAGATGAAGCACTGAGTAGACCACCAGAGATTTTAACTCTGGCAAGCGAGCCCCTCTCCAGTCTTTTGGAAAGGCTTACGATGTATCTGCCAATCTCTAAGTTACGCTTTAGATGAAAAATGAGCTGTGACGACTTAGACTGTAAAGTGCAGATGAGCTTAGAATCACTTTTTATCACGTGGCTTCCATGAATGGATAAAAAAATCCCAAAAGCTTAGAAAGAACATCTTTATTGAGTAAATAAACTTTTCTTTAATAATTTTGGTCCAGCATGGAAAGTTATGAAACTTTGCAAATCACTTTATTAATAACTGTGTCTCATTCCTGTAGATAAAATATACGTTAGTGGTTTCCGAACCCTGGATTTTCCACAGTCTATTGGTTGCCTTCAGCTGCCTTTAGAATGTACTTGTGATGCTCGACACTATGTGACGTAGTGTGATGCTAGTCAGTAGGCGGCGCTAGATACTACTTGCGTGCGGTGTGAATGAAGGGGTAGTCAAACAGGCCAGGATCAGGAACCAGGAGGACACGACAGGACACAGGGAGAATGGAAAGACTATGTCAGGATACAGGCCAAGTCTCAGGATTCCAGGAGAGTACGTATAGGATTCAGGGAGCAGGAGAAGACGTAGTCAGGAGAAGGTCCGAGGTCGGAAGCCAAGTGGTAATGACAAAGTCAGGGGGCGGGCAGAGCAGTCAACTACATTCCAGGTTTGAGGAGCCAAGATCAGATAACTGTACACAAACGGGAGCTAAGAGCACTTACTGCGAACCAGGAAATATGACTGTTGATGTTCCAGGTGGGCGTGGTCCCTAATGAAGCAAAACAATCACCCGAAACGAGGAGCATCTGAGAAAGCACCTTCAGGCACAAGCGTAGGACCCAGTGCTAAGAAACAACCCATCCACCAGAGCTCAAAACAAACAGCAGACCATCTAAACCTACAAATTGCTGTGCGTGATGGAACAGGCAGGTACCGGTTACGCAGGAGAGCATGGCAGAACACAACAGATCACAAGATGCTCTGCACATCGGAACCATGACAGTACTCATTAGGAGTACTGATTATAGCATTGATGGCTCAGCACCACTGTCTCACTTACTCTGGAGAGAAGCTGAGCCATCACTGCCATCATCTGTACTCCACTCAAGTACATTCTATCATTAAAGTTGCAGTCAGGCAACCAGATATAGGTTCCAGTGGGGCTCATGGATGACCTCTTCACACCTGTCCTTTTGGGGAAAAACCTAGGATAAGGACTATTCAGCCAGTTTATCACAGCCATCACGCGCAACCAAGCCAAGCAGCACCTTGATGGGGATCCTTCTTCCACCTCTTCTGAAGATAATCCACATCCCTAGACTCCATCACCCTCCTCTGAGCCAACTATAGTGAGTACACCTGACCAGACTGTGGCCATTTACTGGGGGAGATAGATTGAAAGGAGTTTAGAAAAGCCCAACTCAGTGACTCACCTTAGAGGTTGTCCACATTGCAACTGCCCAGCATGGAGGAAAAAAAATCAGTGGGAGGTGTTTAACTGGGAGCCTCTGTTGCTGACCTCGCCACCAATAGACTATTATAATGTAGGCATACCATCCCGAGAAGGGGACAGGAATGATCGTAAGCCTATCACATCTTCTACCCTTGCCAGGATCCAGCAGATTTCTGGGGCAAATTAGGAAGGGGCAGAATGAGACAACTCAGCGTTTGGCCACTTGTGTGGGGATGAACTGTTCTTAATTAGGCCAGACATATGGGTCCTTTGTTAAATCAAGAGAAGTTAACCATTGTCTCTTGTCAGACTGATCGGAGCCCTATTGTCTGTAAAAGTGTATTCCGTCAGCCCCTTTGACTACATAATTCAAAGTATACTTATGCAGTCGGATTGAATGTGCGACCAATGAGAGAACAGCCATCTCTACCAATCCTCTGAGACAACTGGGTAATATAAAAGGGCCTTGCTTCTGTCACCAGAGATAGAATTCTACATGATCTCAGTTGAGGTACTTTGGTTCCAGCTAAGGAAAACAGAACTGCTTCACTTTGGATATTCTACAGGATTTCAGCTTAGAAGCTACGGTTCCAGTTGAAGAATAACAGAACAGCTTCATTGATCAATGTTGAGCCCAAGAATTCACTTCGAGGATCCAGTAGGCGAAAACGTGGACGTTGGGCTACATATCTTGCTGTGCTTGGTCAGCTTCCAAAGCTTCCTGCTATCTCTTCTCACTTGGTGCTGCTGGACTGGGATAATTGGCCCTGGAAGCCTCGAAGTCAAAGTTGATAGTTGGCCCTGGAAGCTTCAAAGTTTCTAATCCTTGATGGGCCAGCGGAATGGGGAGACTCTATTGCTTGTTCTATCTTGTGTGCTTGCTGGAAGTGTACAATGTACAATATGTTTTTGCCTGTTGGTTAAAAAATAAAGTCTTATCAATGTATAGTTCCTTCACCCTGTGTTGTGTGAGTAGTGTTTTTGCCCACAGGGAAGGAGTGTGAACGGTCAGTGGGATGAGCCCTGGTCCATATAGTCTTTCTATAGCCAGCCAGGCCAGTGGATGAGACGTAAGCCCCATGTTTCTCCACATATACTATCTGTGATTTTGGTACTGCAGGTTGGAGGGATGCTTTATTATAATGGGCAGAGCTTCCGAAAGAACATTTAGCTTGACCTTCTAAGAATGGCACCCTATGTTCTTGTCGGTTCTGTTGTCCCTTGTCAAAAAACTGGCAATTATTTGTAAGTAGATTCATATTTTAAACTCCATGGATAAAATGATTAATGGCTTCTGAATCTACAACAAAAATCTAATTGAAAATATTAATTAATTCAAGATAGTAATTGTTTTCCTGTTTAATGATAACAATCCTAATTTGAGCTTAATTAATTTGGAGTAGGTATCAATTAAATCTAATTAGCCGTATTTTAGTAATATCGGTCTCTGGAAGAGCCGATCCACAGCCAATAGAGTCTCTACTACGACTCATTGTGGTTATCATTTTTCTTGAAACCTTTATAGTTTTGCATCTTTTTCCCCCCCTTATCAAATATCACTATGTAAGTAGTCTCATTTAGTAATTAGTCATTTATGGCAGCAGTAAGGATAGCTGTTAATACTTCGGAAATCAATCGTGAAAAGAAAAATATATAATGAAAAAGTTCTAATTGCCGTATGAAACTCCAATTGTAAAGGCCCCGTTACACGCAACGATGTATCTAATGATATATCGCCGGGGTCACGGATTCCGTGACTCACATCCGGCATCGTTAGCGACGTCATTGCGTGTGACACCAACGATCGATTGTTAACGATGGAAAATACTCACCAAATCATCCATCGTTGACACGTCGTTCATTTTCATAAAATCGTTGATTGTAGAGGACGCAGGTTGTTCGTCGTTCCTGAGGCAGCACACATCGCTATGTGTGACACCTCGGAAATGACAAACTACAGCTTACCTGCGGCCGCCGGCAATGAGGAAGGAAGGAGGTGAGCGGGATGTTACGTCCCGCTCATCTCCCCCCCTCCGCTTCTATTGGGTGGCCGCTTAGTGACGCCGCTGTGACGCCGCACAAACCGCCCCCTTAGAAAGGAGGCGGTTTGCCGGCAACAGCGACGTCGCTAGGCAGGTAAGTACGTGTGACGGCTCCTAACAATTTTGTGCACCACAGGCAGCGATTTGCCCGTGACGCACAAATGACGGGGGCGGGTGTTTTCACCAGCGATATCGCAAGCGATATCGCTGCATGTAACTCCCCCTTAAGGCCGGAGTCACACTTGCACGTAACTCCCGCGAGTCTCGCACTGCATCACCCGGCACGGACTGACGTCCTCCGGACAGGAGTGTCTCAGATGCGTAAAGATACATGTAGCTGATACGCTTCTGTCAGGAGAGTGTGCGGCCGTGCCGGGTGATGCGATGCGAGTTCCGTGCAAGTGTGACTCCGGTCTAATATAGAAAATGCTAATGATCAGCCATTTCGGAAGCCGCCATGAACCATGGGAAAGCCATTGAGCTAACCATATACAGTGAAGGAAATAATTACTTGATCGCTTGCTGATTTTGTAATTTTGACACTGACAAAGACATGAACAGTCTATAATTTTAAGGGTAGGTTAATTTTAACAGTGCAGGATAGAATATCCAAAATTAAATCCAGAAAATAACATTGTATACATTATATGTATTTGCATTTTGCAGAGAGAAATAAGTATTTGATCCTCTACCAACCATTAAGAGTTCTGGCTCCTACAGACACTTAGATGCTCCTAATCAACTCGTTACCTGCATTAAAGACAGCCAAATTGTCACCTGTATAAAAGACTCCTGTCCACCGACTCTATCAGACTCTAACCTCTACAACATGGGCAAGACCAAAGAGCTTTCTAAGGATGCCAGGGATAAGATCATAGCCCTGCACAAGGCTTGAATGGGCTACAAAACCATTAGTAAGACGCTGGGTGAGAATTAGACAACTCTTGGTGTAATAGTAAGAAAATGGAATACAAAATGAGTGGCAAGCGACATCGATCGGTGGCACCATAAAAAAATTCTCTCCTCAAGCAGTATCCAGGATCATGAGGAAGGTGAGAGATCAGCCTAAGCTACAGTGGGGCATGTTTTAATGATCTCAAGGAAGCTGGGACCACTGTTACCAAGAAAACGATTGGTAACACATTACGCCATGATGGCTTAAAATCCTGCAGTGCCTGCAAAGTCCCACTGCTCAAAAAGACCCATGTGCAGCCAGCTCTTATGAAGAAGACCCATATGCAGCTGGCTCGTCTGAAGAAGACCCATGTGCAGCTGGCCCTTCTGAAGTTTGCCAATGAACACCTGGATGATTCTGAGAGTGACTGGGAGAATGTGCTGTAGTCAGATGAGACCAATATTGAGCTCTTTGGCCTTAACTCAACTTGTAGTGTTTGGAGGAAGAGAAATGTTGCCTATGACCCAAAGAACACTGCCCACACTGTCAAACATGGAGGTGGAAAGATGATGTTTTGGGGGTGTTTCTCTGCAAAGGGAACCAGACTACTTCACTGCATCAATGGGACAATAGATGAAGCCATGTACCATAAACTCCTGAGTGAAAACCTCTTTTCCTCCACCAGGACATTTAATGGGTCGTGGCAGGGTGTTCCAGCATGACAATGGCCCAAAACATACAGCCAAGGCAAAAAAGTAGTGGCTTAAAAAGAAGCACATTAAGAGCATGGAGTGGCCTAGCCAGTCTCCAGACCTCAATCCCATAGAAAACTTGCAAAGGAGCTAAAGTTCTGAGTTGTTAAGCAACAGCCTCAAAATCTTAATGATTTAGATATAATTTGCAAAGAGGAGTGGAGCAAAATTCCTCCCGACATGTGCGCAAACCTCATCATCAACTACAAAAAAAGTCTGACTGCTGTGCTGCCAACAAGGGGACGGCCACCATGTATTAAGTCTTGGACCTTGGTCTTCAACCTTGGCTGTCGTGCTTTACTTGACTCAATGATTTTGGCTTTTGTCCCAATGTACCCAATGACTGTGACCTGACATTGTGATGACTTACCACATGATATTGAAGCCATTTGTATACGCATACTCAACATTTTGTTCAGTTCTGGGGTCCATAGCCAATGTAAATTTTCTGAATATCTTTACTTGGCCTGAAATTAACTTGGAACTTTAGTCTTATAGCTGGTGTTAACACAGCAGTTGGATATATTTAGGGGGCTGGTTTGGGTACTGATAGTAAAGAGGACTTGTCTGGTATTAAAATCAAAGATCTAAATTTATTTAGCCATGTATTTAAAAAAAAAAACTAGAATTCCGATGTTTCCAGTGAACATCTGCTCAATTACAAACTTATGGAAAGTTCACTTAGGTTGATATCGCTGCATATTGTAGCTATAAAGTCGAAGGTCCCTGTGAAGGTTGGATATTGTGGGTCATGTACCATTTTGTGTGGGTTCATGTTTTGGGCATGGTGGTCTGTGTATTCAATGTATTGTTTATCCTTTCTGCAGGGTTATAACTCCTTGCAGTGCTTCTGTCCCTAAGTGTGGGGGAGGGGGCCTGGAATCCACCTAAACTCTCTTCTTACCTGAGGGATTAGTGATTCAGTCTGGCTGAGCAGGAGAAGAGAGAAGGAGTAAGATTGATCCTCTGAGGAGAGGCTGACACCCCAGAGATACTGAGAAACCCTGATTTCCCTGGAAAAGGACTGCTGGAGGATTATGATTAACCTCCTGGGACATTTATTGCTTACTGGACTATATTCGTGTTTCTTTACTATTTTTACCCTCTGTATGGTGGATTATTTTATGGATCATTTGAGTTGCTTGTGTGACGCCCTGGAAATCCCCAGGGGTCACAGGTCACTACACACACCACATACACCCCCACCCCAGTAAGGTACCATCAGTCAACCACAGACCTGATTGTCTCCCTCAGAGTCAGACAAGCACACCAGGTGGATAGACACGCCCCCGAGGAGTCTGCTGGCCTGAGGCAGGAGATACAAGCAGATTAAGTTTGGAGAGAGGAGGACAGTTCTGTGTGGGGCCTGGGTTGGAGGCTAGGACCCCCGATCAGTCAGTCAGGCAGGCGGTAGTGGTAGGGTAGTGGCCCGCCGAAACCAAACCTGGGAACCAACTGGATACCGGAGCACCAGGCAGGGTACTCAGACCCCGAACTAGGCTATAAGTCACCACCATAGTCAAATCAACTGATTGCGGTCTGGACCTCAGGGGTTCATTCCCACCTAGTCCCGATTGAAGGCAATAGCCCAACCCATCCGGATAGGTGCCACCGCCAAAGGCCAGAGTTCCAAAGGGCCAGTTTCTGCGGGCAAACGGGCTCCTACGGCACTTATACACCGGGGAGCGGACTACCCCCTTGCAGAGCGACGTGACCCCCGGGTCCATGAGAGGCTCGAGCCACCACCCGTAGAACACGAGCACGGACCCGAGCGGCTTGGCGGTCACAGCCGAGGCCGCGGGGCAGTACACATCGACTCTTCTGGCGTCACGAACAGGATAGAACCAGTCTACTTACCAGTAAAAGTGCGTCTTGTGATCCCCGTCGGCGGCGTCCCGCTGAAAAATTTGAAGATCCGCCATCTTGGGCGCGAAAGTTTCCCGCTCGAGTCATCTTCCCCGAGCAGTGAAAGCGCGAAAGTTAAGCCCCGCCGCCAAAAGAGAGAAGTACTGTAGAAAGACCAAGGGGGGGGCGGGCGAGGAGCTGGCCTCATGTGATCCCGGGGATAAGAAGCAGGGACACCAGGACTCTGCACCCGTCTTGTTCCTGGACCCTGAAGGTGCAGCGCCATGTCCACCCCGTCCGAGGGGCCCGAATTTCCGGAGCCCACGCCCGGAACATTGGCGTGGCTGGAGGTCCAGATGATGCTGCTGTGTCGCCGCAACCAAGCTGAAATGCACCGCCTGATGGATCGATGGACAGCCGAGGTGGAGGAGCTGGTCGCGGTCACACGGTTGTACGAGGTGGAGACCATTCTTGCGGAGCGGGTAGGTGACCCATGCCCCTATGTCCCTGAGGGACCCACCGCTGCGGCTGAGGGACCCGGTCTGCCCCCGGCCCCTGTGTGGTCTTTCCCGTTGCCCGCACCGGCCACTATAGCTCCCCCGCCTGGCCAACTGGCATCTCCACCTGCATCGGAGGCCGCGATCCTGGCCCGAGTGGATCTTGGTGCCCCTGGGACCATTGGCCCGGAAGAGGGCATGGCAGCGCCCGTGGAGGATGAGGAAGCGACCGACCCGGAGGTGCCGGCGGGGATCCCCCGTGCGACGGCTGGCAGTGACCCGCCTGCCGCCGAGGGGGAGTCGGCCCCGGTCAAGATGGAGATGAAACCCACTCGCAGTGAGGCCAGCGAGTCTTGGATGCCCGCGCAGGCCGTGAGCATAAGGAGGGCGTACCTGGGTGCTCAGCTGCACGTCCGAGCCTCACCGCCACCCTCTTACTATGAAGAGTAAGGCAGCGGAATCCCGTTGTCAAAAAAGACAGTCCCCGTTGGGACCAACAGTCTGTTTTGTGGTAGCCTGTTGGTTACTGATGTGCTCGTCCCTGGTGGGACTGATGTTGTCCCTGTTTCATACCCCTTAACCCCTGCATGAGTAATCATGAACAAGGCCGAGAACTTGCAGGCCACCCAATAACTTTTGGGCTTGTAAATATTGCCCCAATTGCCCTTCCCACAACTGCCAGTCTCCGGAGAGGCTGGTTGGAGGAGGGACCCACAGCAGAGCAGGCTGGGGTCCGGTCACCATCAGAACCGGTAACCATCCTCCGGGTCAGGGGTCCCCTTGGACGTGGGACCTCTGAGTGACTGCCGGGTGCGTAGTACTGTACCCGTTCCCGCTTGGGTAGCCTGGCTAGGTTTCTATTTCCGGACTGGGGAAAAGGGGTGCTGTCCATTTCTTAGGGGCAGCATCAAGGTGCAGGTTGCTTGGGTGGGAAAGTGGAAGGACATGGACCCGTTTCTTGTTATTAATAAAAATGTTCCCGTTTGTAACAGTTCAAGCAATGTGCCTCCCGTGAGGGAAGATTTGACAAAGAAATGCATACTGTTTCCACATGTTGATTGTTTGCTTACTTTACAGAAAAATAAACTTGGTGATGGACGAGCAGCCCACGGACGGTCTGCATTAAACCAAGAGGGAATGTGACGCCCTGGACATCCCCAGGGGTCACAGGTCACTAAACACACCACATTCACCCCCACCGCAGTATGGTACCATCAGTCAACCAAAGACCTGATTGCCTCCCTCAGAGTCAGACAGGCACACCAGGTGGGTGGAGTCAGGCAGATAGACACGCCCCCGAGGAGTCTGCTGGCCTGAGGCAGGAGATACAAGCAGATTAAGTTTGGAGAGAGGAGGACAGTTCTGTGTGGGGCCTGGGTTGGAGCCTAGGACCCCCGATCAGTCAGGCAGGCAGGCGGTAGTGGCTGCCTGCAGGAGACTGGGAATATGACCGGCAGAACCGTAAGGGACCGGGACAGGGTAGTGGCCCGCCGGAACCGAACCGGGGAGCCAACTGGATACCGGAGCACCAGGCAGAGTACTCAGACCCCGAACTAGGCTATAAGCTACCACGATAGTCAAATCAACTGATTGCAGTCTGGACCTCAGGGGTTCATTCCCACCTAAGTCCCGATTGAAGGCAACAGCCCAACCTGTCCGGATAGGTGCCACCGCCAAAGGCCAGAGATCCAAAGGGCCAGCGTCTGCGGGCAAACGGGCTCCTACGACACTTATATGCCAGGGAGCGGACTACCAGTGCCCAGGCACAGTAGTCAAATACACACACAGGTGCAGGAGAAAGGCGGACATTGCCAACCTGACTGGAGAAGCTGCAGCCGGCTGCGGGCCCCGTTCATCACCCCGTTTGGTTTACCAGCGACTCCCGTGTCTTGTATCGGAGTGAGTACACCAGTGCCCTCAGGCACCGCACCGCGCTGCACCGCAACACTGCGCCCTGTACCCCGGCCCTCAATAACCGGGCCCCGGGACCAACATCCCCCTACCCACGGAGGGGTCAACACATAGCTGCGCCACTACACCGTTCCTGGGAGTCCCGTACCTTCACCGCAGCGGTGGTGTCCATAATCACCACAACCCGTGGGTAGCGTCACGAACTACCATCCCAAAACCAAATACCCGCATCCCCCGCACGTAGCGCCAACCTCCCTTGCAGAGCGATATGACCCCTGGGTCCGTGAGAGGCTCGAGCCACCACCCGTAGAACACGAGCACAGACCCGAGTGGCTCGGCGGTCGCAGCCGAGGCCGCAGGGCGGTACACTTGGAATAAATATTATTGGATTGCTCACTCATCTCTCGCTCTGTTGATTGTGTGATATGGGAGAAGGACACCATCACAGTCCCCATTCACTATTTCTGAAGGGGGGTTAAGTCACTTGTTTTTGTCTGGTGCTATTTATTAACATTTTTACACCAAATTCTTCAAAAGGGCAGATAGACCGCAAAAAAGAAGAATTTGGCGCAAATCTAAAACAGGTTTAAAACACAAAAACTAGATGAAAAAGAGGCACAACCACAATAATGACTAGGGCCTAAGAGACCCTTAAAGGGAATCTGTCACATCGTTTAAACTGTTAATTTGGGCACACAGGTTATAAAATGATGAAAAAATTCAAACCTATCTGCGTCATATCAGATGCCTTGCTGTGGAAAAATCATCTTTTATCACTTTATGTAAATGAGGTCTTCCAGGCTATGGGGCGCCTGCTGCCTAGAAGATAATTCCACCTCCAGAAATAATTTTAAATAAAAGGGGCGTCATCAGTATGAGACAAGTAACTGACACAAAACAGGAAAAATTTAATTTGTCTTCTTTCAAACACATTTTTTTGACACTCTCTGAGCTTTGCTTACTTGCAATAACATTTCAACCCTGTCTGCCTGTAAACTGGAGGCTGAAGCTGAGAGGAACCTGCAGAAGTGTCAGTTATAATCACACACAGCTCTGCAGTGAGAGCAGAGAGCGGTCATCACACTTGACACTGGTAATGCCCCTTATTTTTACGATAATCTCTAGAGGCGGAGTTATCTTAAAGGCAGCATCAGCCCCATAGCCTGGAAGAACTAATTTACAGAAAGTGAACTGATAAAAGATGATATTTCAACAACAAGGCATCTGATATGAGACATAATAGTATGACTTTTTTTTAGCATTCTATAACCTGTATGCCCATATTAACAGTTCAAAAAGGTCAAAGTGGTAACAGATTCTCTTTATTGGACGGCACTTCTTTGGGGGTAGCACCAGTAACAGTTTCATGCTGGTTTCTGGAGATAGTCCATAAAAACAGAACCAACACCAACTTCATTACAAAAACACAGTACCAAAACATATTTCATAAAATAGGTACAGCACCAACACCAAGCACAACAGAGATTCATTGCAAATTTAGGACAACTCACCACCATAGAGGTTTATACCATGTGAAAGGACTCCTCTCTGTATAACAATGGTAAAAGAATGCTGAGAGCTTTTGTTTTACAAACCAGAATGCTACCACCCATCATCACTCTACAGATTGTACCAGATAGTAATCAAAAACATCACTGAAGAAAAAAGCAGCCAAATTCACAATACCATGTTCAGACACAAATGCACAAGAGACCACTCACTAACTATCTATTTCTCAATATCTATCTCACATATATGTCTCACAGCAGGGAGGAAGTAAAGGGCTACAGTAACGGGAGTCTCTGCCTACACTATACTTATACTGAAATGAATGAAATGTGCATCTTGGATATTAATGATCTAACAAAGAACATAAAATGATCCTAATTATTTTTTCTACATTAGAGACAAGTTTAAAAATTGATACTCATGTCCTCAAAAGTCCTACACCAATCAATAAAGGTGTGCATACATTGATGTACAATATCTATATTTTAATAATGTAAAAAACAAATACAATAATAATACAAAATAATTTTGAAAAACATTTTAAGACTTTTTCTTTTATTTCAATAATTCCAGTAAAAAATAAAACAAAAAAAATTCTTATCGGGAAATGAATGCTAACATTTAACCCCTTCACCCCGGGCGATTTTCCGTTTTTCGCTTTTGATTTTTGCTCCCCTTCTTCTGAGAACCATAGCTTTTTTATTTTTCAATCGATCTTGCCATATAAGCGCTTGTTTTTTGTGGGACGAGTTGTACTTGTACTACCCATAGCATTCTCATTTTTTTGGGATCTGAGGCTCAGTGCTGGTTTAATTCTTGCGTCTTGAGCTGAAATTTTTAATGATACTTTCTTTGTGCAGATGTTACCTTCTGATCGCCAGTTATTGCATTTTGTGCAAAATTTGCGATGACCAAAAAACATAATTTTGGCATTTGGAATGTCTTTGCCGCTACGCCGTTTGCCGATCAGATAAATTGATTTTATATTTTGATAGATTGGGCATTTCTAAATGCGGCAATAACAAATAAATGTATTTCTTAAAACATTTTTTAACCCTTTAATTTTCAATTTGGCGAATGGGGGTGATTTGAACTTTTAGGTTTGTCTTATTTTTTTTATCCTTTAAAACTTTTTTTTTTTACTTTTTTTATTTTCTAGTCCCTCTAGGGGAGCTATAAGAGTCAGCAGTCTGATCATTCAATCATTCATTCATTCATTCATTTCTCTTGATCAGTGCTGCACAGCTCAGATCAGCAGAAATGCTCATCTTCTGTAACAGGCAGTACTCTGCCAGTTGTAACAGGAAGTCTGTCATGATAGGGACAGGAGTCATCAAATGACCATGTGCTAGCATAGATCACGTCATGGCGCTTCCAATGGCATTGGGTAAGAGCTCGTTACCCATTATGGAGCTTTAAATTGAGCTGTCACATTTTGACAGCATGATCTAAAGAATTGACAGGAGCAGGTGGATTACAGATCCACCTGCGCCTGCGAGGCACACATGTCTGCTGTACAAATCAGCAGACATGTGCGGGATCACCTTGGTCGTGAAATAATTTAGGGGGGGAAAAAAAGAAAAAATTCTTATCAGATAATGCATTTTAACATTTAATTGTCATGGGAATCGCTAGTTTTCCTTTTCACAAGTTTTGTGTCAATGGTGGAAATTACAGGGCAACTGCTCTTTAGCCTTTGAGTAGTTGCCTAATCGAGCTTGTTCATGGGTTTGTTCTATGGAGAGCGCTCTGTTAACTTTTTGACATTGTTTTTTTTTTCTAAAAAAAAATCTTTATTCTTCCCGACGATGTATAATATGTCATTTTTGAAAACGGTTCCTAAAAATATCTAGCTTTTATTAAAAAAAATAAATTTTTAGGAAATAAAAGCCGAGGCTTGACTTTTGTAATGTAGCTCGCCTTTAAGCCTTTAAATTAGTTGAACAAAGATTTTAAAATTGTTCAATTGGTTTCATTAGGAAGTGAATAATAGAATAATGAAATAAAACAAATGATAAAAAGCAGGCCCGCTAATTAGCTCGACATGATTGATATAGCTTTGGACTAGGCATTTGATCTCAAACAAACTGCAGTTCCTTGTTAAAGGGGATTTTAATTGATGTGCGGAGAGGTATTAGATGATGTAGGGAAATAATTACTCAAAAGCTATTCATGCATTTGGCTGAACATAACAAATGAAGTTTGGGTACTGGATCTGGCGGAGTGGACGCATGCTAATTAATAAGAGAAAGAACATGAATCTTACTGAACATTTTAACCCAGCGCTCACCAGCTGATCACTTTAAGTCAGAATATTGAACATATTATATATTTATAACAATCGACCAATTTATTTTTATTTATTTTAAATTAATTTTAATATTTGGAGGGAAATGTTTTGATATAATCTTGTGCGGAGACCTGAAAAAGTTAAGAATTATTTTTTTTCTTTAATAGTTATTTAGATTAATTAATTGATCTTGCTTATATTCTTTGCTTGTTGTCCTGATGAAGGGGGCTGCGACCCCTGAAATGCATTGACTTGAGCATAGAGACGTTCTGAGTGGTGGTAGTGCGGCTGAAATACCCATTTCTTCTCTGCAATCTTTACATTTATCTTTCGGCTGATCCACCTGTCTCTAGGCCATTATAGGGGTTGTGACTGGAACAACCGCTATAGGTGAGTACCCTCATTTTTCCTTTATCCTATTGTTACCTGGTAAGACCCTATTGCGCTTCTCCTCCACAGTTTTTTCTGCTTAGATTAATTAGTAAAAGAGGTTGCCCATTACTCAGACAACCCCTTCTGAATCTGCACGATTCCCACTTTTAAAATAATTACACTTATATTCACCTTCAATGCTGGCGCTGTTCCAGCGGTGTTAGCACTGATCGTGTAACCATGTTATGTCAAGGAAAAGTACTCACTTCTTCCAGATATATGCAATGTATCTAAAAGCGGTTAGAGTAAAGCGTCCGCTATTTGACCAATGGGATTGTGTGATGTAACACTGGTATGCGATCCCAGGATAGACAGTGACGACAACTGCTGGAACAGCGCCGACACTGGAGGTGAGTATAAGTGTCATTATTTTATGAGATGAAAACATACGAATTGAGAAGGGTTTGTCTCAGTAGTGTACACCCCCTTTAAAGGGAACCTGTCAGGTGCAATTTGTACACAGAACCACGAGCAGTTCTGGGTGCATATTGCTAATCCCTGCCTAACCGTCCCTGTATACACTAGCACAGATAAAGAGATATTTAGAAAAAGAATTCCTAAAGATCCTTTATGATATGCTAATGAGCACAGGGAGTAGTCGCAAGGGTGTTACTTCCCCCGAAAAGTCCACCCTCTTAGCAATTTAGCACATCCACAGGGGTGGGCTAACATGCTATTTAATTATCATTGCCCGGTGTCATTGGCGTTGATGCGTGTACTTCTGTTCATTGTTATCGCCTCAGACGCTGGGTTTACTCTTAGTGTGGCTTCACCCGGCACTTCCAGACATGTGCACTATGAAGCCAGGTGTATGCATCCCATCTTCCGAGAGGTCTAATGCCCATGACCAGAAGTGCCGAGACTTCTGATCATGCGCACTTCGCCTAAAACCAACAACTGAGGTGGTGAAAACGAGCAGGGGTACGCGCATCATCAATGATGACGATGGAAAATGGGCATTGAACAGCATGTTGGCACTCCCCTGTGGGCGTGCTTACATGCTAAGAGGGTGGACTAGTCTGGAGAAGTGACGCCCTTGCAACTAGTTGCTGGCCTCTTTAGCATATTGTGTCGCCCTGGGCAAGCCAGGGGTCACAGGTCACAACACCACCACACCCCACACTCCAGGTAGGCACATCACAGCTAACCAGAAATCCTTGTTGCCTTCCTCCAGAGGCTGATGATTCACACCAGGGGGTGGGCCAGGCGGTTGGCTCCGCCCACCAAGGAGATCACAGCTCTGGAGGTGGGAAGTACCAGGCAGAACAGTTAGGGAGGAGGAAGTGGAAGGAGTGGAAGAGTAGCCCGGGGAGGGCAAGAGTGAACAGGAGTCCAGTGAGGGACGAGCTTGAGTAAACAACAGAGAAGTGAAAGTGAAGGAAGGAAAAGTGGTAAAGGAGGAGAGCAAGAAGTGGTGACAGAGCAGAGAGTGTGCAAAGCCTGAAGGGCCCAGCTTTGTGTAGGGCCAGAACAGCAAGGTCAGCGACGGCGGTGACTGTCTGGAGGGGGACCGTTTGGAAGTTCCTGGAAGGACCCCGTTGGCTGTGTGCCCGGTGGTCTGGAGCAGTGTTCCGAAGGACAGTCAGCACCAGGGCACGGGCCTCTCGGACCCTGGCAAGGCTAGGAGTCGCCAAATTTGCCGAATCCGTCAGTGAAGGGGACGTAGATCCCCCAACAACCAAGTCCCGATTGAAGGTAACAGCCCAACCTGAAGCAGAGGGACACCGCCACCGCCACGGCACCAGTTTCTCAGGGCCAGTGCCTGCGGGCAAAGTGTAGAGCTCCTCCGGCCCAGATTGCAGTCGGGGAGCGGGTAACCGGAGGGAATCCACCGCTACCATCAGTCAAACATAGGTGCAAGGAAGAGGGACATCACCGTCACCTACCGGGAGTGCAGGTGCAGCCGTCTGTGGGACCGTCCTACCAGCCGTTTGGTTTACCGTACAAACTGTGTCCAAGTCTCAGGCTGAGTGAGTACCACAGTGCCGCAAGGCACAGCGCTGCCCCCGCGTCCCTGCGCCCACCAGGCCCCGCACCTCCTTCTCCACCCCCGGGCCCCGGGATCACCAACCCCTACCCACGGAGGGGCAACACAACACCTGGCTGCTCCGCATCACCATCCCCGGGACCCCCGAATTGAGCAGCGGTGGTGAAATCACCACAACCGTGGGTGGCGTCACGAACTATAACAATCCCCCACACCCAACCACAAATCCCCTTTCACTCACGGGCGAGGAGTGTCGCTCGAGAAACCCTGGGATCCGGCCCACAGCTCGAGCCACCACTGAGCAGCTGCCGGACCCGAGCAGAAGGGGTGAGCGCGGTGTGCTGACACCCTCCTCCCCGCCCGCGACAACTTGGCGTCACGAACAGGATCTTACCGCTCTGCCATCTGGTAGAGGTGCGCCTTGTTACCGCCGGAGGTATCCGGCAGAAAAATTGCAGAAGCCGCCATCTTTGGCGCGAAAAGTTCCCGCTCGAGCGTCTTCTCGAGCAGTAGAGGCGCGAAGGCCAAGACCCCGCCCCGAGAGAGGAGGGGCCGGAAAGAGCTAAGGGGGACAAAAACAAGATGTCTGCGCCCGACGGAGCCGCCGGAGGAGCGGTGGTCGCAGCCGCAGCGGCACCCGCGGATGGGAATGGGCCTGCCCAAGTCCCGGTTGTACCGGCGGGAGGTGCCGCGGCCCCTGCGCTCGCTCAGGTCATGCCGTTTTCCTTGCCCTATGCGCCCGGAGCTGCCTGGCTACCGCAGTATGACGGGAAACCGGATGCCCTACAGGCCTTCCGGAAAAAGCTTAACCCGTTGCTGGAGCTGTACCCCCTGACTGATAAGCAACGAGCGGCGATAGTGCTAGGCCAGCTAACCGGTGCGGCGGAGCAGGAAGCGGAGACCTGGGCCGAGGGGGACCGGCTCTCTGTAGCCACCATCTTTGAGAAGCTACAGACTGCCTTCGAGACCCGGACTGAAGCTGAGCTGAGGATGCAGTTTTACCAGTGCCGGCAACGAGCCGGGGATAGCATTCGGGACTATGCTCTACGTCTGCAGACCGCCCTCCGCACGCTGAAGCGGGTGAACTCTATTAATGAGGCGGATAGCAACAAGATGTTGGTGGAGCAATTTGCGCAGGGGATGAGGTCCCCTGAGGATCGTAAACAACTCCGACTGTGGGCCCTGGAACACCCTGATGTGGACTTTGCTGTGTTAAAAGAGCGGGCTATCAAAGCGCTACAGCCCCCAGCTGCTGAAGTTCTGGAACCCGTCCCGTGGCCCGTCGAGACAGCTCCTGTTGTAGCGGCCTCAGCCAAACCAACCTCTGTAATGCCTGCAGCCCCGAGCAGCACAGTCGAAGAGTTGGCAGCCCAGGTCCGTCGCATGGACGGAGACCTTGCCAAAATCCTTGCTGCACTGCAACCTTTGACCAGATCTCAGCCCCCAGCGCAGATACAGCTTGCCGACAGTCCCGAGGATGTTCCCTGGATGCAGCAGAGAAGTGCTAACAACCCGCGGAGCAGACCTCCAATCTGCTACAAGTGCCGTAAGCCGGGCCATTACTACCGACAGTGCCCGTTAAACGAGCAACCCCTGGGGCCCCGGGCCAATCCTCAGGAGTAGAACATCGTGGCCCCCCGGACTGGCGAGGCCGATATATCGGGGCCCGCCCTATCATCCCCGTGGCTGTGGGCGGCATACCAGTGATGGTTCTCTTGGACACTGGATCACAGGTAACTACTATACCGTACAAGTTGTACCAGCGGTATTGGGCCGTAGACGAGCTGGCGCCCCCAGACAATAGCATAACGTTGATAGCCGCTAATGGACTTCCATTGACGCAGGTGGGGTATAAACAAGTGGCTATGACAGTGGGGCAAGCTGAACTACAACACCAGGGTATGATTGTGATCATGAATGAACCTAGTGATCATAACCCGAAGATAGTGCTGGGAACCAATGTGATGGAACACTGCATGGCTGATGTGTTGACCCTATTGCAACAGCTGGCCGCCACAGCGGCGGGGAGCCGGCAGAGGGCTGTGCAGCGTGAAATCCGTGCCCTGATGTACCGCCAGCATGTAAGCTCAACAGGAGGGGAGATTGGTGGAGTGAGAGTGATGGATGTTGCTCCATTGACTGTGCCCCCTAGGAGTGAGATGAAGATCTGGTGTAGGGCAGCAGTAGGGCCTCAGGGGCGTGACTACCCCGCAATGATGGAGCCCATGCCATCCGAGCACTGGCCCACTGTAATGGCCGCCCGAGGGGTGGTGGATGTGAAGAAAGGGAGAGTGCCTGTGAGAGTGTTGAACTGTGGGGAGGAAGAAGTCAGGCTTCCCCGGTATGCCACCATTGCCAAGCTGCTTACCCTGGACCCTCACACTATCCATGAAGCCAGTCCATCCACACTCCAACCTGCCACCAACACTCCCCCACCCCAGGGGGACATAAGCGAGTGGCACCAACAGCTACATGTAGGCACTGATGATACCCCTACACATCACAGGGCAGGGGTACACAGGGTGGTGCAGGAGTACGAACAGGTTTTCAGTAAGCACCCCCTAGACTTCGGGCAGATCAAGGGGGTCCAACACCACATTCCCACAGGTGAACATCCCCCTGTCAAAGAGAGGTACAGACCTATTCCCCCTGCACATTACCATTGTGCCAAGGACATGTTGAGGAATATGAAGGAGGCGGGGGTTATTCGGGACAGTTGTAGTCCCTGGGCCGCTCCGTTGGTACTGGTCAAGAAGAAGGATGGTACCATGCGGATGTGTGTGGACTACCGGAAGATCAACCAGATAACCCATAAAGATGCCTATCCATTACCGCGTATTGAAGAGTCTTTGGCCGCACTGAGGACTGCAAACTACTTCTCGACCCTTGACCTCACCAGCGGGTACTGGCAAGTGGCCGTGGCTCCAGAGGACCAGGAGAAGACCGCCTTCACCACCCCGATGGGACTCTGCGAATTCAATAGCATGCCGTTTGGGCTGTGCAATGCCCCTGGGACCTTCCAACGGTTGATGGAATGCTGTCTGGGACATTTAAACTTCGAGACCGTCCTGCTGTATTTGGATGATGTGATTGTTTATTCCCAGACGTATGAGGCCCATCTGGAGCACCTGGCCGAGGTGTTCGCGTCCCTTGCCAAGTACGGGATGAAGTTGAAGCCCTCAAAATGCCACCTGCTGAAACCCAGGGTGCAGTACCTAGGGCATGTGGTGAGTGCGGATGGTGTCGCCCCCGACCCTGAGAAGATCACTGCCATCCAAAGCTGGCCGAGACCAACTACAGTGAGGGAGGTAAGGCAGTTTCTGGGTCTGGTGGGGTACTATCGGCGCTTTATAAAGGGGTACACGAAGATGGCTGCCCCCATGCAAGATCTCCTCGTGGGACAGACCAAAGGTGGTAGACCCATCGGAGCCCCACTGTTTTGGGAGGACAAGCATGAGGAGTCCTTTTGCCAGTTGAAGGCGGCCCTGACCGGAGAAGAGGTCCTGGCGTACCCTGACTATGGGCGCCCATTCATCCTCCACACGGACGCCAGTAACGTGGGGCTAGGAGCGGTCCTATCCCAGGTCCAGGAGGGAAAGGAGAAGGTGATTGCCTACGCCAGCCGAAAACTCCGGCCGACCGAAAGGAACCCTGAGAACTATAGCTCCTTCAAGCTCGAGCTACTGGCATTGGTGTGGGCTATCACGGAGCGGTTCCGTCACTATTTGGCGGCAGCAAAATTCACCGCATTCACGGACAACAATCCACTGACTCACCTGAACACGGCCAAGTTGGGCGCGCTGGAGCAGCGGTGGGTAGCCCGGTTAGCCAACTATGATTTCACCATAAAGTACCGAGCTGGTCGTGTCAACATCAATGCAGATGCACTCTCCCGGATGCCCCATTTGTCAGAAGAGGGGTGCGAGGATGACGACCTCGAGGAGATTGAGTTGCCCGCGTTTCACCAGCCGCCTACTGAGAGGGTACAAGTATGTCAGCAAAAGGTGGATCTGGACCCGCGGCCCAGTCAAGAGTGGCAAGACGCCCAGGACCAAGCGCCGGCTGTCCGCCTTGTCAAGACCCTGGTGGGACAAGGTGCTATGGGGATAGACCCTGCCGCTCCAGCCGAAGCCCAACGCCTGTGGAAAGAACGGAAACGGCTCTACCTACACCAAGGGAGGCTATACCGTGAGCTGATCAACCCGAAGACCCATGAGAAAATATGCCAGTTAATCGTTCCTCAAGCTGATGTCGCTACTGTCCTACAGGCATACCATGATGGTGCTGGCCACTTCGGGTGGAAGAAGCTGGAGATGCTGTTGAGGGAGCGGTTCTATTGGAGTGGGATGCGTGAATCGGTGGAAGCCTGGTGCCGAGAGTGCGGTCCTTGTACGCTGAGAAGAAAGGACGAGAATAGCCAGAGGGCACCGTTACACCCTATAGTCACCCATCAGCCACTGGAGCTGGTCGCCCTAGACCATGTCAAACTCACCCCTAGCCGAAGTGGGTACACCTACGCATTGACCATGGTAGATCACTACTCAAGATTTATGGTGGTAGTCCCCGTTAAGGACCTGACTGGTCGAACCGCTGCTCGAGCGTTCCAGGCCTATTTTTGCCGACCCCATGGGTACCCCGAGAAGGTGCTGACTGACCAAGGCCCGGCTTTTGAAGCAGAAGTGTTTCACGAATTCTGCCAGTTGTACGGCTGCAAGAAGATCCGGACCACTCCGTACCACGCCCAAACCAACGGCATGTGCGAGAAAATGAACCACTTGGTCCTGGGGCTCCTCAAGACACTACCGCTGGAAGAACGGAACATGTGGCCAGAAAAGTTACCCGACTTGGTCGACATGTATAATAATATCCCGTCCAGCTCGACGAAGTGCACCCCAGCGTATCTGATGAGGGCTCGTCCTGGCCGCCTGCCGGTGGATCTGGAGATGAGGTTGGAGGCCCCGGAAGCACTCCCTTCAACAGCAGAGTGGGAAAGTCGGAGGAGGGCCCAGTATCGACAAATCCAGGAGTATGTGGAGAAAAACCTCAGTTGGAGTCGAGAACAGCAAGAGCACCGGTTCAATCAGAAGGCGCCCGCAGGTCCTTTCCAGCCAGGAGATGTGGTGCTGAAACGGAAGAGAAAAGCCCACAAACTGGATGACCAGTGGGAGCAAGTCCCTTACGTCGTACAACCCACAGAGTGGGACGATGGGAAGACCTACCAGATCAGTCGTGACCAAGGGGGCACCCTGGCCACCGTTTCTCGGGACCATCTAAACAAATGCCCCCCAGCGTTGAAAGCAGAGGCTGAAGTACCGGTTCTTCCACCAGTGGAAAAGGCGGCAGAGGTAATCCACACTGTGATGGATGACTTCCCAGCAAACTGGCCTACACAGAACGGCGCGGTGATACTTCCAGTGATACTGTTCCCACAACCCGTGGATGAAGAAGTAGTGGAAGCGGTTAACCGTGAGCCAGAACCAGTGCCAGTGCCCAGGGACGAACCTGTACCCAGTCCCCCTACACCTCCGCCTGCTCCACACCATAGCAGGGAGGAGGAACCGAATGTTCCCTCTACCCCACTGTCTAGCAACACTGACACTGGGCCCCGAAGGTCCACCCGGTCCAACCTAGGTAGACCCCCACTTAGGTACAGGGAGACCGTTCTATGAGTAGAAGGGGTTCGCAAAGTGCAGGAGTGGTTGTAGTTGTTGTTTGTTTAAAAGTTTTGGAAAGAATGATAAGGAAAATGAAAATTACCAAAGTTTAACCTGATTTGCTTGTGATTGAACCGGCAGGAGCCGGCACCGTTGTGCCCGTGGGGACCGTTTAAAAATGCATGGGAACTATCCATGGACAAGCCCGTGAACTTGCAGGGGAACCACAAACGTTAGTGGCTTGTAAATATGTTGGTTACCGTTACCGTTTTCCGCAATGCCGCCTCCGGAGAGGCAGGTTGGAGGGAGGGCCCTGAGCAGAGCAGGCCAGGGCCCAGCCGCCAAAGGAACCGGTGGCTACCCTCTGGAGGGAAGGACAGATCCCGCTCGGGTACCGTGTGCTGGACTGTGGGTCAAGGGGTGCTGCCTGGGTTTTAGGGGCAGCATCAGGGCCAGGTTACTTGGGTGGGAGAGAGCGGAAACCGTAACCGTAAACCGTTGCAACGTTAAAAGTAAATGTGCCTCCCGTCTTGGGAAGAAGTTATTAAAAATGTTATTCATGTTTGCTTAACCTTGTTACCCCTTTTTCAGAAAAATAAAACCGGTGTAGGACGGCAGACCGCGGACGGTCTGCATTTTGTTAAGGGGGAATGTGTCGCCCTGGGCAAGCCAGGGGTCACAGGTCACAACACCACCACACCCCACACTCCAGGTAGGCACATCACAGCTAACCAGAAATCCTTGTTGCCTTCCTCCAGAGGCTGATGATTCACACCAGGGGGTGGGCCAGGCGGTTGGCTCCGCCCACCAAGGAGATCACAGCTCTGGAGGCGGGAAGTACCAGGCAGAACAGTTAGGGAGGAGGAAGTGGAAGGAGTGGAAGAGTAGCCCGGGGAGGGCAAGAGTGAACAGGAGTCCAGTGAGGGACGAGCTTGAGTAAACAACAGAGAAGTGAAAGTGAAGGAAGGAAAAGTGGTAAAGGAGGAGAGCAAGAAGTGGTGACAGAGCAGAGAGTGTGCAAAGCCTGAAGGGCCCAGCTTTGTGTAGGGCCAGAACAGCAAGGTCAGCGACGGCGGTGACTGTCTGGAGGGGGACCGTTTGGAAGTTCCTGGAAGGACCCCGTTGGCTGTGTGCCCGGTGGTCTGGAGCAGTGTTCCGAAGGACAGTCAGCACCAGGGCAGGGGCCTCTCGGACCCTGGCAAGGCTAGGAGTCGCCAAATTTGCCGAATCCGTCAGTGAAGGGGACGTAGATCCCCCAACAACCAAGTCCCGATTGAAGGCAACAGCCCAACCTGAAGCAGAGAGACACCGCCACCGCCACGGCACCAGTTTCTCAGGGCCAGCGCCTGCGGGCAAATTGTAGAGCTCCTCCGGCCCAGATTGCAGTCGGGGAGCGGGTAACCGGAGGGAATCCACCGCTACCATCAGTCAAACATAGGTGCAAGGAAGAGGGACATCACCGTCACCTACCGGGAGTGCAGGTGCAGCCGTCTGTGGGACCGTCCTACCAGCCGTTTGGTTTACCGTACAAACTGTGTCCAAGTCTCAGGCTGAGTGAGTACCACAGTGCCGCAAGGCACAGCGCTGCCCCCGCGTCCCTGCGCCCACCAGGCCCCGCACCTCCTTCTCCACCCCCGGGCCCCGGGATCACCAACCCCTACCCACGGAGGGGCAACACAACACCTGGCTGCTCTGCATCACCATCCCCGGGTCCCCCGAATTGAGCAGCGGTGGTGAAATCACCACAACCGTGGGTGGCGTCACGAACTATAACAATCCCCCACACCCAACCACAAATCCCCTTTCACTCACGGGCGAGGAGTGTCGCTCGAGAAACCCTGGGATCCGGCCCACAGCTCGAGCCACCACTGAGCAGCTGCCGGACCCAAGCAGAAGGGGTGAGCGCGGTGTGCTGACACCCTCCTCCCCGCCCGCGACAATATCACAAAGGATCTTTACAAATACTTTTCCTAAAGATCTCTTTATCTATGCTAGTGTATATAGGGACAGTTAGGCAGGGATTAGCAATATACACCCAGAACTGCTCGTGGTTCTGGGTGCATATTGCACCTGACAAATTCACTTTAATAGTTATTTAGACTAGTTAATTAAAGAGGTTGTCCACTACACAGACAACCCCTACTGAATCCTTATGTTTCCCCTTTTAAAATAATAACACATATACTCACCTTCAATGCCAGCACTGATCGTGTAAGCGGGTTACGTCAAGGAGAAGCAGTACTCCCGTCTTCCAGATATATGCAATGTATCCAAAGGCGGGGAGAGTAAAGCATCCTCTAATTCAGTGTTCCCCAACTCCAGTCCTCAAGGCACACCAACAGTGCATGTTTTTGGGATTTCCTTAGTATTGCACAGGTGTTAATGTAATTACCTGCCCAGGTGCTGGTTCCAACAGCAGTGCAATGCTAAGGAAATCCTGAAAACATGCACTGTTGGTGGGCCTTGAGGACTGGAGTTGGGGACCCCTGCTCTAATTGGCCACCAGAATTATGTGATGTAACACTGTAACGTGATCCCAGGAGAGACAGTGTTGATACTGCTGTAATGGCGCCGACAGCGGAAGTGAGTATAAGTATTATTATTTTGAAACAGGAAAATGCGGATTGAGAGGGGTTTATCAGAGTAGTGGACAACCCCTTTAAATAGTGGGGTATTGGCCACGTTCTTATAAATGCATGCACATTAGAAGCTATTTGAAGAGTTTGAGGACTGGTTTCTCCATCAACTTTTACTTGCATACATGGCATATAGAGTATCCAAGTCTTCACACATCATCATTCTTAGTATACATTGATGAGCAAAAGGATAACAATGGTTTGAATTTTTAACTTTCAGGCCCCATATCTCCCCATCCACTACAGCTTTAATTATGAGATTACCGTATTTTTCGGACTATAAGACGCACCTGACCATAAGACGCACCCTGGTTTTAGAGAAGGAAAATAGGAAAATAAAATTTTAAGCAAAAAATGTAGTCATGACACTGTTATGGGGCGAGGATCTGCTGCTGACACTATTATGGGGGTAATGTCCCCAAATGCCCCATCCTGGTAATGATCCTCCTGCCTTTTATATATATATATATATATTATATATATACATATATATATACAGTTAGGTCCAGAAATATTTGGACAGTGACACAATTTTCGCGAGTTGGGCTCTGCATGCCACCACATTGGATTTGAAATGAAACCTCTACAACAGAATTCAAGTGCAGATTGTAACGTTTAATTTGAAGGTTTGAACAAAAATATCTGATAGAAATTGTAGGAATTGTACACATTTCTTTACAAACACAAACACTCCACATTTTAGGAGGTCAAAAGTAATTGGACAAATAAACCAAACCCAAACAAAATATTTTTATTTTCAATATTTTGTTGCAAATCCTTTGGAGGCAATCACTGCCTTAAGTCTGGAACCCATGGACATCACCAAACGCTGGGTTTCCTCCTTCTTAATGCCTTGCCAGGACTTTACAGCCGCAGCCTTCAGGTCTTGCTTGTTTGTGGGTCTTTCCGTCTTAAGTCTGGATTTGAGCAAGTGAAATGCATGCTCAATTGGGTTAAGATCTGGTGATTGACTTGGCCATTGCAGAATGTTCCACTTTTTGCACTCATGAACTCCTGGGTAGCTTTGGCTGTATGTTTGGGGTCATTGTCCATCTGTATGTCATCAATAAACACAAGTGACCCAGTGCCATTGAAAGCCATGCATGCCCATGCCATCACGTTGCCTCCACCATGTTTTACAGAGGATGTGGTGTGCCTTGGATCATGTGCCGTTCCCTTTCTTCTCCAAACTTTTTTCTTCCCATCATTCTGGTACAGGTTGATCTTGGTCTCATCTGTCCATAGAATACTTTTCCAGAACTGAGCTGGCTTCATGAGGTGTTTTTCAGCAAATTTAACTCTGGCCTGTCTATTTTTGGAATTGATGAATGGTTTGCATCTAGATGTGAACCCTTTGTATTTACTTTCATGGAGTCTTCTCTTTACTGTTGACTTAGAGACAGATACACCTACTTCACTGAGAGTGTTCTGGACTTCAGTTGATGTTGTGAACGGGTTCTTCTTCACCAAAGAAAGTATGCGGCGATCATCCACCACTGTTGTCATCCGTGGACGCCCAGGCCTTTTTGAGTTCCCAAGCTCACCAGTCAATTCCTTTTTTCTCAGAATGTACCCGACTGTTGATTTTGCTACTCCAAGCATGTCTGCTATCTCTCTGATGGATTTTTTCTTTTTTTTTCAGCCTCAGGATGTTCTGCTTCACCTCAATTGAGAGTTCCTTAGACCGCATGTTGTCTGGTCACAGCAACAGCTTCCAAATGCAAAACCACACACCTGTAATCAACCCTAGACCTTTTAACTACTTCATTGATTACAGGTTAACGAGGGAGACGCCTTCAGAGTTAATTGCAGCCCTTAGAGTCCCTTGTCCAATTACTTTTGGTCCCTTGAAAAAGAGGAGGCTATGCATTACAGAGCTATGATTCCTAAACCCTTTCTCTGATTTGGATGTGAAAACTCTCATATTGCAGCTGGGAGTGTGCACTTTCAGCCCATATTATATATATAATTGTATTTCTGAACATGTTTTTGTAAACAGCTAAAATAACAAAACTTGTGTCACTGTCCAAATATTTCTGGACCTAACTGTACATGTCCCTCATCCTGGTATAACCCCATCTTGCTATATACTGTCATCCTGGTATGTGCTCCTATCCTGCTATATACCTCATCCTGGTATATGGTCGCATCCTGCTATATACCCCCATCCTGGTATGTGCTCCCATGCTGCTATATACCCCCATCCTGCTATATACGCCATCATCCTGCTATATACGCCTTTATCCTGCTATATACGCCATCATCCTGCTCAAATGCCATAATCCTGCTCATATACCCCCATCATCCTGCTCATATACCCCCATCATCCTGCTCATATACCCCCATCATCCTGCTCATATAACCCCATCATCCTTCTCATATACCCCCATCATCCTGCTCATATACCCCCATCATCCTGCTCATATACCCCCATCATCCTGCTCATATAACCCCATCATCCTTCTCATATACCCCCATCATCCTGCTCATATACCCCCATCATCCTGCTCATATACCCCCATCATCCTGCTCATATACCCGCATCATCCTGCTCATATATCCCCATCCTGCTATAAGTCCGGCATCCTGTAGCACACAAAAAATAAATAAATAAACGTTTATACTCACCTTTCCTCGCTCCACGCAGCATGGCTCCTCCTCCGGTCTGTGCCGTCAGCACTATGTGGAGCCGGCCACGATCCCTGCAGCATCTCAATGTCCTCCTGTCTGCCGGCTCTGGCTGCGTATGGACACGTGCGCATAGCGATGACGTCATTGCTGTGAGCGCCGCTAGCCTCCACACAGCCTGCGCCGGCAGACAGGAGGACATTGCGGTGCTGCAGGGGAACGGTGAGTACAGTATACTGATTCACTGCACCCCGCGCTGATGATGATGCGCGGGGAGCAGGGAATACAGCCGCATGATCACTCCAGGCTGTAGTTGCCAGGGGTGATCATGCGGCCGGCTGTTTACTATGCCCCGCCCATCCCCCCACCCACCTGTCAGATTCAGCTTCAGTGCTGAGAGATGATGGGCGGGAGGATGGGCGTGCATATGTAATGAGCGGGCCCACGTAGTCACGGCAGGCGCTGCTGCAGCCTGCTCATGCCCCAATGACCCGCTCCACCACAGAACCCTCATTCCCCTCAACCACATTCAGACCATAAGACGCACCCCCCACTTTCCCCCAACATTTGGGGGAAAAAAAGTGCGTCTTATGGTCCGAAAAATACAGTACCTTCATTTTACAGAAAATCATCTTGGATATCTCATGCATAATTTTGAGCCTAGTCTATTGACTTTCATCCTTTGCTAAAAATCACCCATTTCCAATCTTTCACTGTCCACTTTTGTATTTTTTTGCAAACTCGAGCCGATGCGTCTAATGATGATATTGAAGTCGAGGCTTCTTCACTTTTTTCAGGCCACCATTCCAGACTTGTGTCACGTGTGTCACACGGTGCTTGCATGGACGTCTGTGATCTCACTATGATGGAGCACACAAGCCGCCTCAACTGCTGGGTTTGTGGCTCTAGAACTGATAGACTTTGTGATGAGACAACTTGTTGACTCAAATATTCAAAGCCATCTCTTGGCTTTTGAAAGGAAAGATGGACTTCATTTCAAATTCTTCAACTGTCGTGGCCTCACATGATGCAGTTTGACACTTTTTTTGGCCAAGAGACCGCTATTGATGAGTTGGATGATGCTGTTTCTGTTTTTTTGGGAAAGCTTCATGGCTGCTCCTTGATATGAACCAATGACCTTTCACTTGGGAACCAACCTAATAACACACTGAGCTATTAGGGAATGTGAGAACAGGTTGTAATTTGTAGTACACAGGAAGAAAAAGATTTGTCCACCACCAGGAGCAAAACAGTAACAATGCAGTGACATGAGAAGAATCTGCATAACTAATCATATGCTAAATAGTTGCAAGTCAAATTCATGTATGAGATAGCCAAGATCATTGTCTATAAAATGAATATTGTCTCACACTCAAAGCTGTAGAGGATAGTGAGATATGGAGCCTGAAAGTCAAAAGTTCAAAACATTGTTACCCTTTTGCTCGTCAGTGTATAATACTAACACATACAGATATTCAACTACATGAATTTCATTGACTAAAACAGCTATGTAATGTAATAAAGCTTATGGGTCATGGTTACCTCAAGGTGTTTTGTAGATTTCCCATATAACTAGAATAACTTACATTTTATAACATCTCCAAAAAAAACCCCTAAACTGTTGAAAAGGATTGTTCCACTACTGACCGTGATTACTTGAGAGCCTATGTCCATTGAAAGTAAATTTTGCCTTTTCACACGTGTTACAAAAAAATGTAATAAACATGACATATACCCATTCACTAGTTGAAAAAGTGACTGAAATCCTTACTAACAGACAAAATAAATTAAATGGTCAGAAGATAAATAAAGCTATAAGCTTGAGTCCCTGAATATTATACACAATCCTGCAAAAAGTCTGACAATGTTATAAAAAAGTTGTCATGGCTCTACTCTGAGGCTCAATTAGGTGACCGCTGGTTGTGTGGTCGGTTTCCCTCTGTTTGACCACAGTATGTTTAGTATTAGTCCAATTGCTGTTACTTCTCTTATCTGTCCTTTACCTTTCCTTTCTGTTTTATGTCCACTCAGGTGTGTTCATTTCCTGGTATGGTTTGCCCTATCCCATCTTAGGAGAGGCTATTTATACTTGCCATGCTCATTTCCTTGTTTGGTTTGCCCTATCACATCTTGGGAGGGGTCATTTATACCTCGCCATGCTCCTGTCCATGTTTGGCTTGTCCTATCACATCTTGGGAGGGGTCATTTATACTCGCCATGCTCATTTCCTTGTTTGGTTTGCCCTATCACATCTTGGAAGGGGTCATTTATACTCGCCATGCTCATGTCCTTGTTTGGGTTGTCCTATCACATCTTGGGAGAGGTCATTTATACTCGACATGGTCATTTCCTTGTTTGGGTTGTCCTATTACATCTTGGGAGAGGTCATTTATACTCGCCATGCTCATTTCCTTGTTTGGTTTGCCCTATCACATCTTGGGAGGGGTCATTTATACTCGCCATGCTCATGTCCTTGTTTGGGTTGTCCTATCACCTCTTGGGAGGGGTCATGTATACTCGCCATGCTCATTTCCTTGTTTGGTTTGCCCTATCACATCTTGGGAGGGGTCATTTGTACTCGCCATGCTCATGTCCTTGTTTGGGTTGTCCTATCACATCTTGGGAGAGGTCATTTATAATCGACATGGTCATTTCCTTGTTTGGGTTGTCCTATCACATCTTGGGAGAGGTCATTTATACTCGCCATGCTCATTTCCTTGTTTGGTTTGCCGTATCACATCTTGGGAGGGGCTATTCATGCTCACCATGCACTTGCCTCAGTACTGGCTATATTCAGGGATGATGGATGTGTGGAGTCCCAGCTCCTCAGTTTAGGATAATCTTACTCAGTTATCACTCTTGCTTTTCCCTGCGGTTTGTTTGTGTGTTTCCCTTTACAGCATTCTCTGATTCTGTTTCGTTTGGGACCTGGAGGGGGATCCACTTAATTTGTAAGTTTTTTGGGGTTTCTTTCAGATTCTTCCATTTTTCCTGTATGTTTGTGCGAACACATCTTTAGCCCTGTGCCTCATCCTCTGTTTGTGTGCACTTCTTTTATATTTATTGTTTTTTTGTTTTACATTTGGTTTATAGTTTAGTGTATAGTTAAGGACACTTAGGGTACTTTGCACGTTGCGACATCGCAGGTGCGATGTCGGTGGGGTCAAATCGAAAGTGATGCACATCCGGCGTCACTGTCGACATCGCAGTATGTGAATCCTTTTACATACGATTAACGAGCGCAAAAGCGTCGTTATTGTATGATCGGTGTAGGGCCCGACATTTCTATAATTTTGCAGCAGCGACGGTACGATGTTGTTCCTCATTCCAGCAGGCAGCACACATCGCTGTGTATGAAGCCGCAGGAGCGAGGAACATCTCCTTACCTGCGCTGTAATGGGGAATGAAGGAGGTGGGCGGGATGTTTACGTCCCGCTCATCTCCGCCCTTCCGCTTCTATTGGCCGCCTGCCGTGTAACGTCGCTGTGACGCCGCATGACCCGCCCCCTTAGGAAGGAGGCGGGTCGCCGCCCAGAGCGACGTCGCAGGGCAGATGAGTGCATGTGAAGCTGCCGTAGCGATAATGTCCGCTATGGCTGCAATCACAAAATATCGCTGCTGCGACGGGGGCGGGGACTATCGCGCCCGACATCGCAGCATCGGCTTGCGATGTCGTAGTGTGCAAAGTGCCCCTTAGGTTCAGCCAATGTTGAGTGGGGGCGCCATGGCCTAACTTTAGGGTGACAACCTCAGCAGTCAGACAGAGACAAAACAGAATCAGGTTTAGGGTATTCCTAGTCTGTAAAGGGACCTGTGGTTAACATCTCCCCTGCATGTGAGGGAAAGGGTTCAGTTATAACAAAAGTATTATCTCTGTGTCTCAGGAGATAAGCAGTTTCCATTATTCAAATAACACTAACTCCACCAGCAGATTAGTGAGTGCAGCTCCGGAATAAAATAAACTATGTAACTCAAGATTAGTACAGTATAAATAATGTATTGTATGTACACAATGAATGCACCAGCAGAATACTGAGTGCAGCTCTGGAGTATAAGACAGGATATAACTCAGGATCAGTACAGAACATGTAATGTAATGTATGTACACAGTGACTGCACCAGCAGAATAGTGAGTGCAGCTCTAAAGTATAATACAGAATATAACTTAGGATCAGTACAGGATACATAAAGCAATATATGTACAAGGTGACCTCACCATCAGAAAGAATAGTGAGTGCAGCTCTGGAGAATAAAATAGGTTATAACTTGGGATCTTTACAGGTTAAGTAATGTAATGTACTGTATATACATAGTGATTTCACCAGTAGAACACTGAGTGCAGCTGTGAAGTATAATACTGCATGTAACTCCAGATCAGTGCAGAATAAGTAATGTATATACACAGTGACCTCACCAGCAGAATAGTGAGTGCACCTCTGGAGTATAATACAGGATGTAACTCAGGATCAGTACAGGTTAAGTAATGTAATGTTTGTACGTAGTGACTGCACCAGCAGAATAATGAGTGCAGCTCTGGAGTATAATACAGGATGTAACTCAGGATCAGTACACGATAAGTAATGTAATGTATGTGCACAGTGACTGCACCAGCAGAATAGTGAATGCAGCTCTGGAGTATAATACAGGATGTAACTCAGACTCAGCACAGGATAAGTAATGTAATGTATGTACAAAGTGATTGCACCAGCAGAATAGTGAGTGCAGCTCTGGAGTATAATACAGGATGTAACTCAGACTCAGTACAGGATAAGTAATGTAATGTATGTACACAGTGATTGCACCAGCAGAATAGTGAGTGCAGCTCTGGAGTATAATACAGAATGTAACTCAGGATCAGTAATGTAATATATGTACACAGTGACTGCACCAGCAGAATAATGAGTGCAGCTCTGGAGTATAATACAGGATGTAACTCAAGATCAGTACAGGATGAGAATTTAACATAAAATATACTAAACTTTTTTTATATTAATTCTAAATGAAAATAGATATTAATGAGATAGTGAGATATTAATTAAAATAAATATAGCCACATTTTTATGATGCTTTCATGTTCCATTCTTCATTATAATTTTTTAGACAAAACTGAAAAACACTAGTATTTTCAAAATATGAAATAATTGAGGAAAAAAAGAAAATTGCACAATGTGAATATACCTTAAAAATATATTACAATGCTCGCCCTCCACGGCCAGTCCACCTGCGTGGTGACTGCAATACATGAATATCTAAGACAGGTTTAGATATAATCCTGCCAGTATCTGAATGTGGTAACGGCATTATTGTGGCAGAGGAAACAGTTTACAGAAAGCTGTTTTGGAACATGAAATGTTTTCCCTGTTTCCTAAAAGTAAAAGTTGCCTGCGATGTGCGCTCACCCCAGCACATTGCTTCACGTCTTGGCTGACACTTTGAATGACATTGGCATCTGCTCTACTGGAAGTGGAGAAATTCACGCTTAGTGAAGGCAAGGTGCCATTGTGGTGTCTGCCAGCCGCCGCACAAACACAGGAGGATGAATGAAAGACAACTGAAGCACTGTAATTCTCCTGCTCTGTAGCCTGATGTGATGACGGCTTATATTTTGGTTGTCTAATATAGAAAAAAACACACAGTACAGTAGTTTTATGAATTTTGCAGATTCCGACAAATTTGAACACTTTGCAATTCGATAGCACAAGTCTTCCCATCAACCACAAGGCTGTCATCACCTTAGGCCTGACCACGAGGACTTCTCTGTAAAGCCTTGCAGATATCACATCACATGGTACAACACAGCCAATCAGGAGGGACTAACATAGCCTGTATAAAAGCTAAGGCAGGAAATGCAGCAATCATTTTAGAATGATTTATGATAGAGGACGTCGGTGATTAAAATATCAAACAAAGCTCTAGACTAGAGATGAGCGAACAGGAAGTTGGGTGTTTGTACTGAACATAGACTTTATAAAAAAAAAAACAGAGTTTGGGTTCAGTGTTCGGGTGCTTTATGTATGCTGACCGCTCAAACTCAGTATTCAGAGCACTGCTAGATCTGCACCATATAAGACAGTGACACATCTGAGGGTGTTTGGGGAGACCTCCAGGGGGTCTCTCTCAGGGTCTTGGAGGAGGATTCCAAATCAGAATTGCGCAGATGAATCAGGAGAAATGACCACACAGAGACATATCTCTATACGGGAGAAGCACAGTGCTCTTCTAACCCTTGTATTCAAAACATAGCATATAGGAACAGCTTACTCAGTACATTCACGTTTTCTATTAACCAACCAGCTAGCTTGGGCATAGTTCATTCCTTAACAACATTCGTTAGCAAAACATTCAAGTGTGTCTAGACATAGACGAGAGTCTATGAATAGAACAATGTTAGTTACTTATTTGAAATTATAGATGAGCATCTCTTCTATTCAAGAATGTTAGTTACCTATTTGAAACTACAGTTAAGTATCTCTTCTATTGATGAATGTCAGTTACTTATTCATGAACTAAAACTTATTCTAATTACCCTAAGCATACTTTGTTTTGGTTATACATTCCATTAATATTTCAATTAGGTATATGTGGAGAAGCAATGCATAAAACATTCAAAGGACAGATTATTTTATTATCAAACGATTCATAGCCTAGGCCTTCACAAGGGTATGACTTGTGCAGTCTTGCATTGGCATCACCCCGCACGGCCTGGCAATCTCCGGACAGGAGCAGGTCAGCTGCATGGAAATATATGCAGCTGACCCGCTCCTGTGGGGAGATTGTGCGCCGTGATACGACACTCGCACAGTGACAGTCACAGTTCAGTTAAAAGGACATTCGATGACGTCATAGTCATGTGACCAGTCTGTAAGCCAATGTCTGTACAACATTCACACCAGACTGGTCACATGACTATGATGTTAATAAAGGTCCTGTAAGTCAGTGCTGATTACTAGCGGCACAGCAATGGTCGGAGCAGAAGCGGCGGGAGACAAAGTGCAGGACGCGTCGTGGGACCTGTAAGTATAATGACAATGTTTATTATTAACTATATTCTTTATTTTACAGCCACTCCCCGCCCCATCCATTAACTGTGAAGCCCAATATCGGACTGAAGATCGTGTTATCTCGATCCTGATCTCGATGTTTACAAAACAATCGGGCGAGGCTCCCGATCCCGACAATCCCCCCTGTGATCGCCCATCACTACTACATGGTTTATCCCTTAAATCATGCTGTTCTCAGATTACATTGCAAAAACTTGAACATATTTTCTTTACAACTGGGCGAATTTCCATGTTTTCATTATTTCCTCTCCTTCTTCTAAGAGCCATAATTCCCCCCTGTCACCCTTCATAGCCATGAGAGGGTTGTTCTTTGCAGGAAGAGTTATACTTTTGAAAGACACTTTTCATTTTATCATGTTATGCACTAGAAAGTGGGAAAAAAAATGTAAGTGTGTTAAAATGGCAAAAAAAAAGCAATTTCACAATTTTTTTTTTACCATGTTCACTATACAGTAAAACTGACTTAACAATTTGATTTTCTAGGTCAGTACGATCATGTAGACACCAAACATGCATAGTTTAATTTTTTAAATGATGAAAAAAATTCTGAGATTTGTAAAAAAAAAAACCCAAAAAAACATTTCACCAATTTCCAAGACCTGTAATGCTCACATTTTTTGGTATTTGGGGCTGTGTGAATGCTAATATTTTGCTCTCTGAACTGACGTTTTTACTGATCGCATCTTGGGGTAGATGTGATGTTTTGTTTGCTTATTGCATTTTATTGCAATGTTACAATAAATAAAAACAATTCTGACATTTCAATTTTTTCTTGTTATGCTGTTTACTTATTGGATTAATTTATTTTATATTTTGATAGTTCAGACTTTTATAAATATAGCGATACCAAATAAGTGTATGTTAATTTTTTTAATTGCTTTACTTTTAATGGGCAAAGGTGGGGGTGACGAATTTTTTTGTTAGATTGTTTTTCATGTCTTGAAAAACTTTTTTCTTTTTAATGTTTTACTGTATTTGTTAGTTCCCTTAGCAGTCTTGAAGCTGTGATCATTTGATTCCTTGTGCTATACATAGCGGTGCATCAGCATTGTTATGTATAGCTAAAGTTATCTGTCAGGTCAAAATAACAAACCCCTTTGAAGCGACCGGTGGTAGGGCCGCGGGTGTGTGTGTATGCTCTATTCCAACAAAATCCCCATACTCAGATTTTACCGATAGTAACATTTCTTTACTATAAAACATATTTATAACACAATCAACCAAACTATCTGCGCACATGTGTATGGTGGAGTCCCCGGATCTTCACTCCTTCCGGGTACGCAGCAAGGTAAAACAGAAAAAGAGAAAAAAACAAAGAAATGGCGGCAACTTTCCCTAACTTTCCCTACAGTCACGTACCAGTCTATCCCAGAAGAAGATGCCGCTCCCACGTCGCAGGCCTGGAGTCTCACGATGATGGGTCCCGGTGCAGTGCTGAAGGGATGCAGCTCCTCGGTCTTCTCCTTTGATCTTCTCCCGCTGGTAACGGATTCTAGTCAGTCTCTTAGTCCCGGGGCACACCGAGCAGAAGAAGGGAGGTCACAGTTGCACGGATGGCTCCCTTGTGTCGGTAACGGCCCCTGCACTTGCACTCAGGGTGCGATGCTCTGCAGTCAAGTTGTCACAGCCCCTGGATATACACTCCGGGCGCGATGCTCTGCAGTCCGGTTAGATCCTCGGGGAAAACAAAGTCCTGCAAACCGGGGATGGCAGAAACCACTTTCACAGGGTGATTCTTCCAAGAATCCGGTTGCAAAAGAGCCCTCTGTTCAGGGAGACCACACGTAGCTCTGAGCTGGCTGAGCTCCGGGTCTGTGCAGTCCTCCTGCTCTTTTTCTTCCTGGTTAGAACACACATGCTGTAGGGGATTTCCCACCTCTGTGTCTGTGATTGCACAGTCTGACACTGGCCCCTTGTGGGCAAGTGCTGAAGCAATGTCCAAATCCATTTCTACATTGATGATGCAGTCTGAATGGTTGATCCCATTACATACCCCCCCACTTAAAGGTTGGCAGTCCCTGTCAACTACCGTCGGTTCCCAGGCAGTGATGACTGCAGATGTCACAGGGGTGGGATCCCAGCAGTGGTGCGGTCAGTGCGTCTCAAGGGTCGGTTATTCCCCTCCCCGTCACTGTCTTTACGCCCCACTTCAGTCAGCACTCCGGGGGAAGAACTGGGTTGTGTAGGTGGGTCACCGGTCTCAGAGTCGACATGATCACCATGCTGGGAAACGTCCGTGACGTCAGTCATGTCGGCAGCGTCACCCCCTCCGGGTACTGTGGTAGGGGAGTCAGGCTGGGATCGGCAGTGACACAACATATTTCGGTGCACAGTGCGGATGCTGTGACTGTCTTCACCCCGCACTCGGTATACATGCCCGTTGGGGTAGGGGCGTTCGATTACCCGGTAGACCTTAGTCTCCCACTTGGCTCGAAGTTTCCCTTGTGGCTTCTTGATACGGAGCAGGACTAGCTGTCCCAACTTCAAGGGGTGCTCTTGCACGGGGAGTGGGTCAGCATGTATCTGGCCCCGGATTTGTTGGCTCGCTTGCCGGCCCGCCTGCTGGTCTACGGTGAGCTGTAACACCTGTTTCTGCAACTCTGCCACCATCTGCTTCAGTTCTTCCGTGTCGCTGTTCGGAGTCCCAAAACCAGATATGGACCTGCAAGCCGCGGTATATGTCTGTGTCTCCACGACAGGTCCCCTTGAACATTCTATAGCTTCTTGTTTGACCTCAGCAAACGTAAAGGCCGGATTTATCCGGAGTAGATCTTGCAATGAGCGGTTAAGGTACGGGTCTCTCAATCCGGTCACGAACTGATCTCTCAACACCAGGTCACAGGCACCCGTACTAGCTATCTGTTCTTCTTTTCTACAGGCTTGTTCTAGCAGCACTTGAAGGGCATTGGCATATTGAGGAATGTCCTCCGACTCGAGCTGAGTACGCCGGAAGAACATATAGCGCAATGTTCCCGCATATGTGGTCGGCCCATAGGTGTTCTCCAGCACCCGCACCAAGTCATCCAACGTACGCTGGCCCCTAACCGTCTCCAGCCTGACTGTCATCCACGCTTCCCCCTCTAATGTTAGCATGGCCATTTCTGCTAAGGTCTTAGGATCAGTGTTATACATTTCCCCCACTATCTTAAGTTGTTCAATCCATTCAGTTACAGGATAGTTCCGTCCGTTAAACTTTCTCACCTGATTGACAATAGACGGCGGGGGAGCTGTCCGGTTATAAGTTACTACCGGGGGATGATTTTGTTGGTCACACATCCTGCCGACTACGCCACATGAAGCGACCGGTGGTAGGGCCGCGGGTGTGTGTGTATGCTCTATTCCAACAAAATCCCCATACTCAGATTTTACTGGTAGTAACATTTCTTTACTATGAAACATATTTATAACACAATCAACCGAACTATCTGCGCACATGTGTATGGTGGAGTCCCCGGATCTTCACTCCTTCCGGGTACGCAGCAAGGTAAAACAGAAAAAGAGAAAAAAACAAAGAAATGGCGGCAACTTTCCCTAACTTTCCCTACAGTCACGTACCAGTCTATCCCAGAAGAAGATGCCGCTCCCACGTCGCAGACCTGGAGTCTCACGATGATGGGTCCCGGTGCAGCGCTGAAGGGATGCAGCTCCTCGGTCTTCTCCTTTGATCTTCTCCCGCTGGTAACGGATTCTAGTCAGTCTCTTAGTCCCGGGGCACACCGAGCAGAAGAAGGGAGGTCACAGTTGCACGGATGGCTCCCTTGTGTCGGTAACGGCCCCTGGACTTGCACTCAGGGTGCGATGCTCTGCAGTCAAGTTGTCACAGCCCCTGGATATGCACTCCGGGCGCGATGCTCTGCAGTCCGGTTAGATCCTCGGGGAAAACAAAGTCCTGCAAACCGGGGATGGCAGAAACCCCTTTCACAGGGTGATTCTTCCAAGAATCCGGTTGCAAAAGAGCCCTCTGTTCAGGGAGACCACACGTAGCTCTGAGCTGGCTGAGCTCCGGGTCTGTGCAGTCCTCCCGCTCTTTTTCTTCCTGGTTAGAACACACATGCTGTAGGGGATTTCCCACCTCTGTGTCTGTGATTGCACAGTCTGACACTGCCCCCTTGTGGGCAAGTGCTGAAGCAATGTCCAAATCCATTTCTACATTGATGATGCAGTCTGAATGGTTGATCCCATTACACCTTAACCCCTTAGGGCCCTCTTCCCATGTCCGTGATAAAAATGCATGATTTTTACGGTCTGTGTTGTGGAGATGTGACGCCCCAGGGGTGCCGATCCTGTTCAGGGACGCCACAAGACTTGTTCAATATGGCAAACAGGTAATGTTAGTTTTTATATGTCGTGACGCCACTCACGGCTTGCGGTCAGGGATGTGAATGACCGCCGCTGCAGGTTTTACGAGCGTCTGGGGCTGATGGGGTCTGCAGCCAGATAATGTAGCCTTCCGTGAGTGAGGCAGGCCCCAGGGGCTCGGGTGAGTAGGGTAGCGGGTCCCAGAATAACAGGCTGAGTCCAAAAGTCTTTCAACTGGTTTTGACTCACTCTTGATGTTGTGGTGAGCTGACCCGGGCGTTACTGTGATCAACAAGGTAGGACCAGGGCTCCTTGGGGCCAGTTTGAGGGTAACCTGTTAGCTCGCCTTCCTAGCACTCTTTGTTCGGATAACCACCTGACGTGGAGTACCATGGGGGTCTATCCAGGGAGTCGCTACTGCCTTTTCTCCCCTGTGTTCGGCCTGTTTGCCGGCAGCGTGGACCAAGTGAGATGGCTTCCAGGCTCTGTCCCCTTATGGGTCCCTGCGTTGCTGCTGAGGCTCGGACTCTGTGTGGTTGGGGAGGTACCTGTAGTTCCCCTCACCGGTGTGGGAGAAATGGTTGCTATGTGTCTGTGCGTACACACCTCATTCTGGCCCTTAGGTTTACCTGGAAGTACCATCCCAGCATGAGTGCAGTACTCAGTGACGCCTGACTGGGTCAGGGGCGCCACAGATGCATATGTGTGTGCATGTGTTCAGCGTGTTCTGTCAGTTTGCTCTTCTATCTGTGATAGCACACGGACAGCAGGATGTTCTATACTCCCGTCTCCAGCGCTGCAGTCTCCAGTTCTGCAGTCTCCAGAGCTGCAGTCTCCGGCGCTGCTGCTTCTGGGTCTATGGTGCAGCGAATATGCATGATCATAATGAATGAATGGGCCTGGAAGCAAGAGACAGTTATGTATAGAAAATCATTTTACTTCAAAGACACGTGTTTTCTCCAGTATGTGTCAAACTGATGTCACACGGATCACATCAATGTGTCATCCGTGTGACACCTGTGCTTCTGGAGAAAAATGGAAATGTCGTCGTGTGGAGGACAAAAGACAAAAGAGGCGGCGCCGGCACCGGAGAACGGAGATGCCCATAAGACCCACCGCGCGACCGTTAGGTAAGTATTATAAAGTGTTTTTTATGTTATACCCCCATCTGGGTTCTTATATACAGCATGTTAGAATGCTGTATATAAGAGCCCGGTGGTGGTGGCCACAGCTTATAGGCCAAAAGAGTGGTGACAGGTTCCCTTTAACTAAGATTTCAATGTCTTTCTTTCTTTGACATCTCCCATTGGTCATTTAGAGATGATGACATACTGATGACTCAATTCATTAGTCATTTGGAGATGATGCAATATTGATGAAGCAATCCATTAGTCAGTTGGATGATGCAAAACTGATGACGCAAGACTGATGTATTCCTTGCCTAGAGTTATATCAACGTCTATGAGAAATATCGACTCACCCCTATATCATAAAAACTAGAGCCACTTTCAAAATGTAAGCATCATTTTCGTTTTCAGCACACCAAAATTAGTTAAGTCCAACTGTTTTCATGCCTAAACCAATTTTGCTGTTGAGTAGTGTAATCTGACTTGTTGAGGCAGCGAATTCCAGAAGACAGGGGAAGCTTGGGAGAAATCTTGGAGGCGGTTGGGTGAGGAGCGAATGATTGAGGAAAAAGAAGTAGATCTTGGGAGGATCGGAGATTACGTGTTGGAGTGTATCGGGTGATTAATTCGGAGATATACAAAGGAGACAGATTATGGACGGCTTTAACCCCTTAAGGACGAAGCCAGTTTTGTACTTAATGCCCAGGCTATTTTTTTACAATTCTGACCAGTGTCCCTTTATGAAGTTATAACTCTGGAACGCTTCAACGGATCCCGGTGATTCTGACATTGTTTATTCGTGGCATATTGTACTTCATGATAGTTATAAATTTAGAATGATATTTTTTTCTTTTATTTGTGAAAAAATCGGAAATTTGATGAAAATTTTGAAAATTTTCCAATTTTCAAACTTTTAATTTTTATGCCCTTAACCCAGAGAGCTATGTCATACAAAATAGTTAATAAATAACATTTCCCACTTGTCTACTTTACATCAGCGCAATTTTTGAAACAAAATTTTTTGGGGTTAGGAAGTTAGAAGGGTTCAAAGTTCATCAGCAATTTCCCATTTTTTCAACAAAATTCAAAAAACCATTTTTTTAGGGACCACATCACATTTGAAATGACTTTGAGAGGCCTAGGTGAAAGAAAATACCTAAAAGTGACACCATTCTAAAAACTTCACCCCTCAAAGTGCCCAAAACCACATCCAATAAGTTTATTAACCCTTCAGGTGCTTCACAGGAACTAAAGCAATGTGGAATGAAAAAAAGCAAAAAATAAAATTTTACCTAAAATGTTGCTCTACCCCCAAATGTATTCACTTTTAGGAGAACTAACACAACAAAATGAACCCCAAAACGTGTTACCCACTTTCTTATGAATGCGCCGATACCCCACATGTGGTCGTAAACCTTTGTTTCGACAAATGGGAGGGCTCGGAACAGAAGGAGCAATATTTGAATTTTGGAAAGCAAATTTGGCTGAAATAGATTGCGGGCACCATGTTGCATTTACATGTCCGCTAAGGTACCTAAACAGCTGAAACCCCTCACAAGTGATGCTATTTTGGAAACTAGACCCCTCAAGGCTTCTATCTAGGGGTATAGTGAGCATTTTGGACCCACAGGTACTTCACAAATTTTGATAATGTTACATTGTCATATTGAAAATTTTCACTTTTTTCTCAAAAATTTGCTTTAGCATCAATTTTCTCACTTTTTCAAGAGGTAATTCCAAAAATTTGACCCCAATGTTTGTTACCCACTTTGTTATGAGCGCGGTGATACCTCACATGTGGTCTGAAACCTTTGTTTGGAGAAATGGGAGGGCTTGGAACGGAAGGAGCAATATTTGAATTTTGGAAAGGAAATTTGGCTGAAAAAGATTGCGGGCACCATGTCACATTTGGAGGACCCCTAATATACATAAACAGCAAAAAAAAAAAAAAAAAAACACAAGTGACCCCATATTGGAAACTAGGCCCCTCAAGGAATTTATCTAGATGTTTGGTGAGTACCCTGAACCCCCAGGTGCTTCACAGAAGTTTATAACGTTGAGCCATGAAAATAAAAAAATAAAATTTTACCACAAAATTGTTACTTCAACCAGGTGGATTTTTTTTTCATAAGGGTAACAAGAAAAAAAATCACCATGAAATTTATTGTGCAATTTCTCCTGAGTTTGGTGATATCGTGTATGTGGTGGAAATCAACTGTTTGGGCACACGGCAGGGCTCGGAAGAGAAGGAGTGTCATTTGACTGCAAAATTGGCTGGAATCAATAGCGGACGCCGTGTTGCATTAGGAGAGCCCCTGAGGTGCCTAAACAGTGGAGGTTCCCCACAAGTGGCCCTATTTTGGAAAATAGACCCCTGAAGGAATTTATCTAGATGTTTGGTGAGTACCCTGAACCCCCAGGTGCTTCACAGAAGTTTATAATGTTGAGCTGTGAAAATAAAAAAAATACATTTTTACCACAAAATTGTTACTTCAACCAAACAGCTTTTTTTAACAAGAGTAAAAGGAAAAAATTCAGCATAAAATGTATTGTGCAATTTCTCCTGAGTATGCTGATACCTTATGTGGGGTGGAAATCCACTGTTTGGGTGCACAGCAGGGCTCGGAAGGGAAAAAGTGCCATTTGACTGAACAATTAGCTGGAATAATTAGCAGACGCTATGTCGCATTTATAAAGCCCCTAAGGTGCCTAAACAGTGGAGGTCCCCCACACTGACCCCATTCTGGAAACAAGACACCTCAAGGCTTTTATCTAGGTGTATAGTGAGCATTTTGAATCCACGAGTACTTCACAGAATTTGATAAGCTTAGGTTGCCATATTGAAAATTTTCATTTTTTTCACAAAAATGCTGATTTAGCATCAAATTTCTCACTTTTTCAAGAGACAACAACAAAACGTGGACCCCAAAGGTTGTTATCCAATTTCTTGTGAGCGCAGGGATACCCCACATGTGGCAAAAACCTCTGTTTGGATAAATGGGAGGGCTTGAAATGGAAGGAGCACCATTTGAATTTTGGAAAAGTTGAAATAAATTGCACGCAACATGTCACATTAGCAGGGCCCTTTGGGTACCTATACATCAGAAACCCCCCACAAGTGACCCCATTTTGGAAACTGGACCCCTCAAGGATTTTATTCAGGAGTATAGTAAGCATTTTGATTCCACAGGTACTGTACAAAAATGTTGATGTAGCAACAAATTTCTCACTGTTAGGGGCACTTTGCACACTGCGACATCGCAGGCCGATGCTGCGATGCCGAGTGCGATAGTCCCCGCCCCCGTCGCAGCAGCGATATGTGGTGATAGCTGGCGTAGCGAAAATTATCGCTACGCCAGCTTCACACACACACTCACCTGCCGTGCGACGTCCCTGTGGCCGGCGACCCGCCTCCTTGTTAAGGGGGCGGGTCGTGCGGCGTCACTGCGAAGTCACACGGCAGGCGGCCAATCGGAGCGGAGGGGCGGAGATGAGCAGGATGTAAACATCCTGCCCACCTCCTTCCTTCCGCATAACCTACGGAAGCCGCGGTGACGCCGGTAGGAGATGTTCCTCGCTCCTGCGGCTTCACACACAGCGATGTGTGCTGCCGCAGGAGCGAGGAACAACATCGGACCGTCACGTCAGCGTAATTATGAATTACGCCGACGCTGCACAGATGATACGATTACGACGCTTTTGCGCTCGTTAATCGTATCATCTAGGCTTTACACACTGCGATGTCGCATGCGATGCCGGATGTGCGTCACTTTCAATTTGACCCCACCGACATCGCACCTGCGATGTCGCAGTGTGCAAAGTGCCCCTTAGGCTATGTGGCCATGATCCAGCGACACGACGTCTAGTACATAGTGTCAGCCTTCGAGATGTGAGTGTTGTCCACGGGAGACCGCAGCTGCCCATGCCCACGATTTGGGTTCAGGCTGCTGTGGACTTTAGCTCTATTCTACCTGCAGAGAGCATTCTTGTCTCTGCAGCATAAATTGACATGCTGAGGCTCGGGAAGCTGCACCACAGGTCAGTTTATGCTGCGGAGAAAAGAAGCACATTGGGCATGGGATTTCTAAAAATCCTTCCACTGTGCTTGTACTGCATAATCCAGCGTTATGGACGCAGGGAAAACACTCTGCGTCCAAAACGCTGCAAACCCTGATTGTGGGCGCACAGCCTAAAATGCTACAATGGATGAATGGATAGATGTCAAACATATATAACGTCCCACCCCCCTGCATATTCTAAGCTGGCGCCCTTTAGTGCCTTTCATGTGGCACTAAAGGGTGCCTAGGCTTGTATTTAGCCCAAAAAAAAAAATAATTAAAAAAAATGACGTGGGGTCCCCACTATTTTTGCTAGCCAGCTAAGGTAAAGCAGACAGCTCTAGCCTGCAAACCACAGCTGACAGCTTTCTCTTGGCTGGTGATCAATTTGGAGGGCTCCCCAAGCTGTTTTTTTTTAAATTTTTATAAATAAATAATTAAAAAACAAACATGGGGTCCCCCCCAAATTGGATCACTAGCCAAGATAAAGCGGACAGCTGTGGTCTGTAATTCTCAGACTAGGGAGATCCACTGTTATTGGACACTCCCCAGCCTAAAAATAGCAGGCCACAGCCACCCCAGAAGTGGCGCATCCACCAGACGTGCCAATTCTGGCGCTTTGCCCCAACTTATCCCATTGCCCTGGTGCGGTGGCAAACGGGGTAATATATGGGGTTGATGCCAGATGTGTAATGTCATCTGGCATCAGGCCCTGGGGTTAGTGATGTCAAGCGTCTATCAGATACCTGACATCACAAACCCAGTCAGTAAGAAATAAAAAATAGACAACAAAAAAAAAATTATTTGAAAAAACACTGCCCAAAACATTCCCTCTTTCACCAATTTATTGAAAAGAACATTCAATTCCAGGTCCGGCGTAATCCAATAAGGGGGTCCCACGGCGATCCATCCCATAGTCACTGTCCCAGTCAATGAAGAACAGAATGTTCCCAATTGGCTGAGAGAGCCGTGCAGTGACCTGAGCTAACATCAATAGGTCAGCCCAGGTCACTGCAGGGGATGACGAACGTTGCTGTCAGGAGGTTTGATAAGATCATTACCTGCTGTGATGATCTCCTGCTTTTCTGACGTCAGCGCTGTCACTGACTTCTTTGCCCGCCGCGTTCTCAGCGAAGAATCGTGGGAGCCCATGACATCACCGCTAGTGACAGTATCGAGCCGCCCGCAAGACGTGATGTGAGAACGCGGCGGGCAATTGAAGGCAGTGACAGCACTGACGTCAGGAGAGCAGGAGATCGTCACAGCAGGTAAGAATCTAATCTAACCTCCTGACAGCAGCGCCCGTCATCCCTGCGGCTGCCAGCACTGCAGTGTGAGAAGCTGCTGATACTGCAGAGGGGGCAGACACTGACACTGCAGTGCGGGCAGCCGTGGGGCTGGAGCGGGACACAGACTGCCCGGGCACCCGACAGAGGTCACATGGAAGTGCTTCCGTGCGGCGTCCAGGGAGTGTGATGTGTGTGTGTATATGCTCTGCTCCGCTTCCTCTTCCTGTCATAATGACATCACTTCCCTGCAAAACACAGGGCAGTGATGAACATTACTGCAGGTAAGCCACGGCTATACCGAGGGTATACCGCCCATCATTTGCTACCTGTGGTATACTCGCGGTATTTCGCGGTTACATTACAGTGAATGGAGTGAAATTCCGCAGGTACCTGCGGAAAAGAAGTGACATGCACATTTTCTCAAGAAATTTTCTCAAGAAATTCTGCAGAAAGAATTTTCTAGAGAAAAAAAAGCAGTGTGCGCACAGCTATTTTTTTTCCCATAGGTTTTGCTGGGAAATGTCTGCAGAAAGGTTACAAACATTTCTCAAGAATTTTCTGCAGCAAAACCGCGGGTAAAACCGCGGGGAAAAACGCAGTGTGCGCACAAGGCTTAAGGTGGATCAGTCAGGCAACAGAGTTAAGAATGGACTGGAGAGCTGCAAGAGTGTTAGCAGTGAGGCTACAGAGGAGGATGTTGCAGTAGCCAAGGCGGGAGATTATGAGGGCATGCACTAGTATTTGTGTAGATTGAGCATTGAGGAAAGGACGGATTCTGGAATGGCAGGAGGTGGTGAGGAAATACTTCCTTTCTCCAGTGGGGGTGCGGCTGGCAAATTCAACAGTAAAGGGTGCTTTACATGCTACGATATCGTTAATGTTTTATCGTCGGGGTCACGTTATTAGTGACGCACATCCGGCGTCATTAACAGTATCGCAGCGTGTGACACTTAACAGTCACCTTAAGCGACCTCAAAAATGGTGAAAATCGTTCACCATGGAGAGGTCGTCCCAAAACCAAAAATCGGTAATGGTTGATTATCGATGTTGTTCGTCGCTCCTGCGGCAGCACACATCGCTGTGTGTGACACCGCAGGAGTGAGGAACGTCTCCTTACCTGCCGCCGGCCGCAATGAGGAAGGAAGGAGGTAGGCGGGATGTTACGTCCCGCTCATCTCCGCCCCTCCGCTTTGATTGGCCGGCCGCTTAGTGACGTCGCGGTGACGTCGCTGTGATGCCGAACGTCCCTCCCCCTTGAGGGAGGGATTGTTCGGCAGTCACAGGGACGCCGCCGACCAGGTAAGTGCGTGTGACGCTGCCGTAGCGATAATGTTCGCTACGGCAGCGAACACACGATATCATACACACGACGGGGGCGGGTGCTTACACGCTCGATAACGCTAGCAATTGCTAGCGATGTCATAGCGTGTAAAGCCCACTTTACTCTAATGTTCCATTTGAGATTACAGTTGATCGCTTTGAGTTCCTGCAGTAGGACATCACATGAACAGCATATTTTTGGTAGACCCTGTTAATAAAATACTTGGTGTAACTCCTTAATGTAAGTATTTTGTTATTTTTTTTAATTTAATCATTTTTGGCTTTTTGGATCCATATCTAGTTTATTATACTGTATATCCCAGAAAACCCCCTTTATATACATTTTATTGTGGGCTTTCTTTGCTTAGACTATTCAATACACTCCATACAGCTGGCCGTCTCTCTATGTGATTGCCTTCACGTGCCTTCTTAATAGAGACCTTCAGTAACGCGAGGATGTCTGTTTTATGCTTATATAATTAAACCTTTCTTAAATTTATTAAAGATGCCCAGTGCAAATTAAGGAGGCAATAAAAGAGAAATTACACAGTTGGATTACAATTGAGACAAATATTTGAGAAGGCAAGGTGGAAGAAAATAATAAATGTCTAAAACATGATTACTGGGTAATATTTATGGCCGTGGCTGGAGCAGATGAGAGTGTCTTGCAAGGAAGAAGAAAAAGATAGGAAATGAGTTTGATAAAACAGGATAATTTCTAATGCTTCATGAGATTCAATTTGCATTCACAGATCATTTTTTCGCAATACAGAATTTTTTTTGCAAAATTAAATATGTTGTCTTGATTTTTAGAGTTATATAGAATTATACAATGCTTAAAGGGCAAGTTCAGCCGTACGTGAAGATTGTAGTAAGATCCTAATTATTTTCTGTAGGTTTCATCATTATAATTTGTACATTGTCCTCCATTCACGGACTGAGTAGAGACTGCCATGTCTGAATTGGGTGCGGATCTCTTTGCAAGATCTCAACAGCCTGATATATGACTGTGTGATGTTGGAAATTGAGTCAAGAGAGCCACAACTAGTCCAATCTCATGAATGTCGAAGTAACAGATAATTTATAGATGCGTTTAAAAGTACAAAAAAGCAAAACAAAAAAGTTCTAGAATTTTCTTTATTCAATATATCATAAAAAGGAGAGCCTCCCCAAAATACACACATACAGTATGTTAACATACTCAAATAGAAAAGCAAGGGGGCTGTCCCTAGTACACCCTAATCTCACCCCTACATTACCGCGGAGATTGGCACCATAGATCCTGTGGTGATGGCGCCCCCACTCACCGTCAACTAGCCCCGTGGGCCCTATACAGCCCTGCCACGATGGACCAGGTAACAATACACCAATCTGGAAAAATACCAGAAAGCACTAGGATGATTCTAAAAATTTTCTAAAGGCCGCTTTACACACTGCGATATCGGTACCGATATCGCTAGTGTGGGTACCCGCCCCCATCTGTTGTGCGACACGGGCAAATCGCTGCCCGTGGCGCACAACATCGCCCAGAGCCGTCACACATACTTACCTGCCTAGCGACGTCGCTGTGACCGGCGAACCGCCTCCTTTCTAAGGGGGGCGGTTCGTTCAGCGTCACAGCGACGTCACTGCAGCGTCACTGAACCGCCGCCCAATAGCAGTGGAGGGGCGGAGATGAGCGGGACGAACATCCCGCCCACCTCCTTCCTTCTGCATAGCGGCCAGGAGGCAGGTAAGGAGAGCTTCCTCGTTCCTCCGGTGTCACACGGAGCGATGTGTGCTGCCGCAGGAGCGAGGAACAACTTCATTACTGCTGCAGTAACGATATTTGAGAATGGACAATGAGTAATTTTGCACGTTTTTGCGACGATGCAAAATCGCTCATAGGTGTCACACGCAACGGTATCGCTAATGCGGCCGGATGTGCGTCACAAATTCCGTGACCCCAACGACAACGCATTAGCGATGTCGTAGTGTGTAAAGCCCCCTTTATTCAACCCAACCAAACAATCTTGGAAGTATAACAAAGAAATTAACTCAAATCACCACTCATTTAACAAGTGGTCAAAAGACCACCTGACGCGTTTACCCTTGTTGTTGGAGGTTCTTCAGGAGTGGACCTGATGTTTAGTCCACTCCTGAAGAACCTCCAACGAGGGGAAACGCGTCAGGTGGTCTTTTGACCACTTGTTAAATGAGTGGTGATTTGAGTTAATTTCTTTGATATATTTCCAAGATTGTTTGGTTGGGTTGAATTAGATAATTTTTAGAATCATCCTAGTGCTTGCTGGTATTTTTCAAGATTGGTGTATTGTTACCTGGTCCATCGTGGCAGGGCTGTAAAGGGCCCACAGGGCTAGTAGACAGTGAGCAGGACGCCATCAGTGCAGGATCTAGAGTGCCAACCTCCGCGGCAAGGTAGGGGCGAGATTAGGGTGTACCAGAGACAGCTCCCTTGCTTTTGTATTCAAGTATTTTAACATACACAGTACAGACCAAACGTTTGGACACACCTTCTCATTCAAAGAGTTTTCTTTATTTTCATGCCTCTGAAAATTGTAGATTCACATTGAAGGCATCAAAGCTATGAATTAAAACATGTGGAATGAAATACTTACAAAAGTGTGAAACAACTGAAAATACGTCTTATATTCTAGGTTCTTCAAAGTAGCCACCTTTTGCTTTCATTACTACTTTGCACACTCTTGGCATTCTCTTGATGAGCTTCAAGAGGTAGTCACCGGAAATGGTTTTCAACAGTCTTGAAGGAGTTCCCAGAGATGCTTAGCACTTGTTGGCCCTTTTGCCTTCAGTCTGCGGTCCAGCTCACCTCAAACCATCTTGATTGGGTTCAGGTCTGGTGACTGTGGAGACCAGGTCATCTGGCGTAGCACCCCATCACTCTCCTTCTTGGTCAAATAGCCCTTACACAGCCTGGAGGTGTGTTTGGGGTCATTGTCCTGTTGAAAAATAAATGATGGTCCAACTAAACGCAAACCGGATGCAATAGCACGCCGCTGCAAGATGCTGTGGTAGGCATGCTGGTTCTGTATGCCTTCAATTTTGAATAAATCCCCAACAGTGTCACCAGCAAATCACCCCCACCCCATCACACCTCCTCCTCCTCCTCCATGCTTCACGGTGGGAACCAGCCATATAGAGTCCATCCGTTCACTTTTTCTACAAAGACACGGTGGTTGGATCCAAAGATCTCAAATTTGGACTCATCAGACCAAAGCACAGATTTCCACTGGTCTAATATCCATTCCTTGTGTTCTTTAGCCCAAACAAGTCTCTTCTGCTTGTTGCCTGTCCTTAGCAGTGGTTTCCTAGCAGCTATTTTACCATGAAGCCTGCTGCATACAGTTTCCTCTTAATAGTTGTTCTAGAGATGAGAAGGTGTGTCCAAACTTTTGGTCTGTACTGTATGTGTTTTTTGGGAAGCTCTCCCTTTTATGATATATTGAATAACGAAAATTTTAGGATTTTTTTTGTCTTGTTTTTTTTCTCCTGAATGTCGAACGTGTGAAGGTGGCCTTAGTTGAAGTTAGAGGTAGATACCCAATTCATTCCAATTTTCAGAGGAAGAAATAGGGGGGAAAAGTCGCATGGTAGTTGGGTCCCACCCTAGTTGATCCAAATTTGCCAAATCCAGCGAATTTGAATTTGAATCAATCTGCCCATGCCTACTAACCATAGTTCCATCAGTGTTCCATGAAAGCCTGAAATTTATTCCATGTCTTTTTGAAGTCCATGAGTGCCAGCAACATTGCCAATATGATAGCCACCTATCATGACCCATGAATACAAGACCAAACGGCCTTTAAATGCGAACCCTAGTGCCCTATGAAATATAAGGTGAAGTGCCAACCATGCATCTACGCCAGTAAGGTCAGTAATTTTCTTTGGCTCCTAAGTTGCTTGCCATCCCTTACATACAGGGCAGATGTCAAGATCCAGAACTCCTTGTATCAACTAGGTGGCTATCATATTGGCAATGTTGCTGGCACTCATGGACTTCAAAAAGACATGGAATAAATTTCAGGCTTTCATGGAACACTGATGGAACTATGGTTAGTAGGCATGGGCAGATTGATTCAAATTCAAATTCGCTGGATTTGGCAAATTTTCTCCAAAGCCTCAATACTAGATATCTTGTAGGAAAAGACCACAAGAATAATACATTTTGTTGCAATATGACTTGTTGGTGAATCTGGAGATGGAATCCTGCTCTACCGTACAAACTGCTAGTCCATTGGCCCACTGTACTCCACTGGGAGCCACTAATCTCCAATGATTATCACAGAATGACTACCTGGGCTCTGCCAGATATAAGGGGACTCCTTTTGAGTGCCACAACACACAGGATATGCAGGGAACACAATACAATGGTCAACGCTGGTGTTAGGGAGAGGGGAGCGGGGTAACCTACTGCCACTCACCTGAGAATGATCCCTGCACTCCATAATGTCCCTATACAGGTGCTTTCCGCCATTGCCAATCATGTGCCTAGGCCTTTGCTTGCCCTGAACTTACCCTGACTAATGAGAAGGCTGTCAAGAGCACTAGTCTCACCACTGCAATAATACAGCACAAGGAAAAGGACACAGACAGGGGGAAGATAGTCACAAAAGGAAAACACTCCAAGCTTCTTCAATGCAGCTAAACACCACAGCTGCAATTGTCACCACTCCTCAGCTTCTTCCAGAGACTAGCTACTTCCAAAGAGGTATCAGATGGTAAGACACGGGACTTTATAGCGAAGGGGAGTGGTCACAAAAGAGCTGCACCTGGGATTAAGGCTACAAAGGATATTCAGATAGCAAAGGGGTCCTTAACCTCTACTGCACTAAAAGCAAGTGGATTTCACTTAAATGCAAGTAGATGATTTGCAACCAATAAGACGTTGCAACTTTCTGATCCCATATTTTTCAGAGGGCGGCACAAACTCATGACAATGAACCAGCGGTCTATTGACCACCACTGTACATGGTAGGATAACCCACTTGATAAAGTGGAATATAATGTCATAACTGAAGGGCATTATGGGGAGACAGCTTGACTGCACAAAAAAAACTTACCCCACTCTGATGCTTCTCCAATGTGGAATCAAAACAAATCGAAAATTCAATCTCAAAGTGTTCAAATTCATGTAGAACTGTGAATCTTAAGAAATTCAACTTCAATGTGATCCTTTTTGGATCGATCCACTCATCTCCAGTGGTTAGTGAAAAGAAAGTGCAGCCTCATTTCTACCCAGGACATGTACTGTAAGTAGTGCTGTAACTTGAAGCTCCTGGACCCTATTACAAAACTGTAGAGAGCAGCCAACTATCACACTTTTAATATTTTCAAACATTTCATATTGTCCGAAGAAACCTTTTTTGCCCTCTCCTTCTATACCCCAAATAGTTACACCCCCTGTTAATTGAGTAACATTATAACATGTTTTATAAGACTTAATGGTGTTGGCCACTTGCTTCTTAAATGCTGTAGCCCCCTAATTTAAATAAAAACAGTTTATAATCCCATAGCGGTGCTATTCCATCGATGTCGGCACCTAATCTGCCTTTGCTATCAGATGCTACATGGCTGCAATGCGCACACCTTCACCGGATGTCCAGATTGTATTCAAGGGAAGAGTGAACATAGTAGCCTTTTAGTGGTTGTTGATTGGGTGAAAATGGAATGTCATAGCTAAGGGAGCTGAGTATAAATGGGGCTTTACAAGCAGCGATATCTCTAGCGAGCGCACCCGCCCCTGTTGTTTGTGCGTCACGGGCAAATCGCTGCCCGTGGCGCACAATATCGTTTGGAGCCATCACATGAACTTACCTGCCTAGTGACGTCGATGTGGCCGGTGAACCGCCTCCTTCCTAAGGAGGCGGTTCGTGCGGCATCACTAAGCGGCTGCCCAATAGAAGCGGAGGGGCGGAGATGAGCGGCCGTAACATCCCGCCCACTTCCTTCCTTCCTCATTGCTGGCAGCCGCAGGTAAGCTGTAGTTCGTCGTTCCCGAGGTGTCACACGTAGCGATGTATGCTGCCACGGGAACGACGAACAACCTGCGTCCTCAACAATCAATGATTTTTTGAAAATGAACGACGTGTCAACGATGGACGATTTGGTGAGTATTTTCCATCGTTAACGGTCGCTCATTGGTGTCACACGCAACGACGTCACTAACGATGCCGGATGTGTGTCACGGAATCTATGACCCCGGCGATATATCGTTAGATACATCGTTGCGTGTAACAGGGCCTTAAGGCTTCTATATTTTAGTGAGAAGACTACAAAATTTAAGAAGGCATAGACAGAGGACAGACGAGTATCTGTGCACTAGAATAAATTTTATTTAATGACAAACAGGCAAGACAGCAATACCTTTAAGTTTAAAAAACAACTACCATAAGATCAGAAGGGTATGGAGTATGGGTACAGACTGTCAATCAAAATGACCAATAGCCGTGGGAGAGGCGAAAAGTTCACACAATGTAATAAAGACGTTCAAATGAGAAAAATGAACACAACACCTTCAGTAGCCGTGGGAGAGGTAAATAAGGGTATACAAACAAGGGCCAGTAAATGTGTAATTCACACAATGAGACACAATGAGCGATATATAGCCGTGGAGGAGGTGACCGCTATATACTGTTCCCCCTTGAGAAAGCAAAAATACCGTCGCGAAACGCGCGGTGGTGGTGATCCCTTCTCTCCGGGTATGTGCATCATGTCTTGAATATTTTATACCTCTAGCTGTGTGTATCCGTGGGATTATTTTGTTTTTCCATGGTATCCTTGGGATCCTGCTTTTATATTCAAATGCATTTGCACTTTATATTGAATTATGTTAAACCTCTTTAGGTTTCCTGGTTACCATGATATACACCTTGGGTCAGTCATGGTAATCACATTTTGGGGCACCGCACTGTTGAAATTTTACACCCTATTTGTGACCAATATATAGTGTAGTCGTTTGTGATTATTGTTCACCTCTCACACGGCTATTTTTGTATTGGAATTTATATTCCTACAACAGTATATAGCGGTCACCTCTTCCACGGCTATATATCGCTCATTGTGTCTCATTGTGTGAATTACACATTTACTGGCCCTTGTTTGTATACCCTTATTTACCTCTCCCACGGCTACTGAAGGTGTTGTGTTCATTTTACTCATTTGAACGTCTTTATTACATTTTGTGAACTTTTCGCCTCTCCCACGGCTATTGGTTATTTCGATTTACACTCTGTACCCATACTCCATACCCTTCTGATCTTATGGTAGTTGTTTTTTAAATTTGCATGTATTGCTGTCTTGCCTGTTTGTCATTAAATAAAATTTATTCTAGTGCACAGATACTTGTCAGTCCTCTGTCTATGCACTGATTGTGAGTAGTGCATACATGCCGCCAGTATATACATGCTGGCTGCATGTTTATCGTATGGCTCATCCATTGGGGTTTTTTCTCAAAATTTAAGAAGGAAACGTGGTGAACAATCCATTTCGAGAAGACATAAGCGGGCTTTACACGCTACGATATCGTTAATGAATTATCGTCGTGGTCACGTTGTTAGTGACGCATATCCAGCTTCATTAACGATATCGCAGTGTGTGATACTTAAGAGCGATCTTAAACGATCACAAAAGAGGGCAAAATCGTTTGCTGTGGAGAGGTCGTCCTGAAACAAAAAATCATTTTCAGGATGTTAGCGATGTTGTTCCTCGTTCCTGCGGCAGCACACATCGCTATGTGTGACACCGCAGGAGCGAGGAACATCTCCTTACCTGCATCCATCGGCAATGCGGAAGGAAGGAGGTGGGCGGGATGTTTACGTCCCGCTCATCTCCGCCCCTCCGCTTCTATTGGCCGCCTGCCGGGTGACGTCTCTGGGACGCCGCACGACCCGCTCCCTTAGGAAGGAGGCAGTTCGCCGGCTAGAGCGACGTCGCAGGACAGGTAAGTGCTTGTGGCGGGGGTAAGCGAGGTTGTGCGACATGGGCAGCGATATGCCCGTGTCGCTCAACCGATGGGGGCGGGTATGATTGCTTGCAATCTCGCTAGCAAGATCGCAGCGTGTAAAGCCCGCTATAATCCCATTCAATTCAGTTTATCCTGATGCAAAGTTTATCCAGAGCAGGGGTCCCCAACCTTTTTTACCTCAAGAGCCACATTCGGCTTTGAAAGTTGGTCGAGAGCCACATTGCAGTCAAAGCCAATTTAGCAGTAAAAAACAAGAAACAACTGGAAATAAAGAATCTTCCCCATATTGATATCAGAGAGAAAAAGTGACCTCCATACACAACACAATCGACTATACCAAGACCAATAATACCACATACAAGGGAGAAATACCGCCACACCGTGACCAGACAACATATTACCACCACATAGTGGCCGAATACAGGGAGAAATACCTCGCCACTATGACCAGATTACATTTTATCAACACATTGTGATCAAATACAACCACATACAAGAGAGTAATACCACCACACCATAATTAGACCAATTAGTAACCCAATATTACCACATACTAGGGAGAAATACCGCGACACTATGACCAGACCACATATCATATCCCCGATCGTGGATATAGCCTGGTATATATGGCCCTATTCTGTTATATATGGCCCCATTATGGCCCCATCCTGGTATATATGTTCCCATCATGGCTCTGACCTTTTATATATGTTCCCATCATGGCCCCATCATGGTATATATGTTCCCATCGTGGCCCGTCCTGGAATATATGTTCCCATCATGGCCCCTTCCTGGTATATGTGTTCCCATCATGGCCCCATCCTGGTATATATGCTCCCATCATGGCCCCATCTTGGTATATATGCTCCCATAATGTCGCCATCCTGGTTTATGTGGCTCCATCATGTTCCCATCCTGGTATATAGCCCCATCCTGGTATATGTCCTAAGCATGTTCCCATCCTGCTATATAGCCCTCCATGCTGGTACGTAGCCTTCCCATCCTCCTGGTATATCGCCTCCCCATCCTACTGGTATATAGCCTCCCCAGTCTCCTGGTATATAGCTTCCCTATGCTCCTGGTATATAGCCTACCCATCCACCTGATATACAGCCTCCCCATCTTCCTGATATACAGCCTCCCCATTGTCCTGGTATACGGCCTCCCCACCCTCCTGGGCTATCACCTCCCCATCCTACTGGTATATAACCTCCCCAGTCTCCTGGTATATAGCTTCCATATGCTCCTGGTATATACAGTAGCTTCCCCATCCTCCTGGAATACGGCCTCCCCATCCTCCTGGTATACGGCCTCCCCATCCTCCTGGTATATAGGCTCCCCCTCCTCCTGGTATATAGTCTCCCCATCCTCCTGGTATATAGTCCCACCCAGTACACAGCACACAGTAAAAAAAAAAATATAAACGATTGTACTCACTTACGCTGTGCTCCCCCAGCGTCCTCCTGCGACACTGGTATGGCAATTTACCACCGTTTAAGTGGTGCAGCGCATGACATCAGTGTGATGCGCAGCCACTTATAGAATTGGCCGCTGGCAGCATATTCTCTGCTTCCCATGCCCAGGACTGTGTGCTTGGGGAGCAGTGAATATTCATGGCCTCAATCGGCGTCCGGCACCTTGCAGTACAGGGACCTGACGGGTCTCTGTGCGTCGAGGTAGTTCAGATCGATGCATGCCCTCAGACACACATTCATCTGAATCAGGGTCTGGGGCCAGCCCGGTCGTAGTGACGATCTCTGCAACTGCGGTAGTTACGCCCTGGACCCTGCCTACATGTCCTCTTTGGCTCCTCTGGAGTGATTACTTGTGCCTGTGCGTTGTCCGATTCTCTGCAGCCCTGACCCGGTGATGACAGTATGTCGGTGCAATGCCGAGGAGCTCCTCTGCCTCGTCCTGTCACCGCAATATTCAAATCTTTGTGCGCCTGAAAGACACACATACATTTGAATAGAGGCGGGGTCTTCAGGTCCTTGACCTCTCATATGTGCAGGTCTGGGGACTCCTGCAGTGCACCGCTAGGACCTTAGATAAGTCACATGACTGTGATGTCACCAAAGGTCATTCTGCAACTGCGGAAGCTTCATTGATAGCACAGAACTTATACTATCGTTAAAGTTTATGATTGAAAGGTTGGGGGCCCCACAGAGCATGGGGGCCCTAAATCAGCTGCACAGTCTGCCCACCAAGAAATGCCAGCCCTGAGAAATAGACGGCCCGCGGCCATGTACTACAACATTTCCGGGGATCGATGGCGAGCCACATGTCAGAAGTAGGCGAACCACATGTGGCTCGCGAGCGATGGGTTGGGGACCCTGATCCAGAAGAACATACATACATTTCTTTTTCTTAGTGTAATTACCTTCTGAACATGGCAATCAGAATAAATGATTGATTCATAGTCCCATCACCACTACTTTAACATTTATAATGTGCAATGATATTATTTCTAAGAAACATATACTCTAGAACTCATTTCACAAATCCACCAGGACAACATCTTTTGGTCGAGGTTTCCAATCTTACTGCTCTCCCCGTAAAAATTCTTCTTTTTTTATGAAGAACCCTCTTTGTTGAACCTTTTTTCCTTAAGATGTCCATTTGATACAGTTCTAAGTATAACCTTGGTATTAACATTTTTATATATATTTATACATACTTGATAACCTGAATTTTAATCATTTGTGTACTGCAGGGCTCCCATTAGATTTAGGTCTTTGGTTTCCCTTTTTTAAAACCTGTCTTTTGCACTGTGCCCAATTCTGTACACGATGTTCCATGTATAGTTGGTTGTGAATTGGTAGAATTTGTTGAGCATGATTCCGAATATTTTCACACTGGCACCCTTTTTCTATGCCCTGCTCCCATGTGGATATATCAGTCAAAATCATCTTCAAGGCTTTGGATACCATGGCTTTGTCCATTCCTAATGCTCTTTACTTGTCTTTTGTTTACCTTGTGTTATGATCTATGCTTGGCTCAGTCACCGTTGAGCCATTGCATGTATCCTCTTTCCAGGGTTACAGGTCATGAGAGGGGCTTATTCTGTTCTGCCTCATTCCGGAGGTTAGGCTGCTATATCATTGAGCTGCTACCTCTGGAACGTCACCAGTAATAGTTCTTGCTCTGTAGTGTGCGTGTCTGGCTCCTGTGAGTGTTGTCTGATCTATCCTACCTCCCAGCTACCTTATCCTGACCTGTGTCCTACCCGTACCACTTGTCTGTCTTGCTTCCCCTGACTCCCCGGTCCCGTCCTGTGACTCTCCCATCCATGCATGTAGTTTTTGACCTCCTAGCTTCTGACCTTGCTTTGTTGTACCTGACTTCGTCTCCGCTTCTCCTGTTTGACATTGGCGTTACTTCCTGGTTCCCGACCTTTGGCTTGCACCTGACCACGATTTGCTTCTCCCCTGGTATTTACGAGACATCCTGGTACTGACTACTCTATTGGTTTTGCGCCCTATAGTGGATTTGTCTGGTCACTGCATCTAGGAGCAGTTTCTCCAGCCAGCTTCAGTGCCCCCACTAGTGAAGCGTGACACCATGGCTGCAGATGTCATAGTCCATCTCCCCATATGTCCCTGGCCTCTCCACTAAGTTGCTAAGACCAATTTTTGGCTGGTGAATCAAGCTTTCACATTGTCACACCTGCAGCCAAGTTATTCAAGAGATGAGTGAGTATAAGGAACTGGTGCTGAAAAGGCATGGAGTAAAAGGGTTAATCAATATTATTTAATTATTTTAGATGTACAGTGCCTACAAGTAGTACTCAACCCCCTGCAGATTTAGCAGGTTTACACATTCGGAATTAACTTGGCATTGTGACATTTGGACTGTAGATCAGCCTGGAAGTGTGAAATGCACTGCAGCAAAAAAAGAATGTTTTTTTTTTTTTTTTTTTTTTAAATTGTGAAAAGTTTATTCAGAGTGTCATTTATTATTCAACCCCTCAAACCACAAGAATTCTGTTTGGTTCCCCTAAAGTATTAAGAAGTATTTCAGGCACGAAGAACAATGAGCTTCACATGTTTGGATTAATTATCTCTTTTTCCAGCGTTTTTTGACTAATTAAGACCCTCCCCAAACTTGTGAACAGCACTCATACTTGGTCAACATGGGAAAGACAAAGGAGCATTCCAAGGCCATCAGAGACAAGATCGTGGAGGGTCACAAGGCTGGCAAGGGGTACAAAACCCTTTCCAAGGAGTTGGGCCTACCTGTCTCCACTGTTGGGAGCATCATCCGGAAGTGGAAGGCTTATGGAACTACTGTTAGCCTTCCACGGCCTGGACAGCCTTTGAAAGTTTCCACCCGTGCTGAGTCCAGGCTTGTCCGAAGAGTCGAGGCTAACCCAATGTCAGGTTTCCGGGTTTTCCAGTCCTCTTTTGAAAAAGCTTGCCCTCGGTTAACATGGAGTTTTATGTTCTGTTGCCCTACTTCCTGTCCAGCTGCTTAAAAGGCCACCTCTAAGCCTAGTCCAGTGCCTGAGTATACTGCTTGCTGTGTGCTCCTGCTTTACTGCTGCTGCTACTTGGATTCCTCCTGAAAATCTACCGACCGACTCTGGACCACACCCGGTTTCTTCAAGCTGTGCCCGGACTCCGTCTGCCATCTTCGGTCAGCACTCTGCCCGGTTTCTTCCGGTTCGTAACCATTCTGGACTTTCATCCCGTACGGACACTTCTGGACTTTACCGCTTGCCCCTTGTGTCCCGGCTGCGGCGCATTTAGGCCTTCCGGGGTTGATTGCCGGACAGTCCCTGTATAGGGGTTCGCTCTGGTGGTCTCCCTGGGGGAGTCCGGTGCGTGGCCCCGGGAATTCCCTCCGCTCCGTTTCGGGAAGGTATTTCGTGTGTTTGTTCTGCTGTGTTTGTTCTGCTGTGTTTGTTCCGTTGTGTATCTACCGTGGTTACATATCATAAACATCTTGTACCACAAACTCGTCTCTGGCTGTCATTGCCCTAACGCTATCGAAATCCTCAAAACATACAATAGTATTACATTATACTCAGGCCACAAGAGGATTTCGCTGGGGCAATGACTGAGACACGAGGAGTAGATCAGCTCTTTTCTATGATTAACTCCTTGCAGCAGGAGATGGAGGTGGTGCAGACTAAACTTAGAGATGTGGAGGCACAGCTGGGCCATGATCACCAGGTACTGGGTCCGGCTATACAGGACTTGCAAGTCAGAGTGGAGGCTCAGGAAGCCGGCCCCACTACGTCCGTATCAGCTGCCGGTATGCCTAGGTTACCCCCATTCCGTTTCAATGGTGACCGTAGTCAGTTTCGTGGATTTGTGAACCAATGTATACTGTTTTTTGATGTACATGCTGATTATTACCGTTCTGACCGGTCCAAAGTGTTATGTATAATTATGTTATTAACCTCACGAGCACTGGCTTGGGCTAATTCTATGATAGAGAACCGGGACATCCGTTTAAATCACCTAGATGATTTTCTGACCGCAATGGCGCAGATGTTCGATGATCCGAATCGCCGTGCTACCGCTGAATCGGCTCTCCTTTCCTTACGTCAGGGAAAGCGTTCTGTAGTTGAATATGCCACTGAGTTCAAGAGGTTAGTGGTAGACACCGACTGGGGAAACAATGCATTATTGTCTGTTTTCAGAAAGGGGTTGTCCGGTACCATCAAGGACGAGTTAGCTCGTTCTGAATCTCCAGGGGATTTTGAACTGTTTCTCCAGCACTGTGTGCGTATTGATACCCGCTTGACGGAACGTAGACAGGAAAAATGGGCAGCTGTAAACCGTGTAAACAACTTTGCATTTCCTTCCAGAGAACCCGCTCTCAGGACGCCACGGGAGGCCGAGGACGTTCCTATGCAAGTGGACTCTCTGCAAAAGCGAGAGACCAATGAACGTCGCGAACACCGGCTCCGTGAGCGTCTGTTTTTCTATTGCGGTCAATCGGACCATTTCTTGATCGACTGCCCGAAACGTCCGAATCGCCCAAATAAGGTATTGGCAGCCATGGCAGAGTGTGACAACACGGACGCAGAGTCCGATATCTCTGAGGCAAGTGGACACTTGGATGCGGTATTTCCCTTGACTGTAATGTCAACCTCACCGAAGGACTCGGAAGGGAAATATACCCATTGCTCACTCCCCATTCAGATCCGGTGGGAGGGACAACTAATACCTACCTCTGCAATGATAGATTCTGGGGCAGGGGGAAATTTCATGGACTCCTCTTTTGCCAGGAAACACAGTATCCGGACTCAGCAAAGAGCCTCACCGGTTACCATGGAGACGGTAGACGGATCTCCGTTAATCTCTGGACCAGTTGATCGGGAAACCGTACCGCTAGAGTGCGTCATGAAGCCAGGTCAGCAGGAGACCCTTGTTTTCATGCTAATTTCTTCTCCTCATTTTCCGATTATTTTAGGTATTCCGTGGCTACGGTCTACAAATCCGGTCATCGATTGGGAAACTAAGGAAATATCCTTCCCGCCGCAGAGTATTCCGACCATTAGTCCAACTGTTCCGGTTCCAGTAACACCGAATGCGGAGGGCACTGTACAGGTACCTGTTCTACCCCCGGTGTATAACGACTTTGCGGACATATGCGACAAAAGAAAAGCCGATCGGCTTCCCCCGCATAGACCGTATGATTGCCCCATAGACTTACTCCCAGGGGCGGAGATCCCGTTTGGTCATGTCTACCCGTTGGCGGCACCTGAGCTAGAAGCACTAAAAAACTACATTGATGAAAGTCTGGCGAAGGGATTTATTCGTCCGTCTACCTCACCAGCAGGGGCACCCATCTTTTTTGTGAAAAAGAAAGAGGGGACTCTAAGACCCTGTATTGACTACCGGGAACTGAATAAAATAACCATCCGGAACCGGTATCCGTTACCATTGATTCCTGAGCTATTGGAGAGGGTCCAACAGGCAAAAATATTCACCAAATTGGACCTCCGTGGGGCATACAATCTACTCCGCATACGTCCCGGAGACGAGTGGAAGACCGCGTTCCGATGTCGGTATGGACATTTTGAGTACCTAGTGATGCCTTTTGGACTTTGTAACGCTCCCGCGGCTTTCCAACATCTAGTTAACGATATTTTTAGGGATATCATGGACCAATTCATGGTGATTTATCTGGACGATATCCTAATCTTTTCTGATTCCCTACAGGAACACCAGGAGCACGTCAAGACCGTACTTACCCGGCTGAGGGAAAACCACCTGTACATCAAACTGGAGAAATGCGAATTCCATTGCTCACAGATACAATTCTTAGGTTATGTCATCTCTCCTCAGGGACTGAACATGGAGTCTGGCAAAATACAAGCGATTCTAGACTGGCCGGAACCGGGAAACATCAAAGAGGTACAACGCTTTGTCGGTTTTGCCAACTTTTACCGACGTTTTATCCATAATTTTTCAGAAATCGTTCGTCCCATCACTCTGTTAACCAAGAAAGGACAGAAGTTTGTGTGGTCCGCCCAGGCCCAGGAAGCCTTCCATCGTCTCAAGGTCTGTTTTACCTCAGCGCCTATATTGGTACATCCGAATCCCGCACTTCCCTTTATCGTGGAAGTCGACGCTTCCGACTACGCATTAGGGGCCATCCTTTCTCAAAGGACTGGGGACAAGAGTCTCTTACATCCGTGTGCTTTCTTTTCCCGCCGGTTGTCCCCTGCAGAAAGGAACTATGACATTGCGGACAAAGAATTGTTAGCGATTATTTCCGCTTTCAAGGAATGGAGACACCACTTACAGGGAGCCGCGCAGCAAGTGATAGTACTCACAGATCATCGTAATCTGGAGTTTCTTAAGTCTGCCAGGGGCCTGTCTCCACGGCAAGCCCGTTGGAGCCTATTCCTTAACCAGTTCAATTTTGTCGTTACATACCGTCCAGGTTCACGTAATGGGAAAGCCGATGCCTTGTCCCGAATCCACGCCGTGGACTCCGTGCCTGGAACCCCGTCTCAGACCGTGTTATCGGATGCCAATTTCGTTGGAGTAATCCAGGACCAGGACTTGTGGAAGGACATCAAGCTGGCCTATGATGGTGACGTATTTCTTGCTGCCCCCCCGAATGATGTAACTCTTGTTCTTCGGAATGGTGTGTGGTTGAGAGAGCGACGCATTTATGTCCCGGAGGCCGTAAGACTTCGGGTTCTCAAGTTGGTCCATGACTCCGTGTTGGCTGGTCATAGGGGGGTACAGAAGACGCAGGAATTTCTGAACCGTTTCTTCTGGTGGCCTACCTGTTTAAAGGACGTAAAGGACTATGTCCACTCATGTGTGGTTTGTGCCCGGTGCAAGGTCCCTCGTGTGGCTCCTACAGGACTCCTCCAACCGTTACCCGTGCCATCTCGCCCTTGGGGGTCTATCTCAATGGATTTTATTGTGGAGTTGCCCGTCTCAGACGGTCACAATACCATTTTAGTGGTGGTGGATCGGTTGACTAAAGCTGCTCACTTTATTCCGTGTGCCGGTCTTCCCTCAGCCTCAGAGACAGTGGATCTGGTTATCCAGAACGTATTCCGATTGCATGGGGTACCAGACGAGATCATCTCTGACCGGGGCGTGCAGTTCACGTCTAGGTTCTGGAAGGGGTTTTGTACGGCACTCCAGATTGATGTCTGTTTGTCTTCTGCATACCATCCTCAGACAAATGGGCAGACCGAACGGACCAATCAAACCCTGGAACAATACCTTCGCTGTTATGTCAGCCATCTGCAGGACGATTGGTTGAAGATGCTTCCGTTGGCGGAGTTCTCGTATAACAACACTCAGAGCAGCTCCACTAAGGTAACACCCTTCTTTGCTAACTTGGGTTACCATCCGACTATTTTGCCTAGGTCACCGGTTGCGGTCTCAGTGCCTGCGGTGGAGGACAGATTGACAGAGCTGCGACAAAATCTGGAGGTTCTGAAGGACACTGTGGCTACAGCTCAGGAGCGTTACAAGAGGTCGGCAGACGCTCACCGGAAACCGGCACCCATGTATAAGGTAGGGGACTCTGTATGGTTATCCACCAAGAACCTGAGATTGGGTGTCCCTTCGCAGAAGCTGGGACAAAAATTCATCGGTCCGTTCAAGATCACCGGGATCGTGAGCCCTGTGGCCTGTCGGCTGCGGTTACCGCACCATCTAAAGGTACACCCGGTCTTTCATGTTTCTCTCCTCAAATCCGTCTCTCCCAATAAGTTTCATGGTCGTGTCGTGCCTCCTCCTCCGCCTGTGATGGTCGACGGCGAGGAGCAGTTCGTGGTTGAGGACATTATTGACTCCCGGCTCCATCGTCGTCGGCTTCAGTATCTGGTACGTTGGCAGGGGTACGCCCCCGAGGACGATTCCTGGGAACCGGTGGGTAACATTCGAGCACCCCGGAAGATCGCTCAGTTTCATCGACGGTACCCGGACAAGCCGGGCCCTGACCCGTCCTGAGGCCGTTTCTGGGGGGGGGAGTAATGTCAGGTTTCCGGGTTTTCCAGTCCTCTTTTGAAAAAGCTTGCCCTCGGTTAACATGGAGTTTTATGTTCTGTTGCCCTACTTCCTGTCCAGCTGCTTAAAAGGCCGCCTCTAAGCCTAGTCCAGTGCCTGAGTATACTGCTTGCTGTGTGCTCCTGCTTTACTGCTGCTGCTACTTGGATTCCTCCTGAAAATCTACCGACCGACTCTGGACCACACCCGGTTTCTTCAAGCTGTGCCCGGACTCCGTCTGCCATCTTCGGTCAGCACTCTGCCCGGTTTCTTCCGGTTCGTAACCATTCTGGACTTTCATCCCGTACGGACACTTCTGGACTTTACCGCTTGCCCCTTGTGTCCCGGCTGCGGCGCATTTAGGCCTTCCGGGGTTGATTGCCGGACAGTCCCTGTATAGGGGTTCGCTCTGGTGGTCTCCCTGGGGGAGTCCGGTGCGTGGCCCCGGGAATTCCCTCCACTCCGTTTCGGGAAGGTATTTCGTGTGTTTGTTCTGCTGTGTTTGTTCTGCTGTGTTTGTTCCGTTGTGTATCTACCGTGGTTACATATCATAAACATCTTGTACCACAAACTCGTCTCTGGCTGTCATTGCCCTAACGCTATCGAAATCCTCAAAACATACAATAGTATTACACCCAAGGACAACAAGGAAGGAGCTCCAGGAAGATCTCATGGCAGTGGGGACATTGGTTTCACTCAATACCATAAGTAACGTAATCCACCGCAATGGTCTCCGTTCCAGACGAGCCCATAAGGTACCTTTACTTTCAAAGCGTCATGTCAAGGTTCGTCTACAGTTTGCTCATGATCACTTGGAGGACTCTGAGACAGACTGGTTCAAGATTCTCTGGTCTGATGAGACCAAGATCGAGATCTTTGGTGCCAACCACACACGTGACGTTTGGAGACTGGATGGCACTGCATACGACCCCAAGAATACCATCCCTACAGTCAAGCATGGTGGTGGCAGCATCATGCTGTGGGGCTGTTTCTCAGCCAAGAGGCCTGGCCATCTGGTCCGCATCCATGGGAAGATGGATAGCACGGCCTACCTGGAGATTTTGGCCAAGAACCTCCGCTCCTCCATCAAGGATCTTAAGATGGGTCGTCATTTCATCTTCCAACAAGACAACGACCCAAAGCACACAGCCAAGAAAACCAAGGCCTGGTTCAAGAGGGAAAAATCAAGGTGTTGCAGTGGCCTAGTCAGTCTCCTGACCTTAACCCAATTGAAAACTTGTGGAAGGAGCCCAAGAATAAAGTCCACATGAGACACCCAAAGAACCTAGATAACTTGGAGAAGATCTGCATGGAGGAGTGGGCCAAGATAACTCCAGAGACCTGTGCCGGCCTGATCAGGTCTTATAAAAGACGATTATTAGCTGTAATTGCAAACAAGGGTTATTCCACAAAGTATTAAACCTAGGGGTTGAATAATAATTGACCCACACTTTTATGTTGAAAATGTATTAAAATTTAACTGAGCAACATAACTTGTTGGTTTGTAAGATTTATGCATCTGTTAATAAATCCTGCTCTTGTTTGAAGTTTGCAGGCTCTAACTTATTTGCATCTTATCAAACCTGCTAAATCTGCAGGGGGTTGAATACTACTTGTAGGCACTGTATGTAACTTTTTTTGGAAAAACCTTATTAACAGCCCAGCCAAATGAGAAGCCAAAATGATTGTCAGGAAAGGGATGGATGTAGCTAGTAGGAGTTGGTGGTAGTGCATTAACTTCTCGGTGGATGCCAACAAGGCACCTATTTTTACCAGTCAACAAACTAAAACTTTGCTGCAGGTGAAGGAATGGTTAGCTACTACAGATGAGCAAATCAATTTGGTGAAAATCAAATGTGTGTGGAAAATTTAGGCTGATCCTAGGTAAACGTGAATCACCTAAAATACATGAGGCAGAATATTGCATTAACCACAAAAGAATCACAACAATAGGAAAGAAAAAAAAAAAATCGCCACGGAATTTCTCTGAAAAGAAGGAAAGGGTGTTGTCTCCGTCGCGAGCCGATACCAGCTGGTGATCACAGCAATCCAAATGTGAAGAAAAGGTATCCTCCACATAAATGGTACAGTAATAAAATCCGATTTTTATTGAAAAGATTTTTAAAAATACAGTATCCATGTTTAAAGGGAACCTGTCAGGTGCACTATGCACCCAGGACCACGAGCAGTTCTGGGTGCATATTGCTAATCCCTGCCTAACCATCGCTGTATCTAGTAGCATAGATAAAGAGGGCTTTAGAAAAGTATTTCTAAAGATCTTTTATCATATGCTAATGAGGCCAGCGACTAGTTGCAAGGGCGTTAGTTCCCTTGGCTAGTCAGCACTCTAACATGTAAGCATACCCCTGTGGATGTGCTAACATACTAATGAATGCGCAGTGTCAGGGCATGATTACTCTCATCTCTCTGCTACCAGAACATCCCCAGACTTCCAGTCATGCACATTATAAAGCCAGGTGTATGCGTCCCGACTTCAATCTGGTGTAGTGCGCAGGACAGGAAGTCCGGGGACTTTCTGATCTTGCACCATGAGCAGAAAACTAGCAATGGCAGCAGAGAGGTGAGAGCAACCATGCCTCTGACATTGCACATTCAGTAGCATGTTAGCATGCCCATAGGGTCGTGGTTACATGCTAAGGGGGCAGACTAGCCAATTGAAGTAACACCCTTGTGACTAGTCCATGGCCTCATTAGCATATGATAAAAGATCTTTAGAAATACTTTTTCTAAAGATCCCTTTATCTGTGCTACTAGATACAGGGACAGTTAGGCAGAGATTAGCAATATCTACCCAGAACTGCTCATGGTTCTGGGTGCATATTGGACCTAACAGGTTCCCTTTAAAAACTTTTAAACATGTGTGATCATGGGATACAGTGTACTGTATATCATGTTGTGTAGGTTCGTATTTTATGCTTGGTTCACTGTCAATTGTTTCTATTGCTTGTGTGTACATTGTATTGTTTGTAGGTAATCGCCCCCTGTAGTGTTTGTCCCTAGGTCTGAGGGAAGGGGGCCTGAAATCCACCTAACCTCTTTGCTTACCTGGGGGGATGAGGCAGTCTGTTTGAGAACTTGAAGAGAGAAGGAAGAAGATTGATCCTCTGGGAGGGAAAAGTTGAGGCTTAGGCCAGCATGCCAGAGAGACTGTGAGAAACCCCCATTTGCCTGGAAAAGGACTGCAGGAGGATTGTGACTGATCCCCGGGACATTTATGCCTTTGCTGGACTATATTCGTGTTTCTTTACTATTTTTATCCTCTGTATGGTGGATTATGTTATGGACCGTTTGATTTGCTTGGAATAAATGCTCTTTGGATTGTACAGCCACTTCTCGCTCTGTTGATTGTGTAATATGGGAGAAGGACCCAGTCACAACATGGATTCTGTATTTTTTTAAAAGTTGTTCAAATAAAAATTGGATTTTATTACCATATGGATTGTGCTGTATAATACCTAGTCTTCACATTCAAAAAAGGATATCTTGCCCTTCGGAGGACTTCCTCATAGTATCGTTCAGCTACCAAATCACATTGTACAGCAAAGTCAATCAGAAGGGACTATAATAGCCTGTATAAAAGCCAAGGCAGAGAATGTAGCAATCAATTTATGGTCAATCTGGATAGTGAGAGAACTTCACAGCTCACTACATAGCTATGTAGAGGCCGAGAAAGCTATAAGCAGTAAATAAATACTACATATAGAGTCTCCGGAGTAATTTCTATTTGCAGTGAAGTGATCCACTGTGCATCAAATTTCTCTAAAATATAACAAATTCAAATTAATAAATTAATTAATTAATACATTAATTTACCTAATAAGATTATATTTCTATGCTTTATTGTTTTTTTGCGCACATCTTTCCCTTGTAGGCTCTGTAACTACTGCGTAAGTAGAAATGATGATTTTCCAAAAGGCGTGAAAGTTGAAGACTTGATATTGGTGCCGTCTTCACCCACGGGTGTCACTCATATATTGTGCATCCGTCAAACATATATCTCAGTTTCAATAACATTTTTCCACCCTCGACTGCCCAGCATCTTCATCTCTAAGTAGCTGGACTGTGTTCACCTGCATCTTGGCGCGCCGTCGCCTTCTCCTCCATTATTCAGGATTTGTTTACTCTTCCGCTCGTATTGTATTATGCTGAATAGTTTGACCTAATAGAAATTAAATTTAATTGTTTGCAGCTTGTATATTTGAATTTTCCGTTCTATTACCTGCCAAATGCCAAGTGTGATCATTAATTGTCTGCCCAAGTATCAATGAGCTGTGTTTAACCCTGTTTCCATAGCAACATAACAACATTTGCATAACTGCCTTTTAGCGCTTAAATGGCATTCCCTAAGAAATAAATATGGGTTTAATAATGTGTGTTAAGACTGGCAGGATTGAATTGCACCTATCCGTGGTGCCGGCTCGCTGTAGATTGCCTTTAATTGTGAATTACTTTATTTAATTTACACTAAAACAGATTAAAGGCTATCTGTGTTTATTATACAATGTCTCCCCTATCTCCCGCATCCCCCGGTGCACAGATGGTGCACGACTTACATCGTCTTCTACAATTTCCCTCCTTGTCTTTTTTGCATTTCTTCTTGCAATCCCCACCCCCCGCTTCCTGCAATAAGTCAATGTAGCATGAAAGCACAGTCTACTGTATAGCAGAGAACGTCTGTGCTACATGTCATGGACCTGAATGGTGGTCACCTACATTGGGAGTCATTGGGAGGTTGCTGGTGTCCGGCGTTGTACTCGCTGGGTGTCAGGGCGGCGTCGGACTCTGTTCACAATGCAGAGTCCGACAAATAGCCTGGTTTCCCTGAGTTGCACAGTCTGTCATGGGCATCGGCTGGTTCTGGCTTCACTGCTCAACAGTACAGCAGGAGTTAATTTCTGCTGGCTTGTGATCATCTGCTGGGAGCTCTGGCTGCTGATTATCATCCTCAGCCACCTTCTTCCTTTATGAGGTTCTGCATTCTGGGACTGAGTGCCGGATATAGTGTGGCACCCCTGACCTGGTCAGGCACCACTGAGTACTGCACCCATGCTGGGGACAGTACGAACAGGTAATCCAGAAGGCTGACCGAGGTGTGACTACACAGGCGCATAGTGATCAGGTCTCACACATGTACATTTGAGAGGACCCCTGGGGATCCCAGGAGGGGGCAAAGCCTTCACCTCCACTGGAATAGTGGAGGGGGTAAAAAGCCTCCATCTCCACTCAAGGGGTGTGGTAGAGAGCCTGGTTGCTAGGTGGCGTAGGCAGACACAAGGGGAAAAGAGAAGGAGGAGTAAACAGTCTGAAGCAGAGTGTGGAGGAGTGAGGAGCATGGAAGTGGAGCTCAGACAGGAGCAGAAGTGCAGGTCCCTCAAGTGAGCCGGTTTAGTGCAGGAGTCCAGGGAGAGCAGACGTCAGGAGCAGACCCCTGGGGCTGTTGCAGTCTAACAGCGCCCGTGCAGTGGCTACCGACGGGGGAGAACGGTCACCTAGGAGTGCTACCCGAAATCCATCTTCAGCTAAAGAGAGAGCACGGAGTGGGAAGTAAGGAGACTGCTAGGGAGTACCAGGCCCAAACGGGCGGCAGATCCCGGAGCGGGGATAGATCTACCTTTCCTTGCTAAACCTGCCGGTGTGGGGCCCTCAAAGCCCACACCACAACACCCAAAAGCCGCAGCCACGTAGCCACAGTTAGGGCCCATAGTTCACAGGAGGCAAGTAGCTGGAGTGATCTGGTCCAGGCGACAAGCAAACGGCAACCGAAGGGGAGAGAGGCTTCAGCAACTTCCCTGGGTGACCCCCATAGGGACTAAAAGTCGGGGTTACCCCAAACCACCAAGGGCTAAGGAAGGCGAGTCGGTAGTCACCATCATTAGTCAGCCGGAAGGATACCTGGTTCCAGCCTGGTTCATCCCAGCTACGCCCGGGTTACTCACCCTGCCATCTAAAGTGAGTAAAACCCCTGAAAGACAATCTGCTTGTGTGGAGTTATTCTGCGCCTTGTGGTTCTACACATCTACACAGGACCCTGGGGCATGCCTCACTCTCAGGAGGCTACTACACCTGACTGCACATACCATCAGCCCCAGGCACCCCTAACCTGCAGTGGCGGTCCCCACTGACCGCAATTCTGAGAGTGGCGTCACGACAAATAGAAGATTCCCTACCTGTGACAAGATCCAGCCGAGTGGAGTCCCTGAAGGTAATGCACCGACACAATACTTGCGGGGCTTCACATCTGGCGTCACGAACAGGATAAGGACTAGACCTGTTCAGACAGGTGACCATGTGCCTGGGCGGTCCGCTTGAAAAATTGGAAGCGCCGCCATATTGCCACCATGAAAAGCGCGCTGAAAAACAACAGCAGCCCGCGCTGGGAGAAGTTACCGCCCACGAAGAGGTGTGGCTACCCAGAGATCCCCTGCAGAGTCCTGACCTCGCAAGTGATGAGAGCGGAGGCGTTCAGAGACGTCGGGACAGAAAGGGAGCCAGAAGCCTGCTGCTGGAAGAGGCAGAGCAGAAACTGAAGAGCCTGCTACTGGAGGCAGCGACGAGTCCGCTGCTGGGAAATCGTGCAGAAGAAGGCGCAGAGGAAATGGCGTCTGAACGCAGAGACCCAGAGCCAGGCTCCGCTGCCTGGTGGTATCGGGAACTTGCCCAGTTCTGCGACCGACTGGAGACCCGGGTCGTAGAGCAGATCAGAGAGGAACGCATGGAGCTTCTGGAGATGGCTGCAGCGGTTCAGGCCTACGAGGGGAGAGCCACGCGACGAGTGCCAGACCGAGCGGCGACGACTCAGACCCCGATGGTGCCACCGATGGGTGAGTCCAGTGTTGCCCCTGCCAGCGCGAGTGCCCCGACCCCTGCAGCCACGCCCGCGGTCCCTGAAGAGGCGCCCGGCGCGGCGACGCTGGACCAGGCCGCAGCCGCGATGCCCTGCCCGGCCCGCCAAGCCCAGGCCGCCGCAGCGATGCCCTGCCCGGCCCGCAAAGATCCGGCTGCCACCGCGACCCTCATCCATGCCGCAGGTGTGACGCTGACCCAGGCCGCCGCCTTGCTAGGCCCGGCCCGCCAAGACCCCACCGCAGCAGCGACGCTCATCCACGCAGCAGGCGAGGTGCTGAACCAGGCCGCAGCCACGCCAGGTGCGGCCCGCCAAGCTCCGATCGCTGCAGCGACGCCCGGCCCAGCCTGCACAGATCCCATCGCAGCTGCGACGCCAATTCAGGCCGCCGCAGCGATGCCCTGCCCGGCCCGCCAAGAACCGGCCACAGTAGCGATGCCCGCTAAGACTCCAGCTGCGACAGCGACGCTGATCCAGGCCGCCGCCATGTCGGGCGCGGCCCGCCAAGACCAGGCCGCCGCCATGCAGGGCGCGGCCCGCCAAGACCAGGCCGCCGCCATGCAGGGCGCGGCCCGCCAAGACCAGGCCGCCGCCATGCAGGGCGCGGCCCGCCAAGACCAGGCCGCCGCCATGTCAGGCGCGGCCCGCCAAGACAAGAATGTACCTCTGTTTACCCCGGCCCGCAAGGCCAGAGCAGACACCGCTCCCCAGTCTAAGGAAGTCCCTGCTAGGAAGTCCCTGATAGGAGAGGACCCTGCATACTGGAAGCTGAAGGCTGACCTAGAGGCCCAGTTCCCACAGGAGATGGTGGACCGGTATCTGCTCCCTCCGCACACCCCCAAGGCGACTTCTGCAGCAACCACGCCAAAGAGTCCCCCGCCCGGGCCTGCTGATGAACACCCATCCCCAGCGCTGCCACAACAGGAGTGCTTAGAAGAACTAAGGGGGAGAGGAGGCCAGGAAGTTGAGGAGCTGACCCCGGAGCCATCAGCAGTGGATCCATGCCCAGAGCCAGAGATGTTGCCATATTCCCGCTGGGATGAAGAGGACCCGATACCCTCTGCTGAGGAAGATGTATCCAGAATCCAGCCTGCAAGCCGCGAAGTAGCGACCCAGCAGAGCCCGGCCCGTAGGACACGGCGCCGTAGCAGAACCAAGTTTTCCCCTGCACCGCAGTCTCCAGAGAATAAAGATGAAGTCACGGCCAGAGACTTAGAGGAGAAACGGTTTTTGAGAAGAGCCAAATCCCAGGTCAGAGGTCCACTTTGTCGAGGTGTAGTAGAAGATTTCAGCCTAAAATCAGGATACGGCTTCATAGTAGCACCTGGTATGAAGGAAGGCATCTTTGTCAACAGAAGAGACGTTAGAGCCCATTTGCCCAGAGGACATCCTGGAAGAAACCTAAGGATGGGAGATTCAGTGGAGTTTACCATGCATCAAGGAGAAAGAGGCTGGTATGCACTCGATGTAACACCATGTCCTAAAGACAGAGATAGAGAAAGAACAGACAAAGAACCCACTGATGAGACCACCACGGATGATGAAAGAGATCGAGAAACCAACAGGTGCCGCAGCCCTACAGGCCCAAGCCCTGGTGAGGAGGAATCCATGTAGAGCAAGAAAAGTAAGAAGTACAACAAGTTACTGTTTTGACAAGTTTGAAAAGTTTGCAACGTTACTGTTTAAGAGATGTGCCCACATAAACTAATGTGAGAAACCCATGAACCTTAAGGCTATGAACTGGCTATAGCCACAAACTCTCGCAGTGTAAATAGTTACACCAGAGGGCACCACCACCACCAGAGCCAGCCTGTTTAGGGGCTTGGCTCGTCTGCAACCAGGGAGCACGTCCATTATGGGGCCTTGGCTTACCTGCAACCAGAGAGCATGCCTGTTTATGGGGCCTGGCTCTCCACCACAAAGAGGGTACCTGGTCAGCACCAACTGTGGAGGCCGCCTCTACATCCTGCCAGAAGAGGCTGAAGGCGCGGATCCACCAGGCCAGGTATACCCTGAAACCACCAGCCCATGAAAGCCGCCTCTACATCCTGCCAGAAGTGGCTGAAGGCGCGGCCAACGTGAGAGGGTTTTGGGTGGGTTAACGGACTTGTGGGTGGAGGGTGGTGATGTATGGTACCAGGTGGTTTTAAAATGTTTTACCATGTTTTAATGTTTTATGCATTTTAAAATGTTGTCTTGCAGCCCGAGGACGTGCTGGTGATAACTAAGGGGGAATGTGGCGCCCCTGACCTGGTCAGGCACCACTGAGTACTGCACCCATGCTGGGGACAGTACGAACAGGTAATCCAGAAGGCTGACCGAGGTGTGACTACACAGGCGCATAGTGATCAGGTCTCACACATGTACCTTTGAGAGGACCCCTGGGGATCCCAGGAGGGGGCAAAGCCTTCACCTCCACTGGAATAGTGGAGGGGGTAAAAAGCCTCCATCTCCACTCAAGGGGTGTGGTAGAGAGCCTGGTTGCTAGGTGGCGTAGGCAGGCACAAGGGGAAAAGAGAAGGAGGAGTAAACAGTCTGAAGCAGAGTGTGGAGGAGTGAGGAGCATGGAAGTGGAGCTCAGACAGGAGCAGAAGTGCAGGTCCCTCAAGTGAGCCGGTTTAGTGCAGGAGTCCAGGGAGAGCAGACGTCAGGAGCAGACCCCTGGGGCTGTTGCAGTCTAACAGCGCCCGCGCAGTGGCTACCGACGGGGGAGAACGGTCACCTAGGAGTGCTACCCGAAATCCATCTTCAGCTAAAGAGAGAGCACGGAGTGGGAAGTAAGGAGACTGCTAGGGAGTACCAGGCCCAAATGGGCGGCAGATCCCGGAGCGGGGATAGATCTACCTTTCCTTGCTAAACCTGCCGGTGTGGGGCCCTCAAAGCCCACACCACAACACCCAAAAGCCGCAGCCACGTAGCCACAGTTAGGGCCCATAGTTCACAGGAGGCAAGTAGCTGGAGTGATCTGGTCCAGGCGACAAGCAAACGGCAACCGAAGGGGAGAGAGGCTTCAGCAACTTCCCTGGGTGACCCCCATAGGGACTAAAAGTCGGGGTTACCCCAAACCACCAAGGGCTAAGGAAGGCGAGTCGGTAGTCACCATCATTAGTCAGCCGGAAGGATACCTGGTTCCAGCCTGGTTCATCCCAGCTACGCCCGGGTTACTCACCCTGCCATCTAAAGTGAGTAAAACCCCTGAAAGACAATCTGCTTGTGTGGAGTTATTCTGCGCCTTGTGGTTCTACACATCTACACAGGACCCTGGGGCATGCCTCACTCTCAGGAGGCTACTACACCTGACTGCACATACCATCAGCCCCAGGCACCCCTAACCTGCAGTGGCGGTCCCCACTGACCGCAATTCTGAGAGTGGCGTCACGACAAATAGAAGATTCCCTACCTGTGACAAGATCCAGCCGAGTGGAGTCCCTGAAGGTAATGCACCGACACAATACTTGCGGGGCTTCACAATAGCTTCTGCTACCCCCGTTCCTGTCGTTAGCCAGTCCTATGGTGATCAACAAGTTGCAGTTCTACGCGGTGTGTGAGTTCTCCCTTTGTGCATTTATCTCCTACCCCTTTTGCATTACTCCCGAGTTCACATATTGTCCCTCGTTTGTGTGCACGAGTTTTGTTTACCGTTGTCTGTGCCTATTTGTGGGGTTTTCATTACTTCCAGCCCGCTCCATGGGTGGGGGAGGAGTATCAGGGCTCGGACAGGAGACAGGGTCACGCTGGGAGCTCGAGCCTGTCTACCATTGAGCTGTTTCAGCTGACTGCTTCCAATCACAAAAGTGCATCTAACGTGATATAACAATAAATAAAATATTCAGCGTAGGGTCCCCCCATATTATGATATCATCACAGATAAAGCATAAGGCTACTGGCTGCAACCCCCAGCCCTGCGCTTATCTTAGCTGTGTATAAAAATACGAGAAACCGCATGCAACTATTTTTTTTTTTATTATTTAAATAGTTTAAAAAAAAAAAAACAGAGTGCGTTCCCTCCTAATTTTGATAAAGCCCGACAGATGGTGGCTGGTATTCTCAGGCTGGGGAGACACATGCTTATTAGACTCCCCAGACTAAAAGTAGCAGCTTGCAGCCACTTTGGATTTTAAATAATTTAAAAAGTTGCAGGTGTTTCCTCCTATTTTGATACACAGCTAAAATAAAGACACGGCTGGGGGCCGCAGCCTGTAGCCGTATGCTTTATCTATGCTGGGTATCATAATATGGGGGACTCTATGCAAAATATTTCATTTAGTTATTTATTTATTTTTACTATACTATAGACCCACAGACAGAACCTGTGATTGGTTGCAGTCAGACGCTGTCACACAGTCACAGACACCTGTGAGCGGGGAAAGCAGTGCATATGCAATGAAGTGAATGAGTGGCCAGCGGCATAGTTACAGCCACATCGGAGCCTCGATAAGAACAGCTCGCTTGCTTCATTCTTATTTTCTTTATTTTTCCTTTATGTTTTGTTTTATTTCCTGAGTTGCCAGATCAAGATCAATACCCAGAATTCTGGGCCCGGGTCCGGCACTAGGGTATGTTTGAAATCATGCGGATCCAGACTTTTACAGTCCGAGTTCGCCCATCACTAGTCACCACCTGCCTCCTCCTCTGAGTCTTGGGTTTATGAGAACAACCCCCTTAGTTAGCGGACACCGATGAAATCCAGACACTGATGAAATCCAGTTTGGCACTCTGTTATACCTAAAGCCCGCTACACACGCTTCAATATATCTCACAATCCGTCGTTGGGGTCAAGTTGTAAGTGACGCACATCCGGCATCGTTTGTGAGGTATCTGCGTGTGACAGCTACTTGCGATCAGGATTGAACGCAAAACCGTTGATCGCAAACACATCGTATCATTCTCTAGAATTGAGCGTTTTGTTGCACGAACCTAGTGAATTGTAACGTGTGACATCCCTCATACGATTTTGATGTCTGAGGCTATGTGCGCAGGTGTGCGCACTGCACCGCAGCTTCAAAAAGGTCTGCTTCAGAGCGCAGCTGAAAAGCTGCGTTCTGAAGCGCCTCACAATGTCTGTCATGCACTAATCTCTGTCAGTCCGTCACTATCTCTGTCCCTCACTCTCAGTCCATGTCAGTCTATCCCCCTCTCTCATATACTCACCGATCCCCGATCCCCGGCGCTGCACATCATTCTCACTGCTCCGGCGGCTTTTACTGTTTTGAAAAAGCCGGCCGCCCATTAAACAATTTCGTATTCCCTGCTTTCCCCGCCCACCAGCGCCTATGATTGGTTACAGTGAGACACGCCCCCACTCTGAGTGACAGGTGTCACACTGCACCCAATCACAGCAGCCGGTGGGCGTGTCTATACTGTGTAGTGAAATAAATAATTAAATAATTAAAAAAAACGGCGTGCGGTTCCCCCCATTTTTAAAACCAGCCAGATAAAGCCATACGGCTGAAGGCTGGTATTCTCAGGATGGGGAGCTCCACGTTATGGGGAGCCCCCCACCCTAACAATATCAGCCAACAGCCGCCCAGAATTGCCGCATACATAATATGCGACAGTTCTGGGACTGTACCCGGCTCTTCCCGATTTACCCTGGTGCGTTGGCAAATCGGGGTAATAAGGAGTTATTGGCAGCCCATAGCTGCCAATAAGTCCTAGATTAATCATGTCAGGCGTCTATGAGACACCCTCCATGATTAATCTGTAAGTTACAGTAAATAAACACACACCCGAAAAAATCCTTTATTAGAAATAAAAACACACACATATACCCTGGTTCACCACTTTAATCTGCCCCAAAAAGCCCTCCTTGTCCGGCGTAATCCAGGATGATCCAGCGTCGCTTCCACCGCAGCTGCATGGAGGTGACCGGAGCCGCAGCAGACACAGCCGCTCCGGTCACCTCCATGCAGCAAATGAAGACAGCCGTGCGATCAGCTGCTGTCACTGAGGTTACCCGCGGCCACCGGTGGATGCAGCGGTGACAGCGGGTAACCTCAGTGACAGCAGCTGATCGCACGGCTGTCTTCATTTGCTGCATGGAGGTGACCGGAGCGGCTGTGTCTGCTGCGGCTCCGGTCACCTCCATGCAGCTGCGGTGGAAGCGACGCTGGATCATCCTGGATTACGCCGGACAAGGAGGGCTTTTTGGGGCAGATTAAAGTGGTGAACCAGGGTATATGTGTGTGTTTTTATTTCTAATAAAGGATTTTTTCGGGTGTGTGTTTATTTACTGTAACTTACAGATTAATCATGGAGGGTGTCTCATAGACGCCTGACATGATTAATCTAGGACTTATTGGCAGCTATGGGCTGCCAATAACTCCTTATTACCCCGATTTGCCAACGCACCAGGGTAAATCGGGAAGAGCCGGGTACAGTCCCAGAACTGTCGCATATTATGTATGCGGCAATTCTGGGCGGCTGTTGGCTGATATTGTTAGGGTGGGGGGCTCCCCATAACGTGGAGCTCCCCATCCTGAGAATACCAGCCTTCAGCCGTATGGCTTTATCTGGCTGGTTTTAAAAATGGGGGGAACCGCACGCCGTTTTTTTTAATTATTTAATTATTTATTTCACTACACAGTATAGACACGCCCACCGGCTGCTGTGATTGGGTGCAGTGTGACACCTGTCACTCAGAGTGGGGGCGTGTCTCACTGTAACCAATCATAGGCGCTGGTGGGCGGGGAAAGCAGGGAATACGAAATTGTTTAATGGGCGGCCGGCTTTTTCAAAACAGTAAAAGCCGCCGGAGCAGTGAGAATGCCGTGCAGCGCCGGGGATCGGGGATCGGTGAGTATATGAGAGAGGGCTGCTAACTTCAGTTACTCAGGAGATTAGCGGTCACCGGTGAGTCTTCACTGGTGACCGCTAATCAGGGCGCGACACAGACAGAGCCGCAGCATGACAATGAAGTCGGGTGAAGTTCACCCGAGTTCATTCTGATCGTGCGGCTCTTTCTGTGTCTGCTGTCATCGGCCATTCAGCTCTGCTACACGGCTGTCTGTGTCTGCTGTTAGCGGCCATGTAGCAGAGCTGAATGGCAGATGACATAGTAAAAACGCATCCCACATTACACACGCTTGGCAAGTCAATAAATAAAAAAAAAAAAAAGGTGCTCAATGCATACGTCACAGATCACATGATCTAAAGGATCGCACACAAAATTGACCAATTTAACATAGACTACTAACGCTCGTGTGACAGCAAATGAACGACCAACGTGAAATCTCATAGATCCCGTATGCAACCTGGGCGTGTCACATCGCAAATGCGCTTGTACAACTAATTGCAACGTGTAAAGTGGGCTTAACTCTTTGGCTCCATAACATCTGCAAGCTCTATGGACACCATTGAAAGTGAAGTTAGGGCCTACCAGAGGATTCTCCAGTCTCCTAGTGGGCAAGTCCAAAGCTGAGCTACAGGCAGGCAAATGGACTGGAGAAAAGTAAGGAAATTAAATCTGCTAATAAAGTGAAACACCCATATTAATAAATCACATCCCTCATGGCAATCATCACAGCAAAATGGGATGATTTAGAAGAATTTGCTGGCTAGTTACAAGCACGTTTTCCCAGTTTTAACTCCACATGTCCAACTTAGCTTTGCACAAATACTAATTAAAACATGGCGACAGCATAGAAAAACCCTCGATTGGCTACACTTCCCAAAACCACTGTGTGGCCACATATGGACACATATAAGGTAAACAACTCCTGAGAACATCACTAACTACAATGTTGACCATTATGACATCTGATTATTTGTGAATTTTCTTTTTTTTGTCTTGGTGTATTTGTTGATATTTTATACACCAAATTATTGTAAAGTGCCCATATGGTCAATGAATTTTTGTGCAAAATCAACTTTACTTTAATCTTTGTTTTTTAGCATGTTTTGCTAAACCCTGTCCCGGTCCACCTCGGTTCCACCGAGCCGTCTTCCCATCTCCTGCTGATGGAGACCACTGTCTGCCTCCTAGCCAAGGCACCAGGACTCCTACCCTGGGACCTGTCAGTTTACTTCAGGCCTGACACACAGGCCCGACCTCCACTCTCCTTGAACTCTGAAACTGAACTGAACTACTGTTTCTCCCACCCTGGGCTGTCTAAACCCCTGGGTGGGCGTGCACCAACCACCTGGCCACGCCCACTGGTGTGTCTATCTGTCCCTAAGGGGGTGACTAGGGTTTAATGGTTGACTCTGTGTTTCCTAATGAGGGAACAGTGTTATGCAGGGGCCTATTTGTGACTACCTGGTTTTGCCAGGGCATCACACTACCGTACTCGGGTGCTCAGTACTCGTAACTAGTGATGAGCGGACACTACCATGCTCGGATGCTCAGTACTCGTAACTAGTGATGAGTGAGCACTACCATGCTCGGGTGCTCTGTACTCGTAATTAGTGATGAGCAGACACTACCATGCTCGGGGGCTCTGTACTCGTAATTAGTGATGAGCGGACACTACGATGCTCGGATGCTCGGTACTCATAACTAGTGTTGAATGAGCACTGTCATGCTCGACTCTTCGGTACTCGTAACTAGTGATGAGCGGGCACTGGGATGCTCGGGTGCTCGGTACTCATAACTAGTGATGAGCGGGCACTACAATAGTCAGGTACTCGGTACTCGTAACTAGTGATGAGTGGGCACTACCATGCTCAAGTGCTGAGTACTCACAACTAGTGATGAGCGAGCACTACCATGCTCAGGTGCTCTGTACTCGTAACTAGTGATGAGCGGGCACTACCATCCTCGCGTGCTCAGTATTCTTAACTAGTGATGAGTGGGCACTACCATGCTCGGGTGCTCAGAACTCATAACTATTGATGAGCGGGCACTACCATGCTCGGGTGCTCAGTACTCGTAACTAGTGATGAGTGAGCACTACCATGCTCAGGTGCTTGGTACTTGTAACTAGCCAAATCACATCTTATGCTTTGCACTGATGAGGGACATCACCCGATAACACGTGTGTAACTTGAGATTCTGGTTTGGCTTTTATCCTAAGTTTTATGGTAAGGCTCAATAAAGGGTCAATATTGAGTTTTAGGGTTGTTACTTCCAATAGGTGGCACTAGAATTCAAGTTCTCTTTCTCTCTGAAGACATAATTTTCATATTATATTTCCCAGAGGAGCATTGCCTGGACTATAAGTCTCCTTACACTGCCATGTCAGGAATGTCACTCTCCAAGGTGAAACATTACCCCTTTAGACCCTATTCAAATAGTATAAAATGCCAAAACAGCCAAGTCAAAAAAGTCTACATAAATCATATGGCCCACTGCTTTGCCTTCCATTTTCCTCTGCAGATTTATCCTGAGAGGTTCTCATTAGTGTTTCTTCCTTCTTTTCCTTATGGGGGCTTTACACGCTACGATATCGTTAATGTTTTATCGTCAGGGTCACGTCGTTAGTGACGCACATCCGGCGTCATTAACGATATCGTAGCGTGTAACAGTTTTGTGCGATCTAAAACGATCGCAAATGCGGCACAAATCGTTTGCCGTGGAGAGCTCGTCCTAAAACCAAAAATCGTTTATTTCTAATTAGCGATGTTGTTCCTCGTTCCTGTGGCAGCACACATCGCTGTGTGTGACACCGCAGGAGCGAGGAACATCTCATTACCTGCGTCCACCGCCAATGCGGAAGGAAGGAGGTGGGCGGGATGTTTACATCCCGTTCATCTCCGCCCCTCTGCTTCTATTGGACGGCTGCCGTGTGATGTCGCTGTGACGCCGCACGACCCGCCCCCTTAGAAAGGAGGCGGATTACCGGTCAGAGCGACGTCGCAGGGCAGGTAAGCCGTGTGACGTGGGAGCACGATTTTGTGCGCAACGGGCAGCGATATGCCCGTGATGCACAAACGAGGGGGCGGGTATGCCATATAGTGATATCGTCACCGATATCGCTACCGTGTAAAGCCACCTTTAGAATAGGGTGAAACATCTGTGATGGTGCTGGGGAATAATCATGAACAAAGGAAGATAAGATATCACCTATGTCCCATGTAGACGGTTGATCAGGACTGGAGGAATACTCTTCTGGGCTCAAAATTGGAGATGACGAGAGGAAAACGCTCGACACCCCGGTGGATACCGTCCCTGCTCGCTGATGTGGACAGACATACCTGAGCCTAAACAGCTGCAGGTCTAAACTTAAATTACCCTTAAAATAAGGTTACATTATCCAAAAAGGGTTATTTATAAAATCCTTGATAGAACATAGTGAGAATTGCGATATTTTCCCTTCTCGCGCGGTATATTACACGGATACAGGCATCAATTATTTTTCTCCTTCTCACAGAACATTCTCTTGGCTCATTATTTTAAATAAGGCTTTAGTAAATTCCTTTTCAATATGACGGTAATATCTCTCTAAGTGTTTATAAGAGTGCTCTCCATCCATCTGTTATTTGCATCATTCACTCTGCTGAGGTGTCTACAACAAATCCTGGCTGGATCCACTCTACGTGTTATTAATACAACAGCTGTAAAAATATTACCCGGAATCTCTAATTGCCAATTCTGATTAGGAGCCAACTCTGGATGGAGGAGATTTATCTTCTATGCAAGGCTGTCCATCTCCTCATCTACCATGTACAGGCTCAAATAACAAACATTCATTACCCAGATATTTAATTTCTCGGCATTAAAGTGACATTCAACCCGAATAAGACACGATCTGGATCACTAGGTGTAGAATCTGCTTATACGAAGGTCATTGCGAAACAATGGAGTGAAACTTCACCTCTCAGCAAATATTTTCTTAAGGCTGCTTTACACGCTACAACATCACTAGCGATGCCGCTGGTGAAAGCACCCGCCCCCGTCGGTTGTGCGTCATGGGCAAATCGCTGCCCGTGGTGCACAACATCGCTAGCACCCGTCACACATACTTACCTATGGCCGGCCAACCGCCTCCTTTCTAAGGGGGCGGTTCGTGCGGCGTCACAGCGACGTCACACGGCAGCCGTCCAGTAGAAGTGGAGGGGCGGAGTGCAGCTGAAAGAAAGTGACACCCATCTCGTTGCCGGAGGACACAGGTACGTTGTTGTCCCTCGTTCCTGGGGTGTCACACGTAGCGATGTGTGCTGCCTCAGGAACGTCGAACAACCTGCGACCTGCAACAGCAACGATATTTGGGATTAGAACGACGCGTCAACGATCAACGATTAGGTGACTAATTTTGATCGTCAGCGGTCGTTCGTACGTTTCACATGCAACAACGTCGCTAGCGAGGCCGGATGTGCGTCACGAATTCCGTGACCCCAACGACATCTCGTTAGCGATGTCGTTGCTATATCAGTCACCCTAAGGGTTTTGGAAAAGGGGTCTTATGAAGAGGCAAGTGCCACAGGCGATATTGAAGTGGGGCGCATAGTTTATGGATTACATGTTCACTGCAAACTATAGATACATGCAAATCAGAATGTTACAAGTCAACTACATATGCCTAGATGTCAGCCTTAGGTGTGGCATAATGTTTTTTATAAGGTATAAATATAAATAAATAAATATACTTTATATATATATATATATATATATATATATATATACTGTGTATATATATATATATATATATATATATATATATATATATGTATATGTATATATATATATATATATGTATATGTATATATGTATATGTATATATATATATATATATATATATATATGTGTGTGTGTATATATATATATATATATATATATATATATATATATATATATATATATATATATACTGTATATATACAGTGGGGGAAAAAATTTAGTCAGCCAACAATTGTGCAAGTTCTCCGACTTAAAAAGGATGAAAGGTGTCTGTACAGAAAATCACTTTGTCCGATTTGGCATGATTTTTTTTTGCAAATTATGGTGGTAAATAAGTATTTAGTCACCTAAAACTATGCAAGATTTCTGGCTCTCACAAACCTGTAACTTCTTCTTTAAGAGGCTCCTCTGTCCTCCTCTCATTACCTTTAGTAATGGGACTTGTTTAAACTTGTTATCAGTATAAAAGACACCTGTCCACAACCTCAAACAGTCGCACTCCAAACTCCACTATGGTGAAGATCAAAGAGCTGACGAAGGACACCAGAAGCAAAATTGTAGCCTTGCACCAGGCTGGGAGGACTAAATATGCAATAGGCAAGCAGCTTGGTGTGATGAAATCAATTGTGGGAGCAATAATAAGAAAATAGAAGATATACATGACCACTGATAATCTCCCTTGATCTGGGGCTCCATGCAAGATCTCACCGTGTGGGGTCAAAATGATCACAAGAACAGTGAGCAAATATCCCAGAACCACACAGAGGGACCTAGTGAATGACCTGCCTAGAGCTGGGATCACCATAACAAAGGCTTACATCAGTACCAACTACGCCGCCAGGTACTCAGATCCTGCAGTGCCAAGCATTTTCCCCTGCTTAAGCCAGTACATGTCAGGTGAACAAGTAAACAATTATAGCAAACAGGTGATAATGATCATCATTTTCAAATGTACGCTTTAACAGCTATTAACCCCTTCACCCCCTGGCGATTTTCCGTTTTTCCATTTTTTTTTTTCTTCCCTTCTTCCGAGAGCCGTAACTTTTTTATTTTTCTGTCAATCTTGCTATACGAGGGCTTACTTTTTGTGGAACGAGTTTTAATTTTACATGAAGCCATGAGTTTTACTACATAGTGTACTGGAAAACGGCAAAAAAATTCCAAGTGCATAAAAAATGCAACAAAAAAAGTGTGATTGCACAATTGGGTTTGGAATATTTTATTCATTGTGTTCACGATATGGTAAAACTGATGTGTCAGTATGATGGTTAGGTCGGTAAGAGTTTGTAGACACTAAACATGTATAGGGGACTATAAGGATCAGTAGTCTGATCGCTTGTTCATTTCTGTAGATCACAAATGCAGACCTCTGATCTGTAAGGCTATGTGCGCACAGTGCGTTTTTAGCGGCGTTTTTGCGCGTTTTCCGGGTGCGTTTTTGGCCTCAAAACTGCATGACTTTGCTTCCCCAGCAAAGTCTATGAGTTTTCATTTTTGCTGTCCGCACACAACTGTTTTTTTAAGCTGCGTTTTTGAGCTTGTAAAAAAAAATGGACATGTCAATTCTTTCCTGCGTTTTTCTGCATTTTCCGCCCATGCAATGCATTGGAAAAATGCAGCAAAACGCAGAGATCAAAAACGCAGCAAAACACAGCCAAAAACGTACCAAAAGCGCGGTAAAAACGCATGCATTTTTTTGATGCGTTTTTTCGACGCAGGTGCGTTTTTAGCGGCCAAAAACGCAGCGTCAAAAAAACGCAGCGTGCGCACATAGCCTAAAAATGCTGCTTTTCTCTTAAAGACTGTGCTCTACCAGCTGTAAGAGGGAGGGAGTTATAATAGCTATAGGAGTCATCACATGACCTTGTGCTACCATGGCAGCCATCGGCTCCCCGCGATCACCTCGCGGGGCCTCCAATGGCAGCAGGTAAGTGTGTGTTACCCGTTGTGGGCATTTACATTGTCCTGTCACATTTTGTCAGTGCAATCTAAGGGGTTAACAGGCACAGGTGGATCGCAGATCAATCCACGCCTGTGAGGCACACATGTCAGCTGTTCAAATCAACAGACCAAGTGTGTGGATCACCGCAGGCTCACTGCAGCAGCTGGTTGGGATTTCCCCAACATGAGCCATGACGTACACAATACATCATGTGTCGTAAAGAGGTTAACTGAAACAGAAACAGCCATGTGGGAGGCTTAAAACTGTGTGAGGAACAGCTAGCCTCTGCTCCAAAGGTGAGGTTGGGAAGGATAGTTTCATGTCACAGATCATACAGTAAGTTAAGATTAAGCATAGAAGATACAAGGTAGGCATACTGCATCAGCAAGGTCTTTCCAAAGCAAAAGATTTTTGTAACGCTTGCCTCTGGTGTTGTTGAGGCGTCAAACTTGAGTGGATCCACTAGACGACAGGGGAACTCAGGCTTACTGTTTAGAGGGAGGGGCTTATCTAAGTGCCCACCGCAAGGCTGCCGCCAAGTACCACTCTCAGAATAGCTGACATCTGCCTTGCGGTGGACAATTAGTTAAGCCCCTCTCAGTAAAGGGTAAGCCTGGGTTCCCCCTGTGGTCCAGTGGGTCCAGTTTTGCTCGCCACCCCAACAATACCAGTGGTGAGAGTTACAGTTTACGCAGACCATGGACTTTGCTGACTCCAACATCCCTTCACTGTCAGTGCTGTACCAGGAGATGTTGCAGATGCGGAAACAGCAATAGCAGATAAATTTCTTTCTGAGGACCATCAACATCCGTCTGAATGACCTGGGTCTAGGTATTCCATAGGCATCCGTCCAGCCCGCAGCTTCGGTACTGACGGAATCCTGGCCCTGTTTGTCTGCTCCACCACATTTTTACAGGGATGCCAAGCAATGCCAAGGGTTTAATCAGTGCTCCTTGCATTTGAACGTGTGCCATATCAGTTCACTTCAGAGCAGGCAAAAGTGGCTTTCCTGATGTCACACCTTGGCGGCGAGGCTCTCTCTTGGATCAATCCCCTGTGGGAGAGAAGAGATCCAGTCACCTCCGATGTCTTAGACTTTCTGGAAGTCTTCTGGAACGTTTCAATGAACCGTGTCTTCTTGCCACTGCGGCATCCTCCCTCCTGCAGTTACGTCAAGGTGTATAGCCTGTCAATATATGATTCAATTGTGCACCATCTCTTCAGAACTAGACTGGAATAATCAGGCACTGGTTGCCTTTTGGGAAGGTGTATCTGGGAGAATAAAGGATGAACTGTCTGGCTATGATATTCCTGCTGTCTTGGATGACCTCATTTCCTTGGCTACCCGGATCAACCTTAGATTCCAGGAGCAATCCATGGGGGGAAACATGATAGGGGACCTATACAACTAGCTCCATCCCTCCTGAGGCCTATGATGTTCCAGTTGCTGCTCCTGCTCCCGAACACATGCAAGTCGACCATGTCAAGATGTCTGAACAATGTCAAGACCACTGTAGAGCTATGGGTCTGTGTTTCTACTGCGGAGGTGCAGAACACTTCATCCATGAATGTCCCATAAGGCCAGGACCCTCCTGCCTAGGGTCAATTGGAGGGGTGACCTTTGGGGAGAACAAATCTTTGTTGACCATTGTGTATAAAGGTATTCAGTTCTTGGAGACAGATGGCCAATCTAGATTTTGGATCTGCTGGTCCTTCATCCAACATGCTGTGGTGGATCGGTACCAGATTCCTAGCCAACGCCTCCGAAGTCACTTGACGGTGTCGGCAGTGGATGGAACACTCTGGACAGAACCTATAGGCTTTGTTTCCCAGCAGGTGGAACTTCAAGTGGGAGCTTTGCATATGGAGAGGATATCCTTCCTGGTGCTTTTGAACTTGTCCGGACCACTTTTACTGGGTCTGCTATGGTTTCACACACACGAGACTGCAATGAACTGAAACTTCGGAGAGGTGCTTCACTGGGTGAAGAATTGCTGTAAAAGCTGTCTCGTTCCTGAAGCTCCAGTGATGACTACCCTGAAGGCCAGTGCCGTCTTTCTTTCAGGGTACAAGGAGAAGCCTCTATCCAGATAGCCAGTGGAAGGGGTAGACTGGATAGCTGGCTAGAGGCTATGTCTTCACCCACCATCTCTGAAGACAAGTTACTGGAGAAGATGCCAAGTTTAGGCCTGGTGATGGGGCATAAGGGGGATACTGTATCACTGGCATTCCTTCAGGGACCCTAACTTACTGCCCTGCCGGGCTGAATCCTCTTAAGTGATCCCATGGGCATCCACATGTACTCCTGCTTCCTTCTCCTCTTGGGGCTTGTACGCACAGCTCAGGTTTCCCAGGAGTGTACTTACAGCACACGCGGGTACACCTGCCCTCCTCTTAAAGTACTGGTATGCCATTTTCTGGAAATGCCTCTCACCATGGTTACATCCCTTTGAAATCATAAGATATCCAGCAGTGCCATCAGCTCATAAATGGAAGCAACTAGTGGGACCCAGCTACAGCCATCTACTGTCTGGAGAAAGTAGTCCAGAATTGGTCTTCATGGAAGAACTATGGTCAAAAACCATACCTATGGCATGGAAATAAAGCCAAGTGTTTGCCATATCTCAGTTTGGGGATTTGATTCTGTGGCCTGTTGTTTTGTGGTCAGTTTCTTTGTCTGTTAGGCTATTTCGTAACTTTTCCTTTCCTGTCCAAATGTTGATGGTTCCTATTGTCTTTGTTCACCTTCTTCTCTCCAGTTGTTTATAATTTCCCTGTTGTGATTTGCTCTATCACAGTTCTCTTATTTTAGTTTATTGCATCCTTCTGTGCACCTTCCTTTCCCCTTGTAGGCTGCGTGTGTGGTGGCCTTTCTTTTGGTCCTTTAGGTGGTACGAGAAACCGAGAAACCCTTCAACGGCCTTTTAGGGAGTCAGGTCCGAAGTGATGTTGGTAGTTGTGCGCTAGAGTCTTATTAGACTGTTCAAGGACCAGTTGGGTGCGGATGTGTCTTCTCCCTGTAAGAGGTCTATCCTTTTTTCCATTACTTGTGTGTGTGTATATGGTCATAATTAGAGATGAGCGAACCGGTCGCGGTTCGGCTCGAGGTTGGTTCGCCGAACGGACCTCCCGTTCGAGTTCGGTTCGTCGAACGTTCGACGAACCGAACTCGAACTGCATAGGAAACAATGGCAGGCAATCACAAACACAGAAAAACACCTAGAAAACACCCTCAAAGGTGTCCAAAAGGTCACAAACAACTCACAACACATGGGAAAGTGACAAGGACATATACTCATGCGAAAACAAAAGAGCTGGACAAGGAAAAAGAGGAGGACACACAGATATATGAGTATATGCAAGGAAACATCGATTGCATTAATGTGCAACTTGAGCCCTGCTCATTCTTGGCTTCCAATCTTGATAAATTGCCTGAGCTCGCCACGTACGTCTTGGGGATCTTGTCGTGTCCTGCAGCCAGCGTTCTCTCGGAACCTGTCTTCAGTGCTGCTGTGGGTCTGCTGGCAGATAAGCACACGTGTCTGTCCACTGACAATGTGGACATGGCTCTCAGAGGACTTTTCTTCCCCTGGGTCAGCCAGGGGACGGGAAAGGCACGCGTATTTTTGAGAGTGCTTCATGCAAAGCATCTTTTTCTTTTTCAAAAGGGAGCTCAACCGATGCCAGTCAAGTGGGGTGTGTGTGGCCCAGTGAGTGGCAACCAGGGAGACTGTGGTTGGAGTCCCCTCGCTGTGTCTCTAAAAGAACCAAGATGAACAAGTCATGGCTCTCAGAGGACTTTTCTTCCCCTGGGTCAGCCAGGGGACGGGAAAGGCACGCGTATTTTTGAGAGTGCTTCATGCAAAGCATCTTTTTCTTTTTCAAAAGGGAGCTCAACCGATGCCAGTCAAGTGGGGTGTGTGTGGCCCAGTGAGTGGAAACGAGGGAGACTGTGGTTGGAGTCCCCTCGCTGTGTCTCTAAAAGAACCAAGATGAACAAGTCATGGCTCTCAGAGGACTTTTCTTCCCCTGGGTCAGCCAGGGGACGGGAAAGGCACGCATATTTTTGAGAGTGCTTCATGCAAAGCATCTTTTTCTTTTTCAAAAGGGGGCTCAACCGATGCCAGTCAAGTGGGGTGTGTGTGGCCCAGTTAGTGGCAACGAAGGAGACTGTGGTTGGAGTCCCCTCGCTGTGTTTCTAAAAGACCCAAAATGAACAAATCATGGCTCTCAGAGGACTTTTCTTCCCCTGGGTCAGCCAGGGGACGGGAAAGGCACGCGTATTTTTGAGAGTGCTTCATGCAAAGCATCTTTTTCTTTTTCAAAAGGGAGCTCAACCGATGCCAGTCAAGTGGGGTGTGTGTGGCCCAGTGAGTGGCAACCAGGGAGACTGTGGTTGGAGTCCCCTCGCTGTGTCTCTAAAAGAACCAAGATGAACAAGTCATGGCTCTCAGAGGACTTTTCTTCCCCTGGGTCAGCCAGGGGACGGGAAAGGCACGCGTATTTTTGAGAGTGCTTCATGCAAAGCATCTTTTTCTTTTTCAAAAGGGAGCTCAACCGATGCCAGTCAAGTGGGGTGTGTGTGGCCCAGTGAGTGGCAACGAGGGAGACTGTGGTTGGAGTCCCCTCGCTGTGTCTCTAAAAGAACCAAGATGAACAAGTCATGGCTCTCAGAGGACTTTTCTTCCCCTGGGTCAGCCAGGGGACGGGAAAGGCACGCGTATTTTTGAGAGTGCTTCATGCAAAGCATCTTTTTCTTTTTCAAAAGGGAGCTCAACCGATGCCAGTCAAGTGGGGTGTGTGTGGCCCAGTGAGTGGAAACGAGGGAGACTGTGGTTGGAGTCCCCTCGCTGTGTCTCTAAAAGAACCAAGATGAACAAGTCATGGCTCTCAGAGGACTTTTCTTCCCCTGGGTCAGCCAGGGGACGGGAAAGGCACGCGTATTTTTGAGAGTGCTTCATGCAAAGCATCTTTTTCTTTTTCAAAAGGGAGCTCAACCGATGCCAGTCAAGTGGGGTGTGTGTGGCCCAGTGAGTGGAAACGAGGGAGACTGTGGTTGGAGTCCCCTCGCTGTGTCTCTAAAAGAACCAAGATGAACAAGTCATGGCTCTCAGAGGACTTTTCTTCCCCTGGGTCAGCCAGGGGACGGGAAAGGCACGCGTATTTTTGAGAGTGCTTCATGCAAAGCATCTTTTTCTTTTTCAAAAGGGAGCTCAACCGATGCCAGTCAAGTGGGGTGTGTGTGGCCCAGTGAGTGGCAACGAGGGAGACTGTGGTTGGAGTCCCCTCGCTGTGTCTCTAAAAGAACCAAGATGAACAAGTCATGGCTCTCAGAGGACTTTTCTTCCCCTGGGTCAGCCAGGGGACGGGAAAGGCACGCGTATTTTTGAGAGTGCTTCATGCAAAGCATCTTTTTCTTTTTCAAAAGGGAGCTCAACCGATGCCAGTCAAGTGGGGTGTGTGTGGCCCAGTGAGTGGCAACGAGGGAGACTGTGGTTGGAGTCCCTTCGCTGTGTCTCTAAAAGAACCAAGATGAACAAGTCATGGCTCTCAGAGGACTTTTCTTCCCCTGGGTCAGCCAGGGGACGGGAAAGGCACGCGTATTTTTGAGAGTGCTTCATGCAAAGCATCTTTTTCTTTTTCAAAAGGGAGCTCAACCGATGCCAGTCAAGTGGGGTGTGTGTGGCCCAGTGAGTGGCAACGAGGGAGACTGTGGTTGGAGTCCCCTCGCTGTGTCTCTAAAAGAACCAAGATGAACAAGTCATGGCTCTCAGAGGACTTTTCTTCCCCTGGGTCAGCCAGGGGACGGGAAAGGCACGCGTATTTTTGAGAGTGCTTCATGCAAAGCATCTTTTTCTTTTTGAAAAGGGAGCTCAACCGATGCCAGTCAAGTGGGGTGTGTGTGGCCCAGTGAGTGGAAACGAGGGAGACTGTGGTTGGAGTCCCCTCGCTGTGTTATACATGCTTTTAGAAGGGCATGACATGGCTTGGAGGTTGACTTTCATAAAATGCAAACTGTTGGCTACCAAAATGCTGCCTTTCCAACAACTGTGGTTATAGGCAATGAGGAACATACTGATGAAGATGAGACGCAGATACCCGATTGGGATGACAACTTAAATATTCGGTCAGGGCAAGAAGAGGCTCGGTCTGAGGGGGAGGGGAGTGCAAACACAACAATTGATGATGAAGTTCTAGATCCCACCTACTGTCAACCCCCAGTCAGGCACTCGAGGAGGTCAACAGAGGCGGTGGAGGAGGATGCAACCGACGACGAAATTACCTTGCGCCTTCCTGGACAGAGTCGGAGCACTGGTAGCACGTCTACAACTGCATCCTCAGCCACCACTCTGCCTATGAGCATTATTCGGGGTGCATCAACAGGTCGCATGGCCTCTAAGCCTTGCCTAGCCTGTTCTTTTTTTGACATAGAAAAAGATCGCCCAAATCATGTGATATGTAAAATTTGTCAGGATTCTCTTAGTAGAGGTCAAAACCTCAGCAGTTTGACAACTTCTTCCATGAATCGTCACATGAATAAATATCATAGGTCCCGGTGGGAAGCTCACTGTGCTGCAATGCGGCCTAGCGTAGCGAACCATCCACCGCCCGCCCCTTCCAGTGCATCCGCGCGCTCTTCATCTTCTAGGACTGTGGGGACAGCTGTCACACCTGTTTTTCCACGCAAAACTTCCACCACTGTAACCGCAACAGGCAGTTTGCTTGGTAGGTCGTCAGTTGGTTTGGAAGGGGAAACAAGTGAGTGTGTACAGCTCTCTCAGACATCGATAGCACCTACGTTGGATGAAGGCAACATCATGTCTCCGCCTGCACTTTCCTCACAAACCTGCATTTTTCCAGGGACACCCTACTCAACACCGTCTACACACAGCAGCCAGATCTCTGTCCCTCAGATGTGGTCAAATAAAAGGCCACTTCCTCCGACCCATGACAAAGCTAAGAGGTTGACTCTATCCCTCTGTAAGCTGTTGGCTACCGAAATGCTGCCTTTCCGCCTAGTGGACACACAGGATTTTAGAGACCTTATGTCTGTCGCTGTGCCCCAGTACCAGATGCCTAGTCGCCACTACTTCTCTAAGAAAGGTGTGCCCGCGCTACACCAGCATGTCGCACACAACATCACCGCTTCCTTGAGAAACTCTGTGTGTGAACGGGTGCATTTCACCACCGATACTTGGACCAGTAAGCATGGACAGGGACGTTACATGTCGCTGACTGGGCACTGGGTAACTATGTTGATAGATGGTGAAGGGTCTGCTGCACAAGTCTTGCCGTCCCCACGACTTGTGTGTCAATCCTCTGTCTGTCCAAGTTCCGCCACTGCTTCTGCATCCTCCACCTCATCTGGGTCCTCCACCTCCGCCCCAAGCCTGCCTGGTCAGGCCACCAGCGTTCTCACTGCGCAGAAGGAATCACGCACCCCTCATTACTATGCTGGCAGCAGAGCGCAACGGCATCAGGCGGTCTTTAGCTTGACATGTCTTGGGAATAAGAGTCACACAGCTGAGGAGTTGTGGTCAGCTCTGCGGTCCGAGTTTAATAAATGGTTGTCTCCACTCAACCTGCAGCCTGGTAAGGCCGTGTGCGACAATGCTGCAAACCTGGGTGCGGCCCTTCGCCTGGGCAAGGTGACACACGTGCCTTGTATGGCTCACGTGTTGAACCTTGTTGTCCAGCAATTTTTAACACACTATCCCAGCCTAGATGGCCTTCTGACCAGGGCACGTAAACTGTCTGCAGTGCTCACTTCCGCCGTTCAACCGCCGCAGCTGAGCGACTTGCATCGCTCCAGAAGTCTTTCGGCCTGCCGGTTCATCGCCTGAAATGCGATGTGGCGACACGCTGGAATTCAACTCTCCACATGTTACAGCGACTGTGGCAGCACCGGCGAGCCCTGGTGCAATACGTCATGATGTATAGCCTGGGCCAACGAGATGCAGAAGTGGGGCAGATCACCCTGATGGAGTGATCTCAGATCAAGGACCTATGCACCGTTCTGCACAGTTTCGACATGGCGACGAATATGTTTAGCGCTGACAATGCCATTATCAGCATGACGATTACAGTCATTTACATGCTGGAGCACACGCTAAACACTATTCGGAGTCAGGGGGTGGGACAACAGGAAGGGGAGGAACTACAGGAGGATTCATATGCGCAAGACACAACAACATCACCAAGGTCCAGACGTTCATCATCACCAACGCGGCAGGCATGGGACCATGGGGGACAGGGATCAACAAGGGCGCATGGTAGCAGGCGAGATGTTGAGGAAGGTGCAGGAGGACATGAAGATATGGAGGACGAACTGTCCATGGACATGGAAGACTCAGCGGATGAGGGAGACCTTGGTCAAAATTCAGTTGAAAGAGGTTGGGGGGAGATGTCAGAGGAAGAAAGAACGGTTAGCACCTCTATGCCACAAACACAGCGTGGACTTGGTCCGCATGGCTGCGCAAGACACATGAGTGCCTTCTTGTTGCACTACCTCCAACATGACCCTCGGATTGTCAAAATTAGAAGTGATGATGACTACTGGCTTGCCACACTATTAGATCCCCGGGACAAGTCCAAATTTTGTGACATAATTCCACCCATAGAAAGGGACGCACGTATGCTGGAGTATCAGCATAAGCTGTTACTCGATCTTAGCTCGGCTTTTACACCAAACAACCGTGCAGGTGAAGGGAGTGATTCTCCCAGTTGTAACTTGACAAACATGGGACGGCATCGTCATCTTCAACAGTCTACCCGTACCAGTAGGACCGTATCTGGTGCTGGTAACAGCAATTTTATGGAATATTTTCATAATTTTTTTAGACCCTCCTTTGCAAGGCCACCAGAGACAACAAGTCTGACACATAGTCAACGGATGGAGAGGATGATACAGGAGTATCTCTAAATGAACATCGATGCAATGACTTTGCAAATGGAGCCTTGCTCCTTTTGGGCTTCAAATCTAGAAAAATTGACAGAGCTCTCCAGTTACGCCTTGGAGATTTTGTCGTGTGCAGCTGCCAGCGTTGTCTCTGAACGTGTCTTCTTCAGTGCTGCTGGGTGTGTGCTGACAGATAAGCGCACGCGTCTGTCCAGTGACAATGTGGACACACTGACGTTCATCAAAATGAACAAGTCATGGATCCAGAAGGAATTTACTACCCCTGTGTCATCCTGGGGAGAGTAAATGCTTGTGGATTTGGAATGTGCTTGATGCAAATCAAAACATCCTGTTTGCAACTAGGGCACAAGTGCTGCCACTGATGGGGTGTCTGTGTGCCCAATGTTGGGAAAAAAGGTAGACTCCGCTTGGAGTAACCCTTGCTTGATGTGTTTTTTAAAAATGATACAAGATGAACAGATCTGAAGGCAAGATGAAGGCAACATCATGTCTCCGCCTGCACTTTTCTCACAAACCTGCATTTTTCCAGGGACACCCTACTCAACACCGTCTACAGACAGCAGCCAGATCTCTTTCTCTCAGATGTGGTCAAATAAAAGGCCACTTACTGCGACCCATGACAAAGCTAAGTGGTTGACTCTATCCCTCTGTAAGCTGTTGGCTACCGAAATGCTGCCTTTACGCGTAGTGGACACACAGGATTTTACAGACCTTATGTCTGTCGCTGTGCCCCAGTACCACATGCCCAATCACCACTGCTTCTCCAAGAAAAGCATGCCCGCGCTACACCAGCATGTCGCACACAACATCACCACTTCCTTGAGAAAATCTGTGTGCGACAGGGTGCATTTCAACACAGATACTTGGACCAGTAAGCATAGACAGGGTCATTACATGTCACTGACTGGGCACTGGCAAACTATGGTGAGAGATGGAGAAGGGTCTGCTGTACAAGTCTTGCCGTCCCCACGAGTTGTTTCAATCCTTGTTCTGTATGTAGAAGTTAATACACTGCTTCTGCCTCTTCAACCTCGTGTGGGTCCTCTACCTTGGCGCAAACCCTGTGTGGTCAGGCCACCCTTCCTTACAACTGCGCACAAGGACTACCATACACCTCCTTACTATGCTGGCAGCAGAGCTCAATGCCATCAGGCGGTCAAAGCTTTACTTTGAAATGTATGGGAAATGTGAGTCACACCGCTATTACAGAGAATAGTAGTCAGGCAGGGTCAAAACATTAATTGAGGAACAGGAACAGAATGGGACGGCCAGGAAAGAATCAGAAAACAAGCAGAGTTGAAATGCGTATCGGCCAACAAGGTACATAAACAGCAAGCAGGAAAAGTAGTCAGGTAACAAGCACACAAAATCATAAAACTGAACTGGGGGTAAAATTAACCAGAGGTTCATAGCTATGTCTGGCAGTGGTCTGCAGACAGGATGGGCATAAAAAAGGGTGTGGTGTCTTCCCATTGGTTGTAGCTGAATGATGGTATTTCATCTGTGAGATACCCACCAGCTACATTCAGCCAGAGATTCTGCATCTGTCAAGGTAATGCAGCCCAGTGGGTGAGCATAACCTGCGTCCACCTGCGCCGCTGGCATCGACTACTCTCACATCATCAGCACTATTCATGAAAGGAACACGTTGTCACCTGGCAACCGGAGTACAAATTGACGGAGCGGACTACGTTGGTGACTTAACAGCCGTGTGCGGCAATGATGCAAACCTGGCTGCGGGCCATCCTCAGGGCAATGTGACACACGTGCCTTTTAGGGCTCACGTGTTGAACCGAATTCGCCAGCAATTTTTAAAACACCATCACGGCCTACATGGCCTTGTGCAGTGGGCACGCTCTCTATGTGCTCACTTCCATCGTGCGCACACAGCAGCTCAACAACTTTCATCACTCCGGAAGTCTTAGGGTCTGGCAGTTAAACGCCGTAAATGCGATGTTTCGACACGCAGGAATTGGAATCTGCACATGTTGCAGCGTGTGTGGCAGCACCGCAGAGCCCTGCTGAAATACGGTAAGACATATAGCCTGGGATAACTTGATCCAGAGGTGGTGCAGATCACGCTGCTGGAGTGGTGTCAGATCAAGGACCTATGCACCCTGCTACACAGTTTTGAAATGTCGACGAAGATGTTTAGCACTGGCAATGTCATTCTCAGCGTGACAATTCTGGTCATCTACATGATGGAGCACACTGTAATTATTATTCTGAGTCAGGTGTTGGGACAAGAGGAAGGGGAGGAAGTACAGGAGGAGTCATATGCGGAAGGGATAACAAGATCTACGAGGTCCAGATGGTCAGCGGCACCTATGCGGCATTCATGGTGAGGGAGAGGGATTAACAAGGGCGCATAGTATCAGCAAAAAGTGTTGATGAAAGTGCAGGAGCCCATGAAGAAATGGAGGACGAACTGGCGATGGGCATGGAAGACTCAGCAGATGAGTGAGAGCTTGCTCACATTTCGGTTGTGCGAGGTTGTGGGTAGAGGGCAGAGGAAGGATGCACGATTCTCACCTCTCTGCCACCAACACACCAAGGACTTGGTCCTCCTGGATGCACAAGACACATGAGCGCCTTCTTGCTGCACTACCTACATGACCCTCGGATTGTATGAATTTGAACTAATCCTGAATACTGGGTTGCCACACTGTTAGATCCCCGGTACAAGACAAAATTTGGCGAACTAATTCCTGCCATAGAAATAGACGCACGTATACAGGAGTATCTGCAGAATGTGGTACGCAATCTTAGATCTACTTGTCCACTAAACACCAGTGCTGCACAGAGTGAATCTCAACGCTTTGTCATGGATAGGAGGAAATGGTCTTTTACTTGTCCACATCGGAGGGACCGAGGGATGGCTGCTGTGCTGAGATGGCGTTGAGTACGGTGTCCCTGCACAGTTGCACTTTTGGTCATATCCCAAAATGAGTTGAAAAAGGACAGATGCTGGTGGGAAGGGGAACAGGTGTGTTGGAAAGGGGAAAAAAGTTTTGGTCCGTGGATTTGGTGGTTAAGCAACTGTAACATTTGCTGAAGAAACAACATCTGTTACAGTGGGACTGGCAGATTTGGATAAAGTGGTATATAATCTGTGACCGCTATATAACGAAAATTAATAAGAAAAGAAAGAGAAAGGTATATATCCCCATCAGCAGTCAGTGTCCACCGTGCTCCCAGTTGGAAAAGGAGAGGTTGGCAACTTGAAGGTTTGGTGGAGGATACAGAGCTGTGTGGCTATGAAACTAATAGTAGCCTGAACCGAGTTAGACGCCATTCGGATCTGGAGACTGTGAGCCCTGTTAGCGTCACAGGGTCCACATGCCCACCCAGCCCAGGAACTCCCTGTTAACAACACAGGGGCCATTGAGTACGCTGACCGTGTGCGTAGGGGCCACACCTGTGGACAGCAGGCGCATCAGCAGCAGCAGGCCTGTTAATGCCACTGGGCTGCACAAGCAGGACTGTTAGGACAGGAGCTGGTCTTAACCGTTCTGCGTTACCAACTGTGGTGGTGGCCTGCATCCACCACCCGATCCCTGCCTACCTCTGGCCTAAAGCCGCAATGGGTTCAACACATGGAGGTGTGCTCTTTCGGAGCATAATAGAAGACTGCGCACCTCCTTGTTGGCTCCAGCCCCTTTTATAACCTGGGTCCGCCCCAAACCAGGGTGAACCACAATGCACCTCCTGGAGACAAAAGTAGAGTGACACGTCATGAGTGGCATAACTAGCGTCCTATTTGGAAACGCAACTTCAATGATGACCTCATGGCTGCCATGACCCAAACACCTCACCAGTCATCGTCTGAGCATCAATAATGCGGTGACAAGTCATAGGTGTGGGCCTCTGCAAGCCATTTGGGAGGACACCTGATGCCCTGTGGTCTATATGGGACCCCCACATCAGGGCCAGGGCCAAAGAGTTCATTACCGGACCTAGTCTCTGATGCAGGAAGTGCCTGAGCATGCTCAGTAGCATGAAATACAGTCTCTGAAAAAAGACTATCAGCTTTAGCATGGTGTCTATGCCCAAAACAGGACTTAGACCCGGCACAGAATGCAAGCACCTGTGCAAAGAGGCTTTTCACACTTAGTGTGGGAGCATGCGCTGTATCCCGAAATGAAAACTTAGCGTCAGGAATGGCACAGTCAGGCTGAGCATACTCACTAGGCGAAACACTGTAATTATGCTGCAGCTGGGGTACATCGGCACACGCATGCGCACTAGCTGCCTCTCCACACTTAGACGTGGAGGGGAAATTTGTCTTGGAGATGCTGTCTATGAACAGAAGGAAAAGCTAAAGGAAGCCTGACTTTCTATCCCTCCGAATTATGAAATGCAGCAATGAATTCCATGAGTTTGCTATAACATTAGCGTAGCAAAATGTGCATGAGGGTGTGATGTAGAGGTGCTAGAAATAGCTTGTCACCAGTGGGGCACTAATGGAATACAACAGCCAGTTCTATGATGCCACAAAATGGCAGTATTTTGTGCTATCATTATAGCTTATTAAAAACAGAGCACGAGGTTGTCATGCAGAGGTGCTGCACATAGATTTGCAGTAGTGTGAATTGACAAAAGTACAATAGCCACGTTTAGGATACAACTAGGTACAGTGAGTGTTTGCTAGTAAAATTGCTTAGTTTAAAAAAGTTGTAGTGTGCAATGCAGGCAGACGTGCTATGCAAATGTCTTTGCACTAGTGGGACTATAGCAAAGTCCAATAGCCACGTATAGGATGCCACTAGGTACACTGAGTGTGTGCTAGTATAATGGCTTCGTTATAATTAGTTGGAGTGTGCAACGCAGGCAGATGCGCTCTGCAAATGTCTTGGCACTAGTGGGACTATAGCAAAGTCCAATAGCCACGTATAGGATGCCACTAGGTACACTGTGTGTTTGCTAGTATAATGGATGAGTTTAAAAAAGTTAGAGTGTGCAATGCAGGCAGACGTGCTGCAAATAACGTTCCAATACTGTGAATTGACAAAAGTACAATAGCCACGTTTAGGATGCCACTAGGTACACTGACTGTTTGCTAGTATAATGGCTGAGTTTAAAAAAGTTAGAGTGTGCAATGCAGGCAGACGTGCTGCAAATAAAGTTCCAATACTGTGAATTGACAAAAGTACAATAGCCACGTTTAGGATACAACTAGGTACAGTGAGTGTTTGCTAGTATAATGGCTGAGTTTAAAAAAGTTAGAGTGTGCAATGCAGGCAGACGTGCTGCAAATAACGTTCCAATACTGTGAATTGACAAAAGTACAATAGCCACGTTTAGGATGCCACTAGGTACAGTGAGTGTTTGCTAGTATAATGGCTGAGTTTAAAAAAGTTAGAGTGTGCAATGCAGGCAGACGTGCTGCAAATAACGTTCCAATACTGTGAATTGACAAAAGTACAATAGCCACGTTTAGGATGCCACTAGGTACACTGACTGTTTGCTAGTATAATGGCTGAGTTTAAAAAAGTTAGAGTGTGCAATGCAGGCAGACGTGCTGCAAATAACGTTCCAATACTGTGAATTGACAAAAGTACAATAGCCACGTTTAGGATGCCACTAGGTACACTGACTGTTTGGTAGTATAATGGCTGAGTTTAAAAAAGTTAGAGTGTGCAATGCAGGCAGACGTGCTGCAAATAACGTTCCAATACTGTGAATTGACAAAAGTACAATAGCCACGTTTAGGATGCCACTAGGTACACTGACTGTTTGGTAGTATAATGGCTGAGTTTAAAAAAGTTAGAGTGTGCAATGCAGGCAGACGTGCTGCAAATAACGTTCCAATACTGTGAATTGACAAAAGTACAATAGCCACGTTTAGGATACAACTAGGTACAGTGAGTGTTTGCTAGTATAATGGCTGAGTTTAAAAAAGTTAGAGTGTGCAATGCAGGCAGACGTGCTGCAAATAACGTTCCAATACTGTGAATTGACAAAAGTACAATAGCCACGTTTAGGATGCCACTAGGTACAGTGAGTGTTTGCTAGTATAATGGCTGAGTTTAAAAAAGTTAGAGTGTGCAATGCAGGCAGACGTGCTGCAAATAACGTTCCAATACTGTGAATTGACAAAAGTACAATAGCCACGTTTAGGATGCCACTAGGTACACTGACTGTTTGGTAGTATAATGGCTGAGTTTAAAAAAGTTAGAGTGTGCAATGCAGGCAGACGTGCTGCAAATAACGTTCCAATACTGTGAATTGACAAAAGTACAATAGCCACGTTTAGGATGCCACTAGGTACACTGACTGTTTGCTAGTATAATGGCTGAGTTTAAAAAACTTGGAGTGTGCAATGCAGGCAGATGTGCTCTGCAAATGTCTTGGCACTAGTGGGACTATAGCAAAGTCCAATAGCCACGTATAGGATGCCACTAGGTACACTGAGTGTGTGCTAGTATAATGGCTTCGTTATAATTAGTTGGAGTGTGCAACGCAGGCAGATGCGCTCTGCAAATGTCTTGGCACTAGTGGGACTATAGCAAAGTCCAATAGCCACGTATAGGATGCCACTAGGTACACTGAGTGTTTGCTAGTATAATGGCTTCGTTATAATTAGTTGGAGTGTGCAACGCAGGCAGATGCGCTCTGCAAATGTCTTGGCCCTAGTGGGACTATAGCAAAGTCCAATAGCCACGTATAGGATGCCACTAGGTACACTGAGTGTTTGCTAGTATAATGGCTTAGTTATAATGAGTTGGAGTGTGCAACGCAGGCAGATGCGCTCTGCAAATGTCTTGGCACTAGTGGGACTATAGCAAAGTCCAATAGCCACGTATAGGATGCCACTAGGTACACTGAGTGTTTGCTAGTATAATGGCTTAGTTATAATGAGTTGGAGTGTGCAACGCAGGCAGATGCGCTCTGCAAATGTCTTGGCACTAGTGGGACTATAGCAAAGTCCAATAGCCACGTATAGGATGCCACTAGGTACACTGAGTGTTTGCTAGTATAATGGCTTCGTTATAATTTGTTGGAGTGTGCAACGCAGGCAGATGCGCTCTGCAAATGTCTTGGCACTAGTGGGACTATAGCAAAGTCCAATAGCCACGTATAGGATGCCACTAGGTACACTGAGTGTTTGCTAGTATAATGGCTTCGTTATAATTAGTTGGAGTGTGCAACGCAGGCAGATGCGCTCTGCAAATGTCTTGGCACTAGTGGGACTATAGCAAAGTCCAATAGCCACGTATAGGATGCCACTAGGTACACTGAGTGTTTGCTAGTATAATGGCTTCGTTATAATTTGTTGGAGTGTGCAACGCAGGCAGATGCGCTCTGCAAATGTCTTGGCACTAGTGGGACTATAGCAAAGTCCAATAGCCACGTATAGGATGCCACTAGGTACACTGAGTGTTTGCTAGTATAATGGCTTCGTTATAATTAGTTGGAGTGTGCAACGCAGGCAGATGCGCTCTGCAAATGTCTTGGCACTAGTGGGACTATAGCAAAGTCCAATAGCCACGTATAGGATGCCACTAGGTACACTGAGTGTTTGCTAGTATAATGGCTTCGTTATAATTAGTTGGAGTGTGCAACGCAGGCAGATGCGCTCTGCAAATGTCTTGGCCCTAGTGGGACTATAGCAAAGTCCAATAGCCACGTATAGGATGCCACTAGGTACACTGAGTGTTTGCTAGTATAATGGCTTAGTTATAATGAGTTGGAGTGTGCAACGCAGGCAGATGCGCTCTGCAAATGTCTTGGCACTAGTGGGACTATAGCAAAGTCCAATAGCCACGTATAGGATGCCACTAGGTACACTGAGTGTTTGCTAGTATAATGGCTTAGTTATAATGAGTTGGAGTGTGCAACGCAGGCAGATGCGCTCTGCAAATGTCTTGGCACTAGTGGGACTATAGCAAAGTCCAATAGCCACGTATAGGATGCCACTAGGTACACTGAGTGTTTGCTAGTATAATGGCTTCGTTATAATTTGTTGGAGTGTGCAACGCAGGCAGATGCGCTCTGCAAATGTCTTGGCACTAGTGGGACTATAGCAAAGTCCAATAGCCACGTATAGGATGCCACTAGGTACACTGAGTGTGTGCTAGTATAATGGCTTAGTTATAATTAGTTGGAGTGTGCAACGCAGGCAGATGCGCTCTGCAAATGTCTTGGCACTAGTGGGACTATAGCAAAGTCCAATAGCCACGTATAGGATGCCACTAGGTACACTGAGTGTTTGCTAGTATAATGGCTGAGTTTAAAAAACTTGGAGTGTGCAATGCAGGCAGATGTGCTCTGCTAATGTCTTTGCACTAGTGGGACTATAGCAAAGTCCAATAGCCACGTATAGGATGCCACTAGGTACACTGAGTGTTTGCTAGTATAATTGCTTAGTTTAAAAAAGTTGGAGTGTGCAATGCAGGCAGATGCGCTCTGCAAATGTCTTTGCACTAGTGGGACTATAGCAAAGTCCAATAGCCACGTATAGGATGCCACTAGGTACACTGAGTGTGTGCTAGTATAATGGCTTCGTTATAATTAGTTGGAGTGTGCAACGCAGGCAGATGCGCTCTGCAAATGTCTTGGCACTAGTGGGACTATAGCAAAGTCCAATAGCCACGTATAGGATGCCACTAGGTACACTGAGTGTGTGCTAGTATAATGGCTTTGTTATAATTAGTTGGAGTGTGCAACGCAGGCAGATGCGCTCTGCAAATGTCTTGGCACTAGTGGGACTATAGCAAAGTCCAATAGCCACGTATAGGATGCCACTAGGTACACTGAGTGTTTGCTAGTATAATGGCTTCGTTATAATTTGTTGGAGTGTGCAACGCAGGCAGATGCGCTCTGCAAATGTCTTGGCACAAGTGGGACTATAGCAAAGTCCAATAGCCACGTATAGGATGCCACTAGGTACACTGAGTGTTTGCTAGTATAATGGCTTCGTTATAATTAGTTGGAGTGTGCAACGCAGGCAGATGCGCTCTGCAAATGTCTTGGCCCTAGTGGGACTATAGCAAAGTCCAATAGCCACGTATAGGATGCCACTAGGTACACTGTGTGTTTGCTAGTATAATGGCTGAGTTTAAAAAACTTGGAGTGTGCAATGCAGGCAGATGTGCTCTGCTAATGTCTTTGCACTAGTGGGACTATAGCAAAGTCCAATAGCCACGTATAGGATGCCACTAGGTACACTGAGTGTGTGCTAGTATAATGGCTTAGTTATAATTCGTTGGAGTGTGCAACGCAGGCAGACGTGCTGCAAATGTCTTGGCACTAGTGGGACTATAGCAAAGTCCAATAGCCACGTATAGGATGCCACTAGGTACACTGAGTGTTTGCTAGTATAATGGCTTCGTTATAATTTGTTGGAGTGTGCAACGCAGGCAGATGCGCTCTGCAAATGTCTTGGCCCTAGTGGGACTATAGCAAAGTCCAATAGCCACGTATAGGATGCCACTAGGTACACTGAGTGTTTGCTAGTAAAATTGCTTAGTTTAAAAAACTTGGAGTGTGCAATGCAGGCAGACGTGCTCTGCAAATGTCTTTGCACTAGTGGGACTATAGCAAAGTCCAATAGCCACAGATAGGATGCCACTAGGTACACTGAGTGTTTGCTAGTATAATGGCTTACTTAGAATGAGTTGGAGTGTGCAGAGGACAAGAGGGTACAGTGGCAGGATTGTGGTGCTCTGGGTAGAGGAATGGAAGCCTGCCTTTCTATTCCCTCCTAATGGTGAAATGCAGGGAGGAAATCCCTGACCTGGGCTAAACAGACGCTGTTGCTGTTTGCAGGACCTGTCACTTATGGCTCTCTGACCCTGCCGGTTGGAGCCCTTAAAAGGACTGCTAGAATGTGCTCTCCCTAAGCTGTCTAACGCTGTGTATGCAGCGCATACAGCTGTATCGGCGATAGGACAAAGGACGGAACTGCGACAGTGATGTCTGACACCAAAGACGCAGAAGGCAGATAATGGCGATCGTGAAGAAAATGTCCGGTTTTATAATGCAGGGACATGTGACATGCAGATCCTATCACACATGCCGTTGCTTCTCTGCCTCAAAGTCCACTTAGCTGTGTGTGTGTCTGGGATTGGCTGACATGCTGGCCCGCCCCACAAGACGCGCGCGCTTAGGGAAGGAAGACAAGAAAAAAAAAAAAAAAAATGGCGATCGCCATTATAGAAACAGCAGTGATCTGAAGGCGCTGTTCACGCACACTATACACTGAAATGTCATAATAGTTTGATTCACAGAGTGACTTACACTATTACAGCAGAAACCAAGCTAGGATTTAGCTGTTTTTTGGCTGCTAGAACCGTTCTCGAACGTTTCTAGAACTATCGAGCTTTTGCAAAAAGCTCGAGTTCTAGTTCGATCTAGAACATGCCCCAAAATCACTCGAGCCTAGAACTGGAGAACCACGAACCACGAACCGCGCTCAACTCTAGTCATAATAGTATCTCAACTATGAACAAATATATGGAAACTGGTCAGAAGAAAAATGGCAATAGTCGATCTCTACTGATTATAATTTTTGAAATATTTGTCTGTAACAGATGGCAGTTTATAACTGAAGGACAGGAGAGCATTACAGTAATGAGTGTTTGCAGACAGCAGTGAAGCATGTTGGAGGTTCTTGCAAATTTGGGAATTTAGTCTGGATTAATTGTGTCCTTAATACTGAGAAATACATGCAGATACTTATCCATTACACAATAGTATCTGATTGGAACCACATATATTTTATTTGTTCTATTTATTATCGGCAGCATAAAGAAGAATAATGGGTCCTAGAAGTGATGATCCGGCCCCAGAAAGTCCTGATCTCAACATTATCCAGAATTTCTGAGATCACAAGAAGAGACAAAAGAATCCGCACAAGCCTCATACACAGAAGATCTGGGGTTAGTTCTCCAAGATGTTTGGAACAATCTCCTGCTGAGTTCCTTCAAAAACTGTGAGCCAGTACAAGAGTACCTTGAAGAAGCTATGAAGGCAAAGGGTGATCTACAAATATTAATGTGATTTAGATTACAAGTTTGTTCAATCACTTTGCATTTTGTTCACTGATAAGGATGATTTGAAAGCATTGTTACTCTGCAAAAAATGTAGGCAGGTGTGAAAAAATGCTACACAGTACAGTATATACATTTCTCTTTTCTTCAATTCCTAATCATGTTGGCTGCTTTAATACAAACATTACTACAGTCCCAAGGAATTGATGGAGTACAGGGAAACCAGGGAGTGTCATCGGAGCGGCGAACCCTGCATTATGGGTGTTTATATTGTTAGGGTCCATTTACATTGCAGGATTATTGTGAATACGCATTCTTGTGAATGTTCATTTCTTAATCATTTTACACTCTTTACAGTGTAAACAAGCTGCTGAACCCTCTTGAAATTATCTTTTGGCTTGACTAAAAGATCATCGTTCTCGGGCAGCACTTTGTCCTGTGTAAACAGGACCTGTACTGCCACAAACAGTGGCAGCCTATGCTCAAAGAACAAGCTATTGCTGATCATTTAATGCACATCTGAAGCATGGTTTGCCTTCCTAAACAGACCATTAAACAACCACCGATTGGCAAACACGTTGCTGATCGGCCAATGTTTAATGCCGCCAGTCGGCTGATGTAAACCCAGCATACTATCCTGCCTTATCAAGGCATTCAACAGTATAATAGAGCTGACATTCACTTACCCACCCTTTAATTATAATGAGTTGACTCTGTCTTAGGGGTACTTTGCATGTTGCAACATCGCTACTGCGATATCGTTGGGGTCAAATCAAAAGTGACGCACATCCGGCGCCGGTAACGACGTCGCAACGTGTAAAGCCTAGATGCGCCGATAAACGATCGCAAAAGAGTCGTAAATCGGTGATCTGTGTAGCGTCGGACATTTTCATAATGTCGTACCAATAGGAGATACGATGTTGTTCCTCGTTCCTGCGGCAGCACACATCGCTGTATGAAGCCGCAGGAGCGAGGAACATCTCCTTACCTGCGTCCACCGGCAATGAGGAAGGAAGGAGGTGGGCGGGATGTTTACGTCCCGCTCATCTCCGCCCCTCCGCTTCTATTGGCCGCCTGCCGTGGGACGTCGCTGTAACGCCGCACGACCGGCCTTCTTAGGAAGGAGGCGGGTTGCCGGCCAGAGCGACGTCGCAGGGCAGGTAAGTGCGTGTGAAGCTGCCGTAGCGATAATGTTCGCTACGGCAGCTATCACAAGATATCGCATGTGAGACAGGGGCAGGTGCTATCGCGCTCGGCATCGCTAGCCGATGCTAGCGATGTCGCAGCGTGCAAAGTACCCCTTAGTCTATACAAAAAAAAGTTGACAAAACAGGAGCATGTAGAAAATTAATCAGCTTGTTGTGTTTGTTCTTGTGGCTGGTGTGAAAATGACAATATTTCATTTTTTTGTGCATAGTAGAAAATAAATGCCTGTATATTTTTAAAATATGTTTACAACTAAACTATAATGAGATGACTCTGCCTATATCGTCTTAAGGGTGCTTTACACGCTGCGACATCGCCAGCGATAGCTAGCGATGTCGTGCGCGATAGCACCCGCCTCCGTCGTTCGTGCGACATTTGGTGATCGCTGCCGTAGCAAACATTATCGCTACGGCAGCATCACACGCACATACCTTGTGAGCGACGTCGCTGTGACCGCCAAACAATCCTTCCTTCAAGGGGGAGGTGCGTTTGGCATCATAGTGAGGTCACTGCGGCGTCACTAAGCGGCCGCCCAATAGCAAAGGAGGGGAGGAGATGAGCAGCCGGAACATCCCGCCCACCTCCTTCCTTCCTCATTGCTGATGGACGCAGGTAAGGAGATGGTCGTCCTTCCTGCGGTGTCACACATAGCGATGTGTGACGCCACAGGTACGACGAACAACCAGTGGCATGCACCACCAACGATATTATGAAAGGAAGCGACATGTCAACGATCAACGATTTTTGACGCTTTTGCGATCGTTGATCGTCGCTCCTTGGTGTCACACGCTGCGATGTCGCTAACGGCGCCGGATGTGCGTCACTAATGACGTGACCCCGACGATAAATCGTTAGCAATGTCGCAGTGTGTAAAGCACCATTTAGGCGGGCTTTGCACGTTGCGACATCGCAAGCCGATGCTGCGATGTCACACGCGACAGTCCCCGCCCCAGTCGCAGGTACGATATCTTGTGATAGCTGGCGTAGCGAAAATTATCGCTACGCCAGCTTCACATGCACTCACCTGCCCTGCGACCGTCCCTCTGGCCAGTGACCCACCTCCTTCCTAAGGGGGCGGGTCGTGCGGCGTCATAGCGACGTCACACGGCAGGCGGCCAATAGCGGCGGAGGGGCGGAGATGAGCAGGATGTAAACATTCCGCCCACCTCCTTCCTTCCATAGCCGCCGGCGGCAGGTAAGGTGATTTTCCTCGCTCCTGCGGCTTTTCACACAGCGATATGTGCTGCCGCAGGAGCGAGGAACTACATCGTACCTGTCGCGCCACCGGCATTATGGAAATGTCGGAGCCTGCAACAATGATACAATAATGATGCTTTTGCGCTCGTTCATCGTATCATCTAGGATTTACACACTACGACATCGCAAGTGACGCTGGATGTGCGTCACTTTCGATTTGACACCACCGACATCGCACCTGCGATGTCTTAGTGTGCAAAGCCGCCCTTAGGCGGGCTTTGCACACTGCGACATCGCAGCCCGATGCTGCGATGCCGAGTGCGATAGTGCCCGCCCCCGTCGCAGCAGCGATATGTGGTGATAGCTGGCGTAGCGAAAATTATCGCTACGCCAGCTTCACACACACACTCACCTGCCGTGCGACGTCCCTGTGGCCGGCGGCCCGCCTCCTTGTTAAGGGGGCAGGTCGTGCGGCGTCACTGTGACGTCACACGGCAGGCGGCCAATCGGAGCGGAGGGGCGGAGATGAGCAGGATGTAAACATCCTGCCCATCTCTTTCCTTCCGCATATCCTACGGAAGCCGCAGTGAGTCCGGTAGGAGATGTTCCTCGCTCCTGCGGCTTCACACACAGCGATGTGTGCTGCCGCAGGAGCGAGGAACAACATCGGACCATCGCGTCAGCGTAATCATGGATTACGCCGACGCTGCACCGATGATACGATAACGACGCTTTTGCGCTCGTTAATCGTATCATCTAAGCTTTACACACTGCGATGTCGCATGCGATGCCGGAAGTGCGTCATTTTCAATTTGACCCCACCGACATCGCACCTGCGATGTCGCAGTGTGCAAAGCCCGCCTTAGTCTGTACCAAAAAATTGACAAAAAAAGGACCATACAAAAAAATTACAGCCTGTTGTGTCTGTGCTTGTGGCTGGTGTAAAAATGATAATAATTCTATTTTTTGTCGATAGTAGAAAATAAAGTCCTGTATAAATTTAAAATATGGTTAGAACTAAACTATAATGATATGACTCTGCTAGTATTGTCTTACGGTACCGTCACACTAAGCGACGCTCCAGCGATCCCACCAGCAACCTGACCTGGCAGGGATCGCTGGAGCGTCACTACACGGGTTGCTGGTGAGCTGTCACACAGGCAGATCTCACCAGCAACCAGTGACCAGCCCCCAGCCAGCAGCGACGCGTGGAAGCGATGCTGCGCTTGGTAACTAAGGTAAATATCGGGTAACCAACCCGATATTTACTTTGGTTAACAGCGCACACCGCTTAGCGCTGGCTCCATGCACTCCTAGCCAGAGTACACATAGGGTTAATTACCCGATATGTACACTGGCTATGTGTGCAGGGAGCAGGGAGCCGGCACTGACAGCGTGAGAGCGGCGGACGCTGGTAATGAAGGTAAATATCGGGTAACCAAGGAAAGGGCTTCTTGGTTACCCAATATTTACATTGGTTACCAGCGTCCGCAGAAGCCGGCTCCGTGCTTTCTGCACATTCAGTTGTTGCTCTCTCGCTGTCACACACAGCAATGTGTGCTGCAGTGCACAGTGGGAGACCAACAACTAAAAAATGGTCCAGGACATTCAGCAACAACCAGCAACCTCACAGCAGGGGCCAGGTTGTTGCTGGATGTCACACACAGCAACATCGCTAGCAAGTCGTGCCTCAGCAGCGATGTTGCTAGCAATGTTGCTTAGTGAGACGTGACCTTTAGTCTATAAAAAAAGTTGACAAGAAAGGAGCATGCAGACAACTATCAGCCTATTTTGTCTGTTCTTGTGGCTGGTGTGAAAATAACAATATTTCAATTATTTTTCTCTTGGCCAGTAGAAAATAAACTCCTGTATATTTCTAAAATATGTTAAGAACTAAGCTATTTTGAGATGACTCTGCTAGTATTGTCTTAGTCTACACAAAAAAGGAGCATGCAGAAAATATCAGCCTGTTGTATCTGTTCTTGTGCTTTGTCTGAAAATGACAATATTTCAATAATGTTTTTTGTGGATAGTAGAAAATAAACTCCTGTATATTTTTCAAATATGTTTAGAACTTAGCTATATTGAGATGACTCTGCTAATATTGTCTTAAGGGGGCTTTACACGCTGCGACATCGCTAATGCGGAGTCGTTGCTTTCACGGAATTTGTGCCGCACATCCGGCCGCATTAGCGATGTTGCTGCGTGTGACACCGATGAGCGATTTTGCATCGTTGCAAAAACGTGCAAAATCGCTCATCGGTGACATGGGGGTCCATTCTCGATTATCGTTACTGCAGCAGTAACGATGTAGTTCGTCGCTCCTGCGGCAGCACACATCGCTATGTGTGACGCCGCAGGAAGTAGGAAACTCTCCTACCTGCCTCCCGGCCGCAATGCGGAAGGAAGGAGGTGGGCGGGATGTTACATCCTGCTCAGCTCCGCCCCTCCGCTGCTATTGGGCGGTCGCTCAGTGACGTCGCTGTGATGCCGCACGGACCGCCCCCTTAGAAAGGAGGCGGTTCGCCCGTCACAGCAACGTCGCCTGGCAGGTAAGTATGTGTGACGGGTCTGCGCGATGTTGTGCGGCACGGGCAGCGATTTGCCCATGTCGCGCAACAGATGGGGGCGGGTACCCACGCTAGCGATATCGGGACCGATATCGCAGTGTGTAAAGTAGCCTTTAGTCTATACAAAAAGTTGACAAAAAAGGACCATGCAGAAAAAATATCAGCCTGTTGTTTCTGTGCTAGTGGCTGATGTGAAAATGACAATATTTCAATTTTTTTGTGAATAGTAGAAAATAAACTCCTGTATATTTTTAAATATGTTTAGAACTAAACTATAATGAGAGGACTCTGCTAATATCGCCTTAGTCTGTACAAAAAAGTTAACAAAAAAGGAACATGTAGAAATTATCAGCCTGTTGTGTCTGTTCTTGTGGCTTGTATGAGAATGACAATATTTCAATACGTTTTTGTGGCTAGTAGAAAATAAACTTTTGTATATTTTTAAAATATGTTTATAACTAAAATATAATGAGATGACTCTGCTTATATTGTCTTCGTCTATACAAAAAAGTTGATTAAAAAGGACCATGCAGAAAAATATCAGCCTGTTGTCTGTGCTAGTGGCTGATATGAAAATGGCAATATTTCAATTCATTTTTTTTGTGGATAGTAGAAAATAAACTCCTGTATATTTTTAAAATATGTTTAGAATTAAACTATAATTGTGATTTTCTTCAGATACTTTCCCTTCACACCTACATAACCATCAAACAAGACTTATGAAATGCTGTATTGGAGATTGGTGGTGCCATTCCCTTCTGCTGCACAGATTTACCCTATAAATACACTTTGACCTTTCAGTTGGTGTATTTTAATTTTTATTTTTTATAATGTAATGCAGTATTTATGTATGAAAATGTCAAGTAATAGAGGATCTGTAATCTTATACCGCCCTCGAAAATATTCCCAACCTACACTCTGAGCAGCGGAGAAATGTTGTCCAAGATTGCCAATCTGGAATGTTCATCAGTTGCTTAATCTTTGTAGCTGTACATCTCTCAGCCCGTCCTGCCATATGTCCATCACAAGTGAATGAACACTGCAAAGAACCAAAAGGAGCGTTCATTTCCTGTAGGAGCTGATAATAGCTACTTCTGAACTTGTGAAGATCCTCAAAAAATAACGAAAGAAGTAAATATGTATCTGCGCAATAAGATCTAGACATGAGGGTCAATATGTGCTGGTGTGAGACTCCAGTGATGCCAACTGGACTCACAGCGGGCATAAGGGCTGTGATCTAAAAGGGTATGCACAACTTTGTATCAATTAGTATTTCTCTAATGCATACAAAAAAATAAAAATAATAATAATAATAACAATAATAATAATAGTACATCTAATAATAATACTAATAATAATACTACTAATAATAATAATAATAATAATAAATCGAATAAAAAGTTAATAACATAATAATTATAATAGTAATAATAATATTCTAATAATAATATAATATAATATATTTTTATATTATATGATATATAATTATAATAATTATATTATATAATATTAATAAAAATATAGTAATAATAATAATAATAGTTAGTATAATCTAATAAAGAAACATACATAATAAATGTAATATACTAATTAAAAAGAAATCTAATCGTAAATCAAAAATATTAATATTAATATAATAATAAAAAAAATATAATAAAGCATAAAACTAAATGTAATATTATAATAAAAAATAATATTATAATAATGAAAAAATGATAATAAATATACTAATGCAAAGTAAACAGTAAGTATAATCTAATTAAGAAACATAATTAATAAATATAATATATCAATTCTAAAATATCTAAAAATAAAACAATAATAATAATAATAATACATCTTATAAAAAAGTAAATAACATAATAATGCAAAATAAATAGTAAGTATAATCTAATAAAGAAACATAAATAATAAATGTAATATACTAATTAAAAATAAATCTAATTGTAAATCAAAAATATTAAAAAGTAATATAAGAATAAAATAATTATAATAAAGCATAAAATTAAATGTAATATTATAATAAAAAATAATATTATAATAATGAAAAAAGGATAATAAATATACTAATGCAAAGTAAACAGTAAGTATAATCTAATTAAGAAACATAATAAATGTAATATATTAATTTAAAAATATCTAATAATAACAATAATACATCTAATAAAAAAGTTAATAATATAATAATGCAAAATAAATAGTAAGTATAATCTAATAAAGAAACCTACATAATAAATGTAATATACTAATAAAAAAAATATACTCGTAAATCCAAAATATTAAATGTAATATACTAATAAAATAATTATAACAAAGCATAAAAATAAATGTATTATAATAAAAATTAATATTATAATAATGAAAGAAGGATAATAAATATACTAATGCAAAGTAAATAGTAAGTATAATCTAATTAAGAAACATAATAAATGTAATATATTAATTAAAATATATCTAATAATAACACACAATATTAAATGTAATAATAATAATAAATGAAATATTCTAATAAAAATGAATATTATAATAATGAAACAAAAAAAATAAATATAAGTATAAACTTTTTAATTAAAGAAACATAAATATTAAATGTACTATAGTAATTAAAAATAAATATAACAATAAAACAGAAAATAATATAATAATAATAATAATTAAATGTAATATAATCTTAAAAAATAATATAATAATGAAACTAAAATAATAATTATAATTAATAATACAAAATATAAGTATAATCTAGTGAAGAAATATAAATAATAAATGTAATATAGTGACTAAAAATAAATGTAATGTAAAATGTAATATAATAAATTTTATAATAAAATGTAAATAATAAATGTAATATTGTAATAAATATAATAGAATACAATGTAGTAATAATAATAATAATAATAATAAATGTAATATAATCATACAAATAATTATAATAATGAAACAGAAATAACAAATATAATAATGCAAAATAAATAGTAAGTATAATGTAATAATGAAACATAAATAGTAAATGTAATATAAATAGCAAATTCCATACTAAACATAATGTTAACAAGTATTTTATTGTATCTTTTCACGGGACAACACTGAAGATCTGACCCTGTGATACAATGTACAGTGTCAGTGTGCAGCTTGTATAACAGTGTAAAATTGGTGCACTCTTAATAACTCAACACACGGCCAGTAATATCTAAAAAGCTGGCCTCAAAAGTGAGAACACCCCTAAGTGAAAATGGCCAAATTATGCTCAAAGTGTGAATATATTGTGTATCCACCATTAATTTCCAGCACTGCCTTAACTCTCTTGGGCATAGAGTCACTAGAGCTTCACAGGAGCCACTGGATCCTCTTTCATCACGGAGCTGGTGGATGCAGTCTTCCATCTTCCATTTGAGGAGGTCCCACATGGTGCTTCATAGGGTTTAGGTCTGGAAATACTTGGCCAGTCCATCACCTCTACCCTCAGTTTCTTTAGCAAGTCAGTGGTCATCTTGGAGGTAAACCATGCAAGGAAAACAGAAAATGCACTAAATAGCGGCACCACACTGCGATGGGAGCGGGTGTACTCACAGGAATCCTCGTGGGGTCCATGATATGCAGGACGGCGGTGCTTCACTCCATGTGTAGTCTCAGGTACAGGTGCGAATTTCCAAGATGAAATAGAAGTCACGGGCGCTCAGCCTTCAGTCCAAAAATGTATTGTTCACGTCAGGATTACAAAACAAATGGATCCATGTTACAGTAAGGGAGGGGAAGCAGTGAGGGAGAGCACTTCAGACGATGGCCGTTTCAGGCCGACCAGGCGTTTGTACGGGTCTCGTCGTCTGAAGAGCTCTCCCTCACCGGAGTGGAGTATGACAAATCAATAGACAATTTTGGCATAAATATTTCACTAAAAAGCATTGACAACTATCCCGTATTGCTGACCACAGCTGGAAGAAAAGTACTCACAAGACAACTTCATTGCATTCAAAAAAAGTCAATTTTCAAAATTCGGTCAGCCCTCACCCCTACTAAACAGGGTTACTTGAAAACCCTTGTATTGTTTTTATCCCACAAGAACAAACAGTTATTCAAAACTTTTATCTCCCTCCTTTGCCCACCATTGCCCACTCTGACCTTCCTCATCTCTGCAGAAAACGTCTCCACACATTTCAAAATTAAGATTGACCAAACAATGCAAGTCTTTTCTGCTCACCACGACAAGTCCTCCATTTAACAGACTATTGCCCTCCCCCATATCTTTCCCCCTCATCATCACTAAAGAAGAGCTTACTTTTCTTCTCCAAATCACATCTCACCAGTTGTGCACTTGCCCCTTTCTCATCCCACCTCCTCCCCAAACTAACCAAAAGGCTTATCCTGGCCCTAACCCATCTCTTTAACCTATTATTAACTTCTGGTAACTTCCCTTCTTCTTTCAAAAATGCCACAATCACCTCAATCCTAAAGAAACCATCACTCAACCTGACCTGTATGTCTAGCTATCACCCCATATCGCTGCTTCTGTTCGCTTCCAAACTGCTCTTCCAACCGCCTGCTTCCGCCCCTTGGTGTGTCCATCAAGCCCTGAGGGAGGTGACTAGGGTCGCCCCTTGGTGTGTCCATCAAGCCCTGAGGGGGTGACTAGGGTCGCCCATTGGTGTGTCCATCAAGCCCTGAGGGGGGTGACTAGGGTCGTCCCTTGGTGTGTCCATCAAGCCCTGAGTGGGGTGACTAGGGTTTTAATGTTTGGCTGAAAGTTACCTATGAGGGACAGGTGTAATGCAGGGCCCTATTTGTGACTACCTGGCCCGGATAGGGCGTCACACTAGCTCTGTGAAATCCTTTCTACAGACTAATGTCAAGACCTAAATTGCATATTCCAGATGAGCCAAATGCAATTACCAGTCTTGCGACACTCCTGCTACCAATGGTTGAACATATTGGATGATTTTTGGTGATATGACTGGACCAATATACAAGTAAGTGAAGAGATATTGTATTTGTACATTAAAATATGGTTAATTATACTATATAATTAACCATAAAATAAAATATCGCTTCGCTTATTTGTATATTGGTCCAGTCATATGACCAAAAATTATCCAATATGTTCAACCATTGGTAGCAGGAGCACCGCAAGACTGGTAATTGCCTTTGGAACTTCTTTCACTAAGTGGACCTACTGGAGGCTCCTCTACAGTATCCGGTGCGATTGCTGCATACTGCACCATAATCCTATTGGAAAGTGGATCATCTCCTCTTGGGTTATTCCAGGCATTCGAACCTCTGAACCAGGTGAGAGATCCACTATTTCAACACCTTTATATATAAAAAACTCACTACACTCAGATTGGCGCCGCGTTTGTCTCTTTCTGTCTTCCCCTGTCTCCAGGGTATTTATTTCATATTCCAGATGAGGTCACAGTAACACTTTGCAAAGTAATTGTATTACATCCCTGTCCCGAGAGTCCTTGCTTCTTTTAATACCTGACAATATCCTGCTGGCCTTAGAAGTTACTGATTGACATTGCATGTGTGGCGCCACTGACATGGTCAGGCACCACTGAGTACTGCACCCACGCTGGGTGAGTGCAAACAGGTAATCCTAAAGGCTGAATAGGGTATGTACGCACAGACACATTGTGACCAGGTCTCACACACACTTTAGAGGGGACCCCTGGGCAAACCCAGGAGGGGGCGTGGCCTCCATATCTCAGCTAGTGATGCGGTGGGGATGCTTGAAGCGAGTTGTGCAGTGGCAGTCAGGGAGAGAGGATATGGAGGAAACCAGTCTGAAGTGAAGACGCAAGAGAGTGGATGCGGGTGAGTTTAGTTGCCACACAGTCAGCCTGAAAGACACCTCAGGAAGAAGCGAGGTAGTTGAGTACGGGGACTCCTGGTAGACCAGGCACGCATGGGGAACAGGTCCCTAGAGCCAGACATCCATTTAGTGGTCTGCTAAAACCTGCCGGTGAGGGCACTCCAGGTGTCTCACCAACCAACACAGAGCCTGCAGCATCCGCAGCAACGAGGGGGCCCATAAGTGAGATAGGGCCAGGAGCCATCTTTACTTGGTCCACGCTGCCAGCAAATGGGCCAGAAAGGGGAGAAAAGGCAGATGCGACTTCCCTGGATGAATGCCACATACTTCAAGTCAGGGGTTATCCGAAACAAGTGTGTGCTAGGAATGCGAGCTTACAGTAATCCCTATATCAGCCTGAAGGATACCTGGTTCTCCCTGCGGTTTATCTCTGCATCGCCCGGGTACCACTTGTCGCAGTTGAAACTGAATAAACACCAGTTGCAAGGCATTTCTGGACTGAGACTGAGTTATTCCACGACCTGTTGTTCCACACACACACCCGAGTTCCTGAGGCCAGCCTCACTCTCGGGAGGCCACACCACCAGACTGCAGACACCATCAGCCCCAGGCGCTCGATAAACTGCAGTGGCGGTCACCCATCACCCTGACTGCAAGAACCGAGAGTGGCGTCACGACACAGAAGTAAACAACCTGCCCTACCTGTTGCCAGAGGGGTCCCTAAAGAGAAGTACCCGCAGTGTCCTGGAGGCGACCGCTGCAGCACTGTGGCAGACGACTCACATGCTGTTATTTAGTACACCCAGATTCTTTTCTACAAGTGACTTTTATCATTTTACTCTTCCCAGAAAAAATGATAGTGTTCATGTGCATAACTTTATATTTCTCTACTTTGAAACTTTGAATGTCATCTGCAATGTTAATGCCCAAATACTCAGTTTGTCCAAGTCAACACTTGTGAACACCCCCATTGACTGCACTTTGCTACATAGTTTGGTGTGATATGCATAGATAAAAATAATAATTATCCCATCTCCTATATAATGATAGTGAACCCAGCAATAAACCTTAGTGTCACCACATACTACTGGAGATGATTCAGAGTAGCTGTCATTCGCAACTCTCTGGGTGCGAACTTTGAGCCAGTTTTCAATCCAAGTACAAATTCTTACTTTCTAAGCAACATACCATTATTCAGCCATTAGGCACCTGTGTGGGATTCCATCAAATGCCTATGCAAAGTCCAAAAACACTATATACACATTTACATTCAGGATTCTACTCACTTTTTTTTTTTTTATGAAAAAAAAAACTTAATTAGATTAGTTTGGAAACTTCTGTCCTTTGTATATACAAAGATTAAGATATAGGTTAGTGTCAGGCTGCCACCAGGGGGAGCTGGAGCCCTGCAGGGAAAGACACTACACAGAGTTGAACAAGCAAGGAGGTGGACACACAGTGTGTGCTGGTGCAGTGCCTCGCAGCATCAGCCAGAAAGCAGAAGCCGCAGGGTGTGCGGGGGATGGTCGGGCAGGCCGAGATACACACAGTACGGGGAGAAGGAAGACCGGACAAATGAGCAGAGGCAGGGTCGAGGTCAGGCCGAGGTCAGTACCAGAAGAAGCAACCAAGGTGGGAGGTAGGAGAGGGGGGAACAACCGGGGCTTTTGTGGGAAGGAAGGAGGTGGGACAGAGGAATGGAGGAACGACTAGGGGACGGAACACAGACAGACAACGAGGGCACAGAGAGGGCACGGATCAGGATCACAATTACAGGGACCAGCACTCACAGGCAAAGCAGCACTAAGCTTATAGCCGATGCTGGTTGATCGGAGATGACAGTATTTACGGCATCCAAGCCCCGGAATTGAGGCCCGAGAGACGTCTCTGCCCCCTAGCCATGTGGACGGGGAGGCGAAACCGTGACAATTAGTAATTCTACCATCTAATGATTCTCAGTGACCAACTTTCCCTTACTATTATTCATAAGACCCGACTGGGTGAACCTTGGTATTTTGAATTTATAGAATTTCTTGAAATTTGCTTTCCTTTTACTTTTTTACAGTTTCTACCCAGCTTTTCATATTTCTGAAATGCTAGATCCGATCTCTCAAATATATATATATTCTTCTATATGTTCTGTGTTTTATCTTTAGTAACCTTCCTAAACATATATACAGTCATATGAAAAAGTTTGGGCACCCCTATTAATGTTAACCTTTTTTCTTTATAACAATTTGGGTTTTTGCAACAGCTATTTCAGTTTCATATATCTAATAACTGATGGACTGAGTAATATTTCTGGATTGAAATGAGGCTTATTGTACTAACAGAAAATGTGCAATCCGCATTTAAGCAAAATTTGACCGGTGCAAAAGTATGGGCACCGTTATCAATTTCTTGATTTGAACCCTCCTAACTACTTTTAACTGACTTACTAAAGCACTAAATTGGTTTTGTAACCTCATTGAACGTTGAACTTCATAGGCAGGTGTATCCAATCATGAGAAAAGGTATTTAAGGTGGCCACTTGCAAGTTGTTCTCCTATTTGAATCTCCTATGAAGAGTGGCATCATGGGCTCCTCAAAACAACTCTCAAATGATCTGAAAACAAAGATTATTCAACATAGTTGTTGAGGGGAACAAAAAGTTGTCTCAGAGATTTAAACTGTCAGGTTCCACTGTGAGGAACATAGTAAGGAAATGGAAGAACACAGGTACAGTTCTTGTTAAGCCCAGAAGTGGCAGGCCAAGAAAAATATCAGAAAGGCAGAGAAGAAGAATGGTGAGAACAGTCAAGGACAATCCACAGACCACCTCCAAAGACCTGCAGCATCATCTTGCTGCAGATGGTGTCAATGTGCATCGATCAACAATACAGCGCACGTTGCACAAGGAGAAGTTGTATGGGAGAGTGATGCGAAAGAAGCCGTTTCTGCAAGCACGCCACAAACAGAGTCGCCTGAGGTATGCAAAAGCACATTTGGACAAGCCAGTTACATTTTGGAAGAAGGTCCTGTGGACTGATGAAACAAAGATTGAGTTGTTTGGTCATACAAAAAGGCGTTATGCATGGAGGCAAAAAAACACGGCATTCCAAGAAAAGCACTTGCTACCCACAGTAAAATTTGGTGGAGGTTCCATCATGCTTTGGGGCGTTGTGGCCAATGGCGGCACCGGGAATCTTGTTAAAGTTGAGGGTCGCATGGCTTCAACTCAGTATCAGCAGATTCTTGACAATAATGTGCAAGAATCAGTGACGAAGCTGAAGTTACGCAGGGGATGGATATTTCAGCAAGACACTGATCCAAAACACCGCTCCAAATCTACTCAGGCATTCATGCAGAGGAACAATTACAATGTTCTGGAATGGCCATCCCAGTCCCCAGACCTGAATATCATTGAACATCTGGGGGATGATTTGAAGCGTGCTGTACATGCTCGGCGACCATCAAACTTAACTGAACTGGAATTGTTTTGTAAACAGGAATAGTCAATAATACCTTCATCCAGGATCCAGGAACTCATTAAAAGCTACAGGAAGCGACTAGAGGCTGTGATTTTTGCAAAAGGAGGATCTACAAAATATTAAAGTCCCTTTTATGTTGAGGTGCCCATACTTTTGCACCGGTCAAATTTAGTTTAAATGCGGATTGCACATTTTCTGTTAGTACAATAAACCTCATTTCAATCCAGAAATATTACTCAGTCCATCAGTTATTAGATATATGAAACTGAAATAGCTGCTGCAAAAACCCAAATTGTTATAAAGAAAAAAGGTTAACATTAATAGGGGTGCCCAAACTTTTTCATTTGACTGTATAATCCATATGGGGTATAGTTTTTGTCATCTACACTTGTTACCTATAGGAATATATTTGCAGTCTGATTCACCAATATAGATCTAAAGCTCTCCCGTTTCTCATTTGTATCACTATCACTATCTACAGTAACTGCTCCCCATCAACATCATGAATTGCAGCCTTCAACCTGGAAAAATATTGGCCTTTTTAAAATGAAATGTTTTTTCCTGCCCAACCCAGGTATGTTTTTATGATGTAAGCAAATGATACTGTACACACTGGTACGACTAAACCGTCGTACCAGTGTTTAGAGACACTAATTTACTCAGAGGCCCAGGATCGCGAACTGTGACATTTCCAACATCAGGGGTGTAGTGATCATGGTTGCAGAAGATGCAACCACCAAAAGAAGCTGCCGGCAGCACACCAGTCATTGCCAACACATTGCAGTCACATCATGTGTCACCATAGTAGACACACCAATGTCAGCTGCCGGCCACTGCATGGGCTACAAAGGAGGATGCTGTACGTCGTGGGAGTGGAGAAAAGTAATATTATTTTTATATGTTAGAGACAGAATGGGAACATATATATCAGGAAGGGCCCAGGATGGGGAAATATTTACCAAGATGGGTAACATATTTATCAGAAGGAGGTACATATATATCAGGATAGGGACATATTTACCAAGTAGGAGCCTGGGATGGGAGACATTTATGCCAGGATGAGGACTTAGTTACCAGGATGGGGACATATATACCAGTATGGAGACATATTTACCAAAATGGAGACATATATACCAGGAAGGGGACATATTTTACAGAAAGGGGACCAGGATGGGGACATAAATACCAGGATGGGGGACATATTTACCAGAAAGGGGACATATGTTACAGAATGGGCACATATTTACCAGGGTGGGAAACAAATTTACCAGCATGGGGGACATATATACGAGGATAAAAACATTTTTACCAGGATGGAAAACATATTTACCAGGATGGGCGACATATTTACCAGGATAAGCGACATATTTACCAGGATGGAGCCTATATTGGGGACATATATACTAGGATGGGACCCAGGATGGGGACATATTTACCAGAAAGAGGCCCAGAATGAGGGACATATGTACCAAGATGTAGACACATTTAACACATTTACCAGGCTGGGGGAAATATTTACTAGGATGAGGGACATCTTTACCAGGATGGGGACAAATATGCCAGAATAGGGACATATCTACCAGGAAGGGGTCCAGGATGTGGGATATATATACCAGGATTGGGACATGTTTACCACAATGTATACCACATATTTACCAGGATGGGGCCAAGGATGGGGACATACTGTATGTGCCGGGATGGGCCCCAGATGAGATTGAGATACATTGATATATATATATATATATATATATATATATATATAATCAGGATGGGGGACATATATACCAGTAAGGTGCCCAGTATGGAGGACTTTAGTACAGGAAGGGTACATTACTACATAATGAAGTGGTCAACATTTATGTCTTTATATGATTTAGAATGCCACAAGGGCCCATACGTCTAACCAACATGCAGGCGGGGGAGCCAGGGCCAAACTTTGCAGCAGGGCTGATTGGACTTTAGTTATGCCACTGTCCAATACGCTTAGTATTCTTAAAATCGACTAGATCTTCGCTGAACTGGCCCATAGACTTAACCTGCAATGAGATGAGGAACTTTCTCCCTTTTGCAGTTGAAGCAGAACCACAACTCTAGTCAGTACCTGGGTAGTTAAAATCTCCTTTAATCACTACTGTAGAAACTTGTGCAGCCAGTCATTGTTAAGTCCCCATTGGGAATTTTGCATTCAGACCCATAATTTTAGGGTCACTGAGTCTGAAGATATATTGGATGATAAATAACCCAAAGTTTTGAACATTTGGCCAAAGTTTTGTAATTTTTAATGAATAATCCGATTTGGATATTGGTTGTTTGATTTTACATTTTTAACCAAATTTTATAAAAATAAAATTTAAGGGGGAATTCTATAATGGCTCGATAATATGTAAAGGCTTTTTATATATAATAATGTATGATCGGACATTACCCGGGAGAAGGGAATTTTTTGCTCCACACGCTTCCATGTTCTTTTTTCTAATGTAAGCTCCATTTCTTGGCCATTCTCCATAGAGTGTAGATGAGAGTCTCACCAAGCGGGGGTTTCCATGGGGATCGCTATGGTAACCTTTACTTTATTAAGTTATTTTCTTATGAGCCTAATGGTAAATCAAGCATTAAAGAAAGAACGATTCTTTCAAGATATTTTTTTGTACTGCACTTGTTGTCTCCGATTTCATTAAATAAGATCTTAAAAACATGGGTAAAGTGTCTGCGTTTCTAAAGTAGCTCATCTACTGGAGATAGAACAGATTAAATTGCCATTGACAATGGAAGAAGAACGTATTTGTACTTTCTATTGACTAATTGAACATATTCTCTAAATTTACTAAAAAATAAAAGGAGACATGTACTTTGCTGAAGGAGACAATTGTGCCCCAAATATACAAATATATATATATATATATATATATATATATTTATATATATATATATATATATACACACATATATATATATATATATATATATATATATATATATATATATATATATTTATATTTATATATATATATATGTATAAAATAAAAATAAACATATATACATATATATATATATATATATGTTTATTTTTATTTTTTTAATGCATTTATTGGTTTTGTTGAATTAAAGAGGACCTGTACACCACTTCAAAGTGTCCATATTTTCTCTATTTTTATTTCCGCTACTCTGAGTATTTTTTTTTTTAATTCATTATATACTTTAAAAAATATGGGCCTTTTTATTCAGTGCTGATTTTTATGATTATTTATAAGGGGGGTATGGCTTACAGGGTAATTATGAAGAGCTGCCTAAAGACACGCCCCTTAGAATCCTTTGGATCACACCCTCTTGATAAAGATCCTACTTATTAGCACTAAATTGTAAGACCCAAATCTCTGGAACCATAGACAGATTCTTAAAAAAAACCCAACTTACTGAATACTCAGGGGAACAGCAAGAATAAAATGTGAGCAAAAACCAGAAGCTTTTGACTTGGTTCCAGGTTAGCCTTAAAGTGGATTACACTCTATTTTTTATCTTATCGGCGAGAAAGGTGAAAACCAGAAATGGATTTGGCAAATTAGCTCAAATTCGAACAGGAAGTGTGATTTGCATCCAATTTTTCAAAGCAAATCAAATTTGCCATTTAAAGTATTTTATTATGCTCTGAGGTACCTTTGGACTCCAGAGCATAATAAGTATAGGGTTAAAACATAAATATATGTACTGTAGTGCCTGACCCTCACCTGTCCCGCCATACTGTTTCCTCCAGGTCTTGTCATTTTTCATGGATCTTTGGTGTCTATGTTGCTGACTAGGCCTCATGTAGTTGTGTGGCCCAGTCTCCACTGGTGGTGCAAAAGAGCCCTGAGAAAAAGCATCCGGAGTCAGATGGAGCAGCACAGAGGGACAGGTGAGGATTGGGAAGAGGTATTATATAATTTTTTAGCCCCTCTTTGCCCTAAAATAAATCCAACAAAATGGTGTCTCCGTTTTGCTTGATTCATGAGAATCTAATTGCGAAAAATTTGCATTTGCCAGAATTTTTTTCTGAAATAATGAATAATTTGCTTAAAATCAATTACCTCATTTTTTTCCCCAATTTTGTGACCTCTATCAATTATATCAATCATCCTCTAGACATCTATTATTATTATTATTTATTATTATAGCACCATTTATTCAATGGCGCTTTACAAGTGAAAAGGATATACATGAAAACAAATACAACAATCATGAACAATACAAGGCACAGATTGGTACAAGAGGAGAGAGGACCCTGCCTGCGAGGGCTCACAGTCTACAGGGGATGGGTGAGGGTATAGGAGAAGAGAGGACCATGTCCACAAGGTCTCACAGTCTACAGGGAATGGGTGAGGATACAGGAGGAGATAGGACCCTGCCCGTGAGGGCTCACAGTCTTCAGGGGATGGGTGAGGATACAGGAGGAGAAAGGTCCCTGCCCGTGAGGGCTCAAAGTCTACAGGAGATGGGTGAGGATACAGGAAGAGAGAGGACCTTGCCCGCAAGGGCTCACAGTCTACAGGCGATGGGTGAGGGTACAGAAGGAGAGAGGACCCTGCCCACGAGGGCTGACAGTCTACATGTGATAGATGAGGATACAGTAGGTGATGACCCTGCCCGCGGGGTCTCACAGTCTACAGGGGATGGGTGAGAATACAGGAGGAGAAAGGTCCCTGCCCATGAAGGCTCACAGTCTACAGGGATGGGTGAGGATACAGGAGGAGAAATAACCCTGCCCGCGAGGGCTCACAGTCTACAGGGGTTGGGTGAGGATACAGGAGGAGAGAAGACCATGCCCGTGAGGGTTCACAGTTTACAGGGGATGAGTGAGGGTACAGTAGGTGAAGGCAAAACTTGTTCCACAGTGGTGCACTGGTCTGAGGGTTATTGTAAGTTGTAAGCTTGTCTGAAGAGGTGGGTCGTCATGTTCCTTTTGAAGGTTTCCACTTTAGGTGAGTCTGATATGCTGGGGTAGAGCATTCCAGAGTATGGGGGAGGCACAGGAGAAGTCTTGTATGCGATAGTGGGAAGAGGAGATAAGAGAGACTGCATTGCTTTTCCTGTCCCCCCATATTCTCTAGTGATCTTCTTCATCATAACTTTATTGGAAATGTCCAACTATCATCAGTTGGACAATCTCAGATGGTTCACTACAGTTTGCCAAAACAATACACAGTGTCCAAAAAATACTGTTTAAATAACCTGCATAACACTGCGGTATATTTGACACATAATACTAAAATTTAATTACAAATTAATACCATCATAAGCCATTCAAAATAATACCGCCATTAGAGAAGAGAGAATCGATTCGTAACGAAATGAATTTGTCTGTGTCAAGAACAGGAAGAGAAATTCATTCATCAGAATATAAATTCTATGTGGTTTCATTCACATGACTGTAGTAAAATTGTAGGTTGCCATTTTTCAGAATTTTTTCACGAGCCAGGAAGAAGTTAAAAACCAAGTAAAACGTTATACTCACCTGTTCCAAGGCCGCCCCAGTTTGCCTTGCCATTGTAGCTACCTGCCCTGTCCTTCCGATCTTGAAGCCCCTGGGTTTCAGATTTTCTATCCTCTGTTTTCAAGGCTGGACACTGACTAAAGCGGGCTTTACACAACTACAATATATCTTACGATGTGTCGGCGGGGTCACGTCGTAAGTGACGCACATCCGGCATTGTAAATTATATTGTAGAGTGTGTTAGCTAAGTGCGATTGCGATTGAACGTTAAAACGTTCATCGCATGCACGTCGTTCAATTGCTAAAAATTGAATGTGAGGTTGTTCAATGTTCCCGAGGCAGCACACATCGCAGTGTGAGACACCCCGGGAATGATGAACAGATCTTACCTGCGTCCCGCGGCTCCCGCCGGCTATGCAGAACGAAGGAGGTGGGCGGGATGTTTACGTTCCGCTCATCTCTGCCCCTCCACTTCTATTGGCCGGCTGTCACGTGACGTCGATGTGACGCCGAACGTCCCTCTCACTCCAGGAAGTGGACGTTCACCGCCCACATCGAGGTCGTATGGAAGGATAAGTACGTGTGACAGCAAATAATCATTTATGCAACACGTTCAACAAATTGAGCGTGCCGCACATACAATGGGGGTGGTTACGATTGCATACGATATCGTCGTAACGTGTAAAACAGGCTTAAGTCACATAGGGTAACATGGGGCACAATACGTGTCAATGGAGTGTATTAAGCCCCACATGTCTACGTGAGACCTTGTCATTGATATGAGGTCCAATTAGAACGGGACAACCCTTAGACGGAGGCCGAAAGATCTGAAGGGAAACATCAGAAGACTGCAGGGGGGCTCACAGTGCAAAACTAGTGAGTATAATCTTTTATTTTCTAACTTCTTTCCTATCCTCTTTATATGTTGGTTTGGCATCTAGAAAGACCTTACAGCACAATACATGTTATATCTGGGGAGCTTTAATTTGAGAGGAATCAATTTGGTCCAAAATTAACTTTTTTAGTAATTCAGATTAATTGAAATTGAAAATGAATTTTTACAAAATTTTCTCATCTCCGCCATTCAATAATACTACATCCCTTTGTAAAAAGAAAAAAAGAAAAACTAGCTCACCGCAATAAATATCCCAGTATCATCCAGAGCATGGAGATACTGTACGTCTAGGCTGGGACCGTGACGTGATAACGAGGAAGGAGGAGATCCAGCTCCACGGAATAAAATTAGTTCTGTATTGTAAACTCACAAAAAATACATAGTCCATTGGGATTAAAAAACAGCATTATAAATAATTAATCTAATATATAAAGCAGAGTGTGTGTGTGTGTGTGTGTGTCCGCTAAAGGAATCTGAAAGAAGTGAAGCAACCCTCGCACAACCACGGTAATAGACGGGAGTGTAATGTTCCACTGTCAGGAGGATTATCCGTAAGATCCTTCCAGGGAGACGGATTCCTGTGAGCCTGATCCAGCCGCGGATTAGTGGAGGGAATAGGTGTCCAAAAGGTCCTGGTTTTGATGAAGCCTCCGTTTAAGCAGCTCTTGCCATGGACCCCCGAAGGGGGAAATAGGTATCAATAAAAGTGAATCATGGTCTAAAGGAGCGCTATGTAGGTCACAAATCGTTTAGTAAGTTTTATTTGTTTTATCAAACTCAGGGAACGTCATAGACTATGTTTTGAGGGGAAAATCTAACCCCGTGCTTTACAGTTATTTACCAAAAAATCTGCTTATGTTAAAATCAATGGAGCTGGGAGCTACAGGTCATTAATAGGAGCTATGATTGGTTGCTATAGGCAACAAAGGACATTCTTAGTATAAGAAGCTTATGTGCGAGATAATATGATAGCGTGAGAGACAGACACACAGAGACAGACACACAAAGAGACAGACACACAGAGACAGAGACACTCAGAGACACACAGAGATACACAAATTGAGACACACACAGAGACACACAGACAGAGACACGCACACAGAGACAGAGACAAACAGACACTGATACAGAGAAAGAGACCCACAGAGACAGAGACACACAGAGACACAGAGACAGAAACAGACACACAGAGACAGACACAGAGACACACAAGGACAGAGACACACAGAGACAGAGATACACAGAGACACATAGAGACACAGAAACACAAACAGAGACACAAAACACAGAGACAGACACATAGACACACGGAGACAATACACGGAGATTCACACAGAGACACACAAAGACATAGACACACAGTGACAGAGACACACAGAGACACACATACATAGAGACACACAGAGACACAGACACACAGAGACAGACATAGAGAGATACACAGAAAAAGAGGCACAGAGACAGAGATAAACACATAGACAGAGACACACAGAGACATACATACATAGACACAGAAAAGAGACACAAACATACAGACAGAGATAGACACAGAGACAGACACAGAGACACACACAGAGACAGACACACAGAGACAGAGACACACAGAGACAGAGACACACAGAAACAGAGACACACAGACACACAGAGACAAAGACACAAAAAGACAGACACATAGACACACAGTGACAGACAGAGTCACACACACAGACACACAGAGATACACATAATAGACACACACAGAGACACACACACGGAGACAGACACAGAGAGACACAGAAAAAGAGTGACAGAGACAGATATAGACACATAGGCAGAGATACATAGAGACAGACACACAGAGACACAGACATAGAGATACAGACACACAGAGACAGACGCAGAGACAGAGACACACACAGAGACACACAGAGACACACAGAGACAGACATACACACAGGGACACACAGAGACCCAGACACACAGAGACACACACAAATAAAGAGACACACACAGAGACACAGAGAGAAAGAGAGGGAGACAGACAGAGAGAGAGACAGACAGACAGACAGAGAGGGAGAGGGAGACAGAAAGCTTAGTTACTATCCTGAGCAACACCAAATACTACAGCTAGTGATGAATAAAGCCGAATAAATGGCAATCAATGTGTTTCTGGTGTTATACCACCTTAATAATGAACATGATTGGGGCAGCATGGTGGCTCAGTGGTTAGCACTGTAGTCTTGGAGCGCTGTGGTCCCGGGTTCAAATGTTTTCCCCGTGTTCCTGTGGGTTTCCTCTGGTTCTCCAGTTTCCTCCCGCATTCCAAAGACACGTGACAGGGAATTTATATTGTGAGCCCCAATGGGGACAGTGTTGCTGATGTATGTTAAGTGCTATGGAATATATTGGCGTTAGATAAAAATAAAATTATGATCATAATTAACGTGTCAATTGCTTTTTATTCATTCATTTTTTCTAAAGCTATTTTTACTCATTTGTGCATTTCTAACATGAAACCACCTTGTAATGCATCGAATTGTATGAAATTAGATGAGATCTCTCTCTATACTCTATAATACCATTAAATAGTGACCTCATAATACTAGAATTATAATTCTAAAAAAAATACCATCACACACTGCTAAATAATACCACTTTAATTCTGGAATTCACATCTCATAGTCACCTCGGAAGAGAGTGGTTCAGAATTATTTATAGCTTTGCACAGTTGGCGATATTTTTTTTATTTCTACTATGGTATCTACAGTTTATCATAGTAACTATGCCTATAAGTAATTGTACCGCTCTAACAAGAAAAAACCCTTACAATGGTGTATAGATGAGATGACGGCTATCTTTATATCCCAAGCGTCAGATGTAATATTAGAATATAAATGGAAGAATGTGTCTGCGATGTGCAAATGATTTAATGAAGTTGTAGATTTAGGGGCTTGTTAAGAAAAAAAAGAAATAAAATAGATCTCACGGTATGCTCAGTGGAATATAATAGAGGAAGTTACCTGACCCTTCAACTTAGCAGATGTTGGACTTATAAACAGGAGCTTGCTATTAGGGTCAATCTTCCATCTTCCAGGCACATATACTGACCCCCGTGGAGAGAGGGAATAACGGTATGGAAAGCATTGAAGACTGAGTAAAAATATATGATATTTGTGAAACATAGCCATAGAGACTGCATGTTCATTGCTGGGCACATTTCACTTAGAATTGAAGCAGAATTGTTCTAATTTTTCACATGGAAAGACTTAAAACGTATATATTGTCATGAGAAAGAGGTATCATTCCTCTTTTTTCTGTTGGTGGATTTCTGCTTCATAAATGTTTAAACACCTCCTCAGTCATCCTAAAAAAATATGGTAAGTTTACCAAAGAAATTCTACTAAATATAATTAGAAGAGGGGGAGGAGGGAGATGCAGCTGCATGATTCTTCCCTAATTGTCTGTATATATATATATATATATTATACTAACTGTAGTACCCATTATTGCCCGCGGGATAGTAACTCTTTCTGTCCCTCTCCCAGTCTATGTTTGTCTCCCTCTCTGTCTGTCTCTCTCTGTCTATGTCTGTCTGTCTCTCTATCTCTTTCTCTGACTGTCTCTTTCCCTTTCTGTTTCTCTGTCTTTTTCCCTGTCTGTCTCTCTATCTCTTTGCCTGTCTGCCTCTTTCCTCATGTCTGTCTCTTTGTGTCTATCTGTGTCTGTCTCTTTGTCTGTCTGTTTCTGTCTGTCTGTATCTTACCCGTCTCTCTCTTTCCCTGTCTGTCTCTTTCCCTGTCTGTCTCTTTCCCTGTCTGTCTCTTTCCCTGTCTGTCCCTGTCTGTCTCTTTCCCTGTCTGTCTGTGTCTGTAGCTTTGTCTGTCTGTGTCTATTTGTCTGTGTCTGTCTCTTTGTCTGTCTGTGTCTGCCTGTGTCTGTCTCTGTCTGCCTGTGTCTGTCTCTCTCTGTCTATGTCTGTCTGTCTGTCTCTCTCTATCTCTTTGTCTGACTGTCTCTTTCCCTTTCTGTTTCTCTGTCTTGTTCCCTGTCTGTCTCTCTATCTCTTTCCCTGTCTGTCTCTTTCCCTGTCTGTCTCTTTCCCTGTCTGTCTCTTTCCCTGTCTGTCTGTGTCTGTAGCTTTGTCTGTCTGTGTCTATTTGTCTGTGTCTGTCTCTTTGTCTGTCTGTGTCTGCCTGTGTCTGTCTCTGTCTGCCTGTGTCTGTCTCTTTGTATGTCTGTCTCTTTCCCTGGCTGCATTGTGACAGTCCAACAATCTTCTGAAGTTCTGGCTGCATTGTCGCTCCCAGCTCCATTGACTTTAATAGAAGCAGGTTTTTTGGCGAATAACTGTAAAGCGCAGGGTTAAATTGTCCTCTCAAAACTTAGTCTATGATGTTCCCTGAGTCAAATGAGGTGTCTGTGCAAAAGTTTGTGATTGTAAATGCAACGGTGCGACTACACACGTACATACATACACTCACTCAGCTTTATATATTAGATATATGTGTATATATATATATATATATATATAATATATATATATATATATATATATATATATATACATATATAGTTTTGATTGGATGGAGGATAGTCCCAGATTAGACTCACATGTCTTAGCTTCACTCCCAGCCTATACTATCACCAAAGCTCCCCTCCTGATCGCTGGCTCACCCAACCCAATAGGTCTTCTATTTAGTCTTGAAGCTCTCAGTAGGTCTCGTGCAGTTATTTGGGTCACTTGAGAGGAGGGAATCATTTAGTAATTAATAACTTACTTCATGAATTTCCTAAAAAAATGTAGTCATGCCAGAATTTGGAAAGAAGACCTTAGACAAGTGAATACACTTTTTTATTATTTAAGCCCTTTGTTTGTTATGATTAGGGGACTGTATCGACCTAAGAGAATGTTAAATGTTTTTTTTTTTCTGAACAAGTTTTCCTTGGATAGAATTGAACCTGACAGCATATTTGACCAAAATTAATTTCCACAGATTTGCTCATCAGTGCTGATAATAATAGGGATTATGATGAGGGCCAAAGGGGTTGTCCGGGGCAGCAGATTATCCCTCATCCATATTCACTGCTTTGCCCGCCCACTGGCATCACTAATTAGCTAGAGTCAGACCCCGACCCCAGACAGCATCTGTGATTGGTTGGAATCACAAACCCTGTGTGCGGGTCTATTGTGATATAAAATAAGTAAAAAATTAAGTGACATAAGATCCCTCCCTTATTTTGATGATTTGTGTACCTTTTTGTTAATGACATTGAGATTTTTTTTAACTTTTTTTATGTTTAATGAAAACATTTTTTAGCAGCTGCATGGCTTGTCCATGGGCACCAATTTTTCTCCTTTTGCCAATTTCTTTATATCTTAGTGGGAGAATGAACATATCTTTTCAGCAGAAAATACTTTTCAGGATCCATCACATGGTACGGCAGATACGTAGACGATGTATTCATTATATTGTTGTCTGATATATCTGCCATACCAGGCGTTGTTGATTTTTTTGAATGGGAACTCCTGTAATTTATTTTTTACATTTAAATGGGACCATTCATCTATCAATTTTTTGGATTAAATTTGACTGCTGATCGAATGAACATGTCCATTTAAACGTCTACTTTTCGCAAAGACATGTCTGCTAATAATATACTTAGTACAGATTCATGTCACCCTAGACATGTTATACATAATAACTCGGTGGGAGATACGATTAGTGCAAAAAGAAACTGCACTAGAGAAGAACATCCTTTGGTGGAAAGTAATATAATTTGTGATAATTTCAAGAGCAGAGGATATCAGAAGTGGGTCCTGGATAGGGCTAAAATGTGTTTAAAAATAAGGAAATAAATTTACTTATTTCATCTGAAAAAGAAAAAAAAGAGAGAGTCGAGAGGGAAGTGAATTTTTTTTAAGAAACCAGTAATTGTTACAAGGTTTAGTAAGGAGTTCAACCAAATTAAAGGTATTATTAACAAATATATTCCTATGTTAAGGGGTGATCAATATTTGAATCACATTATTCAAGATGGATGCGTTTCTGATGCCAAAAAATCTCAAAGTCTGGGGAACATTCTTTCCCCAAGTTTAGTCTCGAAAAGAAATGTTAATGGATTAAATAATGGAACTTGGATAACCCCCTTGGGTGTCTACTAATGTGGTGTTGATGAATGCGTGGCTTTTAAATATGTAAAACAAACAAATACGGTTAAAATGATGGGGAATAAAAATAAAATCTATGAAATTAGACACTTCATTAATTGTAGTAAAACATCTGTGGTTTGTGGTAAAAAAAATATGTAGGGTGCACCACTAGAAAATGAAGACAAAAAATAAACAAACCTATTAGGGATGGGGTAAATAAGGGCACCAATAATCCATCGAATGTCTCGAAAAATTTGACATCCATGGGGGAGATTTGACAGAATTTGTATTCCACGGTATAGAGAGAATTAATCCATTCCCACGAAGAGTAGACAGGAGAAGAGTACTCTTAAACCGTGAAGCATGTTGGACATTAATGCTTGACTCATCTTGTCCTCGGGATATAAATAAACTCACTGGTCTCATATTATTGAATTGATTTGAACCTCTTGGTAATAAATGCATTTATCTTGTATATTAAATTAGAATTGATATTGTTAGAATATGTTAATGAAGCTGGATTCACCTATGTGATGGTAGAGAGGCGGAGACCTCCGCCTCCTTTTAAACCATGATATTTGCCTTAGAGTTCAGGTTATGAATAAGGACTATATCCCAAAACGCATAAATCCTGTATCTGAGACATGTATATATATATATATATATATATATATATATATGTATATATATATATATATATACATATATATATATATATATATATATATATATATATATATATATATATATATGAGGGTCTCCTCCTTGAAGAAGCAACAACACCTCGCGAAACGCGCGTTGGTGGCGATCCCTTTCCTTTCTGGGTATGTGCATTATGTGATTTTTCTATATACTTGATACCAGTGGCCGGCTTTATCCGTGGGTATGCGTTTTTTTTACCATACATATATTTCTTTTTTGGCTGATATTGAGACCTGCTATTGGTATGCACTTGCACTTTATATCTTTTGGCATTATGTGTGCTAAAAGATTTTTTGGCACTTGCTTAAGTACTTTTTGGTAATCGATAGCCTTTGGTTATGATATGTATCTTGGTTTTCCACATGCCTGGGACATGGTTGGGCTCTTTATCTGTACACTGGAACTTTCAGTTGAATAGAGTACTGTAGGGTCCATCCACCCCGGCGTGTTGGTTACTCCTTATTAGGTTTGAATTGTTCACCTCTCCCACGACTAGAGGATCATATCATAGTCAATACTTCTCTCTTCCACGGCTAATTTTTACCATTTCTACCTATGCCTTTAACTGCAGACCTTTCCCACGGCTACTAGGGACTGTGAACATTGGGTTCTATTACTATTTTATACTTATATTGGCTTTTTTCAATACAATACCACCATATGTTCACCTCTCCCACGGCTACTGGCAGCCTATATATTGTACCATTGTATCACATTGTATGCCCCCCTTGATTCAGTGGTAGTTGTTTTTAATCTATTCATATTGCTGTTTTGCGTGTGTCTTTTTCATATTAAATTACTTATCTGCATATACACTCGATTGTTCTCCTGTGTTGTACTCTATTACGAGTGGTGCATATACTCCGCCAGCGCAAGTGTGCTGGCGGAGTATTTACCCTATGGCTCAACTTTTGAGAAATTGTCTCATAATATACATATATATATATATATATATATATATATATATATATATATCGAATGATGAAGTGGTCTTATCTCCTTTGGCTGTTTTTACTTTTGAAGAATTAATAAAGGATTGATTTTGTCTTACAAGTGGATGTGTTGGACCTTTTCAGAATGGATATTCACATCTATTGCACTTTTGATCCTTGAACTCCCAGGATCAGGTGAGCTGGATACGCTTTGCTTATGTTGTTTAGTGGTGATAAAAGGTTGCACATCCACTTAGAGGGGTACCACAAGCCTCTATCTTGGCCCCAGTGTTGTTCAACAATTAATTACATTTGCAGATGATATATAGCTAGGAGGGATAAATAACACTAGAGAAGACAGAGAAAACATTTAGAAGGCTCTAGATAAGCTAGAACAATGGGCAGGGACTAGTGGAATGGTATTTAACAGGCTAAAATTCAAAATTATATATCTGGGCAAGAAAAACATAAATAATGTCTACAGCATGGGAGGAACAGAACTAAGCAACAGCACATGTGAAAAAGACTTGGGTATACTAATAGCTCACAGACTGCACATGAGTCAATAGTGTGATGCAGCAGCAAAAGAGGCAAACATAATTCTGGGATGTATTAACCTGGATCATGCGCAACTGGCCTGATATTCACAGTTAACACATTTTTTGTTTCACCTCGTCTCCAAGGCAGCAAGTGATCCCGCTCCTCCCACTACTTTCCTGTCTTTAGGTGCTGCTTGAATCCCCCCCCCACTCAGTTTTACCACTGTCCTTGCAGAGAGTAGGTGTGACCTTGGTGGCATATCAGACTTATTGCACTAAACTCACTTTTGGAGGTTTGTAATTTCTGGGGTGGAAGGTTTCATCACAATTGTTTATTTTGCTTGATTTGTGAATGAATAATGCAAAGTTTGGGGATATTCCATAGCATCAAAGTCCCTTACAATTGAGGTTTTTTTTACCTAATTTTAATGTTTAGTAATAGTTACATCCTAAAAACTGGAGGCTATTTCGTGGTAGCTGCAAAATTTGAGTTCTTTTTGTTTTATTACCTTTTTGGTTATTAAATTAGGGTTTTTTTGCATCTGATTTTGTATTTTCTCTATAAGTACATCCCTATGAAGGTGACTGATTACTTTTAGAGCCCTGAAATTGAGATAACTAGACATTATTTCTGTTTTTTTAACCTGTGCCTGTCAAGCACATTGCGCCCAGACTCTGGTGTGCCAGAGATGTGCCTGACGCAGAGAAGCATAGAGTCTAGATCAGTGGATCCCAAACTCCGGTCCTCATGGCCCCCAACAGGTCATGTTTTCAGGATTTCCTTAGTATTGCACAGGAGATGTCTTGATAATGATTAAATCACCCTTTCAATGTTAATGAAACCCTGAAAACATGACCTGTTGGAGGCCATGAGGACTGGAGTTTGGGAACCAATGGTCTAGATCATGTGAAGTAATTATCCCCCTCTACTCCTCTTTGGTCAGGCTTCATCTGGAATATGATGTCAAGTTCTGGGCAGCACATTTTAAAAAAGACAAAAAAATTTCAGCAAGTTCAGAGAAGAAGTACCAGGAAAGACTAGAAGCAATGGGATGAAACTGATGGGGAGGAGACACAGATTAGATATTAGAAAAACCTTTTTGACAGTGAGGGTGATCAACGAGTGGAACAGGCGGCCACGAGAGGTTGTGAGTTCTCCTTCAATGGAAGTCTGTAAAAAGAGGTTGGACGGACATCTGTCTGGGATGATTTAGTGATCCTGCTTTGAGCAGGGGGTTGGACTAGATGACCCAGGAGGTCCATTCCAACTCTAAGGGGTACTTTGCACACTACGACATCGCAGGTGCGATGTCGGTGGGGTCAAATTGAAAGTGGCGACATCGTAGTGTGTAAAGCCTAGATGCTACGATTAATGAGCGCAAACGCGTCGTAATCGTATCATCGATGTAGCGTCGGCGTAATCCATAATTACACTGACGCGATGGTCTGATGTTGTTCCTCACTCCAGCTGCAGCACACATCGCTGTGTGTGAAGCCGCAGGAGCGAGGAACATCTCCTACCGGCGTCACCGCGGCTCCCGTAGGATATGCGGAAGGGAGAAGGTGGGCGGGATGTTTACATCCCGCTCATCTCCGCCCCTCCGCTCCCATTGGCGGCCGCCTGCCGTGTGACGTCGCAGTGACGCCGTACGACCCACCTCCTTAATAAGGAGGCGGGTCGCCGGACAGAGCGACGTCCCAGGACAGGTGAGTCCATGTGAAGCTGCCGAAGTGATAATGTTCGCTACGGCAGCTATCACAAGGATATCGCAGCTGCGACGGGGGCGGGGACTATCGCGCTCGGCATTGCAGCATCGGCTTGCGATGTCGCAGTGTGCAAAGTACCCCTAATATTCTATAATGGTGAGCAAACTGCAAATTATGTTCTATGAGGAACGGTTAAAGGATCTAGGATTGTTTATCTTGCAAAAAATAGGATAAAAGGAGACATCATAACTGTCTACAAATATCTGAAGGCATGTCACAGTGTAGAGCGATTATCCTTATTCTCATTTGTACATGAATATTTGAGAAGCAAAGGAATGAAACTGAAAGGGGGAAAATACAGATTAGATATTATAAAAAAAAATTCACAGCGAGGCACATCAAGAAGTGGAGAAGGCTGCCATGAGATATGGCAAGTTCTACTTCAATGTACGTCTTCAAACCGAGGCTGGATAGACATCTGTCTGAGATGACTTAGTGAATCCTGAATTGAGCGGGGGGTTGAACACGATGACCCTGGTGGCCCATTACAACCTTAACATTCTATGATTCTATTAGTTTACTACCTCTGGCATCCATTAGGTTAATAAGAGCCTGGTGGTTATAGTGTAATATTGGCACTCTCAGAAGGAATTACTACCTGTGGGGAGAGAGTGTGCCGACATTCACAAGAGCAGGGGCAGGGGAATTAAAACTGAGAGCCAGTAGATTGTGGGAACACCTTACGGACTGTTGACCTCCCGTAACCACCCCAGCAAAAACAAGGAGCTGAGCACTGAGTCCTGATATAATGGCTTGTAGCCATTGCTCACCTTTTTGAAAAGCACGAGCAATGGCCACTAATCAGGGGGTCGGCCATCTCTCTTACCAGACAGGGCTGCACAGGGGCGGACATATCACTGATACAACCTGTGCAGCTGCACAGGGGCCCAAGAAATAAGGGGGCCCATGTCTACCTCCAAGGTAGGTGGAATTGTGCTTTTTGATGAATTCTTGGCCTAAAAAAAGCCAATATATTGTTATTGCACAGGGGCTCTTTTCTGTGTTTGTACGCCAGTGGCGCTGCATGAGCACCTTCGGAACCCAGACAGGGGATGAGGAGGAGACTTTGTACAGTTTTTGAAACAAAAGGAAGGGCTATTATTAACCATTCTAACTTTCATTGTCCACATCAAGGAGGAACATAGTACTAATCAAAAAGGTAGATTGGTGGGAAGGAAGAAATCAAGAAGTACAAACTAAATCCCAAATAAAAGGGAGGGGTCACTGTAGTCAGTCCCAGTTTCTTCTTTTAATTTTCACAGTACTCCGCCCGATCCTCACAAGTGCAGTCTAGTCTTCCATCACAGCAGGTATTCAATTTATTTTTCAAAGGTCCAGCTCAGTTTTTGGAACCTCTAGTACTGAGTTGGCCTCGTAAAATCATGACATGCATTGCTCTAAGACATATTCAGCACAGGGAGCACCAAGACCGCACAGGACCTGGGAGGAAGACCAAAGACCTGCTGGGAATGAAGACACAACTGGAACTGTGAGGGCTGAGTGAGGAACTGTAAGTAAAAGATAAGAAGAAAAGGCCATTGTACATTTATTTATTTTCAAACGTCCAGTTCAGTTCGGGAACCTCTAGTACTGATTAGGCCTCATGAAATCATGACATGTGTTGCTCCAAGACATATTCAGCGCATGAAGCAACAAGACCAGACTTGGGAGAAAGACTGAAGACCTGCTGGGACTGAAGACCGAACTGGCACTTTGAGGACTGGGCAGGTAACTGTATGTAGAAGATGAAGGAAAAAGGCTATTATACATTTAATTTTTTTAGTCCCAAAAATTTGTGAATTCGATTACCTCATATTGATATATTCATCTTTACTCACTACGACAATTCCTGTCCATGAGTCTTATTAACTTTAACTCTCCATCCGGGAGCTCAGAAAGGAGGTGTTTGTCCATGCAATGCATGCAGATGCTATGTTCCGTAGAGCAATGACGCTCTACGGAACGTGGCATCTACATGCGTTGCATGGACAATTTTCAAATGACGTTTAAGACTTTATATCCACTGTAGTGGGTGCAACTGGGTAAATGCATTAATAGCCAGGGGAGCTGATCACCAAGGTTTGGGAAGGCCAGACTTATAGCCATCTGCTGGTTTCTTCATGAGACAACCCCTTTACGACAAGTCTAACAATTAGAATGAGGTCAAGTTTTGGAAGATATTAATGACTTGGGTTATGCGGGCGTTACACGGTACGATCTATCGTGCGATCGCACAAGCGATCGTACCCGCCCCCGTCATTTGTGCGTCATGGGCAAATCGCTGCCCATGTCGCACAAAGGCGTTAAACCGCCGTCACACGTAGTTGCACCTGCTGAGTGACCTCGCTGTGGGCGGCAAACATCCTCTTCCTGAAGGGGGAGGGACGTTCGGCGTCACAGCGACATCACACAGCGGCCGGCCAATAGAAGCGGAGGTGCGGAGATGAGCGGGACGTAAAACATCCCTCCCACCTCCTTCCTTCCGCATAGCCGGCGGGTGCCGCGGGACGCAGGTAAGCTGTGTTCATCATTCCCGGGGTGTCACACGGAGCGATGTGTGCTGCCCCAGGTACGATGAACAACCGGCGCCATGAAAAATAAACGATTTTTTAAAAATAAGCGACGTGTACCCACGATTCAGCGTCGCTGGGAGGTGTCACACGAAACGACATCGCAAACAAAACCGTGACCTCGACGATGCATCGCACGATAGCTCGTCTCGTGTGACGCCCGCATTACTCTCATGGGCTATATCCTCATACTGATTTTTTTTTTCCAGATAATTTTTTCTTCAAATAGAAAAATGTCAATTTAGGTAGCCCACGGGTAAAAATCCAGTACAAACCATGTTCTAACATACATAAAGAAATATCAAAGCATGTCATTACCATAGTCTGCATACGCTCTTAATGGTTTCAGTCGTAATTAGCATGCAGGACATTGACTTGTGACACACACCATTTCAGACTGGATCAGCATCTGTCAGTATAAATCGCGACCACATACGAGACATACAGTATTGAATCTAGTTAGACAACTAAGTGAATTAAAACAAAAATCTACAGATGCATGGTAAATGCGCAGGATGCCGTGTCACACATGAATAACTTCTGTGGAGGCTAAATGACAGATGTATTTCCTCGACTCCGGGGCAGACTCCAGCACAAACCACTCTTCATTTATCAATAATTGGGCCTTAATTTCATTTGGCAGTGGTTGAACAGCATGTTTAGCTTCCTCTCCAATAGTCTAACACTAATTATAGTGTTTTTTGGGGGGGCATTATTTTTTTTCATACTATTTTTGAAGATTTTTTTTTTTTAAAATATATATTTTTGAAGGGAAGCATGTAAAACAGTTGCTGGCTTAGAATTTCCCTATTAGAGTTATTTTGGAATTGCAAATGTTTTGCTGAATATAATACAATAGAAAAATATGTACGGAAATCCCTATAACCTTTAGTTAATATCACTGTTATTTCATATGTGAGGAGGAAGTTTTCCGTGACCTTACAACTATTAAAACAAAATTTATCGCCCTTTGGATAGGATTGGTTAGTCAAAAGAATATTTTTAGGTCTTTTCCAGTTCCGAATAATAAAAGTTGTATTATGACAAAGATTAATGATTGAGTTGAAGTCCCAAAAAGGTTGCCCAAGATTGTAGGGTTTGTTTCATCTCGAATCACTGGATATATACGAGTGGTGTTCATTAAAGATTTCCCCTGACCCACTTCTATTTATCCCAGGATTCTGAAACTGCATGTGTATTGATATAAAGCGGGCTTTACACGCTACGATATCGTTAATGAATTATCGTCGGGGTCACGTTGTTTGTGACGCACATCCGGCGTCATTAACGAGATCACAGTGTGTGACACTTATGTGTGTACTTAAACGATCGCAAAAGCGGCTGCGGAGAGGTCGTCCTGAAACATAAAATCGTTTTCTTCTTATTAACGATGTTGTTCCTCGTTCCTGCGGCAGCATACATCGCTATGTGTGACACCACAGGAGCGCGAGGAACATCTCCTTACCTGCCTCCACCGGCAATGCGGAAGGAAGAAGGTGGGCGGGATGTTACGTCCCGCTCATCTCCGCCCCTCCGCTTCTATTGGACGCCTGCTGTGTGACGTCGCTGTGACGCCGCACGAACCGCCTCCTTAGAAAGGAGGCGGTTTGCTGGCCAGAGTGATGTCGCTTAGCAGGTAAGTCCGTGTGATGCTGCCGTAGCAATAATGTTCGCTACGGCAGCAATCACAACATATCGCACATACGACGGGGGCGGGTGTTATTGTGCTCGACATCGCTAGCAATTGCTAGCGATGTCGCAGCGTGTAAAGCCCGCTTAAGTCACTATAGGGTATGTGCCAATTTGCAACTCTGAACCAATAACTGTCTTTCTTTTATAGGTGCTGAAGTGGTGTGAGGTCTGATAGTGGAGCCAATGGAATTGTAACACACACCGCTGGAGATGGTAAAGCAGCGAGCAGGAGTAAACCCACTGGACCACAGGAGAACCATGGTCTTACCCTTAATGGGAGGGGACTGGCTAAGTAACCACTGGGAGCTAGATGCCAGGTGCCACTCCCAGGGCAGAGACAAGGACTCTGGCAGCTGACCCCCATGGCAGGGACAGACACAGGTGCATATAGGCAGAGTCTCTAGTGTAGACAAAGACCACCAGGATGGCTAAGGCAGAGAGCACGACCAGGACGGACAGGGAGAGTCACTAGTAAAGCAGTGACCAGCAGAGTAACTGAGGCAGATGGTATGGCTGGAGAGGATGGACACAGTTACTAGTAAAGTTGGGACCACCAAGATAGCTGATGTGGATGGCACAGTCAGGGTGGAATAGACACAGTCACTAGTAGTGCTGGACCCACCAGGGTAACTGAGGCAGAGGTCACGGTCGGGGTGGAACAGACACAATCACTAGTGAACCACTGGAGTAGCTAAGGCAGATGGCATGGCCAGGAAATACAGACACTGATGGGACGGGGAGACAGGCAAGGACATGGTACACTTGAATGGGAAGCACAGCGGACAAGGGGACCTAACAACTAGCTGGCTAGGGAGCAAACCACTAACTAACTAATAACGTTGATCAGGCCACTTCCAGGGAGGCACTTCCAGGGAATGACACACTGGCCATTTAAAAGAAGGGCAGTGGTGCATGCACATGCTCTAGGAGCACTCCCGGAGGACCTGTGTGGCGTGCACAGGACCCGGGGAAGAGAAGCATAGAAATATCCACAAGGAGAACCACTTGGAAGCCATGCAGCATCATGCAAACAGGCCGCTGTGGTGAGTGAGTTAGCCTCCCTACAGGGAGAAGGGCAAGTGGTGCAGGGACGCCAGCGCTGCAAGAACCGCCCTTACACCCACTTTTCACCAAGCCAGACAGAGGTCCCTTCTCGGGAATCATGTCCTCAGAGTGGATGGAAGAAGAGAGGGCTAGTGGAAGAGGTAGACCTGATGACCTTTGTTTAAGAGGCTTACTCCAAGATATGGAACCAGTAACCAAGACAGACATCACAGAGGATTCAGGGACACCTTAAGATTCCACTTTCCTCCTTTCCTCTCAACGAAGTCAATGGTAGCCGGATACCAGGCAGAAGACCGGACCGGATGGCAAGGTGACACCTCAAAAGACCTGGACAGATGGGCATTAACAAAACCAAAATAAATGTAACCAATTGACAATACATTAATAAAATATTATGTTTTATTGAGGATCATAATAAAAACAATAAAAAGCAAGGGAGAGTGATGAATAAAGTGCCGAGGCACCACAAGGCTCAGCAAGTGGATTGCAAACAGATAGACAAATATTCATATAAAGATATAAATATGTATCACGTCCCAATAAACTGTTCCCAAAGATGGGTGTTACAATAAATTTAAATGGATGTGATATACTGAAGAGCCATAATTTTAAATAACTGTTTGCATATAGCTAAAAAGCAAAAATCATAGGCAAAAACAAGGGGAAAATACCACAAGAAATCTCATCATAGGGTAAGTTACCTGTTGCCATCCTGTAGCAGCGAGCTAAGTGTATCGGGTAACCATCGCAACGAGGGAGAAACTTCCTCTGTCAGACACTACTGAAAGGCAGCACGCTGGCCAATCAGAGGCAAGCGGCTCCTGCCTTTAACGTCAGCGTGCTGGCAGCGGAAGCTCCGGGGCATCGGTCGCATGGTTACCCGATACACATCTTGTACCGGCGAACTGCAAGTCCCAGGAGGCCGGCGATGGAACGGAAGGTAAGGTGAGCATAATATATGTGTGTGTGCGTTCATGTTTGTGAATGTTTGTATGTGTTTGTGTTTAACTGCCATTGTTTTCAATGCTGTTCGAAAGTGTTCGAAAGTGTTCGACGAACACACCCGCCGTTCGACAAACCGATCTTAAACACTAGGGTGATGGCTCATCGCTACTGTTGAGTGGGTGTGGATTGCTGACATTTGTGAGGTTCTTGAGAACTTTAAGTACTGCACCAAGCTCGTGAGCGGTGATCAAGCTATTAGTAGCTTAACCATTCCACTGCTGTGTCTGTTGAAACAATCACTGCATAATCTCAAGGAGGAAGCTTTGAGTACCCAGAATGTGGCTATAGAGCAAGATTTCCCAATGGGTGATACTACCCAGACTAGCCAATATTCTGAGGCATTATTGGGTGATGATGAGGAGAATGAGGAGGGAGAAGACTTGCTTTTTTGTGCTACCTATGGACTCCCAATGCCATACAGAGGACTCTCAACCCCAGCTTCATGTCTATCCAGCATGGATGGGCTGGAGAGGAGGAGGCGAGTCAGCATGAGGAAAGGATGGGTATAGTTCCTCCTGGTAGGAATACAGAACCTTTGCCTGTTTTCAGCTTCGCCCACATGGCACAGTTCATGTGTAAGTGTCTGTGGCAAGACTCTCACGTGATACACATTTTATCCAACAACCTATACTGGTTGGCCACCTTTCTGGACCCACGGTACAAGAAGCAATTTCCTTCTCTTCTTTTGGAGTATCAAAGGGTTGCACAATGGAATCATTCAAGAGGGTCATTGTAGATCAGTTGCTGAAAACATCACCCTCAGACAATGCTGGCACAGAGTTACCATCTCTTGTCAACACCAGAGTTAAAAAAGAGAGACACCAACACCAGGTCTAAAGGCCGCTTTACACGCTGCAATGTATCTTACAGTGTGTCGGCGGGGTCACGTCGTAAGTGACGCACATCCGGCATTGTAAGGTACATTGCAGTGTGTGACAGGTACGTGCGATTGCGACTGAACGGTAAAATGTTCATCACATACACATCAGATTGTTCATCGTACCCTGGGTAGCACACATTGCAGTGTGTAACACCCCGGGAACGATGAACAGACCTTACCAGCGTCCTGCGGCTCCCGGCCCACAATGCGGAAGGAAGGAGGTGGGTGGGATGTTTACGTCCCGCTCAGCTCCGCCCCTCCGCTTCTATTGGCCGGCTGCCGCGTGACGTCGATGTGACGCCATACGTCCCTCCCACTCCAGGAAGTGGACGTTCGCCGCCCACATCGAGGTCGTATGGAAGGTAAGTACGTGTGACGGGGGTTAATCGTTTGTGCGGCACATTCAACAAATTGAACGTACCACACATACGATGGGGGCGTTGCAAATGGCATACGATATCGTATGCGAAATTGCAACGTGTAAAGCAGGCTTAACAGAGGAGTGGGTAAAATGTGCTCAAACTGGTCCAAATTTTTGTGAGGAAAAATTTGTCTTACAATTAAAAAAATACGGAATATAAGCGAAGCTGGACAGAGTTCGATAAAGTGGTCTGCTGTCATGATTGACTCCTGGCTCAGCTGGAGCTGAGCCTTTTTTTTTAGTTTCACTTCTGATGCAGGTTGTGAGGTAAATCCGGAGATATGACGATAAATCATGATATTCAAGTATGTCAGGAAGCCCTCTCCTGGTGTCACCCCCCCTTTCCTTCACACAACTGGTTTAGCAACAAATCCCATGGCCATCTCCTGTGATATGGAGATGAGGTGGTGTGGGAACAATGGACACAGGATGACTCCCTGCCGTCACCCTGTAACAAGAGTTGTATCTCATTAGCAAGGCTATGGAACTAGCTAGACAGAACGACTCCAGTAAAAAATGGTTCATATCTCGCAAGCCATATTTCCGATAAATATGGCAACCATAAAAATGGTGTCTCCGCATGCGGACGATGCCGGCACACCCTTTTTATGGGAGCAGGACATTGGGAAATGCCCCAGGTGTGATATCAGCCAATGGGGAACTGGCAGACAGGTCATGAGTCCCCTCGTTCTGTAGCTAAATTCATAACTGTCACAATGAGAGCATTGGCGTCCGCCTACGATGCTCCCAGGCAAAGTTATGGCCCATATTCCATGTTGTGGATTGTCCATAACTCAAGCCAGGGGTGGAGCAGTGCTCCCTCTGAGGTCACTAAGGTAGGAGGGGACCTGGATTTGCCCAGGTTGATAACCCTACTTCGGCCATTTTCCAGCGTTCTTTTCGCTGGGGGCACGTGTAGGAAACATCTGTGGGAAGGATCCTAGAAACCTGGGTACAGCGCCCCCCTGTGGCCAGACGCAACAAGGTAACTGCTGGAACTGTGTATGCCTGTTTGTAACCCATGCTTTGATTGTAACTGTACTCTGACATATGTATATTCCGTAGATTCCCTATTGTATATATTGTAGTTTCTAGTGTGCTTTAGGCTGATTAAATTATATAATTAATCTTGGGCTGTTCTGTTATCTCGATCTTGAATCCCACGTCTGTGTGTTCGGCTAATAGTTACCGTAAATCGGTTGGTGGCAGCGAATTGTGCCAAGGATTATTGTGGGGAGGCCAGTGAGATTCGGGGAGATTTTATATATTCCGCCCGCGGAGGTCGGGGGAATATATACCTTACTCTCACCGGGGACCCTTCAATAATCGGCATAAGTAGTATAGCGGCCTCCTTGCTTATTGTCGGGCAATTCCATAATTGGCCTGACTATAAGAGGGGCGCTAGAGAGCGCGTCACGTGCTCTGTCTGTCGGTCGGGAGGTATAAAGGAGGGGTGACCCCCACTTGTTACCCCCCGATTGTGACGTACTGGTAGCCAGCGCGGGGGATTTCTGAGTGACCCCCCCGGTGGTTTGTGACATATTGGTGGCATAGCGGTGGGATCGAGATAATAGTGTGTGTGAGTGTGAGACCCATACTCCCAGACACTAAAGACTGCCTGCAGCAGCTGTGGCTGCTGGGGTCTTCAGACTAGCTCAACACTAGAGTGTCAGAGTGCAGATACTGTAAGGTGTGTGGAGGCATCAGGTGTCAGTTCTGTGTCAGTGACCAAAAGTCTGCAAGAATGGCTGATGGCACCAGGAGCAGAGCTATGCAACTGGCCAATGCTAAGGCAGGAGCCGAAGAGAGGGAGGACGGTGCTGTGGACAGCAATGAGGAGGTTGCCCACGAGTCCTCCAGGAGCTCGACGCCAGAAAACCGTTCTGCCGAGGACATTGCGCAACCTGGCACTGCTGGACAAGATGAGGAGGAGCTCACCCAAGGTTCCTCAACGAGCCAGATGCCAGCCCTCCGCTCTGAAAGGGACAGTGAATCGCCTAGCTCTGCAGCGTGCCGCAGATCACCACGTGCCATTCCACCGAGCCTGGGAGGCTCGGATAGCCTTCTTCAAATGGCTATGGCCCTTCTCCAGGCTGGAGACCAGAAGGGCTACAAGGAACTCCTGGCAGAGCGCAGGGCAGAGCGGCACGCAGAGCGTGAGGCTGCGGAGCGAGAGCGGCAGGCAGCGCGTGAAGAGCGAGAGCGACAGGCAGACCGTGACTACCAGCTGCAGCTAGCTCAGCTCCGGCCCTCATCAGCCACATGTGACCTTCGAGACACCAAACTTCCAAAGGTCCGTGTTGAGGACTTCCCAGTGCTGGAGAAGGATGGAGACTTGGACTCTTTCTTGACTGCTTTTGAACGGACTTGCTTGCAGCACCATCTGGACAAGGACCAGTGGGCCAAATACCTGACCCCCCGTTTAAGGGGTAAGGCCCTGGATATCCTTGGGGACTTGCCTGCTGAGGCAGATCAGGGCTACGACACCATCAAGCGGGCCCTGATCCAACAGTACAACCTCACTCCAGAGTCCTACCGCAAGAAGTTCCGGAGCCTACAGAAGGGACCAAAGGACTCCTGGGCTGACCACCGGCGGGCACTTGCCCGAGCTGCCGACCACTGGACCCAAGGCCTGCAGCTTTCCACCGGACCGGAGATCCTGGACTTGTTCATCACGGAGCAACTCTTGTGGAACTGCCCTGAGGATCTCCGCCAGTTCATCCGAGACCAGAAGCCAAAGGGGTCCACGGCTACAGCTGCCCTTGCCGATGACTACACCAACAACCGGGCCCCTGAGGCCAGGAGAGCAGCCACCAGCAGCACCTGGAGAGGGGGTAAGATGAACTCTGCGACTGCCCCACCTGCCCCTAGACTGCAGGGGGTGTCCCCCTCAACTCCCCTCTCCAGGCCCGTGGCAGAGCCAAGATGGTGCCACCAGTGCAACCTACCTGGACACTTCAAGGCCATGTGCCCTCAGCGTCCCAAGGCCCCGGCTCCGTCCCCGTCCCAAGGGCCGCCCAAGGTGTATTGTGTGGGTGGGGGTGGTGGTAGGTCCCTGGACAGCTTCCAACCTGTCACCGTCGGCCGGTCTGTGACCATAGGACTGCGAGACAGCGCCTCGGAGGTGACTCTGGTGCGGCCTGAGATGGTGTCCCCCCAAGACTTGATCCCTGGAAAAACCCTCGCTGTCTCCGGGATTGGAGGCACTGACCCGGCGCTGCCTGTTGCTGACATTTATGTGGACTGGGGCGCAGGGCGAGGGGTGAGGGAGGTGGGGGTAACTGATCGGATCCCTGCAAACGTGCTACTTGGGACAGATTTGGGGCAGATAACCTCCCAGTTTGGGCCCCAACCAAGGGCTGAACCTTCAGCCAGTACTGACATGCCTCCGGACAATGTTAATGTGTTATCTATGAATGATGTAAGGGAGGAGGGAGTGAACTCTGATATTTCTGCTTGCATAGACACCATAGACACACACTCAGCTGCAGCTGTGACAGGGGAGGGGGTCAGAGAAAGGTGTGACAATGCCTCTACAAGTAACCAGCCTGTGAGCTGGGATCTGTTGCCCTCTGCAGGGATAAGCAGAGAGCAGGGTGCTGCAGGGGGAGGACCAGTGTGTGGGGTGGGGGCTACCACAGCAAATGTGGGGTCCCCAGAGATTTCACAGCGGGGTTCTGTTGCTGCAGGAGGGGAACAGGCAGGTGAGATTGGGGCCGGTCCAGGAGCGGAAGTGCTCCCAGGTAAGATCTCGGTGCATGGTTCCCCCACAACCGGGGTGTCAGGAAGCCAGGTCGGTCTGCCTGAACCGGCGACTTGGTCAGGAACGGAGGAGGAGCAGGCACGACCCACGGTCGCAGCGGCTGTGGCCGCTGTCACCCGCAGTGGGAGTGCTGGAAGCCAAGGGGCCTCCCGGAGGTCCGATAGCTCTTCCCCTTCTGACCAAGTGGCAGCCGAGTCAGGTGGAGGCCAGGACACAGGTCCCGGGGTACTGACTGAAGATGTGACAGTCTCGTCGATTCTGGCCACATCTAGTCAGGGGTTTCAGGCAGCGTTAGAAGCTGACGACAGCCTGAAAGCTCTTAAGGAGCAGGCGGCACAGCCTCCCTCGGACTCGGACCCGGAGCGAGTGGTCTGGGACCAAGGACGGCTGTACCGGGCCACGGTCCAGCAGGGTTCACCGGAGGCGTGGCCCAGGGACCGACAGTTGGTGGTACCCTATCCGTTCCGGACGGAGTTGTTGCGGATCGCACATGAGATTCCGATGGCCGGACACCTAGGGATCGCTAAGACCAAGGCCAGGTTAAACCAGCATTTCTACTGGCCAAAAATGGGGGCCGATGTGGCTGCCTACTGCCGTTCGTGTGAAACCTGTCAGAGAGTGGGGAAGGCGGGGCCACGCCCCAAAGCCCCACTGGTATCTCTGCCAATCATCGATGAGCCTTTCAGGAGGGTGGCTGTGGATCTGGTCGGCCCGCTGGCCATCCCCAGCAGCTCCGGGAAACGCTTCATACTGACGGTAGTGGACTATGCCACCCGGTACCCAGAAGCAGTGGCCTTGTCGTCCATTCGGGCTGACAAGGTGGCCACCGCATTGCTGGAGATTTTCTCCCGAGTGGGTTTTCCCCAGGAAATGCTCACTGACCGGGGGACCCAATTCATGTCCCAGCTGATGGAGGCCCTCTGTAAGCAAGTCCAGGTGCGACATCTGGTGGCCAGCCCGTACCATCCACAGACTAATGGCCTGTGCGAGCGGTTCAATGGCACCTTAAAGCAGATGCTTAAGATGTTGGTCGACTCCCATGGGCGTGACTGGGAGCGGTATCTCCCACACCTGTTATTTGCTTACCGGGAGGTTCCACAGGCCTCAACAGGATTCTCACCGTTTGAGCTCCTGTACGGGCGACGTGTGCGGGGCCCCCTGGCTCTGGTGAAAGAGGCTTGGGAAGGGGATTTGGCCACCCCTGGAGTGTCGGTTATCGAGTATGTCATGCGCTTCCGGGACAAAATGCAGGCCTTGACGCAACTGGTACACGACAATATGGCTCAAGCCCAGGCCGATCAGAAGCGTTGGTACGACCAGAACGCTTGTGAGAGGACCTACCAAGTGGGTCAAAAGGTGTGGGTACTGGTCCCCGTACCACAGGACAAGCTTCAGGCAGCCTGGGAAGGCCCATACCTCGTGTACCAGCAGCTCAACCCTGTAACGTACCTGGTCACCCTGGACCCTGCCCGTGGAAGGCGGAAGCCCTTCCATGTGAACATGATGAAGGCACATCATGAGCGGGAGGCATGTGCGCTCCCCGTGTGCAACCTGCCCGAGGAGGGAGAAGCGGAAACCCTCTTGGATATGCTAGCCCAGGTTAGGGCAGGCGGATCCATTGAGGATGTGGAGGTTGGCCACCAGCTCTTGGAAGACCAACGGTCCCAGCTGTGGGCCACCCTCCTCCCCTTCCGGGGGTTGTTTACCAACCAGCCCGGAAGGACTGACTTGGCTGTCCATCACGTGGACACTGGGGATCATCCCCCGATCCGGCGTTCAGCATATCGGGTCTCCCTGGAGGTGCAGCAACACATGCGCCAGGAGATTGACGAGATGCTGAAGCTGGGGGTGATCCAGGCATCCAACAGCGCTTGGGCCTCGCCTGTAGTCCTCGTCCCTAAGAAGGACCGAACCACTCGGTTCTGCGTGGACTACAGGGGGCTCAATGCGGTCACGGTCGCCGATGCGTACCCAATGCCACGCATCGATGACCTGCTCGATCAGTTGGCCGGGGCTCAGTACCTGACCATCATGGATCTGAGCCGGGGATATTGGCAGATCCCCCTGACTCGCAAGGCCAGGGAACGCTCTGCCTTTATTACCCCATTTGGACTGTACGAGTCCACGGTGATGCCATTCGGGATGAGGAATGCCCCTGCCACTTTTCAGCGGATGGTCAACACCCTGCTCAAGGGACTTGAAGGGTACGCGGCCGCGTACCTGGATGACATTGCCGTCTTCAGTCCCACCTGGGAGGACCACCTAGAGCATCTAGCACAGGTGCTCAGGCGGATCCACCGGGCAGGTTTGACCATCAAGCCGGGAAAGTGTCAGCTGGCCATGAGCGAGGTCCAGTACCTCGGTCACCGGGTAGGTGGGAGAACACTGAAGCCCGAGCCTGAGAAAGTGGAAGCCATCGCATCCTGGCCCACCCCCAGGACCAAGAAGCAGGTGATGTCCTTCTTGGGGACCGCTGGGTACTATAGGAGGTTTGTTCCATGCTATAGTAGCCTGGCAAAGCCCTTGACGGACCTCACCAAGAAGAAGCTGCTCTCTGCAGTCGATTGGACAATGGACTGCGAGACAGCCTTCCGGGCCCTAAAGGACGCCCTGTCCAGCCCGCCCGTGCTACAGGCAGCCGACTTCACGCGGCCGTTTGTAGTACAGACCGACGCCAGTGACTTCGGCCTCGGTGCGGTGCTCAGCCAGGTGGACTCTGCGAGCCAAGAGCACCCAGTCTTGTACCTGAGCAGGAAGCTGTTACCAAGGGAAGTTGCCTATTCCACGATGGAGAAGGAGTGCCTGGCCATAGTGTGGGCCCTGCAGCGTCTGCAACCCTATCTATACGGGCGCCACTTCATCGTGGAGACGGACCACAATCCCCTCAGCTGGTTGCACACCGTCTCTGGGACGAATGGGCGATTGTTGCGATGGAGCCTTGCGCTCCAGCAATACAACTTCACCATTCGCCACAAAAGGGGCCGTGACCACGGTAACGCAGACGGGCTGTCCCGACAAGGAGAGGTCGCGGACGGGCGCACGGGGGAACACCGGAGTGTGCTGCCCCCTAGCGCCCTCAAAAGGGGGGAGGTGTGAGGTAAATCCGGAGATATGACGATAAATCATGATATTCAAGTATGTCAGGAAGCCCTCTCCTGGTGTCACCCCCCCCTTTCCTTCACACAACTGGTTTAGCAACAAATCCCATGGCCATCTCCTGTGATATGGAGATGAGGTGGTGTGGGAACAATGGACACAGGATGACTCCCTGCCGTCACCCTGTAACAAGAGTTGTATCTCATTAGCAAGGCTATGGAACTAGCTAGACAGAACGACTCCAGTAAAAAATGGTTCATATCTCGCAAGCCATATTTCCGATAAATATGGCAACCATAAAAATGGTGTCTCCGCATGCGGACGATGCCGGCACACCCTTTTTATGGGAGCAGGACATTGGGAAATGCCCCAGGCGTGATATCAGCCAATGGGGAACTGGCAGACAGGTCATGAGTCCCCTCGTTCTGTAGCTAAATTCATAACTGTCACAATGAGAGCATTGGCGTCCGCCTACGACGCTCCCAGGCAAAGTTATGGCCCATATTCCATGTTGTGGATTGTCCATAACTCAAGCCAGGGGTGGAGCAGTGCTCCCTCTGAGGTCACTAAGGTAGGAGGGGACCTGGATTTGCCCAGGTTGATAACCCTACTTCGGCCATTTTCCAGCGTTCTTTTCGCTGGAGGCACGTGTAGGAAACATCTGTGGGAAGGATCCTAGAAACCTGGGTACAGCGCCCCCCTGTGGCCAGACGCAACAAGGTAACTGCTGGAACTGTGTATGCCTGTTTGTAACCCATGCTTTGATTGTAACTGTACTCTGACATATGTATATTCCGTAGATTCCCTATTGTATATATTGTAGTTTCTAGTGTGCTTTAGGCTGATTAAATTATATAATTAATCTTGGGCTGTTCTGTTATCTCGATCTTGAATCCCACGTCTGTGTGTTCGGCTAATAGTTACCGTAAATCGGTTGGTGGCAGCGAATTGTGCCAAGGATTATTGTGGGGAGGCCAGTGAGATTCGGGGAGATTTTATATATTCCGCCCGCGGAGGTCGGGGGAATATATACCTTACTCTCACCGGGGACCCTTCAATAATCGGCATAAGTAGTATAGCGGCCTCCTTGCTTATTGTCGGGCAATTCCATAATTGGCCTGACTATAAGAGGGGCGCTAGAGAGCGCGTCACGTGCTCTGTCTGTCGGTCGGGAGGTATAAAGGAGGGGTGACCCCCACTTGTTACCCCCCGATTGTGACGTACTGGTAGCCAGCGCGGGGGATTTCTGAGTGACCCCCCCGGTGGTTTGTGACACAGGTCACGTTAGGGGTTAATCCTTTCTGCCTCGTTCTGAAGGTCAGGCTGCTTTATTAGGGCACTGTTTCTCTTGGACTTCGCCAGTGATATTTCTGGCTCTGCTGTGTTCTGGTCTTGAGTGACCTGTTGTCTGCCCTGCCCCCTCCTGATCTCTGTGTTCAAATGACCTGTTAACCTCCTCTGTTGTCTGTTTCCATCAGTGTCTCTCCCGCTGTCTCCCTGTTCGTTCCTTATCTGTTTACCTTAATTCTGTCTTGTCTTCCCACTCCCCCTCGCTTCTAGGCTCTGATTTCCCGGCTACTGACTATTTGCTTCCCTCTGACTACGTTTAGACTTTGCCCTTGTGTACTTACAAGACCTCATGTTGTGACACGGCTTTCTGACGATTCTACTGCCATCTGGTGGGCTTGACTAGTATTACCTCTGCTATGGAATTCCCTGCTCATACGTTTCCTCCACTTTTACGCCCTCTAGTGGTTTACCAGCTAACTACCTTCTCAGATAGTTTCAGGAATCCTCTCAGTCCCACATTACTGCGCTGTACTGCTATTGTACATCTTAGAGTACAGCGTGACATCTGTTATATCCACTATCAGTTTTGAAATTTAAGATGGATAGACACAAATGTGTTAAGAATCCGAATGATTTCTGCTACATTCAGTATGTGGCAAATACACTACTTGTGATCAGTTCAAGAATCTGAAAAAGCGAGTGTGTATTGCTTACAAGAATTACTTTGACAGTCAAACTGGAGATCAAGAGAAAAGCTTGGCACTTGATGTTTGTTGCACCATGTGTTACTCAGGGCTAATGCAGTGGTTGAATGGTAAAAGCAATGGAATGGCTTTTGCAGTGCTCATGGTTTGGCATGAACAGAAAAATCACCATTTAGACTGTTATTTTTGCATTACTAAAATCGCTGGATATTCAAAGGGAAACAAGTCATAAATTGTGTATCTTGACTGTGAGTCTGCTCTTAAACCAGTACCACAAGATGCAAAGAATCTATTGCCTGTCCCTCCCACAACAGGAATGGCAAGTGATGGTTCTGATCCTGGTGAAGCAAAAGATGTAGAATTGGAATAATGTATTTACTGATCCAGATCAACTGGAGGGCCAGCCGCACTTACCGAACCAATAGGTTTTAGTTTATCTGGTAAGAAATCTGTCATTATCTAAAGAAAAGTCAAAACTGCTAGCTTCTAGACTTTGGAAATGCAACTTGCCACAACGAGGTAACAAACCTTCACCCTTTTGTCATCGACACACCAAGTTAGCTGCATACTACACAATGAAAAGCAATGTCTGTTTCTGTACTGATGTAAATGGCTTTATTATGGCATTAGATGGTACACATGTTCCTGATGAATGGAAGGTATTCATAGACTATCAAAACGAGTTGGAAAGCTGTTTTGTAGCACAATGGTAACAAAAAAAACAATTGTTCCATTAGTAACTCATGCCGTTGGAACGGAAGAGATCCATGCTTCTATAGTTAATTTAACAAACGATCAAATACTAAGAACATAGTTGGGGAATTTGTGCTGACCTGAAAGCGTCACTGCTACCTGCCCTAAAGTTAAGGTACATGAAGAATAGGTGTTTCTTCTTCCTATGGAACTGTCAGGATGACAGCAATCATTATAAAGTGAGATCGTGACCTGTCAGAGTCAAGAACACAGTTGGGCTATGCAATGTACACACAAATCACTAGTCGATCTATCCACTTCAAGTTTATCTTCCACCACTTCCCATTAAATTTGGTTTAACAAAATATTTTGTAGTTGCATATGGTCGTGATGGAAATGTTATACAGTATTTGAAGGAAAGTTTTAGCACAGTGAAAACTGAGGCTAAAATAATGGGCAGAAATTTTATTGGCCCTGAAATCAATAAACTAATGCATGATGATATATTCAGAACAAAACTCAACCCTCTGGAACTTGCATCTTGGGATGCATATGTGCTAGTAGTGCAGAACTTCCTTGGGAGTTGAAAACTGCAGTTGAAAACTATGCTGACATCATATGAACAACTTGGCATCCAAGTGTCATTGAAAATACATTTCTTACATTCCCATCTTGACTTTTTTTCTACTCAATTTGGGACACATAGCAAACATGGAGAGAGGTTCAATAAAGATAGTCTACAATGGAGAACAAATATCAAGGCTGCTGGAATTCCAACATGATGGGAGACTACTGCAATTTTTTTCCAGCAGGCAAATATGACCATACTAGTAAGGGGGTTATGACTAGGTCCACCCCTGCTGAAGAAGCCGGCACACGGGAAAATACTGTATGTCTGATGTGTAGTGTAGGAATGTGTACTGTGAAAATAGCCATCAGGTGGCAGTGTTATAGCATGGCTGTCCTGGCACCTGGGTGGGTAGGAAGAGAGTTAATAAGAAGAGGAGAGTAGGTGATATAAAAAGGAGAGATAGAGAGTAGGGAATAGGAGAGTCCCCCAGTAGAAGTTGTGAAAAGAAGTCCTTTGAAGATTCTGATCCTAAGGGTCACCCCTTCAGCAATGACACCTGGGATCCATTTAGGATTTGTCAACTACATCCCCAAAGAAGAGGGGTATAATCTGATGGTCAGGAGTCTGGTGTCCGTATTGTCTGGTTTTAATAATAATAATAATAATATTCATTTATTTAGAGCTATTAATTCTACAGCGCTTTACATACATTGGCAACACTGTCCCCAATGGGGCTCACAATCTAGAGTCCCTATCTGTATTTCTTTAGAGTGTGGGAGGAAACCGGAGTACCCGAAGGAAACCCACGCAAACACGGGGAGAACATACAAACTCCTTGCAGATAGTGTCCTGGGTGGGATTTGAATCCAGGACCCCAGCGCTGCAAGGCTGCAGTGCTAACCACTAAGCCACCGTGCTGGCTTGGAATGCTCTAAGATTTTCTCACTATAACTGAAGGTCAGTGCACCCTCAAGGAGTAGGGTATGGCTGGATCCTGGCCTGGGCACAGACAGTAGAGTGCTGTCAGTTGTGGCCCTTCGTATGCGCTAGCATCCCCTGTGGGTGGGGTGAAGTGGCCCAATAGACTTAATGAACTGGTTGGTGCCCGCATGAAGTTGAGTGGAGGAATGAGAGACCAAGAGATGTCAGACAGAACCCAGGTGCCTGAAGTACAGACAGCTGCTAAATTGTATACCAGGAAGAGGTGTAGAAGGAACCCTGATGGGATGTGTAACGCTACCGGTGCGATATGGACCGAAGTAATGCAGGAGTGGAAGAACAATAAAGTTTATGTTTGGAAGAAGAAACTGCCTCGTCTCTATTTACTGTGAGGAACAAAATAGTGTCACCTGGACTATTGCGGAGCCCTCCTGTGTGTGGCATGTCAACAGGGAGGCATGGGGTTAGCGAGCAGCTACGCTGCGGCCTGCTAAACCCTGCAAGTACGACTACCACAGCCGTCCCGTTCCTCCCCACACTGGGCCTTGCTCAATTAAGACTTTCAAACTGCAATACAAGACTTTTTTGAAACTTTGTTATTCCATTACATTTTCATATACTCTTTACTACAAAAACTTTGATGCAAATCAAGAAATAGTTCAATAGTTATTCAATGCTTTCCAAGTGCTTCATTTATTTGGGCAAACTTATGCATATTACAACTATTCTGACTTTGGATTTGGAATATGCAGACTTGATTTAATATAGAACCCATGGTTTTTGCTCAGTAGCAGACGGATTTTTTTGTGTAATATATTTTAGATATATTTTTTAATGTTCTGAATAAATTATGAAAATTATTCAGCATTTAGCTTTTGCATTTCCAGTTAAATAGTAGTAGATGTCACTACTATGATGATGATCCTTATGTCCATCCTTTTGACTTTCACCATTTATATTCCACTTTTGTACTCATTTGTTAATTGCAGTAATTAAAAACAAGGGAAGAACTAGATTTGAGTGCCTGAGCATCAGTGAGCACCACTTCCTCTAATATGTATTTGGTCCAATGGTAAACTTGCTGTCTAAAAACCATTGGGTTGCATCCCTTTTTCTTCCACTCTCTTAGGCCTGTTTCACACGTCAGTGATTCTGGTACGTATGTGCTAGTTTTTATACGTACCAGAATCACTGACATACGCAGACGCATTATAATCAATGGGTCTGCTCACATATCAGTGATTTTTCACTGAACGTGTCTCCGTGCGGCGTACCCGTATGTCCGTGATTGCTGCACGGAGACATGTCCATTTTTTTCCGGCATCACTGATGTCCCACGGACCACACAGTGGTGTGATCCGTGAAGCACGTGCCAGAAAAAAATGTGCATATAAAATAAAAATAATTTTTACTCACCCGGCTTCAGCGGCGCTCTCTGCAGCCTCTTCTGCCTGCTGCTTCTGAGCCGGTTCATTACTGTCGTGCATATTCATGAATGCACGACACAGCCAACCCGGAAGCAGCTGCTGAGGGGGTCAGCGCCAGCCGGATGCTGCACCGCGTGAGCGTTCAGCACCATGGAGAGCGGGAGCGGGCACAGGTGAGTTAATCTCTATGTGCAACCATGGACCACGGAGAGCGGAGCCCAGATTGCACATAGACAACCCACGTGTGCCGTGAATCACGGCACACGGAGGGACATGTGCGTGTTTTACAGGTCAGTGAAGAACGTCAGTGTTTTTCACTGACGTGTGAAACGGGCCTTACAGGAAGTGATGTCAGCATGCCAATGTGGTGATATCACCACTTCCAGCCAACCTCCAGACTTATTGAAAATGATGCACAATAGATGAAGATGCGCTGCGAGCTATTTCTTTTAAGTGTCACCTAAAAATATGCACTCTTGGTTGAATTAACCACGGTGGTACAATAGAAATCATTGGTACTGGGTTTGAATCCAACAACCTCAAATAGTTTGTAGGTTCTTATTAAGGCTCCACCTACTGAATTTGCTCTTAAAAGGCTCTGAGTGGTGAAATTGCCAATATTTTTTGGCCAACTTGTGAAACTTGATATGGAGCACTGCAAAGGGGTAGCATCCATAGAAGAAGGGAGCAGAGCTGTAATGCCTGCCTGGAACCACAGACTCAGACTGGCTGTCACGGAGTAATAATAAAGGAATAAAGCATCTTACAAAGCAGAACCCCGAAAACCCTGAAACCCCTATACAGGGATTTGGAATTACACAGGGCCACAGAGATCACTACCTGTGGTAGACTGCAGTTCGATGAGAGTAGTAGTCAGGCAGGGTCAAACCAGGAAATTCAGAACAGGGACAAAATCAAGCAAACAAGGATGTAATCAGGAAAAGAGGCAGAGGTCAAATCCGGATAAGGTAGCGAGGTAAAAAAATAAAAAAAACGGCAAACAGGAGGGTAGTCAGGGAGCAGGAAGAGGTCAAAACACAGGGTCACTATACAGAACAGAGCGGGAACCAGGAAGCAGGAATTCAGAACTATCTCTGGCAGGAGGGGGGATAAGAAGGGTGTGGTGTCTTTCCATTGGCTGTAGCTGAATGGTGGTAACTTCAGCTGGAAGATACAAGGCACCTACAGTCAGCCAGTGGTACTGCAGATCCCAGGGAATCCAAGTTTAGTGGATGAGTGGGGCCTGCACCCACCAGACCACTGACACCGACTACTCTCCTATCACCAGCACTATCCTCAGCTTGAACACAGTGCCGCCTGGTGATTGAAGCAGAAGTCGCAGGAGTGGACTCTGGTGGGGACGTAACAAGAGCCCTAGACCAGACTGGTGTGTAACAGTCCTCCATGTGTTTGCATCAGTTTTCCCTATGTACTCCAAAAATATACAGTATTAGGGCTCATTCACACAACCTTATACATCGAGCCAGTGGTATCCTATTTTTTTATCAGATAGCGCTCAGACCAATGTTAGTTAATGGTGTAGTGCTGATGCCCTATTTTTTTACTGACAGAAATTGTCAGAGAAAAAAATTGCAGGAAGCTGCGATTTGCCAGAGGAAATCGGACGAGAATATTGTGACGCCCTGACCTATCAGATCGTCACAAGGGTGCCGTGCAATCTGCCCTTCTGTATGGTACCCGCTCCTCCTTGGTTATGGGTCCTGTCACTTTGGTGTTGCTATCAACATGTGCACACAAATCCTGAGGAACACTCTGCACCACACCCACCAAACACCCATTGGGCAGCCTGAGGGGAATAGGGCCACCCAGATGGGGGGCTGGTAGAAGAAGGAGGGCAGAAGTGTCAGTGCAGTAGGAGAGAGTTGAAGTTCAGCAGTGACAGTGAGAGGTCACGCTGTGGAGCTGGGCTCCTGTACCCATCCCAGATGCCAGACGTTGGCCTGGCCAGAAGGAGCTGGAACCCCGGTCGCAAGGGGTAGTGGCAGGGAGCGCGGTGCCGCTAAAGAGAGCGGGCCGGCTGCCTTGTGCTACAACTGGGCAGGGGCCAGGGCATGACGGGGTACGCGGACCCTAGGCTGGGAAGTAGCTTCACGCAGACCAGTAATTCACCCAACGGGAACGGAATCTTCAGGAACCGTTCCCCACCGCTCCATAATTGGGGTACTAGCGCACCAATAGGGATAGGACTTCCCACAACCATCCAGAAAATCCCAAGCGTGAACCCTGAGAGCAAGCTCACCCTGCTAGCCACGCAGGTGAGCGGGACCCGAAACTCTCTAAGTGTAAGGGATCCACACATAGGACAAAGAGTGCCAAGGGAAAAGGCTTCAGGTCAACAAGCAGCACCAAGAGGACACGGACCCAGCGTGCCCGTACAAGGACCACAGAGTGCTCAAGAGTTTGGTTTACCTGGTGTCAGCGTCAGTGACTTTGGACTGTGTGAGTCCACGTCAACCCCCTTGCACCCGACGGGTTCCCCACGCCATCCATCACCGGGCCCTGGGACTCCACTCCCCTGCCCACGGACGGGTTAAAAACTTCAACTACCACGCACCAGCGTTTCTGGGCTCCCCAAACCGGCAGCGGTGGTCCCTCACGTTACCACACACCGTGGGTGGCGTCACGAACACTATCCCAATACACAACAATTCCCCCCTTTTTATTTCGAGAGGCCGCGCGACCCCGCCTCGGGTCCGGAGACACCTCGAGCCACTGTGGATACAGGTCCAAGCAGTCCGTCGGCTGTCGGGGGGCGGTACACTATGGGTGTGTAGAAAACTTTGAGCACTAAATGCAGTCTGATTACTGTAGACTCACAATGGAGAAGATGGAGAAATTTTGTGAATCAGATCACACTAAGCTGAAAGTAGCATCAAATTGTGATAGTATTTCATCAGCGTATCATTAGCAAAATCAATCCTATTCTCTTGGATGAGAGAATCCACAGTGGTTTTGCCTTAGCCTTAATACTTTAACATTCATGGCCTGTTCTTAAGGCCCCGTCACATGCAGCAATATCGCTAGCGAGCGTACCCGCTCCCGTCGTTTGTGCGTCATGGGAAAATCGCTGCCCGTGGCGCACAATATCGTTAGGAGCCATCACACGGACTTACCTGCCTAGCGACGTCGCTGTTGCCGGCAAACCACCTTGTTTCTAAGGGGGCGGTTCATGCGGCGTCACAACGGCGTCACTAAGCGGCCACCCAATAGAAGCAGAGGGGCGGAGATGAGCGGCCGTAACATCCCGCCCACCTCCTTCCTTCCTCATTGCCGGTGGTCGCAGGTAAGCTGTAGTTAGTCATTCCCGAGGTGTCACACATAGCGATGTGTGCTGCCTCGGGAACGACGAACAACCTGCATCCTCAACAATCAACGATTTTTGGAAAATGAACGTGTCAACGATGGACGATATGGTGAGTATTTTCCATCGTTAACTGCCGCTCATTGGTGCAACACGCAATAACGTCGCTAACGATGCCGGATGTGCACCACGGAATCCGTGACCCAGGCGATATATTGTTAGATACGTCGCTGCGTGTGACAGAGCCTTTACGATAGGTTATCAATGTTTGATTGGCCAGGGTCCAACACCTGGCATCCGAGCTGATCAGCTGTTCATGGTGCCATGCTGGCAGCCGAAAATGCTCAGTTCCAGAGTTGCCCTGTCAAATGATAGCAGTGCAGTTGGGTACTGCACATCCTCTTTCCATTCAAATTAACAGGAGGTGGATGTGCAGTACCCGGTCACAGATGCTATCAAAAGACAGGGCAGCTCTGCACCTGAGCATTTCTGGCCACCTGCTGCGACTGCTAGCTCCGAGAACTGCTGATCGGTGGAGGTGCGAGGCGTCAGACCCCGGCAGGTCAGACATTGATGACCTAACCGAAAGGAAAGGCTATCAATGTAAAAGTCGCCCTCTAAAAGGCCAATTAGGTTCCTATGAAATTGACCCTAGAGTGTGTATATCTAAAAGAGAATTTGAACTCCACTGGGGGAAAGGGTTTAAAGTGAATAGTGACAATCCTCTGCAGGGCTGTAGATTATGTTTCAGGCTATATAAAGAACATGAAATAACTAATTATACTAGATTCCTTCCTGGAGTAACAAAGGATAGTACATATCAAAATATAACATGCCCAGTCTACATTTTAAAAGACTTTACTGTAAAGAAACTGTTGGGCAGCTTATATTTGCATTAGATAGTTGGTTAGTCCTATTACACAATTTTACTTTTCAGCAATTCGATCTAATGTATATCAGGCTAAGAAAGCAGAAACTTTCTATTGTGCGGTGTTCTCCGTTGCACTTGCTGGGTGTAATGGTGGCGTCAGACCATTCACACTGCAGAGTCCAACAAACTGCCTGGGATTCTTTAGTTGCACAGGCTGTAATGGGCGTTGATTCACTGTTTCTGGCTTTACTACTCTCCAGTACAGTGGGAGTCAATTTCTGCTGGCCTGTGATCAGCTGCTGGGAGCTCAGGCTGATGATCACCATCTCCAGCCTTTATAAGGTTCTCGTTTCTGGGGCTGAGTGCTGGATATAGCTTTTTGCTTCCTCGGATCCAGTGATTATCCTGTCCTATGGTGATCTACAGTTGTGGTTCATCACAGTGTGTGAGATCTCCAGTTGTGCATTTATTTCCTACTTCCATTTGCATTGCTCTGCAATTCACATATTGTCCCTCCTTTGTATTTGAATATAGTGTGCACAAATTTTTGTTTACCCTTGTCTGTGCCTATTGGTAGCGTTTTCTTTACTGGGTTCCTGGCCCAATCCCTGGGTGAGGGTGGAGTAGTATCAGGGCTCGAACAGGAGATAGGGTGATGCTTGGGGCTCGAACCTGGCTACCATCGAGCCTACCTTTGGGATAAGGGACATTGCAAGGGCCCCAGTATTAGGGCGGCTTTGCACATTGCAACATCGCACGTGCGATGTCGGTGGGGTCAAATCGAAAGTGACGCACATCCGGCGTCACTTTCGACATCGTACTGTGTAAATGCTAGATGATACGATGAACGAGCACAAAAACGTCGTTATCGTATCATCGTTGCATTCACCGAAATTTCCATAATGCCGGTGCCGGGACAGGTACGATGTTGTTCCTCGTTCCTGCGGCAGCACACATCGCTGTGTATGAAGCCGCAAGAGCAAGGAACATCTCCTTACCTGCCGCCGGCGGCTATGCGGAAGGAAGGAGGTGGGCGGGATGTTTACATCCTGCTCATCTCCGCCCCTCCGCCGCTATTGGCCGCCTGCCGTGTGACGTCACTATGACGCCGCACGACCCGCCCCCTTAGGAAGGAGGCGGGTCGCCTGTCGGAGCGACGGTCACAGGGCAGGTGAGTGCATGTGAAGTTGGCGTAGCGATAATTTTCGCTACGCCAGCTATTACACGATATCGTACCTGCGACGGGGGCGGGGACTATCGCGTGCAACATCGCAGCATCGGCTTGCGATGTCGCAACGTGCAAAGCCCGCCTTAAAGTCAGCCTAGGAGCCCCTGTCCCATTGTTACATACCCCGTGACACTTTCATAAGAACATGTCATGGAGATTATTCAAGAATTAGAATAGGTCATCAACGCATGAGTAGTCTTATTTTGCAGGTCACCAATGTGGATCTAACCCCTGCAGCACAATGAAGGGACCAGACCAATCACACCACCGTCGATTCACTTCCTTGCTTACAAACTAATTTGGAAACTTTTTTAATTGAAATAACTGGTGGAAATTTTATGCTGTTTTTTACCTTTTCTTCTTTTATAGAAATATATGAATTCCCTATGCAATGTTATAATATCCCCTTAAACCTCTTGGGGTTTGACCAGTAGTTTAAAATGCCACAATTCTCTCTACTGTAAGTTGGATACTGAATCGTGAAATGGCAATAGAAAGGAGGCAGATGGCTAATTATAAAATATAGTGAAATACACGGCTCCAAAATCCTGTTCTTCTTAACAGATGAATGGCTTGCTAGGGGTTTTTTGCTTGTGGGTAGTAAAACTCATAGAAATAAACCCAATAGCCCCAGTGGCACCTGCTGAGGTTTGTATTGTATTTTAACACTTTATTTTTATGCTGCTGATCTACACACAGAGAAATTCCAATGTTTGTGGGATGAGGCAGATAATCTATAGAATAGGACTTTTTTTTTTAATTGGACTGCGTTCAATTTCAATCTTTTAATCATTGTTTGAAACATTTTTGACTTTTTTTTTATAAATCAAATAATTTTGGGATGGGTGTTTTATAAACGCTATTAAAAAGGAAAGAAGAATCAATTTAAAAATACAATTTCGGCAATTAAAAGAAAAATTAAAAAGCAAATAAAAATCACATTGTAAAAGTTGAAAATGTAAAAAAAAGTTTTAACTTTTAACTAATTTTAAAGTTTTACAATTCGTAAAAATTTTTTAATTATTATTTTAGCTTTCATATACAACGAAAGAAAATTGATTAAATTCTAAAATATTGAACAGTATTTCAACACTTGACGATCAGAATTAGAAATTAACAAATCCAAACATTTGTATATCTGCGAAAATGTATTTAACATTAATAACATTTCCTATTACTGCATCAAATTAAATAAATCAAAGAAGCTAAACATAGCAGAATATGGATTCATATTTCAGCTTACAAAAAACTGGCTCTATATTAGAAAAGTAATTTGGTGAAGCATTTTTCTTTCTACGGATCCTCAAATAAAATAAACAACAAAACAGAAATAAACATTAACAATGGTGTAAAAGTAAATAAATCACTAAACGTTAAAATAAACCAGTGTGCGTTTGTCACTGCAGCCAATCAGTGACTGCTGAGCTGCTTGTGCCGTCAACTTGGATGGCGAGCTGCTTAGGCTGAGCTCACTGATTGGCTGCAGCACTATCCATGCACATGTCAGCTCTGCAGACAATAATATACACCAAGAGCAATATAGAGACTCAGCGCATGACCCATGGAGGGCGATAAAAGCACTTTTTATTTAAATGCAGCTAGTGAACCTGGATTTTCCAAAACTGCAAAACCACTTTAAAGAGGTTGACTATTTTTATTCTTTTTTACTATTGGCCTAAAATCTAACAGGCATGTAGTCACCTTCTACCTGTCTCTTGCACCCAACACTGATCTCTGCCGGCGATTCAGCTGCTCCACGTCAACAGAGGATCTCTTCCTCTTCTGGGCTACTCTGTTGACTGGGTATGACTGCCAATGTCCTGCTGATTGGCAGCTGAGTTGGCTTCCCGCAGTTAGGCAACGGGGAGCCGGCTGTCAGTCAGCATGATGTTGACATTCACAACCTGACAATAGAACAGATTATACAAATCAGAGTGAAAAGGGGGTTAATGCCGCGCATCAGCCAAAATGAAGATGTAGCACGTTGATGCTATAAACGTATTCTTTTATTCCATCGGTCTACGCGTTTCGAGGATATACCTCTTCTTCAGGACCAGTGCATCAACATAGTATAGTATATTATGTTGATGCACTGGTCCTGAAGAAGAGGTATATCCTCAAAACGCGTAGACCGATGGAATAAAATAATACGTTTATAACATCAACGTACTACATCTTCATTTTGGCTGATGCGCGGCATTAACCCCCTTTTCACTCTGATTTGTATGCACATCCACATGGGGCTGCAGCAGACGCCATCATCCTATGCTCTATCAGTGGTTGTGACTATCACAACCATTTCAGATGAGTGTATTTTTCCTGATCTACCTCACTGATCTGTTGGTATTACACTATCAGCGCTCCTTATTTTTCAGCTAATAGAACAGTTTGAAAGACAAACCACTGCTCTGTTAATGTTCGGTCAGCGGAAGCTGATGAATTTCCCACAGAACCGGACTCTGACAGCTCTATACCGGCACAGATCAGAACCGGGCACAACAGTCAGGTGGTTAGTAACTAAGTGCCTATTGATTCCTAGGCACAAAGTAAAAAAAAAAAGTAGTCCTGATAACCTCCTTTAACAAGCCAGTTTTGGCTGAACCAATCCACCATCTAATGTACTTTACATACGATATATTGCGACTTTCTGATGACTAATGTTGGGAAACAGAAATATCTAGCATGTTGAATTTCAACATGCCCATTTAATTTGCTAATGTAGGTGTCTGATGTCTGCTTATATCCATCTGAGGGGGGAGAATGGAAGAAAAAGCTGGTCAATATGAGGGTCTCCTAATGGTTTAAAGGGAACCTGACAGGTGCCCTATGCCCTTCCAAACCCCAGCATTTATATATTATTTTATAAGTACCCTGCCTGTCAATCCCATTATTCTGTTGACACATAAACAGTCAGCATAATCACAGTTTCTCTCTAAATCTCTCTCATGTATGCAACTTCCTTTCCTAGATGTCATTACTCCTCTGTAGCTGGGTGCACGCTCTTTGCTTCAGAGGTCACTGCAAATATCCAGAAGAAAAGAAGAAGCTTAGTCTGCAGCTCCTCTGTGGACGTACCCATCTTCTTTGCTTCTGGACATGCACAGTCCGCTCTAAAGAGCAGAGAAGTGTGGACCCAGTTTCAGAGGTGCATTGACATGTAACAAAGGAAGATTTGCAGACACATTTCTTGCACAGGGATGTCACAATGTGATTGTAGGAAAGTGTGGGTCAGGGGCTCTTATGCTGTGGCTCACGCTAGGCATCCTTAGGGTATCCCTCAAATCAGGGTTACCGCTACTGGTGGAGATGCCTGAGTTAAATACCTGGCTGTGCTCCTGATCAGAACTAATCTGATTCCCCCTCAACCAGGGAAGTAAAGGGTAGAAGTGAAATGAAAACACAGATAAAAACAGACAGGGGAAAACCAAAACTCTGACACACTGCAAATTCACAGGAACAAACAATGAGAGACTCAGAAGAAAAGCAAGAGCTGGAAGTCAGCAACAAAAAGATAACAAGGCTTAACTCCACAAGCACACACAGCAGCAAGTCCTCCAAACACCAGTTAGTCTGGATCACAACACCTCACCAGAACAGCTAAGATAAACTATAGCTGGCACTAATGGAAGTGTTCAGCCAGCATAGATAGTAGGGGAGATTGACTGTTGCTAGCCTGCATATGAACTACCAATCTGTTAGCCGACGCCATAGTGAACAAGAGAAAAATTCAGCAAACATTAAAATTAACACCTTTTTTTATTAACTTCTAGACACAAGTGAATAGATTTTGATAACTCTATCACCATCTATAGTCCTGTAAATTGCTTCTGAACATGACCTTACATGGTCTGAGTGCGTAGGATTAGGAGTTGCCCAGATCAGTGGCTTCTTTTGTTTTAGCTTATAGAAAAATCTCCTCATCTCCAACTGCTACTAGGTTCATGAAACCCTACAGCTGACCAAATAAATTGTCCTGACCAAACACAAGCACACTCAACCGAGTGTACATGTGTGGTAAAAGGGGAGAGAGAAATGAGCTGCTGCTAAACTCCTTTGGCAGGGTTCTCTTCACGAACCCAAGGATAGTAGGATGGGGCATGTTGAAACTGAACTGCCCCATCTTTCTCTCACATATACTAGATTTTCATCCAGTTATGGGTTCTATAAAATAAATATATTTTAACTTTATTTTCAAGAAAATCAACTTAAAAATAAATGCTTAATTTGAGTCTACTTATTATAGATGATTTTTTATGTTTACTTTTATTTTACCTTCAAAATGATAATGAAATTCTAATCATAACTGTGAGGCATGAAGTAATGAACGTTTACTGGTGAATAGATATATACATATATACGATACCAAGGAGCCCGAAAAATCCACCTGGCACCAACATACTGACAGATGAAAGACCAGATTGAGACAAGAGAGAGCTCCAACAATATTATTGCACCATTGCACTGACAATGATTATCTCGTATCTAACAAGAATTTAGCTGATACGTCTACATGTTTATTTTATTTGGAAATTGCAGTTTTACATAGAAAATAGATCAAAACAGTGAAACGACAATACAAAATGTAAAAAAAAATAAAAAAAATTAGAATGTTTACCACTGAGTCTTTTGAAGCCATTCTTTAATGTAAAGGATGCTGGTTACCCAAAATAAGTGGTTCTCTCATGGCATAGTTTACAGGATGTAGAGTCGTTTTTGATTCACCATGCAAAGCTATTGACAGTTCTATTTTTATTTGTATGGTGGAAGAAGAAGAAGGAGGAGAAGATGAAGAAGAAGAAGAAGAAGATGAAGAAGAAGATGAAGAAGAAGAAGATGAAGAAGATGAAGAAGAAGAAGAAGAAGAAGAAGATGAAGAAGAAGATGAAGAAGAAGATGAAGAAGAAGAAGAAGAAGAAGATGAAGAAGAAGAAGAAGAAGAAGAAGAAGAAGAAGAAGAAGAAGAAGAAGAAGAAGATGATGATGATGATGATGATGATGATGATGATGATGATGATGATGAAGAAGAAGAAGATGAAGAAGATGATGATGATGAAGAAGATGATGATGATGATGATGATGATGAAGAAGATGAAGAAGATGATGAAGAAGAAGAAGAAGAGGAAGATGATGATGATGATGATGATGATGATGAAGATGAAGAAGAAGAAGAAGAAGATGAAGATGAAGAAGATGAAGAAGAAGAAGATGAAGTAGAAGAAGAAGAAGAAGAAGAAGGAGAAATAGTGGAAGAAGAAGCAGAAGTGGAAGAAGAAGACAAAGAAGAGGAAGAAGAAGAAGTGGTAGAAGAGGAAGAAGAGGAAGAAGAAGACAAAGAAGAAGAACACAAAGAAGAAGACATGGTAGTAGAAGAAGAAGAAGAAGACGACGTAGTGGTGGAAAAGAAGGTGTGGAAGAAGAAGGTGTGGAAGAAGAAGGTGTGGAAGAAAAAGAAGAAGACAAAGGAAAGGAAGAAGTGGAAGAAGAAGAAAAAGTGGAAGTGGAAGAAGAAGTTGAAGAAGAAGGGGAAGAATAAAAAGACCCTCCATCTACACAGATTTTGGTAGCATTGCCAGTCTAGTAGTCCGTAAACACCCTCCAAAGTAGGGATTTCTGGAAGATTACATGAGCAGATCAGGGTCATGCCGTACGATGAACTAGATTTTGGAGTTCAAAACACCTCTTTTGTATCAAAGGCAGAAATCAGAGTCAAGTCAATACAATAGCAATAAGAAGTAAAGGGAAATCTATTTGCGATGGTCACCAAAAACTGTGGTAAAAAAAGGTTTTAGAGTTATCATGTAAAAAAGAAGTCCAATATGCACAAAAAAATTAGAGGAATTAAGCATCAAAAACACACAAGATAGAATATTTAGAAAGGGGAGCTGGACAGAAAGCTGCTTCACAGGGAACACCCACCGAGTCCTGAACTTGCAGCTCCATAAGCAAATATAGCGGAAAAAGTCAGCCAAAAGCACAATAAAGCCTGTAACCCATCCAGATACATAAATTATATATCTGAAAGTTTTTACCATGACAAAATGTCACACAAATTTTCAAAGAAAAAATAGCAAATGAATTTAAAAAAAAAACATGTGAGGAAATCTGCGGCATGCAGCTCTTAAGTGAAGTACGATGGAAAAATGATCATATTGAGAACATAATTAATTCTTGGAACTTTATTCCTTTTAATTAAATTCAGTTTACAACAAAGTGATAACTGTAATACGAACCATCTGCTAAGGTCTTGTTGAACATTATCCATTTAAAGGACAAGATTGCAATCCAAGATGTGTAATTTCAGTAAGTCTGAACATAACCAAACCGGCAGATACAGAAACAAAATATTTTTAAAGTAGCCATTTTTTTGGAGGTAGATCCTGACCAGTAGCACTGCATAATGATGATATTATATTGGAGCATATTGCATCCATTATTGTATAATGTTTTCTCATTTTACGGAGCGTGCAAAAAGTCTCGGCGAGTTTGGAGGTAATAGGCATTAGGGACATTTAAACATTATGTGTAAGTGGGTCAGTTCAGTATGTGTGAGCTATTACCCGTAATTCTGTACCCCACTTGAGGATGGAGCAGTAACTCAACAAGTGTTACGGATGGACCTACTGATATGGTAAAAGATGAGAGTAAACCAATATCAGTGGTCAGGGTCCACCGTGCAGTGGTGGTAAACTGCAGCTGATAAAATAAGGCTCTACTGATATTCAACAAAGCCCCAGGTAATAATATACGCCTGTGTTACAGGTCACACAGGCGTTAACGCAGGTATAATAAGTAATCAGAACCTGCGTGTGCAGTCTCTGTGTTCTAGGCCACACAGAAGCTGTAGCATAATATAGTGGGACCCTGTTATCTCACAGGTCCTGAAGCAGGTAATAATATATAAAGGACAGGACCCTGTAAAGTCACAGGACCAGATATGGCGCAATGCTCTACTGTGACTTCACAGAAGTTAATATATGTTGCATACACAGTATGGATAGGGATAGGCCTGAAGAACACTACCCGTATTCTGCTAGTATATGCTCTGGGTATATGCAGGAGCGAGCGTGTAGAGTACTGCTCCTATATCGGGATGTATTCGGGTGTAGCCGGTTAACCACTGGTCCGTTAGCGGCACAACCTCAATATCTTTGGAACCCTGCCTAGCCGGCTTCTGACCCTAACTCGGTCTAGATGTGACTGCGACGCCTCACCCTAACCTGCCTCCTGACCCTCAATCAGTCCGGTTGGACCTCGCCACATATCCCTACCTAAGAAAGCTGTGTGCTGCTGAATGCACATAGACGAGTGCGCACCTCCATGTGGGCGTCAGGGCTTTTATCATCTCTGTACCGCCCACAAGATGAAGGAACCACATGTAGCCAGCCCCTTTGGCCAATGAGAGCCTTACACATCACCGATGATGTCACGGCGGCCAATGGGAACGTGCCACATCACTGATGATGTCACGGCGACCAATGGAAATGTACCACATCACCGATGATGTCACTGTGGCCAATAGGAACGTGCCACATCACTGACATGCTCAGATAGTGTCAAAAGACCCATAGGAATCCCGCACATGCTCAGTAGGCTATTTTTGACACAGTGTCAGAATTCCAAAAAATCCTGGTCACCATCCGTGGCTCAGGAGATGGGGCTGAGCGACCTCGGGTACGGGGAGGAACAGCTCCAGAAGACAGGTGAGGAGCCCCCGTGCCCCGATTCGTGACAACAAGTAGTAAATATCATGAATGATTGGGATCAGTCAAAGCATATATACACACTATTGTGATGCTCAGAGCTGGAAAATCATATTACTCAGCAAAGACACATAACTTAGTGGTTACACATTTAAAAGGAGGCACCCAGCTTGATGGTTCCACAACAAATATTGGTGTCTACTAGTCTAATTCTGATAATACTGAAAGCCATGCGGCTGCTATGGGGTCCATGGATTAAGGGCCCCTAGAACTGGGCTTCCTTTGCCAGAAATCTTACTTTCAGTGAACTCTCAGTTCCATGTTAAATCAGTCTCCTTTTGCATCTGAGCTCTGAAGTCTCAGTACAGTGAGTATCATTGTGTCAATACTTTGCACCGGCTGTGAAGAGCTTCAAAACTTACGATTCAGTGGCTGAAGCAATGGAGGAGTGGAGGTGACAACTCTTGTGGGGATCATATTGTATGTAGGGAGATGTTGGGTCATCATAAGCTATGTTGAGCGCTTGGGCCATCAACTATATGCAGGGGACTGTGTTGGTGATCAAGCTGTGTATAGGCTTGGGGGGGGGGGCATTAAAGTCTGTAGATGGTTGTGGATGCCATATTATTGTGTGGTGGTCATTATACTACTTGTAGGGCTCTGAGGGCCATAATACTGTGCAAAGGCTATTATACTGTATGGAGGTCTGTGTGGAAGACTGTTGGGGACATTATGCTGTGCATTGGAGAGCCTTGGGAAGCCATTATACTATGTACAGGGCTTTGTGGGGGCTATTATACAGTGTTGGGGTTTATAAAATGTGTAGGGGCTGTGTGGGGGATATTATACTCTGTGAAAGGCTATGGGGACCATTATGTTGTGCAGGGGCTTTTATATTGTGTTGAGGGCTATTAGGGGCCATTATATTATGTAGATGGCTCTGTGGGGGCTGTTATACTGTGTGGGAGCCTTTATATTGTGTGGAGAGCTATGTGGGGAAGTATACTTTGCAGGGGCCATTATTCTGTGTGGCGGGCTTCATGGAGGCCATTATTCTGTGTAGGGGGCTATTGGGGACCATTATACTGTGTGGTAGGCTTTATTTTGTGTGGGTAGCTCTGGAGCCATTATACTGTGTAGGGCCATTATACTGTTTACAGGGTTTATTAGGCCATTACACTTTGTGGTGAGCTATGTGTGGCCTTTATTCAGTGTCTAGGGCTGTGTGGGGGATATTATTATGTGAGCAATTTTAATGTGTGCAGGGCCATGAAGGTCATTATACTGTGAGGGGGGCATTATAATGTGCAGAGAGCTCTGGGAAGCCATTATACTGTGTGGAGGGCAGTGAGGGCCATTAAACTGAGTGGAGAGCTGTGCTACACATCAAAGTTGAGGCATGGGGTTTAGCAGTTACACCATCAGAGTTCAGAAATAAGGATTGTTGGGTACACTTGAAAAAAAGGCATAAAGCATGGTTGTAACATCTTGGTGGAAACTAAGTGCTTGGTGGTTACACATCAGAGTAAAGGCAAAAGACATGTGGGTTCCTCATCAGAGTTGAGGCATTGGATTTGTCAGTTAAGGGTGCTTTACATGCTGCGACATCGCTAGCGATTGCTAGCGATGTCGCAAGAGATAGCACCCGCCCCCGTTGTTTGTTCGATATGTGATGATCGCTGCCATAGCGAACATTATCACTACGGCAGCGTCCCACGCACATACCTATTCTGCGACGTCGCTGTGGCCGCCGAACAATCCCTCCTTCAAGGGGGAGGTTCGTTCGGCATCACAGCGACATCACAAAACGGCTGTCCAATAAAAGAGGAGGGGTGGAGATGAGCAGCTGGAACATGCCGCCCACCTCCTTCCTTCCTCATTGCCGGTGGACGCAGGTAAGGAGATGTTCGTCGCTCCTGCAGTGTCACACATAGTGATGTGTGGTGCCACAGGAACGACGAACAACCAGCGGCATGAACCATCACCGATATTTTGAATAGGAGCGACGTGTCAACGATCAACGATTTTTGCCGTTTTTGCGATCGTTGATCATCACTTCTAGCTGTCACACGCTGCGATGTCGCTAACGACGACGGATGTGCATCACAAACACCGTGACCCCAACGATATATCATTAGCGAAGTCGCAGCGTGTAAAGCACCCTTTACACATCAGAGTTGAGACACAGAACTTTGCGATTAAACATCAGAGCAGAGGGACATGGTTAAAAGTCAGATTTGAGGCAAAGAGCTTGGTGGTTTACACATCAGAATTAAGGCACATAGCCTGGCAGTTACATAATAACTAAAGGAAGAGTCTCTAATCAGATGTCACAATGGAGATCACAGGGAGCTGCAAGGTTTAGAAGACTGACATGATTTCAGCACACTTAAACCATCTGTAGCGCCCGGTCCCATTGTGGCACCCCCCATGTATCTGCTCCTGTGTCTGGCGGTCCCAGGCATCTCGTTTCTGCCCTGAGGCCTGCCGCAGCTGTGGCGCCCTGGACAAGCCAGGACGTCACAGGTACTACAACAACACACCCCACACCCCGGCTTGGCACACCGAAGTCAAACACAAATCCTTGTTGCCTCCCTCCAGGGGCTGATGTCCGCACCAGGGGGTGGAGCCAGGCGGTTGGCCCCACCCACCAAGGAGTTCACAGTCCTGGAGGCGGGAAAAGGAAGGGAGTTTTTTAGTTGAAGTTTGGAGTTGGAGGAGTGAAGAGGCAGTAGAGGAGACTGACCGTGTGCGGGTGCGTGGCCCGGGCACATACAGCAAGGTTGGCAGACGGTAGTGACCGTCTGCAGGAGAGGCTGATTGGAGCGAACCATAAGGACCGGGGACGGGCGGTGGCCCGACGGTACCGGATCGGGGAGCGAAGAGAAGTCAGCACCATTCGGCAGGGCTTACGGACCCCGACCAGGCTAGGAGTCGCTGTAAAACCGGTCAAATCCGTTAGCGAAGGGAACCTCCGGGGTTTTCCAGCAGTCAAGACCCAATTGAAGGCAACATCTCAAACCGTAAAGGGAAACACAGTCACCGCCAAGGCTACAGTTCCCAGGGCCAGAGCCTGCGGGCAAAAGGGGCTCCTTCAGCATCCATCCAAGCTGGGGAGCAGGTTACCGGTGGGAAGCCATTGGAACCGTGAACACAACACAGGTGCAGGGAAAAGCAGTCACCACCAACCTACCGGGAGAACTACCGCAGCTGTCTGTGGGACCCGTCCATCCAGCCGTTTGTTTGACCAGAGACTCCGTGTAAATTACTGGCTGAGTGAGTACCACCGTGCCGTGCGGCACAGCGCTGCCCCAGCGACCCTGCACCTCACCAGGCCCCATAACCTGCCTGCCATCCCTAACCCTCACCGGGCCCCGGGACAACCAACCCCCCCTACCGTTTGTTTTACCGGAGACTTTGCATTCATCATTGGCTGAGTGAGTACTACCGTGCCGTGCGGCACCGCGCTGCCCCCGCGACCCTGCAGCTCACCAGGCCCCGTAGCCCGCCTGCCATGCCTCCCTCATCGGGCCCCGGGACAACCCCCCCCCTACCCACGGAGGGGAGAAAACAACATACAAGCTGCTCCCTGTCACCGCTCCCGGGATCCCCATCCAGAGCAGTGGTGGTGTCACAACCTCACCACAACCGTGGGTGGCGTCACGGACAATATCCCTAAACCAAACCACCCCCTTTCACTCACGGGCGAGGAGCACCGCTCGAGTCCCCGGGATCCGGCCCACCGCTCGAGCCACCGAGCAACGGCAGCAGCAGCCGGACCCGAGCAGTGGGTGAGCGCAGCGTCCCCTCCTCCGCCCGCGACACAGCCTCTTCCTGCTTCCAGGCCACACGCAGGCCTTCTGTGAGTACCCAAAAAGTGTGCAGTGTCCTATTATTCGGAAGTGACATCTGAGGTCAGCAATCTCTTTGTAAGTATTTAATGCATTCTTACCTTAGGAGAGATTCCTGAGCAACGTTGCCTATCCATAGTTCGTTGCTACAGTCACTGACAGAAGTTCTGTCGCTTATCCATGTTATGTAAATTAAAGCTTATAACATGACTTTAAATTCATCCATTGGTTTTATAAATTACTCTTTTGACAGCTGAAACACTCCCAAATTTGGTTTAGGTTATGAAAATAAAGTTACTGCAAAGCTGAAACATTTAATGAACACAGAAAGGTCAGATTTTGGCAAGACAAACGTTTTGTCGCCTTGTCATATAATGCACCCAATCCTAGTTTACATCCTCACCTGTGCTCACTAAATGATCGGTTAATTAGTGGGTGTGTATAAAGAGAAACCCAGCACCCCAGATCTTCACTTCAACTGCAACTTGACCTCTGACAACATGCCAAAAATCCACCCTGCGACCAAAACGTTGATTATCAAGAGGCTGAAGACCAGATCCACTGCAGAGGTTGCTGGCATCTTTAATGTGTCTTAGCGTCAAGTACAAAGAATTAAGAAAAGATTTGAAAAGACTGGAGATGTTACTTGTACTTGCTATCCTGTGTCTCTTCCTAGAGCCTGTTTGATACCACCGAAGTCATCACCTCCATGCCGCCTCATCTGAGTTTCCTCCTTCATACTACAGTTGAGATAATTCATATTGGACTTCTGAGACTCTCCTGTCCATCTGAGCCAACTCCACTGGTCCTGGCTGCTGTGTATTTAGGGCCCCTGGGTCTGCGCCTGACAATCCCTGCATAGGGGTTAGCTTGAGGTTAGCTCCTCTTGGGGAGCCTGGTGTACGGCCCAGTGGGTCCACTCCCGGACACTCGCCGCTCCTCGGCAACTGTAACACCATCTGCCCTAGACTGGAAGCTGTAAATGAACGACAACCACTTGCTGAATCTAGCCTCACCTCTCTTTGCTTAGCGCTTTTTCCAGAAGGCCCCCTTATATCATCTGATGGCACAACTCTAAATATTTATGAGCGCTAAGTACCTCTGACATATTTTAAGCTATGAATGATGCTTTTAGACAGTAAACATTCACATGCAAAAACTAATGTAAAGAAACAAAACAAGGAAAAGACTAGTAGTTGCTCCACTGGCTGTCAACGACAATGGATGCAAGGTCCCCATCAAGTGCCCATCAACTCGTTTTGAAACCCCCCCCAGCTGCACACGGGCCATAAGATCAAGGGGTGGCACTCTATAGCGGGCTTTACATGCAGCAATATCGCTAGCGATCGCACAAGCCCCCATCGGTTGTGCATCACGGGCAAATCGCTGCCCGTGGTGCACAACATTGCTAACACCCATCACACATACTTACCTGCCTAGCAACTTCGCTGTGGCCGGCGAACCGCCTCCTTTCTAAGGGGGCGGTTCATGCGGAGTCACAGCGGCGTCACTAAGCGGCCGCCCAATAGTAGCGGAGGGGCGGAGATGAGCGGGCAGAACATCCCGCCCACCTCCTTCCTCCTCATTGCGGGCAGCCGCAGGTATGGTGATTTTCCTCGTTCCTGCAGTGTCACACATAGTGATGGGTGCTGCCACAGGAACGACGAACAACCTGCGTCCTGCAACAGCAACGATAATCGGGATTAGAACGACGTGTCAACGATCAACGATAAAGTGAGTAATTTTGATCGTTAACGGTCGTTTGTGCGTTTCACACGCAACGACGTCGCTAACGAGGCCGGATGTGCGACACGAGTTCCGTGACCCCAACGACATCTCGTTAGCGATATCGCGCGTGTTAAGCCCGCTTTACAGTAGGACTAAATTGCATGTGAGGGACAGAGCTAATAAATGCCATTACTATCAATGACTAGTGGATTGGTCACTATCTGTTTATCTGTAAAACATATCTTGCCTTGTATACATATGTATCATATTAGCAGAGGTGTACTGTATATACAGCAAATAAAGAGTTTGGCAGATTGTTAATGTTATATCTCTATGAGACAAGCTGTCACCACCGAGCATCAATCAATCAGTGACAACGAGCGCGGCATTCTGCGTTTATCTCGATTGATTGCCTGCAGTATGAAAACAATGCCTGGAGAGCACAATAGTAAAGGAGAGAAGAGCAGCATAGACTAATATGATGACAAACAGTTCCTAGTTAGTATTTGACTGGCATCGCCCTGGGCACAGGTGCAGGATGGCTGCAGCGACATCTGATGGATATAAAACAACTAAATGCAAATGAAAACAATACAAAAACCGCTGTAAGCAGCAAGCAGCCCGACTACTGCACATTGCCGAGAGCTCCGTGCAATAAACCCGCCAATGTACTCAGAGAGGAATGAGAGGCAAACACTGTGAAACTACATGATGGTGATATACTGCATATATACAGACACATATAGAACAGCTGGTAGAGACAATAATTAACCCTTTAATAAAAAAAATCTTTGATATTACATGCAACCCAACCTTCTGCTTCTTTTTCCAATAGCTTGAGGTCATGGACCTTTCTGCTCTGTTCCAGTCTGTAGCTGTACTTGTACTGTATATACAGTGGGTGAAATAAATATTGAACCCGTCACCAATTTTATAAGTAAATATATTTTTAAAGGTGCTATTAACATGAAGTCCTCACCAGATGTCGGCAACAGCCCATCCAATCCACACAAGCAAAGATATCAAACCATAGATGTCCATAAATCAAGTTGACATAGGGAAAATAAAGAAAGAGTGGTGCAAAAAGCCATGGAAAGTCAGGACACCAGCTGAAATCTATCAATAATTAGAAAGCAATCCTGTCACTTACCGAAAAATAATATCAGCTGATTCAATTGATGGCTTATACAAAGATCATTACCAAGGTACCACACAAGAAACATCTCATGATGGGTGAAACCAGTGAGCTGTCTCAACCTTATTGTCACAAAGCATACTAATGGCATTGGTTACAGAAAAAAAAGTCTAAATTACTGAAAGATGCAGTTAGCAAGGTTGGGGGATATAATCTGGAAGTGGAAAGAACATCATTTCACAATAAACCGACCATGACCAGGTGATCCCCACAAGATATCAGACAGAGGAGTGAAAAGAATTATCAGAAGGGTTGTCCAAGAGCCAAGAACCACCTCTGGAGAGTAGTAATGAGCGAGCACTTAAATGCTTTAGTGCTCGGTACTGACATTGAGTAAGTCGGCAACGAGTATAATGGAAGTAAAGGTGAAACTCAAGCATTTTTCTAGAAAACACCTCGGGAGGCTGGGGAAGGGGCAGGAAAATCACTAAAAATTGATGAACAGTGCTCAAATCAAATGGAAACAGCTTGGGGAAGACACCTGAATGCATCTCTGACTCCCCCGATCGCTGCTGGGTACAATGTTGTCAGAGTATTAGGCTAAGTGCACACATTGTGTTTTCAGATGTGTGTTTGAGTGCAGATTTGTCACAATCAATTGAAGGGAATACTGATGCCAGCAAAGGCAATGAGAATCCATGTGTCATGCACACATTTATTATTTGTGATCTGCAGATATGGTGCAGAAAATACTCCTTTTTACGGACTGAAAATAAAACATACAAAACCAAAGTAGCAGATAGATGGGCACAAGATAATTCCTCAGCAGCTCCTTCCACCAGGCTGGCTAGAGTAGAAATGAATTCTAACAGCAGCAAGGTCTGCTGGGAAAGCTCCAGTATTTAAACCTAAATGGGCATGGACTCACATCAGCTACAGCTGACCTGCCCTGCTCAGAGCTGCTGGCAACAAAACTGAAATTAACTTATGAGACACTAAAGGAAAGGAAATTGTTTAAATGAGGAGTCTAGAGGAAGACGGAAGGTTCCAGTCCTAAGACTGTCACTAGTCTCAAAACAGCAGGGAGACGACCGCCACTTCATGGCTACAGCCAGACACCAAGGCATATTCTATATACTACAAAACATAGGACACATCCTCTATACACTACACTACATGGAACACAGCCTCTATATACTACAACACACAGGACAGATCCTCTATATACTAAAGAATACAGGACATATCCTCTATATACTACAATACACACAGAACACATCTTCTATATACACCACATAGGACACATCCTCTATATATTACATCACACAGGACATATCCACTATATAGCACACCAAACAGGACACATCCTCTATATACCACACCACACAGGACACATTATCTCTATACTACACCGCATAGGACACATCTTCAATATACCACAGGACACATTCTCTCTATACTACATCACACAGGACACATCCTCTGTCTGCTACACCACACAGGACACATCCATTACATAGTACACCATACAGGAAACATCCTCTAAATACTGCACCACGCAGGAAACATCCTCTATATACTATAATACACAGGACACAGCTTCTATATGCTACACCACACAGGACACATCTTCTATATTATACACCACAAAGGACACATCCTCTATATACTACACCACACGGGACACATCCTCTATATACTACACCATACAGGACACATCTCTATATACTACCCAACATAGGACACATTCTCTGTTTGCTACACCCCACAGGACATATCCCCTAAATAGTACACCATACAGGACACATCCCCTATTTACTGCACCACACAAAACACATTATCCATATACTACAGCACACAGGAAATATCCTCTATATACTATAATACACAGGACACAGCTTCTATATACTAAAGCAGATAGGACACATCCTCTATATACTAGATAAACAGGACACATCTATTTACTGCACCAAACAGGAGAGCTGACAGATCTAGAGCATCAACAAATAGTTTTACTGTGCGGTAGGTCAATTTTCTGTGAAGAGATAGTTTTCTGAAGGCCACCATGTTAACATTTTTTTAAATGCTTCTGTGATACTTGTAAGCTTAATTTAAAGGGATGATGTCATCAGGATGTTATCGATTGTTTAAATTATTTTCTTTGTTTTACATGTTGAGATGAGCGGACCCATGGAAGTTCGGTTCAGCAGGTTCAGCCGGATTTTAGATAAAGTCCGGTTTGGGACCCAGCTTTGACCTTAACCCGAATGGAAATCATTCATTGGGCAGTTTGGAACTTCGCCCACATACAGCCAAGTATAAACAGATCACTTCAGGGGTTACTGGGATTGTTTTTACCATTTCTTTTGTTTGGTACATACTATCTCTGACCACGCTTGTTGTTAACCCCAGTGTGAGCCGATCAACACTGCAAGTGGCTCGCACCGGGCTGTGCACTGAGCGTACCCGAGCACATCGATGCTCGTGCTTGTTGTCAGCATACGTAAAGGACCTGAATTCCAAATCTGAACATCGAACCTCGGGTTAACTCATCTCTAGTTACATGTTTTTCTTATAGTATACTAACAAAGGACAAGGATAATTTGTACCAGCTCGAAAGAATTCATGCAAAAAGATAACACTTAATAATCTTTGTTAATACCAAGTGTATGATAAAAGAATACAAAAATAGGGAGAAGCTCCTTCAGGGAAACTCAAAAATAGTCTGAGGAACTACAAAAATAAAAGCAATATGCATAGGTAAAGATGAACTGATGTATTTTAAAGAAATTTAAAGTTAAGGATCCTCATCTATTCTTGATAAATACAAGCCAGAAGAAGCCAGTGTGAAACGCGTCATGGTGGAGGAACACGCTGCTTTACCCTGTGTAGAACTCTGCACTTTAAGCTTTACCCTTTGTAGAACTCTGCACTTTAAGCCTTACCCTTTGTAGAACTCTGCACTTTGAGCCTTACCCCCTGTAGAACTATGCACTTTAAGCCTTACCCTAAGTAGAACTCTGCACTTTAAGCTTTACCCCCTGTAGAACTCTGAATTTAAGGGTGCTTTACATGCTATGACATCACTAGCAATTGCTAGCAATGTTGAGCGTGATAGCACCCGCTCCTGTCATTCGTGCGATATTTGGTGCTCGCTGCCGTAGCGAACATTATCGCTACGGCAGCGTCCCACGCCCATACCTTGTCAGGGACGTCGCTGTGACCGCCGAACAATCCCTCCCTCAAGTGGGAGGTGCGTTTGGCGTCATAGCGATGTGACTAAGCGGCCACCTCCTTCCTTCCGCATTGCCGGTGGACGCAGGTGAGGAGATGTTCGTCGTTCCTGCAGTGTCACAGATAGCGATGTGAGATGCCGCAGGAACGACGAACAACATCGTACCCGTGGCAGCAAAGATATTAAGGAAAGGAGCAACATGTCAACGATCACCGTTTTTGAAAGATTTTGCGATCGTTGATCGACGCTCCTTGGTGTCACATGCTGTGATGTCGCTCCCAGCGCTAAATGTGCGTCACTAACGAGGTGACCCCGACGATATATCGGTAGCGATGTTGCAGCGTGTAAAGCACCATTTACCCCCTGTAGAACTCTGCACTTGAAGCCTTATGACCTGTAGAACTCTGCACTTTAAGCCTTACCCCCTTTAGTACTCTGCACTTTAAGCCTTACCCCCAGTAGAACTCTGCCCAGTAGAACTCTGCACTTAAAGCTTTACCCCCTGTAGAACTCTGCACTTTAAGGTAATATTACTGCAATTATTTTTTTGGGATATTGCTTAGGGTGTCTCATTTTGAACCACTATCTGTATTGTATTTATTAAGGTTTATGGGCCAATATAGCGCAGCTTTCTAATAAAAACATGTTTGTTTCATAACCAATTCTTATATAATATACCTACATTTAAAATACGCTAAATATTTTTCTACTTAATGGGTCGATGCGCTGACTGATTGATACGGCAGAAACTAAGCAGCAGATGTTTAAGAGTCTTCACCAAAATGCCACTTTTTATTCATTTTAAAATTTCTTTTCAGTCTTGAAAGATTCCAGTGCGTATCTGAACAAACATGAAGATTACTTAAATGTACTTGAAGATGTAACGTAAGACATATCTGCAATGTACGAGCAGAAGGATATTACAGGGTCATTATAAAGATTGTTCTGTTTAAATTTGTTCACATGAAAGGGCTGCCACCATTTTTTTTTGTTAAATGCATGTATTTGAAGCTAAAAAAAAAAATCATTTTTTGTACTACGGTTTCTTGAATAATATTGTACCGTTTGGCTTTTACAGGGTTTGTTTCAACTTTGATGCCGTCTGTGGTTTATAAATCTCAGCTGATAAAAGCTCAGAAAAAGACAAAAAAGTTAAGGCCGCTTTACACGCTGCGACATCGCGAAAGCAATGTCGTTGGGGTCACGGAATTCGCGACGCACATCCGGCCGCTTTTAGCGATGTCGTTGCGTGTGACACCTACGAGCGATCGAAAATCATCGCAAACAAGTGCAAAATCGCTAATCGTTGACATGCTCCTCTATTCCCAATTATCGTTGCTGCTGCACGTATGATGTTGTTCATCGTTTCTGAGGCAGCACACATCGCTATGTGTGACACCGCAGGAATGACGGACATCTCCTTACCTGCGTCCACCGGCAATGCGGAAGGATGGAGGTGGGCGGGATGTTATGTCCCGCTCATCTCCGCCCCTCCGCTTCGATTGGGTGGCCGCTTAGTGATGTCATCAATGTCGCTAGGCAGGTAAGTAGTGTGACGGGTCCTCGCGATTTTGTGCGCCACGGGCAGCAATTTGCCCGTGACGCACAAACGATGGGGCAGGTACGCACACTAGCAATATAGGTAACAATATCGCAGCGTGTAAAGTGGCCTTTAGGAATACTCCTAACATCAGAGCTCTCAGTTAACTCGTTCTGTAGCCAGCAAGAGACAAGGCATCACAGAGGCTATAAAACATAAATGGTGCAAAAAATTTTAGAAATCCCAATTTCAATCATTAGTTTTAGTCCAAAATTTAAATTTTAGGCCTCCCCCCAAAAAAAAATGACACCAACTGGTGAACAACCCCATTACTTCTGCTCTACGCAGCTTTAGAGAATCATGTTGATTAGAATTTCTTTTAAGATATTTTCAGATCATTTTAAAACTGAGTTCTAGATCTTGTCAGAAATTATTATAAAGGGAGCCAGTCAACGGGTTTTAAAGCCTAAACTAACGTCATCTATGTAGCGCATCGGACCTGCTTCAAACTGTTGTGAAACCACCAAAAATCAGTAAAGTTTTAAGCAACTCCGCGCTACACAAAAATGTTGTGGCTTTTCAAACCTTTTACTCCAGTTTTCTTGTATCAAAGCTTTTAGTAATCGTCACCTAGGTTTTCCCCATGTTAGATTAGACTGTGCCAAGCCTACTAAGGGTATGTGCCCACGATCAAGACTCAATGCGTCCTGGACGCAGCAGGCCCTAACCTGCGGGGGCCGCAAGTCTCGTCCGCAGGAGAACACAGGAGACCACAGCTGCTCGTACCCACGATCAGAGTTCAGTGCTCTGCAGTCTCTCGCTTGTGTTCTCCCTACGGAGGACGCATGCGATTCCGCAGCAAACAATTGACATGTTGCAGTCTGGAAAGCTGCACCGCAGATCAGTGTTTGCTGCGGAAAAAACAAGCACAATGGGCACGGGATTTCTTGAAATCCCATCCACTGTGCTTGTACTGTATAGCGCTGCGTTTTGGATGCAGCTGAAGCATGTTGTGTCCAAAACGCTTCAAGCATTAATCGTGGGCACGCACCCTAAAGCTTCTACTCCTTGCATCTTCCCCTGACCCCAGTTGACCATGTTGTACTGTCACATCCAGGAAGCTAGACAGCACAAGCCAATTAATATGTCTCACCTGGTTAGATGGATTCTCAAAGACCTTGCTCCAGTGTTTGCAGTGTTTTGGGCGCAGCATGCTTCAGCTGTGTCCAAAACGTTGCATTGTACATACAATGATAGTGGATGGATTTCTAAAAATCCCGTGGCCAATGTGCTTGTTTTTTCCACAGCAAACACTGAGCTGCGGTGCGTCTTTCCAGATTGCAAGATGTCACTTTGCGGATTTGCATGCGTCCTCCGTAGGGTGAACACAAGCGAGAGACCGCAGCGCACTCAACCCTGATCATGGGCAGCTGCAGTCTCTTGCATTCTCCTGTGGAGGAGACTCGCGGTCCCGCAGGTCAGGATGCAGTGAAGTGCTGATTGAGAGGGACACATATAATGTACCATGAATAGAAAATGTTGGTGCAATGGGACAAAAATAGGCTGTAGGGACTGGAGAAGAACTTGGAATAAAAGAAATAACAGTGGAATGGTGCAACAGAGCTGAGTAAGTTAGAGAGCATCTTGATCCCATGTGATGATGCGAGATAGCAGAGCCCAGCTGAAGTAGCAGGGCTGAGTATATCAAGAAGCACTTGGTATAAGAATAGTAGCATGTAGCAGAGTCCAGTTGTAGCATAGAAAGGTATTGTCTTGTCAAGGCACAATTGGCAGCAGAGTGCAGCAATTATAGCTAAGTTGGGTAGGTTAGAATGTACTTGGTAGCAGAGTTGTGCTCCATAACAAACTCCAGTAGCAGTAGCACAGCTGGGTATCTTAGAAGACACCCCACAAAGGCAGCCAGTGTAGAGTCTAATTAGTTCAATACTCATATGTTTGATAGGGACATCAGGGAAATATATATATATATATATATATATATATATATATATATATATATATATATCCCCAAACAACGCATCAAGACACAGCAATAATTGTATAAACCTATTCCAACAAAAGTGAGCACATTCCTAAGTGAAAATGGCCAAATTGTGCCAAATTAGCTATTATCTCTCCCGATGTCATGTAACTCATTAGTGTTACAAGGTCTCAAGTGTGAATGGGGGGCATGGGTGTTAAATTTGGTGATATTGCTCACACACTCTCTCATATTGGACACTAGAAGATCAACATGACTCCTCATGGCAAATAATTCTCTGAGAATCTGAAAAAAAAAAAAATGGTTGCTCTACATAAAGATGGCCGAGGCTATAAGAAGATTGCCAGCTCCTTGACACTGAGCTGTAGCACGGTGGCCAAGACCATACAGTGGTTTAACAAGACAGGATCCACTAAGAAGGGCCTCAGCATGGTCGGCTACAGAAGTTGAGTGCATGAGCCAGAGGTCGTCTTTTCAAAATACATATCAGTGGTGCCTATATTGCTGCAGAGGTTACATGGGTGAGGGGGAGACCGCCTGTCATTGCTCAGACCGTACGCTGCACACTGCATCAAATGGTTCTGCATGGCTGTTAGCCTAAAAGGAAGCCACTTCTAAATACAGTTGAAACCAGAGGCTTACATACACTATTTAAAAAGACATATATGCAGGTTTTTCCCTCCACTCTCTATAGACACATCTGCACAACCTTTCCCGTTTTAGGTCAATTAGGAGCCAAAATTATTTACATTTGCCAAATGCCAGAGTAATTAGAGCGAGAGAATATTTTAAGGCATTTTTATTACTTTCTGCAAATTCAAAAGTTTCCCTCCATTTCTTTGGTATTTGATGACATTGCCCTTACACTGTGTGACTTGGGTGAAACAGTTTGAATCTCCTTCCACAAGCTTCTCCCAATAGTTGGTAGGAATTGGGCCCCCTTCATCCTTACAGAACTGGTGTAACTGAGCAATGTTTATAGGTCTTTTTAGATAGTGGGTGTAAACTTCTGGTTTCCACTGTATGAGGCAAAAAAAAAGCCCACAACAGGTTGCTTAAGACAGCCAGACCAAGAACATGGATTACTGGAACCATGTCCTGTGATAAGAGAAAACTGAAATAAATTATTTGGTTCAGATGTGGTCAAGCAAGTGTTTTGAAAACCAGGTAAGAAGAAGAAACAAGTGTGCCCTGCCTACAGTCAAGCATGGTGGTGGGAATATTATGGTTTGGTGCTGCATGAGTGCTATAGACTGTGGAGGGCTACAGTTCATTGAGGAAACCATGATTGCTACCATGTACTGTGACATACTGAAGCAGAGCATGATCCCCTCCTTTCAGAAACTGGGCCGCAGGGCAGCATTCCAAAATGATAATGAGTCCAAACACACCTCCAAGGTGACCACTGCCTTGCTAAATAAACTGAGGGCAAAGGTGCTGGACTGGCCAATTGTCTGCAGATGTAAACCTCAGTGGAATGGCAGCAGACTATTTGGCCACTATGGGCATTGTGCCACCCCCTTCCACATTGCACTTTTAACTATATTGGCATGATGGATCCCAATACTGTTGAAAGCAATGATGTAAAATGGGAGTGATCCACTATCTGCCCCCTCCTTCATCATTCTCCTGCTGTGTCTGTACTTTGATGTATCAGCGCAGCAGGCGCAATGACGTCACTACTGCGCACCCCCACAAATTATTAGTGTTGATAGAAATCTGATAACCACTGGAGTGGGTGCAGTTATACAGAGTTTAACATTCAGAGAACTCTAGCAGACTAAACAGTTTTATCAAAACTGCACCAAGCAGCCCAGTAAGTCTCTGCCCTTACATCACTCTTCTGTCAGACTACATTGCAAAAATCCTTTGAAAGTGATTTAGGATAGTGAGAAGGCATCACAGCTCACAGCTGAGCAATAAAGATATGAAGAAAAAGTCCACAAACATTGGACAACTACTAGATATGGTAATGTATGTACTCCACAACTGAAGTAATACACATCCAAGCAGGAGAAAGACATACGCTGACGAGCAAAAGGGTAACAATTAGTGATGAGCAGACTCGTAGATAACCGGGACTGGTTCTGGACCAGATTCTGGTCCCCATATAAGTCTATGGGTACAAGAATCTGCTGATTAGAAATGTTGGTAGAAAGGATAGGGGGATAGGAGCAAGCACGCTGTACTTATCGAGGCACCGTTGCGGCTGTACACTACTTCGAGGCTGAGCATTCACTTCCAGGGCAATGAATTGGCCTTAATAGCATTTGTACTGCTTTCCCCGCCGACCGATGCAACTGATGCAAGTGCTGAGATTGTCGCATCTAATGGATGCAACAATTTTGGGTGGCTGCAGGCTGCTATTTTTAGGTTGGGAGCGGCCCAATAAGCATGGGTCTCCGCAGCTTGAGAATACCCGCCCCCCGCTGTCTGGCTTTATCTTATCTGGGTATCATAATTGGGGAGACCGCATGTCGTTTTTGTAAATTATTTTTTAAAATTATTTAAAAAAAAAAGCCGTATGCGATTCATCTTATTTTGATACACATCCAAGATAACTACACGACTGGTGGCTGCAGCCTGTAGCCTTTTGCTTTATTTGTACTGGGTATCAAAATATTAGGGACCCTGCTCCAAATATGTCATATATTTATTTATTTTTTTCTGTACGATAAACCCGCCTGTGATTGGAAGTGTCAGACACGCTGTCACTTAGAGTGGGGGCGCATCTGACTGCAACCAATCAAAGACGCCGATGGGCAGGGAAAGCGTATGTATAAGCCTAATACGCAGCCCCGAAAGTAAATGGGCAGTTGCAGAAGCAGTGTACAGCTGACCCAGAGCCTCGGTAAGTACAGCGCGCCTGCTCCTATCCCCTATCCTTTCTACCACCATTTTTAATTGCCGCATTCTGGTCCCCATAGACTTATATGGGGACCGGAATCCAGGCAAGAACCAGATATCAAAACCCAGATAACAGGGACCCGCCAGTCCTGGTTATCTGCGAATCCGCCCATCATTACTCATGACCCTCTCTAAGAGGTGAGTGTGGCTCTCAATGTTAGAAATGATGATCACTGATTTACAGTATTGCAAGTTGTTTTTCTTTAAATTTAATATTTTAGAAAAAGTTGTCAAGCCTGGCAAATTCAAATTTTAAAATGTTAAATCATGTCTACTGTCTGTGATTTCTGTATAAGTTGTATAGATGAAAGGATCTTTGAAATTCAAATTCGCTGACTTTGCTTAATTTTCTCCAAAAATTAGATTTTTGTGGAATAAATTTGTGCTAAGCTTGTAATTGTTTGGAAAATACACATGGGGGAGAGGAGAGAAAGAAAGAGAGAGAGAGAGAGAGAGAGAGATAGGATCCCTCTGACCATGAGAGCTTACAATCTATAGGAGTGAGAGTGAGGAGGCCACTGATCAAAAGAGCTTACATTCTACAGGAGAGAGGACCCCACTGACCCTAAGAGCTTACACTCTACAGGAGAGAGAGGTCCCTGCTGACCATAAGAGCTTACACTCTACAGGAGAGAAAGAGGAGCCGGCTGACCATGAGAGCATACACTCTACAGTAGAGAGGACCCTGCTGAACATAACAGCTTACACGTTACAGAAGAGAAGACCATTATGACCATAAGAGCTTACACTCTACAGGAGACAGAAAGGACCCTGCTGACTCTAAGAGCTTACACTCTACAGGAGAGAGAGGTCTCTACTGACCATAAGCATTTACACTCTACAGGAGAGAAAGAGGAACCCGCTAACCATGAGACCATACACTCTGCAGTAGAGAGGACCCTGCTGACTGTAAGAGCTTACACTCTACAGAAGAGAAGACCATAAGAGCTTACACTCTACAGGAGAGAGAAAGGACCCCGCTGATCCTGAGAGCTTACACTCTACAGGAGAGAGAGAGGTCCCTTCTGACCATAAGAGCTTACACTCTACAGGAGAGAGAGAGATAGAGAGAGAGAGAAGACCCCGCTGACCCTAAGAGCTTACACTCTACAGGAGAAAGAGAGAGGACCATGCTGACCATAAGAGCTTACATTCTACAGGAGAGAGAGGACCCTTCTGACCATAAGAGCTTACACTCTACAGGAGAGAGAGAGATAGAGAGAGAGAGAAGACCCCGCTGACCCTAAGAGTTTACACTCTACAGGACAAAGGGAGAAGACCCTGCTGACCATAAGAGCTTACATTCTACAGGAGAGAGACATCCCTGCTGACCATAAGAGCTCACACTCTACAGGAGAGAGAGAGAGAGAGAGAGAGAGAGAAGACCTTGCTGACCCTAAGAGCTTACACTCTACAGGAGAAAGGGAGAGGACCATGCTGACCATAAGAGCTTACATTCTACAGGAATGAGAGGACCTTTCTGACCATAAGAGCTTACACTCTACAGGAGCGAGAGAGATAGAGAGAGAGAAGACCCCGCTGACCCTAAGAGCTTACACTCTACAGGACAAAGAGAGAAGATCCTGCTGACCATAAGAGTTTACATTCTACAGGAGAGAGATGTGCCTGCTGACCATAAGAGCTCACACTCTACAGGAGAGAGAGAGAGAAGACCCCTCTGACCATAAGAGCTTACACTCTACAGCAGAGAAAGTGAGGACCCCACTGACCATAAGAGCTTACATTCTACTGGTAAGAGAGAGATAGAGGACCCCGTTGATCATAAGAAACTTAGCCACCAACTCTGGAGATTGAACATTACTTTGAAGTACAAACTGTTCTCGTCTGGTTACTGCTGATCTTTGATGTCTAAGGTACTGATCACTACTGTACAGAGTATGATATTTGTTTAGCGACGTGTGAATCGAATCTCAAAATGTTCGAATTTGCATGAAACTCGTCTTAAACTCAATCCTTTGCAGATTAATCCACTCATCTCTAATAAGCTGTCTAGAAAAAATATAAAATGTAGTTGTCAACACTGTTAGAAATGATGACAGCCCTGGGCCTAATATAAGCTCCACCATAGGCTGTTTAGATATAACCTCAAAGTCTCAAAGTCCCCTAATGAAATAAACATAAAAAATGTAGAAAAAGTGTAATAAAATAAATGAATACTAAAACCCACAATGCTACAACATAAAATAAAATGAACACATTAATCTATTTTATTACATTTACAAAAATATCTAAAACATCTAAACAACCCAACACTTTACTTGTACAAAAGTTATATTTTATATTCACAAAATATATTTTATATTCTAAATAAATGTTATGTTCACTATTGGCCTTAACATAACAAATGAATAAAAAAAAAAGGAAAAACAAAACAAAACATGGTGCAATTTAAAAATAAAAAAAAAGAAGACAACAAGCATATTACCTAAACAGTACTGTATAATTACAAAAAAATAGGATTCTAAAAATTATATGGCTTTTTTGGAAAAAGGTCTTAAAGTGCCAAGTAATCATCTTTGCTCCTTTTTTTTCTGGAGTAAAAATGGCTCCATTTTATGTTTTTGCTTCACTGATTCCTTAGTTTGCATATTTTTTAAGTTAACTTTACTTACTTTCATTTTTTTATTTTTTCTTGGATAATATGGGCATTTATATTTCTTAGGCCTCCTGCACACGGGCACACAAAACATGCACGTGTGAAACGTTTCATTCATCTGTGAATGTGTGTACGGTCTATGTGACATCAGTATGACACGTACTAGGAAAAAAAATGCATGATTTGAATGTGTACAAGTTGTGCAAAGATTGATAGATTGTACAGCTATTTACCCAAATAAATAATTAAATTAAAAAAGTGACATGGGGTCTCCCTCATTTTTGATAGCCAGCAAAGGTAAAGCAGACAGCTAAGGGCTGATATTATCAGGCTAGAAAGATCTATGGTTACTGAGCCCCTCTCAGCCTAAAAATAGCAGCCTGCAGCCATCCCAGAAGGGACGCATCCATTAGAGGTGGCCAAGTCTGGCCTTCACCTCAGCTCTTTCTGATTGACCTAGTGCGGTGGCAATAAGGGTAATGGTAGTAGAGGGTTCATGTCAGCCAGCAATAAGCTCAGGGGTTAGTAATGAAGAGGTGTCTATCAGTCACCCCCATTACTAACCCAGTAAGTTAAAAAAAATTGAAAAAAAAAACCACACCCAAATAGTTTATTTGAAAAAGCACTCCTCGATGCTTTCCCTAGGTCACCAATTTATGTAAAAAAAAATAAAAAATATTTAGGTCCCACACATAGTCCGGGGATTCTGACGTAGCCCACAAATTGAAGCCTGAAAGATATATCAAAGAAAGAAATAAAAACAAGACACTGTCCCTCATTGACCATTTTATTACAAAGCAGAGTTCCCAGGACCGATGTAGTCCAGCGGTTCCCACGACGTTCCTCGATTACGTAGACCAAAGGTTATAGAGTCTCAGAATTAAGCTTCATAGACTTTGAGCAGCAGCCTCTCCCATTTCTCGCTCCCCTCTGCAGCGAGAAATGGGTAACTCTGATGAGTGGTAACGTCAGGATCATTACTGATTTTCCCTGTGATGAGCTGTGGACTACTTCGGACATGGAAACTACTTTCTTTCTTTATTGTGTCTTTCAGGGTTCAATTTGTAGACTGCGTCAAATTACCTGTATGACATAAGAACCCTTGTCCATGGCAGACCTACCGAGGTGTTTTTTTAATAAATAGATACCAGAAAAAGAGTCAGGGAGTGATTTTTTTTAAAAAAAAACAAAACTATTTGTGCATGTGTGTTTTTTGCTTTTTACTCACTGGGTTAGTAATGGGGGTGTCTGATAGATGCCTCTCCATTACTAACCTATGGGCTTGATACCAACTGACACTACACAGCTGACAACAACCCCAAAAACTATTACCCCGATTACCACAGCACCAGGGCAATGTCAGATGGATATGTGTCACAAGGATGGCATACAGATGTCACATACAGTCATATGAAAAAGTTTGGGCACCCCTATTAATGTTAGCCTTTTTTCTTTATAACAATTTGGGTTTTTGCAACAGCTATTTCAGTTTCATATGTCTAATAACTGATGGACTGAGTAATATTTCTGGATTGAAATGAGGTTTATTGTACTAACAGAAAATGTGCAATCTGCATTTAAACAAAATTTGACCGGTGCAAAACTATGGGCACCCTTATCAGTCTCTTGATTTGAACACTCCTAACTACTTTTTACTGACTTACTAAAGCACTAAATTGGTTTTGTAACCTCATTGAGCTTTGAACTTCATAGGCAGGTGTATCCAATCATGAGAAAAGGTATGTAAGGTGGCCACTTGCAAGTTGTTCTCCTATTTGAATCTCCTATGAAGAGTGGCATCATGGGCTCCTCAAAACAACTCTCAAATGATCTGAAAAGAAAGATTACTCAACATAGTTGTTCAGGGGAAGGTACAAAAAGTTGTCTCAGAGATTTAAACTGTCAGTTTCCACTGTGAGGAACATAGTAAGGAAATGGAAGAACACAGGTACAGTTCTTGTTAAACCCAGAAGTGGCAGGCCAAGAAAAATATCAGAAAGGCAGAGAAGAAGAATGGTGAGAACAGTCAAGGACAATCCACAGACCACCTCCAAAGACCTGCAGCATCATCTTGCTGCAGATGGTGTCAATGTGCATCGGTCAACAATACAGCGCACGTTGCACAAGGAGAAGCTGTATGGGAGAGTGATGCGAAAGAAGCCGTTTCTGCAAGCCCACCACAAACAGAGTCTCCTGAGGTATGCAAAAGCACATTTGGACAAGCCAGTTACATTTTGGAAGAAGTTAAGTTCAGGGTAGAGCTGGGCTCAACTGCGGGTATGAGGGAGGTGCTTAAGGGAAAATCGTTACAATAGTTAAATCAATCCCAAGCACACAATCAATTGCAACAGGGTAATGCAAAAAGTGATTTTTATTATAATTATGCAAGCAGAAAGAAAATGCCACTACCGAAAAAGCAAAGACAAAGTCAAGCCAACGTTTCGGCCTTCACAAGGCCTTTGTCAAGGACTTGCCTATAAGAAAATGATAAAGATTATTTATACACCAATAAGTGAACAAGAATATACATATTTACAAGGAGTATATATATACACATACGTGTATCAAAGAATGACGGGTATAGACGGATTAGACGTCCAATCTCAGGTGTTAGACCGTTAGGATAGCAGTTACACTGTTTAATCCGCTGCCTCCTCCTGGTTCTGCCCGTCCAGTAAAAAGCTCTCTATATATCTGTATTACTAATGCAGTATGTCTTCTATTTTTCACCATGTTACCCATCCCTGATGGATCTGAACGTATAGGTATTATTTTCCTATTCATTGCCCGCCGGCACAACCCTCTGATTGATTAATGTACCAGCACGTACTTGTAGTTATTGTACTTTTTGCTTCTTATTTTTTTTCCAATGGTGCTTATTGTTGTATCTCTCTCCATCTAGCAAGTTATTCTTGAAAAGCAAAATGCCCTACCAGTGGTTTATTCATTGGACGTCTAATCCGTCTATACCCGTCATTCTTTGATACACGTATGTGTATATATATACTCCTTGTAAATATGTATATTCTTGTTCACTTATTGGTGTGTAAATAATCTTTATCATTTTCTTATAGGCAAGTCCTTGACAAAGGCCTTGTGAAGGCCGAAACGTTGGCTTGACTTTGTCTTTGCTTTTTCGGTAGTGGCATTTTCTTTCTGCTTGCATAATTATAATAAAAATCACTTTTTGCATTACCCTGTTGCAATTGATTGTGTGCTTGGGATTGATTTAAACATTTTGGAAGAAGGTCCTGTGGACTGATGAAACAAAGATTGAGTTGTTTGGTCATACAAAAAGGCGTTATGCATGGAGGCAAAAAAACACGACACTCCAAGAAAAGCACTTGCTACCCACAGTAACATTTGGTGGAGGTTCCATCATGCTTTGGGGCTGTGTGGCCAATGCCGGCACCGGGAATCTTGTTAAAGCTGAGGGTCGCATGGATTCAACTCAGTATCAGCAGATTCTTGACAATAATGTGCAAGAATCAGTGACGAAGTTGAAGTTACGCAGGGGATGGATATTTCAGCAAGTCAATGATCCAAAACAGCGCTCCAAAACTACTCAGACATTCAAGCAGAGGAACAATTACAATGTTCTGGAATGGCCATCCCAGTCCCCAGACCTGAATATCATTGAACATCTGTGGGATGATTTGAAGCGGCTGTCCATGCTCGGCAACCATTAAACTTAACTGAACTGGAATTGTTTTGTAAACAGGAATGGTCAAATATACCTTCATCCAGGATCCAGGAACTCATTAAAAGCTACAGGAAGCGACTAGAGACTGTTATTTTTGCAAAAGGAGGATCTACAAAATATTAATGTCACTTTTATGTTGAGGTGCCCATACTTTTGCACCGGTCAAATTTTGTTTAAATGCGGATTGCACATTTTCTGTTAGTACAATAAACCTCATTTCAATCCAGAAATATTACTCAGTCCATCAGTTATTAGATATATGAAACTGAAATCGCTGCTGCAAACACCCAAATTGTTATAAAGAAAAAAGGTTAACATTAATAGGGGTGCCCAAACTTTTTCATATGACTGTATATGTTATCCATTTACTGTATTGACCCATCAACTTTTTTTGACCCTTTTCATCCATGCTGATGGTAAAAAATGGATGTTTGTCTGTGTGGATCACATGGACACACGGTCTGTGTGAAAACTTAGAGGTGTGAAGATCACCAGAGATTTTAATCAAAATGTGTGGGAACATGTCTCCAGTACACTACACATACTGAAAACATGGGGGCCTTATTCATGTGTTTTCAGATTGTTTTAACCTAATTCATCCAGTGTGATTTTTCTAAATTTTTTGTTCAATTGTACTCCAGTACCATAATGGAGTTGAAAATTCTGTCTTATTTTATGTTTCCGCAAATAAAGACTTAAGGCCACTTTACACGCAATGACATCATTAACGAGATGTCGTTGGGAGTCACAGAATTTGTGACGCACATCCGGCCTCATTAGCGACGCCGTTGCTTGTGACACATACGAGCGACCTCTAACGATTCAAAATACTCACCAAATCATTGATTGTTGACACGCCATCCATTTCCCAAATATAGTTGCTGATTTTGGAGGCAGGTTGTTCGTAGTTCCTGAGGCAGCACACATCGCTACGTGTGACACCCCAGGAACGATGAATAACACCGTACCTGTGTCCTCCAGCAACGAGGTGGGGGTGACTTTCATGAGGCTGCTCTCCGCCCCTCCGTTTCTATTGGACGCCTGCCGTGTGACATCGCTGTGACGCCGCACAAACCGCCCCCTTAGAAAAGAGGCTGTTCGCCAGCCATAGCGACGTCGTTAGGAAGGTACGTGTGACGGGTACTAGCGATTTTGTCCGCCACGGACAGCGATTCGCCCATGACGCATAAACGACGGGGGGCGGGTGTGATTGCTAGTGACATTGCTAGCAATGTCACAGTGTGTAAAGCCACCCCCTTAACACGCAACATTTTAAAGGATCATGCATCTTTTTGCTCTTAAAACAAAAGTCAAAAAAGGAGCATTTTTCATTTTGCACAAAACTCCTCATTTCCATTTGAAAGAATTTAGTGCAAAAGATGGCAACAAATACGTCAAGACCACAAAAATCATTTAAGACAAACACAAATGATGAGACGGGTAGAGATGAGTGGACACATTGAAGTTTGAGTTCACCGGGTTCAGCTGGACTTTAGATAAAGTTCTGTTCGGGACCGGGACTTAACCTAAACTTGATTTGGCAGTTCAGGTCTTCACCCACACATACAGCTAGCCATAAACAGAGCATTTCTGGGGGAGGGAGAGAAGGTTTTTTTAACACAGCATCCAAAAACATTGCTTTTACCCCCAGTAAGAGCCATTCAGAGACTGCAAGCGGCTCACACTGGGCTGAGCACCGAGTCTACTCGACCACTCCAATGCTCGATCAAGTGGTTAGCATATGAGCAGCACCCAAACTTTGAACTCGAGACCTGAGGTTTTTGTTAAAAGTCTGTGCTCCATTCGAACCCCAAACATTTCGCTTATCTCTAGAAATGGGTCCATAAACTTTTATGAATTGTGAGAAAGCAAAAATGAGCAAAGTCTCTTGGTCCTTAAAGGGGTTTTTAAATTTTTAAACTAAAAGTGTGAAGCTTTCCTGGTCAATGAAAAAAGAATGTACACAGGAATCCACCTCCTGTTCCAGTACAGTTGCTCTGATGGTCTTTGAAGACCGCCAGGTAATGATATCTAGAGAACCAATCACCTAACCCTACAGTAAATTATTGGCTTTATTAGTCAGGTCCTTGCTGCTCACTAGTGATCAACACTTTTGTTCTGAGACTGTTGGAGCAACACAACTGGAGAGGTAAGCAGATTTTGGTGGCAAATAATGCTTTTTTTAAAGTAAGTTGGCTTCTCTCTAGTAAGTTTAAAAAAACAGTAAAAAAACTTTTAAGAACAAAACTCGCTTAGTCCTTAAAGGAGTATTTTCAAGTTTGAAAGTTATATCCATAGAGATAAGGGCTAACTTCTTGGAGCTCCCACCACTCCTTATGAATGGACCAGTGGTCGATAATGTGCATTGCTGCTCTATTTATTCTTATGGGAGTGCCAAAGTCCAGGCAAGTGCAGCACCTGGCTATGTCCGGTGGTCCCATTAAGAATAAATTGATCAGCCATGCGTATGATCGATCACCGTTCAGTTCACACTTCTCCAGATCGTTAAATGTATCAGCGGTTGGCCCCCTGTGATCGGATGTTATCCCCTATCCCATGGGCTTGAGAATAACCTTTTAAGAAATTCAATTTACAGGAATTTTTTATTATGATTTTATGTTTTAAAGCAAAATGTTCTTTAACGTTTATAGACTTATAAGAAAAAATACATTTAACTACTAAGTAGTAGAAAAGTAAATTCTGCATGTCCTTATTGTAAAACATACAATAAACATATGCTGTCTTATAACCTGATTATTTTATCTATGACATTTTGAAATGTATCCATCATATTAACTTTAACTCCGTGGGAACCATGGCTACTAGGTCATGAAGGGCGCCCAAGGTGTTAATAAGTGCCTAATTGCACTGATCATCCCACATCTTCGTCGTTAATTAGTCTTTGATGGGAAATGGCATATTAGCTGTTGAGGTAACAAAGGTAAGGATGGCGAGCGCACACTAATTACTCAATGTGCAAACAGTAGGGGTTAATTAGGTAATACCTGAAAATGTTCCCGCGGCTGTACCCTAATATTTTACCTTTTACTTTGATATTTTTCAATGATTAACAAAGTCACAAATTTACTTTCACATGGAAATCTATACAATATTGTATGTCCATACAGGAAAGAGCATGTTGATAAGTATTCATGCTATGTGCGATATTATTGATACTAGGAATGTTTGATATTTTCAGGAATGGTGCAAATTCGTTCCATTTATTTGACTTTAAAACATTCTCTCTTTTTAATTCATCCCCAAAATTTTATGCATGAACTCCTTACATGGTACTACAATTTTGTTTCTCCATATTGTGCAAAATAACCTTGTCTTACTTATGATTATTATTATTATTATTTATTATTATTATAGCGCCATTTATTCCATGGCGCTTTACAAGGGAAAGAGGGTATACGTACAACAAGCATTAACAGTACAAAACAGACCGGTATGGGAGGAGAGAGGACCCCGCCCGCGAGAGCTCACAGTCTACAGAGAATGGGTGATGGTACAATAGGTGAGGACAGAGCTGGTTGCGCAGTGGTGTACTGGACTGAGGGTTATTGTAGGTTGTAGGCTTGTTGGAAGAGATGGGTCTTGAGGTTCCTCTTGAAGCTTTCCATGGTAGGGGAAAGTCTGATATGCTGAGGTAGAGCATTCCAGAGTATGGGGGAGGCACGGGAGAATTATTGTACGCGATTGTGGGAAGAGGAGATAAGAGAGGAGTATTGAAGGAGATCTTGTGAGAATTTGAGGTTGCGTGCAGGTAGGAACTGGGAGAATAAGCTCATGCCACCATTGCCTCAGTCGCTGAATGTGTGCCATGTTTTCCAGGTTGCTTCTGGTTAGTGTAGGCATATTTCTGCTGGAACCTAGTTCTGGTATGACTTGTGTCCCTCCAGCCTTGTTGCCTATTTCTCTTCAGTCATCTCACTATTTTGATGTAATTACTTCTGTGCTGGAGCCTTGGGTGGGTTCCTTCCTATTTAAATCTCCAGCATGCAGTCCCTGGCTGCCAGTTATGGTTTATACTTGTTCTGGCTAACTCCTGTTTCAGACCTTGGCTCATTCACTGACCAATATTCTTCCTGATGATTTTGTCTCTCTACATGTAACTCCTGGTTCAGAACTGGGTACCAGACCATTTTTAGCAGCCAGCTCTACCAGCCAAAAGCTACTCTGAGGACTCAACCCAGGGTCCCTGTGTCAGTCCACATCCCTGTACAAGGGTTAAAGCTTTAAGGCAAGGATTCCAAAGAAACCTGATAGCCAGAGTAGCTAGCACAAAATCTGTTCATGGCGGCCATATATTTAGCTGCCTAATGCACCTGGAGCAGGTGCTGCCTGACGGTTAAATTCAGCCTTTAGGCTGTCCCTGTCCAGTCCATGCCCCGGGAAAGCAAAATTACACTTTCAAAATCTATAATCTCTATTTTATTCCAGCTTATTGATATTGCTGGGGCACAGTGCCGAGGTTCTAGGATAGTCACAAAAATAGAAGAGCTACTCACAACAATGTATGACTGCCGCTCCTTACGTGTAAAACGATGCTGATAGCCTGTGACCACAGGCAGATATAATGAAAATGGAAAAAATCTGCATTGGTAAAAATAAAACAAAAGTATTGTGGTTCTGTTGTCCCTTCCCCCGACGTGCGTTTCAATAGACTTCCTCAGGGGGGAAGTTTATTGAACCGCATGTCGGGGTGGAGGGACAACAGAACCACACCAATGTTACTCTTATGGTAAACAATTGCACTAGAGCACCTTAATATTGAAATGCACTATTTCTATTGGATTTTAATATAATTAGTATACTTACACTGCAGTGGCACTTTATAGGTCTGGTGGAGACAATATATACTTTGTGACTAGGGGTGTTTATTAGAACACTGATATAGAACGGGATTGCTCACTTTATATTGATCTTTGTTAGCTGAGTATTTATACACAAGTATGCAATTTATGTCCCTCCTTAGTTGAAGCACCGCTATATATTGTTTTTCCTTTTTATTTTTTATGTTAAATATTCTAACAAAGATATATTTCTTAACAATACTATTACTCACTTCTTTATTTGTCAAGGTACATCTCACCTTAACAAGTGTTGTTGAACATTCTATTGATGTGAAGTGAATTCAGACGTGTTGTTGATATTTACTTACACTATACAGTATTATAGAGCTCCTCTGTATAATGTCACCAGGGATCACTGAATTACATGGATACTATATACTATTATAAGATGGTCACTGGTAAAATTCTGGAGGGAAGATATGCTCCACCAAGGTTGATAGCATGAGTGATGTAAACCCAGAAGCAGGCTCCACCAGGTTAAATGCTGAGAAGGTTTATAGTTTATAGGTCATGAAAAAATGTTGTGAACAGTAAAAGAGATGGGGTAATGGCTGTTCAAATTTCTTCACCCTATGTTGTGGTCCAGGCGGTAAAATGGAGACCTGTGGATCCATTCAGGTGTCTGTGAGAAGGGAAGTGTGCAGAGCTCCACCTTCATGCTCATGCTAAAAAAGGCAGATATTTACCTGAGCGGGCTGACCACTGTGTTACCTGTACATTAACTTGATATACTATATACAGAGCTCCTGTGAATAATGTCAGCGGTGATCTCTGTATTACCTGTATGCACACTACATACTATATACAAAGCTCCTGTGAATATTGTCATAGGTGATCATTGTATTACCTCTATACACACTACATACTATATACAGAGCTCTTGTGTATATTGTCATAGGTGATCCCTGTATTACCTCTATACACACTACATACTATATACAGAGCTGCTGTGTATAATGTCAAAGATGATCACTGTATTACCTCTATACACACTACATACTATATACAGAGCTGCTGTGTATAATGTCAAAGATGATCACTGTATTACCTCTATACACACTACATACTACAGTGCCTACAAGTAGTATTCAACCCCCTGCAGATTTAGCAGGTTTGATAAGATGCAAATAAGTTAGAGCCTGCAAACTTCAAACAAGAGCAGGATTTATTAACAGATGCATAAATCTTACAAACCAACAAGTTATGTTGCTCAGTTAAATTTTAATACATTTTCAACATAAAAGTGTGGATCAATTATTATTCAACCCCTAGGTTTAATATTTTGTGGAATAACCCTTGTTTGCAATTACAGCTAATAATCATCTTTTATAAGACCTGATCAGGCCGGCACAGGTCTCTGGAGTTATCTTGGCCCACTCCTCCATGCAGATCTTCTCCAAGTTATATAGGTTCTTTGGATGTCTCATGTGGACTTTAATCTTGAGCTCCTTCCACAAGTTTTCAATTGGGTTAAGGTCAGGAGACTGACTAGGCCACTGCAACACCTTGATTTTTTCCCTCTTGAACCAGGCCTTGGTTTTCTTGGCTGTGTGCTTTGGGTCGTTGTCTTGTTGGAAGATGAAATGACGACCCATCTTAAGATCCTTGATGGAGGAGCGGAGGTTCTTGGCCAAAATCTCCAGGTAGGCCGTGCTATCCATCTTCCCATGGATGCGGACCAGATGGCCAGGCCCTTTGGCTGAGAAACAGCCCCACAGCATGATGCTGCCACCACCATGCTTGACTGTAGGGATGGTATTCTTGGGGTCGTATGCAGTGCCATCCAGTCTCCAAACGTCACGTGTGTGGTTGGCACCAAAGATCTCGATCTTGGTCTCATCAGACCAGAGAACCTTGAACCAGTCTGTCTCAGAGTCCTCCAAGTGATCATGAGCAAACTGTAGACGAGCCTTGACATGACGCTTTGAAAGTAAAGGTACCTTACGGGCTCATCTGGAACGGAGACCATTGCGGTGGAGTACGTTACTTATGGTATTGACTGAAACCAATGTCCCCACTGCCATGAGATCTTCCCGGAGCTCCTTCCTTGTTGTCCTTGGGTTAGCCTTGACTCTTCGGACAAGCCTGGCCTCGGCACGGGTGGAAACTTTCAAAGGCTGTCCAGGCCGTGGAAGGCTAACAGTAGTTCCATAAGCCTTCCACTTCCGGATGATGCTCCCAACAGTGGAGACAGGTAGGCCCAACTCATTGGAAAGGGTTTTGTACCCCTTGCCAGCCTTGTGACCCGCCACGATCTTGTCTCTGATGGCCTTAGAATGCTCCTTTGTCTTTCCCATGTTGACCAAGTATGAGTGCTGTTCACAAGTTTGGGGAGGGTCTTAATTAGTCAGAAAATGCTGGAAAAAGAGATAATTAATCCAAACATGTGAAGCTCATTGTTCTTTGTGCCTGAAATACTTCTTAATACTTTAGGGGAACCAAACAGAATTCTGGTGGTTTGAGGGGTTGAATAATAAATGACCCTCTGAATAAACTTTTCACAATTTAAAAAAAAAAAATAAGAAATAACATTCTTTTTTGCTGCAGTGCATTTCACACTTCCAGGCTGATCTACAGTCCAAATGTCACAATGCCAAGTTAATTCCGAATGTGTAAACCTGCTAAATCTGCAGGGGGTTGAATACTACTTGTAGGCACTGTATATACAGAGCTGCTGTGTGTAATATCAAAGATGATCACTGTATTACCTCTATACACACTACATACTATATACTGAGCTCTTGTGAATATTGTCAAAGGTGATCACTGTATTACCTCTATACACACTACATACTATATACAGAGCTGCTGCGTATAATGTCAAAGGTGATCACTGTTTTACCTCTATACACACTACATACTATATACAGAGCTCTTGTGAATATTGTCAAAGGTGATCACCATATTACCTTTATACACACTACATACTATATACAGAGCTACTGTGTATAATGTCAAAGGTGATCACTGTATTACCTGAAAACTGAAACTGAGGAAGCAATGGATTCAGGGAGGGTAGGCAAAATCTATATTTTTTTATTTTACTCTAGCATAAACCATTAGAACCCAGAAGTCTATAATTTTAAAGGGATTTCCAGGAATATTTTTTTCTGTCCAATAAATTGTGCTGCTAAAAATAGCACATTAAGCAGCTACATACATTTTTCTGCTTAAACTACATGGTTCTGGCTGCAGCAGTGATGTCATGGCTATGACTGATATTTTAGCCGATTAGCTCGTCCCTCTGCAACAGTTCCAGTTTTACATGTAGCCCCTTGGTAAAATTAAATGTCCATCCCTGATCTAGAGCATGCTATCTTTTCTCGTAGAGCCGTGACAATTCTTTTGCTTTCCCCATGACTCACAATCCCGAAACGTCAGTGGCTGGATGAAAGATGCAAGAGTCTGTCTGGATCCCAGAAACTCACTCGGCTTTTATGCACACACACTGATTACAAGCAAACAAGTCACAGGTGAGGATGTTATCTTTATTAGCCATTCAAACCCATTTGTGTCAACCTGTGAACTTATGTGAACTTTTGATCATTTGGATGTTTTTGGTTGTCATTATGATCTAAAAAGATAAAACACAGTAGTTTGACAATAAATGGCTTCACCCGACCACTAACCATGTGTGGGAAAAAAGATTTTGTGTTGTCATTCATATTTTCTGAAAAAAAAAGGCCAAGAGAGTAAAAAATCTGCCGGGGTCTGAAAACTTTTGAGCACAACTGCAGATAGAAATACGATAATTGCAAATCATTAAAAAAATAAAATGCCCAAAAGTCTCATTTAAACAATTTATCAGTTCCTGATGACACTTTCCTCTTAATTTGGTTTCCTTGTGCTTAATTCATATAAATAAAGCTTTATACTTTGATTATTTTTGGCTCATTCAATATGAATTAGATTAAAATAATGCAGCTGGTTGTTTTTTTTACTTTTTTAAGTTACGTTGCACTTATTTACAGTTATAGTTATAGTTACATTAGTGGCTCAATGGGTAGAGCTGCCGCCTAAGGAGAATTAGTTCACGAGTTTGAGTCCCGGCTGTCCCGGGAAAGAAGTTATTTACAGTTATGTTAAAATGTTTTTAAAATGTTGTCAAGAACTATTTGTTGATCAGTTGAATTGTTTATAAGGGCCCCATCACACCTTAGTGTTTCTGGTACGGGTGGTATCTGTTTTTACACGTACCATAGACACGGACACACATAGACCCATTAAAATCAATGAGTTTTTTCACACATCCGTGTTTTGACACGGATCGTGTGTCCATGTGGCGCACAAGCATATCTATGTGCTCCACATGGCGACATGTCCATTTTTGGCTGGCAGCATTGATGTCACACGGACCGCATGGACCATATACTCATATGATCCGTGTTACATCAGTCTGACATGTACCGGAGGACACCTCACTGACATTAAATGGATTTTTACACTTACCTGTCTCCTGCACTGCTGTTGCTTTTGGGTCCCACTCATTATGCCTCATGAATATTCCCTACACTGACTGCGGACCCAGAAGCAAATGTGACATCAGCGCCGGCGACAGGTAAGTATACAAGTTCATGCTGTCTGTGTGCTATCCAGATGTCACATGGACAGCACACTGATGACACACACACGGACGCCCACAGAACTCCACAACGGATCGTGCAAAATGGCATAGTGCTGGTTGTGGCTATTCTTCGTACTGCAGCTTAGCCACAAACATGTCGCATGTCTAGGACAGGCTCAGGGCTAGCTTTTTTCTTACCATCTGAAACCATGCACTTTAATGCACTTTAAATAAAAGAAAGCACAGGAGCCAAGTGTGATGGATGAAGCAACAGAAAAGACCTCAAAGAAGAAGAAACAGAAGAATGCAGTTTATTTTTTTATATAACTATATATATATATATATATATATATATATATATATATATATATATATATCTCAGACTTTGTCATTTTATACTTAGCTGATCATCAGTGTCCAATGCCACAGGATTTTGCACCTTGCTTTAGACACAATATTATTGCAGACTTATATATGTGTTTTTTCCTTCAAGCACTTGAAGGGTTAACTCTTCCTCTGGCAGCAGCAGTCTTACTCAGCTGTCAGCAGTTCATCACTTTCCACCTCGATATAAGCCCTCTGCTTCCTGCAGAGTTTTTTGGTTATTCAATTCAGTTTGGAGCTAGCCTGGAGCAGAGATGACGCGGTTTTTGCTGCTGCTGTTTGCTGTCGCTTGTAGTTTGCTGAAAGTAGTTTGTTTTGCTACTTCTACTTTTCTCTTGTTACCCCTTTCTGTATACCTTTGGTTGCTTACTGGTGTAGGTTTCAGGTGTGCATGAGTTTTGATTTACCCCTGACTGCTGTTCATTGTTGGTCAGGTTTTTGGGATCTCTGTCCTGGTCAGTCCCTTGGGTGGTGGCTGTGGTGGGAACTTTATCATCAGGGCCATGACAGGAGTCAGGGCCAAGTTGGTGGCCCGGACCTCCCTACCTTCAAGGGTAACTCCGGGTGTGAGGGTGAGCTCAGAGAACAGCCTTAGGGGCTACATAAGGTTTTCTTTGTTCTCTGGCCACACACCCACCTTGACAAAACATTAGTATGGCAGGGAAGTGCTGAAAGTAAAATCCGAGTGATCGAATATATCGGTGAAGAGTATTAGAAGTACAATTCCCATATGCTGAAGGTTTATCAAGGCTGGAACACCATGCTTTTACGTCCTAGTCAAGACACTTTTGATAACATTATATAAAGCTGACAAATCAGGAGAACTTGTGGCAATGCTTTATGACTATGGACACTAACATATTAGTCTATGTGGCAGACAGCACTGATTGCACTGATCACAATCATCACACTGAATTATCCCAACATGATAGTCTTTGACTAGGTCGCTCGCACTTTGTAGCATCTGACAACATGAATAAATTCCCTTCCAGCAGACGAGGGAAGGCAGATCACTTTCGCGTTTTCCCCTTTGCCAATTGCTGTATTTCCATAAGACAATCCGTACAGTGAAATAGTAATGACCTGACAGGTATTGTAATTAATAGGAGCGTATGGAGCATTTTATAAGCGGCGGAGTTTATTTTTCTGGCATTAACATTCATTTGAATACATATTATACTTATATTGATTTTGACAAGTGTACAGGGTCAAATTAGGCACATAATAAAGAGGAGACAAGTATATTTGCCTTGTGGTGCATGAATGGAGTCACTACTTATATCAGCATTAATGATGGCACAAACATTTCGGATTTATATAGTAAAAAAAAAAATAAGTCGTAAAACAATAGGAATATCTCAGTACTCTGTAGACGAAAAAGCAGCAGCTATAAAACTGAACTCTTGTGGCCAAGAAAAGATAAACTATAATAATGCCCAGAATATACAAAAAAAATACTGCTAACATACTGCTCTTTATGCACTGGAATAAAAGTACTATAAAACCGCCCCTATTTTGAAGAATATAACTATTATGCCACTGCTGCCTAAATACAAAGATATACAACTGTGAAATTAGTATTGAGCATGTCACCAATTTTCAAAGTAAATACAGTGCCTACAAGTAGTATTCAACCCCCTGCAGATTTAGCAGGTTTGATAAGATGCAAATAAGTTAGAGCCTGCAAACTTCAAACAAGAGCAGGATTTATTAACAGATGCATAAATCTTACAAACCAACAAGTTATGTTGCTCAGTTAAATTTTAATAAATTTTCAACATAAAAGTGTGGGTCAATTATTATTCAACCCCTAGGTTTAATATTTTGTGGAATAACCCTTGTTTGCAATTACAGCTAATAATCGTATTTTATAAGACCTGATCAGGCCGGCACAGGTCTCTGGAGTTATCTTGGCCCACTCCTCCATGCAGATCTTCTCCACGTTATCTAGGTTCTTTGGGTGTCTCATGTGGACTTAAATCTTGACCTCCTTCCACAAGTTTTTAATTGGGTTAAGGTCAGGAGACTGACTAGGCCACTGCAACACCTTGATTTTTTTCCTCTTGAACCAGGCCTTGGTTTTCTTGGCTGTGTGCTTTGGGTCGTTGTCTTGTTCGAAGATGAAATGACGACCCATCTTAAGATCCTTGATGGAGGAGCGCAGGTTCTTGGCCAAAATCTCCAGGTAGGCCGTGCTATCCATCTTCCCATGAATGCGGACCATATGGCCAGGCCCCTTGGCTGAGAAACAGCCCCACAGCATGATGCTGCCACCACCATGCTTGACTGTAGGGATGGTATTCTTGGGGTCGTATGCAGTGCCATCCAGTCTCCAAACGTCACGTGTGTGGTTGGCACCAAAGATCTCGATCTTGGTCTCATCAGACCAGAGAACCTTGAACCAGTCTGTCTCAGAGTCCTCCAAGTGATAATGAGCAAACTGTAGACGAGCCTTGACATGACGCTTTGAAAGTAAAGGTACCTTACGGGCTCGTCTGGAACGGAGACCATTGCGGTGGAGTACGTTACTTATGGTATTGACTGAAACCAATGTCGCCACTGCCATGAGATCTTCCCGGCGCTCCTTCCTTGTTGTCCTTGGGTTAGCCTTGACTCTTCGGACAAGCCTGGCCTCGGCATGGGTGGAAACTTTCAAAGGCTGTCCAGGCCGTGGAAGGCTAACAGTAGTTCCATAAGCCTTCCACTTCCGGATGATGCTCCCAACAGTGGAGACAGGTAGGCCCAACTCCTTGGAAAGGGTTTTGTACCCCTTGCCAGCCTTGTGACCCTCCACGATCTTGTCTCTGATGGCCTTGGAATGCTCCTTTGTCTTTCCCATGTTGACCAAGTATGAGTGCTGTTCACAAGTTTGGGGAGGGTCTTAATTAGTCAGAAAAGGCTGGAAAAAGAGATAATTAATCCAAACATGTGAAGCTCATTGTTCTTTGTGCCTGAAATACTTCTTAATACTTTAGGGGAACCAAACAGAATTCTGGTGGTTTGAGGGGTTGAATAATAAATGACCCTCTGAATAAACTTTTCTCAATTTAAAAAAAAAAATAAAAAAAGAAATAACATTCTTTTTTGCTGCAGTGCATTTCACACTTCCAGGCTGATCTACAGTCCAAATGTCACAATGCCAAGTTAATTCCGAATGTGTAAACCTGCTAAATCTGCAGGGGGTTGAATACTACTTGTAAGCACTGTATATTTATAAAGGTGCTATTGACATGAATTTCTCTCCAGATGTCGGTAACAATCCATCCAATCCACACAGGCAGATATATCAAACTCAAAACCAGGAGAACAGAGTAAATATGCTTCAAAAGATGTCAAAAAAGTTTATTCAAAATTCATTAGACATATATTAGAAAATATAAAAATGGCACAAGGAGAGACAGTGATGTAAAAGGCAATAACACCTGGGAGGCTGCACGACTAAAAAAATTATTATTAAGTCTCAATCCCTCGGGCAAAATGCGTCCAATACAACAAGAAAAAAGCCCCAATGGGCTCAAAATATCAAAGGCACAGGATCTTGCCACTTTGAAGACGCTGCCGCGTCATTTCAAATTACACCACGGTTGTGACCCCAAATCCCTATTGGTACGCGGCATTGAAGTCATTCATGGTGGCATTCGTGGTGGCAACATCAAGCGGAAGTTGGCCCAGCGTGAGACTAGATGGATGGTTACTCTTGGAACAGTTGCCCCATCTGGTCTCAATGAGGCTCTGAGCTTTGCCTCTTTTCTTTAACATCACCTTTGGTTTTTGCCCCTGCCCCCTTCTTTCTCTATTTGTAGGGGTCTTTAAGGGTACCTTCACACTTAGCGATGCAGCAGCGATCCGACCAGCGATCTGACCTGGTCAGGATCGCTGCTGCATCGCTACATGGTCGCTGGTGAGCTGTCAAACAGGCAGATCTCACCAGCGACCAGTGAACAGCCCCCAGCCAGCAGCGACGTGCAAGCGACGCTGCGCTTGCACGGAGCTGCCGTCTGGAAGCTGCGGAGACTGGTAAACATCGGGTATGGTTACCCGATGTTTACATTAGTTACCAGCGCACAGCTGTGTGTGCAGGGAGCAGGGAGCCGCGCACACTGAGCGCTGGCTCCTTGCTCTCCTACCATAGCTACAGTACACATCGGGTTAATTAACCCGATGTGTAATGCAGCTACATGTTCAGAGAGCAGGGAGCCGCGCACACTGCTTAGCGCTGGCTCCTTGCTCTCCTAGCTGCTGTACACATCGGGTTAATTAACCCGATGTGTACAGCAGCTACATGTGCAGAGAGCCGGAGCCGGCAGCACAGGCAGCGTGAGAGCTGCAGAGGCTCGTAACTAAGGTAAATATCGGGTAACCACCTTGGTTACCCGATGTTTATCTTGGATACAGCTTACCTCAGCTGTCAGATGCCGGCTCCTGCTCGCTTCATTTGTCGCTCTCTCGCTGTCACACACAGCGATCTGTGTGTCACAGCGGGAGAGCGGCTTTGAAGAAAACGAACCAGGGCTGTGTGTAACGAGCAGCGATCTCGCAGCAGGGGCCAGATCGCTGCTCATTGTCACACACAGCGAGATCGCTAATGAGGTCACTGCTGCGTCACAAAAAGCGTGACTCAGCAGCGATCTCGGCAGCGAGCTCGCTGTGTGTGAAGCACCCCTTACTGTTTTTATTTAATATGATGGCTTACTATCTTTGTGGCCCAAAGTGTTTTGTAGTTCAAACATGTTTTAACTTTTTTCTTTATTTTGTGTTTTCCCCTATCTCTATTTTTGTCATTTAGCACAGATTTCTCATCTGGGTCTTCAAACATGATCACTGTTGATACATCTTAACTCTATATGTACATATGGACTCCTGGAACCGGATTATGTGGCTGTACTGTTATCTTATCATGATTCGTTGTCTTTATTTATTTATGACTCATTACTGTATATCAGCTTGCGTATCCGGTTCTTTGTGCTCCATGATCCTGTTTGATCTTCATTTACACACGGACTCCTGGAGCCGGATTATGCAACTGTATTATCACATTTTCTTATCGCGAACTGCTGGTCTTATCTATGCTCTGTGATTCTATATATGTTGGTATACCTGGCTCTTTGTGTCCCGTGCCGCACTGATGTGCGCGTGCGCATTTCTCGCCGCCGACCCGGCTCTCCGCGGCTGTCTTTGATAGATCGGGGCGCATGCGCGGGAGCTATGGAGACGCGTCCCTGCTCCCGCGCATGCGCCGGATCGTGACGGCCGGTGGGAGGTGTTGGTGTTGTGCGGCGCGATGTGCGCATGCGCCGCCTCTTATCCGTGCGGTGCCCCAGCTGTGTTAAGGGCTATTTATAGCAGCCCTTCTGTGCTAGGTACACACTCCCTGACGAAGCGAACACCTCACCATCCGTGAAACGTACGTTGGAGTATGTATTAGGGGTTTTAACCCCCTCCTGTCACCCCTGGTCGGCTGCACGATCCTTGGTCATTTCAGGTGAGCAGTGTTTGTGTCGGGGTTCACGTGCATTCGGCTCTTCCCAGTTTTACCTTGTATTTTGAACCCTTATGGGCCTCTTAACATACTGGGGATTATCCGATGCATGTGCTCCTTCAGTGGATTCACTGCTTCCCTTCTCCTTAGTCTCTACTCGGGTTGGTGTGTTCACTCAACAAATTCGGCTGTGCCTTTGATATTTTGAGCCCATTGGGGCTTTTTTCTTGTTGTATTGGACGCATTTTGCCCGAGGGATTGAGACTTAATAATAATTTTTTTAGTCGTGCAGCCTCCCAGGTGTTATTGCCTTTTACATCACTGTCTCTCCTTGTGCCATTTTTATATTTTCTAATATATGTCTAATGAATTTTGAATAAACTTTTTTGACATCTTTTGAAGCATATTTACTCTGTTCTCCTGGTTTTGATGTACTCTAAGAGTAGCTCTGAAGTGGGGCGGTGATTGTGTATGACCCACCCCATTTTCTTTGTTTGCATGGATTCTTGTAATCTAGATATATCAAACTGTAGATGTCCATAAATTGTTATGTATAATTATAAGAAATGGCACAGGGAAAAAGTATTGAACGAATGAAGAAAGAGACATGCAAAAATGACATGGGAAGTCATGACACCAGATGAAATCTATCAGTAACTAAAAAGCAATCCTGCCATTTAGTGAAAAATAATATCAGCTGGTTCAACTGATTGCCTATAAAGAGGTATCTCATTACTAAGGTGCTACACAAGAAACATCTGATGATGGACAAAACCAGTGAGCTGTCTCAAGACTTTCACAACCTTACTGTTGGAAAACATACTGATGGCAGTGGTTAAAGAAGAATTTCAAAACTGCTGAAGATTCCAGTGAGCTCTGTTGGGGACATAATCTGGAAGTGAAAAAAAAAACATAATTTCACCATAAACCAGCCAAGATCAGATGCTCCCCATCAGATTTCAGACAGAAGAGTGAAAATAGTTATCAGAACCATGAATGTAAGAATATAGATATACATTACTGCTTAAGGAAATCTAGGAAAAATTGAGATATTTAGCATACAAAAATGGCCTTTTCTAAATGTGCCCAGTAGCCACATCAAGGCATACCTCGCATACTGGGTACCTACTTTGATGCCACTCTCTGGGTTAAAACCTCCATGTATATGGGCAAGTAGGAGCCTGTTACTAGAGAATAAAATCACCTGTGGCTAATGGGGGAGGGGTGCACAGTCAGAGGGCATGACTCCATAATCTAGACAAAAATCTAACGGCACTAACAAAATGCAGTCTGAACAAGTGCAAAACTGAACATGACATAATAAAAAAGACAGTTGCATTCTGAAATACTTAAGCAAGTAAACCATGAATGTAAGAATATAGACATGCATTAGTGCTTAAAGGAATCTAGGGAAAATTTAGATATTTAGCATTCAATATTGGGGATTGGTTACCCTCACACTAGCGTTCTGGGAGCTGAAGTGCAGTGTAAAAATAAATAAATAATTTGAAAAAAATGAATTAGCATCTCCTATATTTTGATACCCAGTGTAGATAAAGTAGACAGCTGGATTCTGCTGCCCCTAAGTAGTTTGTATTATCTAGGCTATGTAGCAAAATACGAGGCACCCCATGTGTTTTTTAAAATTATTTAAATAATTAATTTTAAAAAACAGCCTGTGGTCCCCCAATTTTGTTACGCAGCCAAGATAAAGACATCAGCTGGGGGCTGGTATTCTCAGGCTGGGGAGGCCCATGGTTATTGGGCCCTTCCCAGCCTAAAAATAACATTCTGCAGCCTCCCAGAATGTGTGCATCTATTAGATACACCAATCCTGGCGCTGTACCCAATTTCCCTGATGTAGCATCGATTGAGATAATATAAGGGCTTAATGACAACTGTGATTTATCAATCAAACCTGAGGGTAGTAATGGGTATGAGACCCTCTGTCACGAACCACCGGGGGGGGTCACTCATAAATCCCCCGCGCTGGCTACCAGTACGTCACAATCGGGGGGTAACAAGTGGGGGTCACCCCTCCTTTATACCTCCCGACCGACAGACAGAGCACGTGACGCGCTCTCTAGCGCCCCTCTTATAGTCAGGCCAATTATGGAATTGCCCGACAATAAGCAAGGAGGCCGCTATACTACTTATGCCGATTATTGAAGGGTCCCCGGTGAGAGTAGGGTATATATTCCCCCGACCTCCGCGGGCGGAATATATAAAACCTCCCCGAATCTCACTGGCCTCCCCACAATAATCCTTGGCACAACTCGCTGCCACCAACCGCTTCACGGTAACTATTAGCCGAACACACAGACGTGGGATTCAAGATCGAGATAACAGAACAGCCCAAGATTAATTATATAATTTAATCGGCCTAAAGCCACACTAGAAACTACAATATATACAATAGGAGATCTACAGAATATACATAGGTCAGAGTACAGTTACAGATAAAGCATGGTTTACAAACAGGCATACACAGTTCCAGCAGTTACCTTGTGCGTCTGGCCACAGGGGGGCGCTGTAGACCAGGTTTCCAGGAACTCCCTCACAGGTCTTTCCCAACCAGGCCCCCGAGCAGAAGAACACTGGAAAATGGCCGAAGTAGGGTTATCAACCTGGGCAAATCCAGGTCCCCTCCTACCTTAGTGACCTCAGAGGGAGCACTGCTCCACCCCTGGCTGGAGTTATGGACAAAATCCACAACATGGAATATGGCCATAACTTGGCCTGGGAGCGTCGTAGGCGGACGCCGACGCTCTCATTGTGACAGCTATGAATTTAGCTACAGAACGAGAGGACTCATGACTTGTCTACTAGTTCCCCATTGGCTGATATCACGCCTGGGGTATTTCCCCAGGTCCTGCTCCCATAAAAAGGGTGTGCCAGCATCGTCCGCATGCGGAGACACCATTTTTATGGTTGCCATATTTATCGGAAATATGGCTTGCGAGATATGAACCATTTTTTACTGGAGTCGTCCTGTCTGGATACTTCCAAGCTTGCTAACTAGATAGCAGCCCCTACTACAGGGTCACGGCAGGGAGTCATCCTGTGTCCATTGTTCCCACATCACCTAATCTCCATATCACAGGAGATGGCCATGGGATGTGTTGCTAGGATGTGACACCTTCACAGATGCTGGACATCTGAGAACAAGAAGGGAGGGGGCACTGCCATGGAGTGATGAGAGCGATTATGACTGGAAGTCATAATTCATCTTCATATCCCAGGGTTTCCCTCACACCTCCCCCCTTTTGAGGGCGCTAGGGGGCAGCACACTCCGGTGTTCCCCCGTGCGCCCGTCCGCGACCTCTCCTTGCCGGGACAGCCCGTCTGCGTTACCGTGGTCCCGGCCCCTTTTGTGGCGAATGGTGAAGTTGTATTGCTGGAGCGCCAGGCTCCATCGCAACAACCTGCCATTCGTCCCGGAGACGGTGTGCAACCAGCTGAGGGGATTGTGGTCCGTCTCCACGATGAAGTGGCGCCCGTATAGATAGGGTTGCAGACGCTGCAGGGCCCACACTATGGCCAGGCACTCCTTTTCCATCGTGGAATAGGCCACTTCCCGTGGTAACAGCTTCCTGCTCAGGTACAAGACTGGGTGCTCTTGGCTCGCAGAGTCCACCTGGCTGAGCACCGCACCGAGGCCGAAGTCACTGGCGTCGGTCTGTACTACAAACGGCCGCGTGAAGTCGGCTGCCTGTAGCACGGGCGGGCTGGACAGGGCGTCCTTTAGGGCCCGGAAGGCTGTCTCGCAGTCCATTGTCCAATCGACTGCAGAGGGCAGCTTCTTCTTGGTGAGGTCCGTCAAGGGCTTTGCCAGGCTACTATAGCATGGAACAAACCTCCTATAGTACCCAGCGGTCCCCAAGAAGGACATCACCTGCTTCTTGGTCCTGGGGGTGGGCCAGGATGCGATGGCTTCCACTTTCTCAGGCTCGGGCTTCAGTGTTCTCCCGCCTACCCGGTGACCGAGGTACTGGACCTCGCTCATGGCCAGCTGACACTTTCCCGGCTTGATGGTCAAACCTGCCTGGTGGATCCGCCTGAGCACCTGTGCTAGATGCTCTAGGTGATCTTCCCAGGTGGGACTGAAGACGGCAATGTCATCCAGGTACGCGGCCGCGTACCCTTCAAGTCCCTTGAGCAGGGTGTTGACCATCCGCTGGAAAGTGGCAGGGGCATTCCTCATCCCGAATGGCATCACCGTGGACTCGTACAGTCCAAATGGGGTAATAAAGGCAGAGCGTTCCCTGGCCTTGCGAGTCAGGGGGATCTGCCAATATCCCCGGCTCAGATCCATGATGGTCAGGTACTGAGCCCCGGCCAACTGATCGAGCAGGTCATCGATGCGTGGCATTGGGTACGCATCGGCGACCGTGACAGCATTGAGCCCCCTGTAGTCCACGCAGAACCGAGTGGTTCGGTCCTTCTTAGGGACGAGGACTACAGGCGAGGCCCAAGCGCTGTTGGATGCCTGGATCACCCCCAGCTTCAGCATCTCGTCAATCTCCTGGCGCATGTGTTGCTGCACCTCCAGGGAGACCCGATATGCTGAACGCCGGATCGGGGGATGATCCCCAGTGTCCACGTGATGGACAGCCAAGTCAGTCCTTCCGGGCTGGTTGGTAAACAACCCCCGGAAGGGGTGTAGGGTGGCCCACAGCTGGGACCGTTGGTCCTCCAAGAGCTGGTGGCCAACCTCCACATCCTCAATGGATCCGCCTGCCCTAACCTGGGCTAGCATATCCAAGAGGGTTTCCGCTTCTCCCTCCTCGGGCAGGTTGCACACGGGGAGCGCACATGCCTCCCGCTCATGATGTGCCTTCATCATGTTCACATGGAAGGGCTTCCGCCTTCCACGGGCAGGGTCCAGGGTGACCAGGCACGTCACAGGGTTGAGCTGCTGGTACACGAGGTATGGGCCTTCCCAGGCTGCCTGAAGCTTGTCCTGTGGTACGGGGACCAGTACCCACACCTTTTGACCCACTTGGTAGGTCCTCTCACAAGCGTTCTGGTCGTACCAACGCTTCTGATCGGCCTGGGCTTGAGCCATATTGTCGTGTACCAGTTGCGTCAAGGCCTGCATTTTGTCCCGGAAGCGCATGACATACTCGATAACCGACACTCCAGGGGTGGCCAAATCCCCTTCCCAAGCCTCTTTCACCAGAGCCAGGGGGCCCCGCACACGTCGCCCGTACAGGAGCTCAAACGGTGAGAATCCTGTTGAGGCCTGTGGAACCTCCCGGTAAGCAAATAACAGGTGTGGGAGATACCGCTCCCAGTCACGCCCATGGGAGTCGACCAACATCTTAAGCATCTGCTTTAAGGTGCCATTAAACCGCTCGCACAGGCCATTAGTCTGTGGATGGTACGGGCTGGCCACCAGATGTCGCACCTGGACTTGCTTACAGAGGGCCTCCATCAGCTGGGACATGAATTGGGTCCCCCGGTCAGTGAGCATTTCCTGGGGAAAACCCACTCGGGAGAAAATCTCCAGCAATGCGGTGGCCACCTTGTCAGCCCGAATGGACGACAAGGCCACTGCTTCTGGGTACCGGGTGGCATAGTCCACTACCGTCAGTATGAAGCGTTTCCCGGAGCTGCTGGGGATGGCCAGCGGGCCGACCAGATCCACAGCCACCCTCCTGAAAGGCTCATCGATGATTGGCAGAGATACTAGTGGGGCTTTGGGGTGTGGCCCCGCCTTCCCCACTCTCTGACAGGTTTCACACGAACGGCAGTAGGCAGCCACATCGGCCCCCATTTTTGGCCAGTAGAAATGCTGGTTTAACCTGGCCTTGGTCTTAGCGATCCCTAGGTGTCCGGCCATCGGAATCTCATGTGCGATCCGCAACAACTCCGTCCGGAACGGATAGGGTACCACCAACTGTCGGTCCCTGGGCCACGCCTCCGGTGAACCCTGCTGGACCGTGGCCCGGTACAGCCGTCCTTGGTCCCAGACCACTCGCTCCGGGTCCGAGTCCGAGGGAGGCTGTGCCGCCTGCTCCTTAAGAGCTTTCAGGCTGTCGTCAGCTTCTAACGCTGCCTGAAACCCCTGACTAGATGTGGCCAGAATCGACGAGACTGTCACATCTTCAGTCAGTACCCCAGGACCTGTGTCCTGGCCTCCGCCTGACTCGGCTGCCACTTGGTCAGAAGGGGAAGAGCTATCGGACCTCCGGGAGGCCCCTGGGCTTCCAGCACTCCCACTGCGGGTGACAGCGGCCACAGCCGCTGCGACCGTGGGTCGTGCCTGCTCCTCCTCCGTTCCTGACCAAGTCGCCGGTTCAGGCAGACCTACCTGGCTTCCTGACACCCCGGTTGTGGGGGAACCATGCACCGAGATCTTACCTGGGAGCACTTCCGCTCCTGGACCGGCCCCAATCTCACCTGCCTGTTCCCCTCCTGCAGCAACAGAACCCCGCTGTGAAATCTCTGGGGACCCCACATTTGCTGTGGTAGCCCCCACCCCACACACTGGTCCTCCCCCTGCAGCACCCTGCTCTCTGCTTATCCCTGCAGAGGGCAACAGATCCCAGCTCACTGGCTGGTTACTTGTAGAGGCATTGTCACACCTTTCTCTGACCCCCTCCCCTGTCACAGCTGCAGCTGAGTGTGTGTCTATGGTGTCTATGCAAGCAGAAATATCAGAGTTCACTCCCTCCTCCCTTACATCATTCATAGATAACACATTAACATTGTTAGGAGTCATGTCAGTACGGGCTGAAGGTTCAGCCCTTGGGGGGGGCCCAAACTGGGAGGTTATCTGCCCCAAATCTGTCCCAAGTAGCACGTTTGCAGGGATCCGATCAGTTACCCCCACCTCCCTCACCCCTCGCCCTGCGCCCCAGTCCACATAAATGTCAGCAACAGGCAGCGCCGGGTCAATGCCTCCAATCCCGGAGACAGCGAGGGTTTTTCCAGGGATCAAGTCTTGGGGGGACACCATCCCAGGCCGCACCAGAGTCACCTCCGAGGCGCTGTCTCGCAATCCTATGGTCACAGACCGGCCGACGGTGACAGGTTGGAAGCTGTCCAGGGACCTACCACCACCTTACAGTATCTGCACTCTGACACTCTAGTGTTGAGCTAGTCTGAAGACCCCAGCAGCCACAGCTGCTGCAGGCAGTCTTTAGTGTCTGGGAGTATGGGTCTCACACTCACACACACTATTATCTCGATCCCACCGCTTGCCACCAATATGTCACGAACCACCGGGGGGGTCACTCATAAATCCCCCGCGCTGGCTACCAGTACGTCACAATCGGGGGGTAACAAGTGGGGGTCACCCCTCCTTTATACCTCCCGACCGACAGACAGAGCACGTGACGCGCTCTCTAGCGCCCCTCTTATAGTCAGGCCAATTATGGAATTGCCCGACAATAAGCAAGGAGGCCGCTATACTACTTATGCCGATTATTGAAGGGTCCCCGGTGAGAGTAGGGTATATATTCCCCCGACCTCCGCGGGCGGAATATATAAAACCTCCCCGAATCTCACTGGCCTCCCCACAATAATCCTTGGCACAACTCGCTGCCACCAACCGCTTCACGGTAACTATTAGCCGAACACACAGACGTGGGATTCAAGATCAAGATAACAGAACAGCCCAAGATTAATTATATAATTTAATCGGCCTAAAGCCACACTAGAAACTACAATATATACAATAGGAGATCTACAGAATATACATAGGTCAGAGTACAGTTACAGATAAAGCATGGTTTACAAACAGGCATACACAGTTCCAGCAGTTACCTTGTGCGTCTGGCCACAGGGGGGCGCTGTAGACCAGGTTTCCAGGAACTCCCTCACAGGTCTTTCCCAACCAGGCCCCCGAGCAGAAGAACACTGGAAAATGGCCGAAGTAGGGTTATCAACCTGGGCAAATCCAGGTCCCCTCCTACCTTAGTGACCTCAGAGGGAGCACTGCTCCACCCCTGGCTGGAGTTATGGACAAAATCCACAACATGGAATATGGCCATAACTTGGCCTGGGAGCGTCGTAGGCGGACGCCGACGCTCTCATTGTGACAGCTATGAATTTAGCTACAGAACGAGAGGACTCATGACTTGTCTACTAGTTCCCCATTGGCTGATATCACGCCTGGGGTATTTCCCCAGGTCCTGCTCCCATAAAAAGGGTGTGCCAGCATCGTCCGCATGCGGAGACACCATTTTTATGGTTGCCATATTTATCGGAAATATGGCTTGCGAGATATGAACCATTTTTTACTGGAGTCGTCCTGTCTGGATACTTCCAAGCTTGCTAACTAGATAGCAGCCCCTACTACAGGGTCACGGCAGGGAGTCATCCTGTGTCCATTGTTCCCACATCACCTAATCTCCATATCACAGGAGATGGCCATGGGATGTGTTGCTAGGATGTGACACCTTCACAGATGCTGGACATCTGAGAACAAGAAGGGAGGGGGCACTGCCATGGAGTGATGAGAGCGATTATGACTGGAAGTCATAATTCATCTTCATATCCCAGGGTTTCCCTCACACCCTCCATTACTAATCGTAAGTAAAAAGACATAGACACAAAACACAGAGAAAAATCCTTTATTTAAAAAAGAAAAAAAAAACCCTCTTTCTCCAGTTTATTAACCCCCAAAACACACCTACAGGTCCGATGTAATCCACAGACACGATGTCCGACAAAGATCCCAACTCTGCTACAGCTGAAGCCGCAGTGTACAGTCACATTAGAAAACACGAACGAGTGTCAGGGATTTCACCAAACACATTGCTTTATTAAACATATCTCTTAGTGTTTCATGGAGCACGCCGGAGGTCACTCATCAATACAAGTCTATGAGAGCCTCACTCTGGTCTCTGTCTAATTTTTATTTATTTGCTTTGAGACATTAAATATATAAATATAATAACCTAAATATATGGCATGGGGCAGGGGACTTAGATGTAAAGCACTGAAAAAAAAAAATAAAAACACTGGAGTGGTGCTTTAAGACTGCACCCAGCCTGACTATCAGCTGCAGCTTGCACTGAGCAGTGTGAGACTACAGCAGTGGACAAAACACTGAGAAGCTGTATGGAGATTCAGCAGCAGCAAAAAGAAGGGACATAGGACATGTGAAACAGAACAGGTGAGCGAAGATTTAGCAGCAGAGGAGAGATGCTGTCAATTGGTGCTAAGTGGACAAAAATTTAGCAACATGGATTTGAGAGGTTTAGGAGATATTAGTCAGGCTTGTTGGGTGGCGATGCAGTAGGCATGAGGGGCACCAAGGAGCTGTCAATAACGGTGGATGGGTAAAGATTCTGCAGTATGGAGGAGGTATGCTGAGGAGCTGTCAATAACCCTAGTTAGGTAGAGATTCAGCAGCAGGGAGAAGGTACACTGAGGAGCTGTCAATAATGCTAGGTGGGTAGAGATTCAGCAGCATGGAGGAGGGACACTGAGGAACTGTCCATAATGCTAGGTGGAAAGAGATTCAGCAGCAGGGAGGAGGGACACTGAGGAACTGTCCATAATGCTAGGTGGAAAGAGATTCAGCAGCAGGGAGGAGGGACACTGAGGAACTGTCCATAACCCTAGTTAGGTAGAGATTCAGCAGCATGGAGGAGGTACACTGCAGAGCTGTCAATAATGCTAGGTGGAAAGAGATTCAGCAGCAGGGAGGAGGGACACTGAGGAACTGTCCATAACCCTAGTTAGGTAGAGATTCAGCAGCATGGAGGAGGTACACTGAGGAGCTGTCAATAATGCTAGGTGGAAAGAGATTCAGCAGCATGGAGGAGGTACACTGAGGAGCTGTCAATAATGCTAGGTGGAAAGAGATTCAGCAGCATGGAGGAGGTACACTGAGGAGCTGTTAATAATGCTAGGTGGATAGAGATTCAGCAGCATGGAGGAGGGACACTGAGGAACTGTCAATAACCCTAGTTAGGTAGAGATTCAACAGCAGGGAAGAAGTGCACTTAGGAGCTGTCAATAATGATAGGTGGGTAGAGATTCAGCAACATGAAGGAGGTACACTGAGGAGCTGTCAATAACCCTAGTTAGGAAGAGATTCAGCAGCAGGGAGGAGGTTCACTGAGGAGCTGTCAATAATGCTAGGTGGGTAGAGATTTAGCAGGAGGGAGGTGCTACACTGAGGGGCTGTCAATAACCCTAGTTAGGTAAAGATTAAGCAGCATGGAGGAGGTACACTGTGGAGCTGTCAACAAGACTAAGTGAGTAGAAATACAGCAGCATGGAGGAGGGACACCTAGTTAGGTAGAGATTCAGCAGCAGGTAAGAGGTACACTGAGGAGCTGTCAATAAGGCTAGGTGGGTAGAGATTCAGCAGCGGGGAGGAGGTAGGCTGAGTAGCTGTCAAAAAGTCTAGTTAGGTAGAAATTTAACAGCATGAAGAAGGTACACTGAGGAGCTGTCAATAAGTAGAGATGGGTAAAGATTCGGCAGCATAGAGGAGGTACATTGAGGAGCTGTCAATAAGGCTAGGTGGGTAGAGATTCAGCAGCGGGGAGGAGGTACATTTAGAAGTCAAATAGACAAGGTGGGCAGAGATTCAACAGCAGTAAGGTGGGTAGTTGATTAGTTTTCCATTAAACTTGGTGAGTAGAGATGCAGCAGTAGGCAGGAGGGACTGTGAGAAGCTGTCAAAAAGACTTGGTCAGCAAAACTTCAGCAGCAAAGGAGTAGGTGGAAAGTTGGCAATCGGGTCAGGTGACTGGAGATTCAGCAGCAGACGGAAAGGACACTGAGCATCTGTCAATCAGGCTAAGTGGGAGAAGATTCAGCAGCAGAGAGGAGGTGCAGTGAGGAGATGTACTGTAAATAAGGCTTCATGAGCAGAGAATAAACTGCAGGGAGGTGGAAAATTAAGTTGTCAATTAAGCGCACACAGGAGGGACCCTGAAAAGCTGTCAAAAAGGCCGGGTGGACAGAGATTCAGTTAAACTTTCCAAAAATTATTATACAATAATTTTCATTTCTAGATTTGTACAGAATTGTTTGGCTTCAATGAAATAGAATAAATAGTTCTAAATATATGGAAAGCAAAAAAGATTATGAATATTTTTATGATGTCATGTAGCTTGGAGGATATACATTATATAATGCTTCCTGTGTAAATATCTATATATTCTCACATTTATCATGAAATATTTCATATCTCCCAATATCTGAGATTTTGTCTTCACATTACTCTGCATAACAGATGGTGCACTGAAATATTAATTCTATATAAAAATGTGTAATATAATTAAATTTCTCACATCTATTGACATGTTGGTAGCGTGGGCACTTGTGACAATAACAGTGGGAATGGTTATATCATTGAGATGGCAGGGAGAATGTCAGTAATGCATAGGATTAAGACTGCGAGCGAGCGGAAGAGAAAGAAATCTTTTGCACTGTCCCATTCAAACTACCCGGATCGGGAGGGTCCGGCTCCAGAATCGGAGGCCTCCAGACCACACCCGGAGTGGGGAGTGGTCATAGCTCGGCAGAAGGTCGTTGTGGATGAGGAGACCCGGGATGCGTGCCAGGCTACAGTCAACCAGACCCAGAGGGCACGAGTGGAGGCCCACAACCTGCAGGAGAAACAGCTCCTCCGACGGGCAAGTTGCAAAGCTCGAGGGGCACTGTACCAGGCTCTGGTGGAGACATTTAACCTGGTAAAGGGATGGGGCTTTATAGCACAGCCAGGACTGGGACAAGGGGTCTTTGTCTCCCGGCGGGATGTGAAGTCCCATCTCCCAAAAGGTCACCCTGGACGAGACATACACCCGGGTGATGCTGTTTTCTACACCCGGCACTATGGGGAGCGGGGCTGGTTTGCCCTAGATGTGGTTCCATGTCCAAAGGGGACCCCAGCAGATACAGAGCCAGTCCCTGCCTCTCCACCAGCACCAGTCTCACTAATACCTCCAAGAGGCAGTAGAGGTGCACGGAATCAATGTACCTAGACTTTGAGCAATGATCCCAGGAAGCCGGCTGACCCAGGTTTCCCTTTTCCAACCCCATGGTAGCTGAAACCCATTTGCTACCAGGTCTTTTCCTGTTTTAGTTGAAAAATGTTGATATTGTTGATAAAAATTGACCACCAGCTACTGGACTGGTAGTAGCAAAAACGTACAATGTAAATAGTTGCACCAGTTGTGCAAACTACCAGAGTAATACTGCAGCACAGTCTTTCGAAGAAGAACCTAATACTGCAGCACAGTCTTTCAAAGAGGATCCTTATTCTGCAACACGGTCTTTTGAAGAGGAAACCAGGTATTCCGGGTGACGAGTGGCGAAAGGGGTGCCTCATGTAAATATGTTATTTTACAAGGGGTGCCTCATGTAAATATGTTATTTTACTGTAACGTTTAAGAAAAGGCCTTCCTTGCAAGGGAAGAAAGTTTCCAAGTTTTCTGCATAAAAAAATGTAGTATTTTCTTTATGTTTGCAGCCTGAGGACATGCTGGGATTTACCAAGGGGGAATGTGGCGCCCCTGAGGTGTCAGGTGCCACAGAGTATTGCATCTAGTAACAGGTGCAGTGCTAACCTCGGGTTCCTGGAAGACCAATGCCGGTAAAAACACAATCACAGTTCAACCCTTTTTCCCCAGACTGGGTAACAGGCTAGAGACGGACCTGATGGATAGCTAGTCAGGAACATGGGAGGGGGAGGGGCTAGAGAGTGCAGTAGGCAGTTGACAAAAGACAGACATGGTGGAAGGGAGTCTGAAGTTTACTTGCAGACAGACAGCAAGTGTGAAGTAAATAAATAAGGAATAACGTTTGGAACTCCATTCTATGGCCAGGCCCCTTGGCTGAGAAACAGCCCCACAGCATGATGCTGCCACCACCATGCTTGACTGTAGGGATGGTATTCTTGGGGTCGTATGCAGTGCCATCCAGTCTCCAAACGTCACGTGTGTGGTTGGCACCAAAGATCTCGATCTTGGTCTCATCAGACCAGAGAACCTTGAACCAGTCTGTCTCAGAGTCCTCCAAGTGATCATGAGCAAACTGTAGACGAGCCTTGACATGACGCTTTGAAAGTAAAGGTACCTTACGGGCTCGTCTGGAACGGAGACCATTGCGGTGGAGTACGTTACTTATGGTATTGACTGAAACCAATGTCCCCACTGCCATGAGATCTTCCCTGAGCTCCTTCCTTGTTGTCCTTGGGTTAGCCTTGACTCTTCGGACAAGCCTGGCCTTGGCACGGGTGGAAACTTTCAAAGGCTGTCCAGGCCGTGGAAGGCTAACAGTAGTTCCATAAGCCTTCCACTTCCGGATGATGCTCCCAACAGTGGAGACAGGTAGGCCCAACTCCTTGGAAAGGGTTTTGTACCCCTTGCCAGACTTGTGACCCTCCACGATCTTGTCTCTGATGGCCTTGGAATGCTCCTTTGTCTTTCCCATGTTGACCAAGTATGAGTGCTGTTCACAAGTTTGGAGAGGGTCTTAATTAGTCAGAAAAGGCTGGAAAAAGAGATAATTATTCCAAACATGTGAAGCTCATTGTTCTTTGTGCCTGAAATACTTCTTAATACTTTAGGGGAACCAAACAGAATTCTGGTGGTTTGAGGGGTTGAATAATAAATGACCCTCTGAATAAACTTTTCACAATTTAAAAAAAAAATAAAAAAAGAAATAACATTCTTTTTTTGCTGCAGTGCATTTCACACTTCCAGGCTGATCTACAGTCCAAATGTCACAATGCCAAGTTAGTTCCGAATGTGTAAACCTGCTAAATCTGCAGGGGGTTGAATACTACTTGTAGGCACTGTATATATATGCCAATCCACATGATACGTATATATAGCCTGGGTCTCAGCTTCCCATACACGGTAAGTTTTTTAACTGCATGAGAGGACACACACAAGCTAGGGACCCCAACGTAGAGAAATACTTTGGCGTAGTGTTGGGGCTCTATTGAATTGATCAATTCAGTAGCTAAATTTCTCTTGATTCATATGTTCATGGCAGTAATGCAGGTTCCATTTATCACACTTCATTCTTACATATAGCTATTGAATTTTTCATGTCAGTATTCACACAGCAGTTTCTGCTATTACATGTATTCCCCTTGCATAGTCACTGGTGTGCATACCTTATCTCCATATAGGAAGTGTGAAGTGACTGGGCCAAAATGAAGTACAGTCGCTGGGATAGTATATGTCAGTACTTACGGGACTAACCACCGGCGGGGTACAGAGCCCTAGTTCAGAAAGACGCTTCAAGCTCATCTGATAAATCTGCCCGGTGAGGGAATCATCACGGTTCCTCACCAAGTGTCCGGGGCGCAGCAGCAAAGAGGGAACCCAGGGAGCTGAGACAGAGGTCCAACTCCAGAGAGGTTCAAGCTGCCTGCTATACGGGCCAAGACTGAGACAACCGGAGGGGATCCTAAAAAGCTTCAGGCTACAGGGACCCACCAACTACAGATGGGTGCATAGAAGTAAAGCTCATCAGGTCACAGAACCGGCACTGGGGCAAAAGGAATACTCAGGGCCAGTTGGGTAGAGACCAGCACCAGCCGGGCTGCAGCTCACAGAACCCGTGAGTAAAGAACCAGTTAAACCGCAGCTCTTGTGTCGTCTGAATTCTTCCTATACCTGTTTCACCCGGGTCCCCCATTCTACATCCTTCATCATAGTCCCCTGGGGCTCAGCATTACTTGGGGAGGACCATCACATCCAAGCTGCTAAATACCACCAGCTGCAGCAGTGCGAGACTTTACAGCGGCGGCTTTCCTCACCTAGCCACATACCGCAAGTGGCGTCACAAAAAACATTCTTTTATTATTATCTCTCCTTTAAATAAACCCCTTTTTAAGTGACCCCCAGGGTCACGGAATCAGGTATCGGCCAGCCCCGTGATATATTCCCGTGATCCCAGGCCTGGGACTGAGTACCCCATAGCTCTGGGGTGGGTCATAACCAACGCAGGCTGATTTGGGCATCGACCAACAGATTAGTAGTTCATAGGCAGGCTAGCAAGAGTTAATCTCTCCTGGTCTGCTTGTGAGTCATCTCTGATCACATGTTGTTGGGGAGCCAATCTCCCCTAATATATACGCTAGCTAGACACTTCAATTAGTGCCAGCTATAATTTATCTTAGCTGGTCTGGTGAAGTGTTGTGATCCAGACTAAATGGTGGTCTTAATACTTATTGTTGTGGGCGGGTGTGGAGTTAAACCTTGTTGTCTTTTTGTTGCTACCTTCCTGCTCTTGATTTTTTCTCTCATTATTGGTCCCTGTGTGTTTGCAGTGTGTCAGAGTTTTGGTTTTCTCCTGTATGTCTTTATCTGGGTTTCTATCTCTCCTGCCCACTCCTTCCCTGTTGGGAGGGGTGAATCAGATTAGCTCTTGTCAAGAGCTTAGCCAGGTATGGGGCTCAGGAATCTCCACTATTAGGGGTAACGCTGAGGATAGGCACCCCTAGTATGAGGGACTGTATTGAAGTCCCTGTTCCTCGCTTTCCTACAGTCAAATTTTGAAGAGTGAATGGTAGCCTAAAGAAAAGAACAGTAGTCCACTCAGTAACTCGGTACTCATAACTAGTGATGAGCGGGCACTACCATGCTCGGGTGCTCTGTACTCGTAACTAGTGATGACTGAGCATTACAATGCTTGGGTGCTCAGTAATCATAACTAGTGATGAGCATGCTCAGGTGCTCGGTACTCGTAACTAATGATGAGCGGGCACTACCATGCTCGGGTGCTCGGTACTTGTAAGTAATGATGAGTGAGCACTAACATGCCCAAGTGATCGATACTTGTAGCTAGTGATGACGAGGATTATCATGCGTGGTGCTAGGTACTTGTAACTAGTGATGAGCGGGCACTACCATGCTTGAGTGCTTGGTACTTATAACTAGTGAAGAGTGGGCACTACCATGTGTGGGTGCTCGATACTTGTAACTAGTGATGAGCGGGCAATACCATGCTCGGGTGCTCAGTACTCGTAACTAGTGATGAGTGGGCACTACCATGTTCGGATGCTCAGTACTCATAACTAATGATGAGTGGTCACTACCATGTTCGGGTGCTCAGTACTCGTAACTAATGATGAGTGAGCACTACTATACTTGTGTGCTCGGTACTTGTAACTAGTGATGAGCGGGCACTACCATGCTCGGGTGCTCGGTACTTGTAACTAGTGATGAGCGGGCGCTACCATGCTCGGGTGCTCGGTACTTGTAACTAGTGATGAGTGGGCACTACTATGCTCAGGTGCTCGGTAATTGTAACTAGTGATGAGCGGGCACTACCATGCTCGGGTGCTCGGTACTTGTAAAACTAGTGATGAGCGAGCACTACCATGCTCGGGTGCTTGGTACTCGTAACTAGAGTTGAGCGCGGTTCGTGGTTCGAGGTTCTCCAGTTCTAAGCTCGAGTGATTTTTGGGGCTGTTCGAGATCGAACTAGAACTCGAGCTTTTTGCAAAAGCTCGATAGTTCTAGATACGTTCGAGAACGGTTCTAGCAGCAAAAAGCAGGGCTTTTTACAGCTACAGTGTGCAGGAGCCATCGCTGGCAGCCTGCCAGAAGCTGGTAACCAAGATAAACATCGGGTATCCAAGCAAAGCGCTTTGGTTAGTAACCCGATGTTTATCTTAGTTACGTGCAGGAAGCCCACACTTTCCCGCTCAGCTCGCTCCGCCCCCTCCTGCCCGCGGCATGTACACATATACACACACACACGTACACATACATACACACACACACACATCATCCCCCCTCCCCCCGCTCGGCTTACCTGCGGTGATGAAGTCCCGCCATCCCGACCTCAGCGCTGTCACTGTCCTCCATGGCCGCCGCTTGTCACATCACCTCTCGCTTCCGACCCGAGACTGACACTGGCGGTGACGTCACGGACCTCTCGCGATACTTGATGTGAAGGCGCCGGTCATTGACCTCAGTGACAGGGGCTGTCGGCAGTGCTGGAGATCAGCACAGGTAATGTACCTCGCTGACAGCAGCACTTGTCATGCCCTGCAGTGACCTGGGCTGACCCATTGATGTTAGCTCAGGTCACTGCACTGCTCTCCCAGTCAATGGAGAACATCCTGCTCTTCATTGACTGGGACAGTGTGCATCGTCATGGCAACCCCTTGGATTACACCAGACCTGGATTTGTTTTTCATTCTAATAAATTGGTTAAAGAGGGAATGTTTTGGGGAGTGTTTTTTCAAATAAAAATGTGGTTGTCGTCTATTTTTTTTTTATTACTGACTGGGTTGGTGATGTTGGGTATCTGATAGACGCCTGACCTCACCAACCCCAGGGCTTGATGCCAGGTGACATTACACATCTGGTATTAACCCCATATATTACCCCGTTTGCCACCGCACCAGGGCGCGGGATGAGCTGGGGCGAAGCACCAGGATTGGCGCATCTAATGGATGCGCCACTTCTGGGGCGGCTGCGGCCTGCTATTTTTAGGCTGGGGAGAGTCCAATAACCATGGACCTCCCTAGTCTGAGAATATCAGGCCCCAGCTGTCTGCTTTACCTTGGCTGGTAATCCAATTTTGGGGGACCCCTACGTGTTTTTTTTTTTTTAATTATTTATTTAATTTAAAATAACAGCGTGGGGTGCCCTCAGTTTTGGATTACCAGCCAAGGTGAGGTTGCCAGCTGTGGTCTGCAGGCTGCAGCCGTCTGCTTTACCCTAGCTGGCTACAAAACTAGGGGGAACCCTACGTCATTTTTTTTTCATTTTTTTGGCTAAATACAAAGCTAAGCACCCCTTAGTGCCACATGAAAGGCACCAAAGGGTGCTCCACTTTTTTCTCCACTTTTTTCTCCACTTGAGAAAAAATGGAGAAAAAGTGGAGAAAAAGTGGAGAAAAAGTGGAGAAAAAAATGGAGAAAAAGTGGAGAAAAAGTGGAGAAAAAGTGGAGAAAAAGTGGAGAATAAAATGGAGAATAAAATGGAGAAAAAATGGAGAAACAGTGGAGAAACAGTGGAGAAACAGTGGAGAAAAAGTGGAGAAAAAGTGGAGAAAAAGTGGAGAAAAAATGGAGAAACAGTGGAGAAAAAGTGGAGAAAAAGTGGAGAAAAAAATGGAGAAACAGTGGAGAAAAAGTGGAGAAACAGTGGAGAAAAAATGGAGAATAAATGGAGAAAAAGTGGAGAATTTTTTTCTCCACTTTTTCTCCACTTTTTCTCCATTTTTTTCTCCACTTATTCTCCACTTTTTCTCCACCTTTTCTCCACTTATTCTCAACTTATTCTCCACTTTTTCTCCACTTTTTCTCCACTTTTTCTCCACCTTTTCTCCACTTTTTCTCCACTTTTTCTCCATTTTTTTCTCCACTTTTTCTCCATTTTTTTCTCCACTTTTTCTCCACTTTTTCTCCACTTTTTCTCCACTTTTTCTCCACTTTTTCTCCACTTTTTCTCCATTTTTTTCTCCACTTTTTCTCCACCTTTTCTCCACTTATTCTCCACTTTTTCTCCACTTTTTCTCCACTTTTTCTCCACTTATTCTCCACTTTTTCTCCACTTTTTCTCCACCTTTTCTCCACTGTTTCTCCACTTTTTCTCCACTTTTTCTCCACCTTTTCTCCACTTTTTCTCCACTTTTTCTCCACTTTTTCTCCACTTTTTCTCCACCTTTTCTCCACTTTTTCTCCACTTTTTCTCCATTTTTTTCTCCACTTTTTCTCCACTTTTTCTCCACTTTTTCTCCACTTTTTCTCCATTTTTTTCTCCACTTTTTCTCCACCTTTTCTCCACTTTTTCTCCACTTTTTCTCCACCTTTTCTCCACTTTTTCTCCACTTTTTCTCCACTTTTTCTCCACTTATTCTCCACTTTTTCTCCACTTTTTCTCCACTTTTTCTCCACTTTTTCTCCACTTTTTCCCCATTTATTCTCCACTTTTTCTCCACTTTTTCTCCACTTTTTCTCCACTTTTTCTCCGTTCTTTTTCTATGGTCGGTCTACCCATTAGCTCTGCCATGCATACTGTAGCTCTACACCTACTGCACATGTTACTTTATGATTGACATCTCTTTCGTACCAGAGCTGTCTAAGCCTACTCTGACCCCATATTTGTCATTACTATATTGTCCTTGTACTGTATTATGACATTTGTATCATGTGTTTCATTTCTTGCTGTGTTGCAATTTTTTTGCTGCATCCCAATTGTACCTCTACATTGTTCGAGTTTATGTTATTGTTCTCTCACTCTTATGTGATACTGATTATTGTCATTTTTCATGATTACATGCAGATAAGTCCAATCTGACGAAGGCTCAGGCCGAAACGTCATTTGTAACTTGTTTTGGACAAAAACATATATGCTTATGAAAAAAAAAATTTCTTAATACGGACCAATAAAGAGTGATTTTGCATTACTATCCATTGTGACTTACTGACTTAGTCTGGGAGATATAGAGTGCTGAGGTTACTCACTAATTTTATCTATTATTACCTCTGAGCACCTATATACCAGTGAGCAGAGCTTCCTCTACAGTAGTTCTCCTGATTAGGCATGCCCTTACCTCATGAGCAGGGCATTGCAGCTTTGGTAGCAACCATTACGACATGGACTCTGCTGCTGTGGACCCGGGGAGAGTGAGTGCAGATTCATTGCACCCACACTCCTCACATGAAGGGTCCGCACTCCTAGAAAATGGGGGATACGTTCCCTGAGCGTCTCCCCCCCATATTCTAGACGGTCCAGAGTCGTCGTGGGACCCCTTTATTTTTTTTCTTACAATAAATTGGTGAAAGAGGAAATGTTTTGGGGACTGTTTTTTCAAATAAATTTCTTTTGTCGATTTTTTGTTTTTGTTGGTACTGACAGTTTATGATGTTGGGTATCTAATAGACGCCATGACATCACAAACTGCTGGGCTTGATCTCAGGTGACTTTACAGCTAGTATCAACCCGATTTATTACCCCGTTTGCCACTGCACCAGGGCACGGGATGAGCTGGGGTGAAGCGCCAGGATTGGCGCATCTAGTTGATGCGCCATGTCTGGGGTGCCTGCGGCCTGCTATTTTTAGGCTGTGAAGGCCCAATAACTATGGACCTTCCCACCCTGAGAATACCAGACCACAGCTGTCCGCTTTACCTTGGCTGGTGATCCAATTTGGGGGGGACCCTACTTTTATTGTGTAATTATTAATATTTATAAAATAATTATAAAAAAGAGCCTGAGGGGACCTCCACATTGGATCCCCAACCACGGTAAAGCTGCCAGCTGTGGTTTTCAGGCTACAGCCGTCTGCTTTACCCTAGCTGGCTATCAAAAATGGGGGGACCCAACGTCATTTTTTTTTTTTAACTATTTTTTAAATAGAAAAAATTAATGGGCTTCCCTGTATTTTGATTGACAACCAAGGTAACGGCAGGCAGATGGGGGTGGCAACCCATAGCTGTCTGCTTTATCTGCGCTGAGAATCAAAAATACCGCGGAGCGCTACGTCATTTTTTTAAAGATTTATTTTTACAGCACTGTGATGTCCAGCAATCAAAATACAGGGAAGCCCATTTTATTTTTAGTTATTTAAATAAATAATTAAAAAAAATATATATGGGCTCCCGCTGCATTTTTTGTATTGCTAGCTAAGGGTAATCCAAGCAGCTACTGGCTGCTAACCCCCACTGCTTGGTGTTACCTTCACTGGCAATGTAAAATCCAGGGAAGCATTTTTTATTTTTTTTGCCAAAAAACTACATAAAAAGGACGTGAGCTTCGCCATATTTTTGTATGCTAGCCAGGTATAGCAGGCAGGTGCTGGAAGAGTTGGATACAGCGCCAGAAGATGGCGCTTCTATGAAAATGCCATTTTCTGAGGCGGCTGCAGACTGCAATTCGCAGCAGTGGGGCCCAGAAAGCTCAGGCCAACCTGTGGTGCAGATTCCAATCCCCAGCTGCCTAGTTGTACCTGGCTGGACACAAAAATGGGGCAAAGCCTACGTCATTTGTTTTCTAATTATTTCATGAAATTCATGAAATAATAAAAAAGGTCTTCCCTTTATTTTTGGTTCCCAGCCGGGTACAAATAGGCAACTGGGGGTTGGGGGCAGCCGTACCTGCCTGCTGTACCTGGCTAGCATACAAAAATATGGCGAAGCCCACATAATTTTTTCAGGGGGCAAAAAACTTCTGCATACAGTCCTGGATGGAGTATGCTGAGCCTTGTAGTTCTGCAGCTGCTGTCTGTCTGTATGGAGAAGAGCAGACAGCAGCTGCAGAACTACAAGGCTCAGCATACTCCATCCAGGACTGTATGCAGAAGTTTTTTGCCCACCAAAAAAATGACGTGGGCTTCGCCATATTTTTGTATGCTAGCCAGGTACAGCTGGCAGCCACGGGCTGCCTCCAACCCCCAGTTGCCTATTTGTACCCGGCTGGGAACCAAAAATATAGGGAAGCCCGTTTTTTTTAATTATTTCACTTATTTCATGAAATAATTAAAAAACAAATGACGTGGGCTTCGCCCCATTTTTGTGTCCAGCCGGGTACAACTAGGCAGCTGGGGATTGGAATCCGCAGCACAGGTTAGCCCGAGGTTTGTGGGCGCCTCTGCTGCGGATTTCAGTCCGCAGCCGTCCCAGAAAATGGCGCTCTCATAGAAGCGCCATCATCTGGCGCTGTATCCAACTCTTCCAACAGCCCTGGAGCCGGGTGGCTTGTTGGGTAATCATGAGTTAATACTGGCTTTGATTTACCAGCCAGTATTAAGCCAGAGATTCTTAATGTCAGGCACGTTTGACCCGGCCATTAAGAATCTCCAATAAAGGGTTAAAAAAAAGACACCACACAGAGAAAAAATACTTTAATAGAAATAAATACACAGACACATTAGAGACTCCATCTTTATTACCCCCTGTCAGCCCTCCAAGATCCTGCTCTTCTGTCTTCTTTCTTTCTAGTGTAGTAGTAGTGACGATTGTAGTGAGGATGAGATTCACCAGCTCATCACTTGGGGCTGGGGAACCTCCATCCTCACTACAATCATCACTAGTGTAGTAGTAGTGACGATTGTAGTGAGGATGAGATTCACCAGCTCATCACTTGGGGCTGGGGAACCTCCATCCTCACTACAATCATCACTAGTGTAGTAGTAGTGACGATTGTAGTGAGGAAGGATGAGATTCACCAGCTCATCACTTGGGGCTGGGGAACCTCCATCCTCACTACAATCATCACTAGTGTAGTAGTAGTGACGATTGTAGTGAGGAAGGATGAGATTCACCAGCTCATCACTTGGGGCTGGGGAACCTCCATCCTCACTACAATCATCACTAGTGTAGTAGTAGTGACGATTGTAGTGAGGAAGGATGAGATTCACCAGCTCATCACTTGGGGCTGGGGAACCTCCATCCTCACTACAATCATCACTACAATCGGGAAGCAGCGTGCAGCCTTCACTCCGTGAGTGATCAGTGCTTGCTGCTAGCGGTAACGCTGACAGACGCGTTACCATAGCAACGGTGCTCTCGGAGCCGCGGTTAGCGGTGACGTCACCGCTAACTGCGTTGCTATGGCAATGGTGATCTCCGTTAATGACCGGCTGTCTCAGCCGGTCCCTAACGGAACGGGGAGTCGACCGTGTGCTAGAGCATGTCGCCGGTACACGGCGATACACATATGTGCACCGTGTACCGGAGAGATGCACTCGCAGGTCCTACATGACGTGTCATAGTCATGTGACCAGTCTGTAGCCAATGAGATAATAGCCACGTGACTGGTCACATGGTTATTTTGACGTCACGATAGGTCCTGCATCTCTGCTGGCAGTGCAGGTCACCGGGAGGATTCAGCGATCATCGGATGGAATAGCGGCAGGAGACAGAGTGCAGAAGGGATCGCGAGGACCGGTAAGTGTTATGGCAATGTTTATTAACTGTTTGTGTACATTTATCATGCATTTTTATGTCTTTGTGATTGCCTCCCATTCTAGCCTATACGTTCGAGTTCGGTTCGTCGAACGTTCGACGAGCCAAACTCGAACAGGACCCCGTTCGGCGAAGCGGCCTCGAGCCGAACCGGGACCAGTTCGCTCATCTCTACTCGTAACTAGTGATGAGCGGTCACTACCATGCTCAGATGCTCGGTACTCGTAACTAGTGATGAGCGGGCACTACCATGTTCGGATGCTCAGTACTCATAACTAATGATGAGTGGGCACTACCATGCTTGGGTGCTCAGTACTCGTAACTAATGATGAGTGAGCACTACTATACTTGTGTGTGCTCGGTACTTGTAACTAGTGATGAGCGGGCACTACCATGCTCGGGTGCTCGGTAATTGTAACTAGTGATGAGCGGGCACTACTATGCCTGGGTGCTCGGTACTTGTAACTAGTGATGAGCGGGCACTACCATGCCCGGGTGCTCGGTACTTGTAACTAGTGATGAGCGGGCACTACCATGCTCGGGTGCTCGGTACTTGTAACTAGTGATGAGCGGGCACTACCATGCTCGGGTGCTCGGTACTTGTAACTAGTGATGAGCGGGCACTACCGTGCTCGGGTGCTTGGTACTCGGTATGAGCAGTTGGATATTCGGATGGGTGCGTCTTTTGTCCTGAGTATAATGAAGTCAATGGGGAACTTGAGCACGTTTTCTGAAGATCTTACGGAAACATGCTTGAGTTTCCCAGTGACTTCCATTATACTTGGTACACGAGTCGCGTCTATCCAAACATTAATTGCTCGTTATGAGTACCAAGCACCTGAGCATGGTATTATTCACTCATCACTAGTTAGTTTATATTGTGTTCTTTAGTGGGCGGAAAATGAACACAATGTTAATATAAAATAATAATAATGATAATAATATTAATAATAATAATAATTAATTATTATTATTATTTACATATAACATTCCATAAAATAGTTTTATAGGTTTAGTTTTATGTTTATTATTTTTCCTGATAATTATTATTGTATATTCAGGTTACTATTAAGCATAATATTACTAATTATCATTATTAATTATCATTAGCAGCATATGTCGCTGGCTACAGATAAAACAGCAGCAGAAAAGCCGTAGCCAAGTTAAACATTTATACCTTGCAGAGAAATATTAAAAAAGTTGGCGATAAGAAGGAAAAATTCACCTGGGGAGTTGTAGTCTCGGCTCACGCTTGTGCAGGAATAACCCGGTGAATTATAAATATACATCAATTATTAAAAGAATCTGCATGTCATACAGCACACACTATTCCCACCTTGGTTGGCAGTTTTAAGTACATCGCTTTATTACAACTTCTAAGAGAAAAGCATGCTGTGATATCCCGGCTCCCGGTATTATCTGTGCACTAACCTCTGAGGAAGTGGAGCTGCCATATTTTTCTCACGCGTCTTAAGCCACAGGTTTAATTCCCCGGTGTGATCAGGTGTTTTTCTCTCCGCCATCTGTGTGCTGCATCTCAGCTGCTTTTATAACATGTGTAATGTAATGAGAGTCGCTGCTTTTTCAATTACGCTAAGATTTTTATCAGAATATTTTCTGCATTGTTTTATTTCATTCTGTGAATATGTTCTCATAGATTTTCCTTCGTTTAGCTTTAGTTTATTATTTTTCGTTCTTTATTTATTTTTTTTTATTTTTGCTTTTAAGTCTCTGTGGGTTCTTGAGCTTTATACTTCACTTTTTAATAAGTATTAATCTTATCTTTGCTTGTTAAACAATGGGACATATTTATAAATAATGCCTAATTCTTAGATAATACAGATGAAAGCCACCCCAAAACACAATAGATAGATGTTGGCTAATTCATTGTTTGGCCGACAGCGGTCTCTACCGACTCTTCCAGTCTGCTCAGGTGATCGCTCCTAAGTCTCGTTTCCTGGAGAAGAAAAGGAACGGCAGTCTGATATCAGACAGGTTCTCTTCTTCCTCAACATCATCTGTGTGAGGAGAGTCCGCCAATATTGACAGGGTTGGACAACGTATGTAGGATCCTCATCTTCCTCAACATCATCTGCGAGAGGAAAGTCCACCAATATCGACAGGATTGGCCAACGTATGTAGGAGCCTCAATTTCCTCAACATCATCTGTGTGAGGAGAGTCTGTCAATATCAACAGGTTCAGCCAACGTATGTAGGATCCTCATCTTCCTCAACATCTTCTGGAGAAGGAGAGTCCACCAATATCAACAGGATCGGGCAACGTATGTAGGATCCTTATCTTCCTCAACATCATCTGTGGGAGGAGAGTCTGCCAATATCAACAGATTCGGACAACGTATGTAGGATCCTCATCTTCCTCAACATCATCTGGAGAAGGAGAGTCCACCAATATCAACAGGATCGGGCAACGTATGTAGGATCCTTATCTTCCTCAACATCATCTGTGGGAGGAGAGTCTGCCAATATCAACAGATTCGGACAACGTATGTAGGATCCTCATCTTCCTCAACATCATCTGTGGGAGGAGAGTCCGCTAATATCTATAGGTTCAGGCAACGTATTTAAGATCTTCATCTTTCTCAACATCATCTATGATAGGAGAGTCAACCAATATCGACAGGGTTGGCCAACATATGTAATGTAGGATCCTCATCTTCCTCAACATGGTCTATGGAAGGGAGAGTCTGCTATATCTACAGGGTCAGCCAATGTATGTAGGATCCTCAACTTCCTCAACATCATCTGTGGGAGGAGAGTCCGCCAATATTGACAGGGTTGGACAACGTATGTAGGATCCTCATCTTCCTCAACATCATCTGCGAGAGGAAAGTCCACCAATATCGACAGGATCGGCCAACGTATGTAGGAGCCTCATTTTCCTCAACATCATCTGTGGGAGGAGAGTCTGCCAATATCAACAGGTTCAGCCAACATATGTAGGATCCTCATCTTCCTCAACATCATCTGTGGGAGGAAAGTCCACCAATATCAACAGATTCGGCCAACGTATGTAGGATCCTCATCTTCCTCAACATCATCTGTGGGAAGAGAGTCCGCTAATATCTACAGATTCGGGCAACGTATGTAAGATCTTCATCTTTCTCAACATCATCTATGAGAGGAGAGTCAACCAATATCGACAGGGTTGGCCAACATATGTAATGTAGGATCCTCATCTTCCTCAACATGGTCTATGGAAGGGAGAGTCTGCTAATATCTACAGGGTCAGCCAATGTATGTAGGATCCTCAACTTCCTCAACATCATCTGTGGGAGGAGAGTCCGCTAATATCAACAGGTTTGGCCAACATATGTAAGATCCTCATATTCCGCAACATCATCTTTTGAGAAGAATCCTCCAATATCGACGGATTCAGCCAACGTAAGTCAATATATATTGGACCCATAGACTAGACAGTCTTAAAATCCACCAAATTTGTCATATCGGTTCACACTGTTTAAGAAATCTGAAGCGTCAGTCTTTAGCCCCTTTATGACTAATATCCATTTTTGTTTTTTCCTGCACTTCTTCCAAGGGCTTAAACATTTTTGCTTTTCTGGACACATAGACATATTGGGATTTTTTCCAGGACTGGTTATACTTTTGAATAGCACCATTCATTTTATCACTGTCACTATGGTCTCCCAGGATAGGAGACTTGTGACAGGTTTTGGGACCTGAGTCAGATTTTGCCATGTGAGACTCTTCATATTAAACTTGTTTCCTTTCTTTTGGTGCATCAGGGGATAATGGCAGTTTTGCTGCTAGCAGCTCTTTAGTAGTTCTTTTTGCAGTGAAGCTTCTCTGTGACCATGTCCACATCCTTCAAATAGTCACATGGCCCTTCAACTTACACTGATGATTGAATCTCATTCTGTTCAGCTGCCTTGGTGGAAGGAGCTGTTGGTGTACTGACTGGTGCCTAGCCATCTGCAGCCTAGGAGTCTGTCTGCAGCCATAAGGTTGCTATTGTTATTCTTTTTCCCCAAGTCTGTCTTTCCTTCCCTTTGTGTTTATTAGTGCAGTGGTGAGACTAGTGCTCTTGCCGGCCTATTCAGTATTAAAGGTGAGCTTGGGGAAAGCAAGGATCCAGATACCTGATTATGGCTGACCCTGAAGGTTGCCCTAGGTAGGGAGTACAATGGTATGAGTGCTCAGTTGCCCCACTAAGCACTAATGAAAAAACAGGGATAACAAACAGGGGGAAAGTGAATGAACATCTTATCTCCAGGTGACCCAGGGAGAGGAACTGCAATAACCACATAGATTCTCCAGATGTATGCAAGCTGACTGCTTGCACTGAAGACTTGTTAATAAAAAACACCCTTTAGTGCCACATGATAAGCCCTAAAGGATGCAAGTGTAAACCTCTGCCTATATCCCTGCTCTCATCTAAGCTGTTCCTCCTGCATCAACACTCCCTGAACTGCACTGGGCTGAGCAACGCACCCCCAGATCTCATATAAGACCCAATGTTGCTTTGCAACAGGCAAAAATGGCTAAGGCATTACCATAATTGGCAGCCAATCCCTGCATGCTTAGTGGTTGAAAAACACCCATGAAACATGCAGGACGGGAATCCTCAATGCAGTTGGGTAATAAGACATGCACCACCAGGGTTCACTTGGTCAACCAGAGTTTTATGCTTGCACCCTTTCGTGCTTATCATGACGCATCTATAAGGGATAAGCAGGTTATCCTGTAAAACACACCCCCCGTACCATATCTACCTAAATGAAGACGAGAACCACCACTTTATTGCAGGAATGGCCACAGTTTTATTTTACCGTATATATGTATACCAAACTTGTGGCCCAACATGCCACTCAATTGTTAAACTTAACCTTATACATATATACCCGTATAACCAGAAACACCGATAGATCCGTCCGAGAGGCAAACCATCATTCCTAACCCCCCGGCCGTAACCTCCAAACCGGCCCAGAGGACCACCTCGGCCGTGACCACCCGGCCCGAGGTGAGGGGTAACAACGTTCCATCGTTAATTACCCCTACCCAGAACCTGCGGGACCTCCGCCCACAAGTTCCCATCCACTCCGAAGCCACTCCCCTTGAGCGACTTCGTACCAACAAGCCGACTGTCGGTACTCCCAACCTCTCAGACGGACCTATCACCCCGCTGTGACAACAATAAATTAGCAACTCAACCTTGTATTCTCCTTTATTCCTCTTTTTTTTTTTTTTTTTTTTTTTTTGAAAAACCATCACCTTTTCACCTTTTTTTTTTTTTTTTTTTTTATTTTTTTTTTTTTTTTTTAACATATACATATAATTATATATCAGGGCGGGCGGGTGGGACACAAAGATCAATCGACAAAAGGGGAGGTAAACAGCACACCCCCCTCTCTTATACCTCTCCCAACACCCCACCCCTTCCTTGCTCCCCCCCAATCCCCTTACAGCTCCCTACTACCAATCCTGTACTCCCACACATCCCCCATCCCATGCAAACCTATTAACCCTTTCCTAACCTTGCACCCTCCCGATCGTCATGGGGTCCATTCACCCCTATGGGGCTCACTGCCCTTCTTGACGCATCTATAAGGGATAAGCAGGTTATCCTGTAAAACACACCCCCCGTACCATATCTACCTAAATGAAGACGAGAACCACCACTTTATTGCAGGAATGGCCACAGTTTTATTTTACCGTATATATGTATACCAAACTTGTGGCCCAACATGCCACTCAATTGTTAAACTTAACCTTATACATATATACCCGTATAACCAGAAACACCGATAGATCCGTCCGAGAGGCAAACCATCATTCCTAACCCCCCGGCCGTAACCTCCAAACCGGCCCAGAGGACCACCTCGGCCGTGACCACCCGGCCCGAGGTGAGGGGTAACAACGTTCCATCGTTAATTACCCCTACCCAGAACCTGCGGGACCTCCGCCCACAAGTTCCCATCCACTCCGAATCCACTCCCCTTGAGCGACTTCGTACCAACAAGCCGACTGTCGGTACTCCCAACCTCTCAGACGGACCTATCACCCCGCCACAGGCCGGCCAAGTGACACCCTTACTTGGCCCGGGCCCCCCACACCCCCAGTGCTTGCACTAGGCCATCCCTCAAACCCAACATCCATAAATCCAGACCCACATCAGTCAGGTGAACCCCATCTCTCCTTAGATACTGCTCCGTGGACTCCTCCAATTCTCTATGCCGCACCACCAACCCACCATTTCTCGCCACAAACCTGCCAATAGCCCGGTTCAGCTTGCTCCGAGCCCTATTAATACGGTCCACCGACCTCCCAAAACGCCACTGCGTCCGAGCTATAATGTCCGACCAAACGATAACTATGCCCGGGAACGCCCTCCACAAATGTAACAGGTCCAGCTTTATATCCCTTTTCAATTCCCTCGCCGACCTTACTCCCAAATCGTTCCCTCCCACATGCAAAATTAACACATCAGGGACACGATCCATACGGCTATAATAAGCCACCTCAGGGCGCACCCTACCCCAGGTCATGCCCCGAATTCCGAGCCACTTTACTCGAGCTTCTGACACCGACACTCCGAGCTGCCGACCGTCACGCCGCACATCCGCCCGTAACGCTCCCCAATACACATAGGAGTGCCCGAGGATCCACACAAGGCATGGACCTATAAAATACAAAGACCACGAATAAAAACAGCAACAGCACAAGAAATTGCCCACAAACCGGCATCTAACACCAACCTTGAATCCCCCACCCCTGACCATCACCTGACCAAGTGAGGCCTAATGTACAAACGGAACCTGGAAGACTCCCACCTCCCAATCCGCCGGATACAATCCTCACTCAAACCCCACCTGGCGGCCTCCGTTGCCGCCCCAATCCGGAAGGAGTGAGACCCGTACTCACGTGGCTCCTCCCCCACCCTTGCTAGAGCCATCTTCAGCACCGCATTGAATTGATACCGCGACAAAGCCAATCCGTCCGTATGTCTAAGAAAAACACCAGGGTAACCGCCGCGCACCTTTAAAAACTCTGACACATGTAACACTGGGCACAACTGGTGCCCCGGTAAAGCGTACAACACTACTAAGCGCCCCCGGCCCCTCTGATCCATCTTAGAAAAACGAAGCCGACATTCCACTCTATCCTCCCCCAGCATCACATCACCCAACAGCAAACCACCCATCGCTTGCTTAGTCGGGCTGACCAATTCGCCAATACGAAAGGCCCCAAAAAACGCCAGTACAAAAGCTACCGAGAACAACACCCGCTCATAAGGAGACGAACACAACTCCCCTAAACACCCCACCAAACGCACCAACAATGGCAATGACACCGGCCGCCTACAGTCACGCGACTGAGCCCCTTTTCGAAAACCCTTCATCGCCTGTCGCACCAGAAAATCCTTAGTCGCGTCACGAACCCCTTGCATCTGGAACAAAAAGGCCAATGCCGCCAACTTGCAACCAATCACCGAAACAGACCTGCCTTCCGAAAAATCCCCACTTATTAACATCAGTACCCCCAACACTCGACCCTGGTAACCCGACTCCATGAACTCCCTACTTTCCAACTCTGCCCATTCCTGCCACACCGCCTGATATCGGCACCAAGTAGCCTCAGACACCGATCTCCGAATTCCCTCAAAAGCTACACCGATGCCAGGTCCCACAGCCAGTTCGGGCAAGGTTCCCCCTCCGCGTCCGCTTCCGGCACCAGCTTCCTGAACCTGCAAAACTGAAACCGTGATAGCGCATCAGCCACCTCGTTGCGAATCCCAGGCACATGCCGAGCCACCACGCAAATGTTTAACTCCAAACAACGCAACACTAGATGCCTTAAATACCCCACAACCGGCGGGGATTTTGCCGACAGTGCGTTGATGGAATGCACCACCGCCATGTTGTCACAATGCATGCAAACCCTTCTTCCAGCAAAAACAGGGCCCCACAACTCCCCCGCCACAATAATGGGAAACAATTCCAACAGCGCCAAATTCCTCACCAAACCTGCTTCCACCCACCGCCGCGGCCACTTTCCCACGCACCAGCGCGTTTGAAAAATTGCTCCAAAACCTGTCGCCCCAGCCGCATCCGTGTACAATTCCAGCTGGCTATTGGACACCGCCCCGCTCATCCAAAGGGTCCGACCGTTGTACCGGTCCAAGAACTCCTCCCACACCAACAAATCCCCTTTCATCATTTTTGTCACTCTGACAAAGTGATTTGGAGCTTTTACCCCTGCGGTTGCGCTCGCCAGTCTCCTATTAAATATCCGCCCCATCGGCATAATGCGACAAGCGAAATTCAATTTTCCGAGCACTGACTGCAACTCGCGCAACCGCACCTTCTTGGCCTGAGACAAAAACCGCACCGACGCCTTCAAATCCAACAGCTTTCCCTCCGGCAACCGGCATTCCATTGCCAGTGTATCAATTTCGATACCTAAGAAACATAATACCGTCACCGGCCCTTCTGTTTTGTCTTTTGCCAACGGAATACCCAGGCTCCGCGCGATCCGCTCTAACGTAAACAACAACAAGGAGCAAACCGAAGAGCCCGCCGGACCCACGCAAAAGAAGTCATCCAAATAGTGAATCACCGAATGGACTCCTGCCACCTCCTTGACTACCCATTCCACAAACGTACTGAATGCCTCAAAATAAGCACACGAAATGGAACAGCCCATCGGCAGGCAACGATCCACATAGTATTCACCATCCCACATACACCCCAAGAGATGAAAGCTCTCTGGATGCACCGGGAGTAAACGAAAAGCTGCTTCCACATCCGCCTTTGCCATCAGGGCCCCCCGCCCCGCTACCCTTACCAACTCCAAGGCCCTATCGAACGATACATAACATACCGCCGACAATTCCGGTGATATCCCATCATTCACCGACAATCCCGCCGGATAAGATAAATGATGAATGAGCCGAAATTTGTTCGGCTCCTTCTTAGGTACCACGCCAAGGGGGGAAATCCGTAAATTAGAGAATGGCGGGTCCTGGAATGGGCCCGCCATCCTCCCCAACTCCACCTCCTTCTGCAGCTTTTCCTTCACCACCGCCGGATGTTCTTTTGCGGACCGCAAGTTTCCCGGGCGAAACACCGGCGCCTCAGATTCAAACGGAATCCGAAAGCCCTCTGTAAAACCACGTTCCAACAACTCCGCCGCCCGCACATCCGGGTATCTACTTAAATAGGGAAGCATCGCCTCTACCCTCACTGGCGTCCTCCCTTTTTCCAGACCCCTCCCCCGCCTTTCCTTTGCCTTTCTTGAAGCACCTGGCCAGAGGGTGGGACCCTCCACATCCGGAACACTCGTGTCTGAACCGACAAGAGGCCCCGAACTTACACTGTCCCTCGTTATACTGCCAACAAGCTCCCTTTTTCTGTCCAGCCGAGGACCCGCCACTCGCACCCGGGCTCCCGGCACCCCCTCGAAAGGGCTGAGCCGGCGCCGTCATTAACCGCATCCACAAAGAAATATCCTTGTGGCCCCACTGGACTCCCGGCCGCAGAGCCTTCCGCTGCCGGAACTGCTCATCATATCTCAACCACCCCAAACCGCCGTATACTCTATACGCTTCCCCTATCGCGTCCATATATCCAAATAGGGCGGAACAATGCTCCGGCTCCTTTTCCCCGATCACACTGGCTAAGATAGCAAAGGCCTGCAACCAATTGGTAAACGTCCTCGGGATCAACCTATACCGCCGTTTTTCCTCGTCCTCCTTCTCCTTTTTTGTATCACTAGGTTTCACCTTATCCAAATTAAACTTTTCCAAGGGAAGCAGGGAAAAAATTTCCACATACTCCCCCTTCCAAATCTTTTCCCTCACCTCCTTTTTCAAATGAACCCCTAACTGCCCTTCAAAGCACACATAAATTTCACTCCGTGCCCTATCATCCAAACGCACTACCTCATCCTCCTTTTCTTTTTCCTTTTCCGCCTCCTTACTCGCACCCACGGAAGCCGCCCCACCAGCCTCCTGTCCCGTACCTGCCGCCGAGGTCGTGTTCCCTGCCGCAACATCGCGCACCGGCGCTTCTGTCCGCACCACCTCCGTGGGGCCCACCCACGCCCCCACCGGAGCCCCAGGCCCAGTCCGACTACCCCGTTCCGCAGACAACCCCTGCAACACCCCCAAAAGCTGCCCCCAAAACTCTGGACCCGGTAAACCAGACTGCCCGACCGCACTCGCCCCCAGCGCAACGCGTTCTGCGACGGAACCCCCGCCCTCGCCCGCGCTACCCACAGCATGTAACATTTCTGTTGTCTGCTCACCAGGCTGCCGTTGAGCCGACGCCGGAACAGCCGTGCCACGATCTTCCAGCTGCCGCTCCGTCCGACCTGCCGCTGCTCCTTCTTCCTCGCTGGAGTCTGATGCGCTGCCGAAATCCTCAGGGGGGACCAGCGAGGGGACAGCCCGCACCTGGCGGCCGTCGACCCCCACGGTCACCGCACCCCGCTCGTCCGGGCGACTCCTGCTTGACCTCTTCCTTTTCTCCCGTCGTGGCGCCCTGCCGCCGTCTCTTCCCGCTGTAATCGTGATATCCTGCTGCGCCGCCCCTTCTCCTGTCGTCCTCAGTGGGCTCCCTCCCTGCCGACTGCCGGAAGGCCGTGCCGAGCTTGCTCCTCGCCGGGACCCACCCCCAGCACGCTCCTCGCCGGGGGGGACCGTGACTTCCGATCTCCTCTGTGCCTGCGGGCCACCGTACCCCTCCTCCGATCTCCTGACCTCGCCGCTCACCTCCGCTCCCGTCCCCCGTCCTGTTGCTCTCCCCTGCGGCCTGCAGGGAGTCTCCTCCGGCAATCCGGCACGCCGAGCGCCACCCCCAGCCGGCACATCACTGGGGGCTGCCGTCATCCATGCTCCGGTCTGGTGCTGCGCAGGCCGCGGACCGGAAGTGGGCCTCGCAGAGGCTCCGCCCACCCCCGACCCACGGGATCTCCGTCGCGGATTCCTCCCGGTGGCCGGCTGCTCCCCTAGGTTAGTTGGAGGGCTCCGCCGCTGCTCCGGAGGGTCCCCGCAGGGGCTCCTTGATCTGATTCTCCCCCTCCAGCTGGGGGAGTAGCGCTCCGGCGGTCGCGCCCGCCGAGCACGTAGCCACGGCCCGGGCGCTGGAACAGCAGGCGGCGCCGCTCCAGCCCCACAGACCGCTGCCAGCTGCTGCCTCAGGGCATCCACTCCCATGACCTCGGATGCCCCCCGCACCATCTCCAGGAGTTCAGCAAGGGCAGCCATGGCAGGAAGCAGCAGCAGCACTACGTCCTGGGACACAAAGATCAATCGACAAAAGGGGAGGTAAACAGCACACCCCCCTCTCTTATACCTCTCCCAACACCCCACCCCTTCCTTGCTCCCCCCCAATCCCCTTACAGCTCCCTACTACCAATCCTGTACTCCCACACATCCCCCATCCCATGCAAACCTATTAACCCTTTCCTAACCTTGCACCCTCCCGATCGTCATGGGGTCCATTCACCCCTATGGGGCTCACTGCCCTTCTTTTGGCACTAAAGGGTGCAAGTGTAAAACTCTGCCTATATGCCTGCTCTAATCTAAGCTCTGCCTCCTACATCAACTCTCCCTGAACTGCACTGGGTCGAGCAATGCACCCCTGGGTCTCATATAAGACCCAATGATGCAATGCGACAGGCAAAAATGGCTATTTCATTACCATGATTGGTAGCCAATCCCAACATGCTTAGTGGTTGAAAAACAGCCATGAAACATGTAGAACGGAGACCCTCAATACTTGACCAAGGAATGAGCGTGCCAAGCAGCCCAATGCTCGATGGAGTAATGAGCAGTGCAGAGGCTCTGGACCCCCAGAGGTAACCGGAGGTTATCTCTGGAGAGCTTAGAGAGTCATCTGGCTAGAGAGCCATTGGGGCTCAGAAGTGGACAAAGGTGTGCGTTATTGGGAAGAAGGAGGCGCAGACCTCTGAGTTTTCAGGACTACCTTCAAAATAGCAGGGGGCAGAACAATCTGAGAAATAAACAGTAAACTGAAACTGGTTGACCAAGTGAACCCTGATGATGCGTGTCTTACTACCTGACTGCATCGACAACCGGCTGCAGGGGTGATAAACACTGTCCTGAAGCAGCCAGTAAGTGTCATATACCCAAACTGAAGCTATGTCTGCACATGTAGGCTCCTTGACAAAGGATAGAGACACCTGTGTGGCCCGGGGTCAGCTCTGTCCTTCAGTATTAATACTATAAACCAAAGGCATGTAGGTAACTGTGGAACTGAAAGCCACAGACAGGTTGTAGATGTACTAGAAGCCGCAGGCAAAGAGGAGAAATCATGAAGACAGTTAGCTGTGCACAAGCAAACTAAAGGTCTTATACCAAGACCCATGTGTGTGTCTTGGAAGCTCTTATACAGGACTAGGTGGCTCATGACATTAAAGCACAACAGGCTAATTGCAAGCATGGGAAAGTCTAGCAGACCAGGGTGAAGGAAGAGAGCCCACACCAAGGACAGGTGTGTAACACCTTCATGCTGCTTTTTGTGGACACATGCTAACTAAAGTCAGGAGAGCAGGAATCCCTCAGGTCTGTGTGTGCTATGTATGGGAGAAAGCATGGCAGCTAGCCTCCACCCAGTAGCTCGGAGACAGAAGAGCAGGAATCCTTCATGTCTGTGTGTGCTATGTATGGGAGACAGCATGGCAGCTAGTCTCCACCCAGTAGCTCAGAGACAGAAGAGCAGGAATCCCTCATGTCTGTGTGTGCTATGTATGGGTGACATTATGGCAGCTAGTCACCACCCAGTAGCTCAGAGACAGAAGACCAGGAATCCCTCATGTCTGTGTATGGGTGACATCATAGCAGCTAGTCTCCACCTAGTAGCTCAGAGATAGAAGAGCAGGAATCCCTCATGTCTGTGTATGGGTGACATCATAGCAGCTAGTCTCCACCCAGTAGCTCAGAGACAGGAGAGCAGGAATCCCTCATGTCTGTGTGTGCTGTGTATGGGAGACATCATGGCAGCTAGTCTCCACCCAGTAGCTCTGAGAGCTTAAAATTAATCAATAGACGCTAGAAAGAGAAAAACTGATGAAAAATGCCAGAAGTAGTGTTATTCCTCATGTATACACATGACAACTTATTCTGAACAGACACCAGAAATGGGAGATTTGCTGTGAGTTATTTCCTTGCCTCTCCACAGTATATATGTTTGCTCCTAGCACTGGTAGCACTACTATACGTGCTAAATGACGCACCATTTCAGAAATGATTCATGACGAATTTCTAGCTCTCGGCTAAGCTGTGCATCTGTAATGATGAGAAATTCTTTACTGTGACTTGAGCCATTGGCAGTCATTGAAGCGTCTTGTTTTGGATCATCTGGGACTGAATATAATCTGTTTCCTCCGCAATCCCCGGTTGTAGCGATGTCTGATGCACTACAGCTGCACATTACTAATTGTTTCCAGCCCCTATCAATCCTATCTGTAGAAGTACAGCACAAAAACGCATCAACGTTTCCCAGACTCACCAATAGCCTATCTGTGTGGAAATCACGAAATGAAATCCCCAAATAATCAGCTTCTCGTTTTCTCTGGTTTGATAGTGAACCTCAAATTTATATAGATATTTTTGGGAATGGAATAAGCAAATGTTAGGTACAATTTTATTAAAAACAATACTTGTAACCCTTAAAAAAATCACCTGTATGTGTAAATTCTTCATGCCCCATTTTTCGGATCCTTCAAAGCAAATTCGGTGCCCGATTTAATGATTTACAAAAATTTCTTGATTATAAGACACACTTTTTTCCCAAAAACTGTCCGTAAAATGGGGGTTTGTCTTATAATCTGGATATAGTTTACTGGAGCCGCGGTAGTGGAGTGGAGCAGAGTCACAGGAGGCAGGTTCGGCGATGATTAGGGCTCAAAGGAGAGGGTGTCCCTGCAGTGGAGTGGCTCAGGAGGGTCACAGTACAGAGGGTCGGCGATGCAGCGGGTGCCATTGATCTGGCCATTCAATCGCCCGTGGTTGACGCGATGGACTTCAAAAAAATGGCCACGGAGGCAGCGCGTGCACAGATTGACGCGATAGACTTCAAGAAAATGGCTGCAAAGTCCTATCTGCTCTATGGCTATTTTCTTGAAGTCAATCTCGTCAACCGCGGGCAAGTCAATGGAGCCCACAGTCCACCGGCAAATCAATGGCGCCTCCTACCACTAAGCCCACAGTATGGCCGACCCTCCATCTGCTGAACTTCCTGAACCACGACATCCCCTCTTCCAAGCCCGCAGCATTGCCGACCCTGCATCCTGTGATCTTCATAAGCAACTCCACCACCTCGTCTGAGCCCACAGTATCGCCGACCTTGCCCCCTCTGACCTTCCTGAGCCGCAACACCCCGTCCTCTGAGCCCACAGCATTGCCGACCTTGCCTCCTGTGACCTTCCTGAGCCGCGATACCCTCCGTCCTATCAACCCGCAGCATTGCCGACCCTGCATCCTGTGACCTTCCTGAGAAGATCCCACTGGTGAAATATTATAAGATGCGCTAGGATTATAAGATGGACCTTCATTTTAACATTAAACATTTTCTCTCTTTTCCTCCTCTAAATTTGGGATGCGTCTTATAATCCAGTGTAAAACAAAAACTACGGTACATCTTTTTCTTCTAGTTTTGATGTGTTCACCTACATTTGTTCCTAATTCTTCATTTAATTTGCACCGTTGAAGTTGCATCAAAGTGTAAAGTGGTATAGAACTCTTTCAAAACTTTGCAATGTGCAAAAATTTTGCAACTTTTTGCATTTTCACACCAATTCGACCAAAGTGGGCAGGATGGGGTATGGCAGTGCCCACCCACCAAATTCATTAAAAGTTACTCCATTATTTACACTAGAAATGCAACTCCAGGGCCTAAAGGCCGCTTTACACGATGCAATATTGTGACCGATATCGCTAGCGTGGGTACCCGCCCCCATCGGTTGTGCGACATGGGCAAATCGCTGCCCGTGGCGCACAACATCGCCCTGACCCGTCACACTACTTACCTGCCCTGCGACGTCGCTGTGACCGGCGAAACGCCTCCTTTCTAAGGGGGCGGTTCGTTCAGCGTCACAGCGATGTCACAGCTGCGTCACTGAACCGCCGCTCAATAGAAGCGAAGGGGCGGAGATGAGCGGGAAGAACATCCCACCCACCTCCTTCCTTCCTCATTGCGGGCGGAAGGCAGGTAAGGAGAGGTTCCTTGTTCCTGTGGTGTCACACGTACCGATGTGTGCTGCCGTAGGAATGAGGAACAACTTCGTTACTGCTGCAGCAACGATATTCGAGAATGGACCCCCATGTCACCGATGAGCGATTTTGCACGTTTTTGCAACGATGCAAAATCGCTCAAAGGTGTCACACGCAACGGCATCGCTAAAGCGACCGGATGTCGGTCACCAATTCCGTGACCCCAACGAGTTCGCTTGAGTGATGTCGCAGCGTGTAAAATGGCCTTAACAGCAGTAACAAGAATCAATGACTGGCATGTACAGCAGCATTCTTAATGAATTGGCCCCTATGTGTTCACCTGTTTTATTCATGTTCGCCATTGTGGACGTGGTTTGGGGTTTTCAGTTGATTCATCAATTGCACATTTTTTTAAAAAGTCGAAAAATGTTAACGCAAATTTACACCAGTCTCCAACTCTAAGTGAATCATATCTACTGTATGTCTGAAATTTATGAGCGACATTTGCAACATTTTGGAGACTTTTGCTGCTAAATAAGGCTTAAGGACAAAAATTAGCAGATTGTCTGAATTAGAGATGAAAAAACATAAATCACATTTACCATTTTAAAAAATTTGTGACAAAAAAAATCAATGAAAACAAAGCACAAATAGGAAAGTTGGCTAAAAAAATCCTATAAAAAATTAATTGGGTAATGGATACTTCTCTGTCCCACACCCCAAAGAAAGATCCATAAAATACTAAACAAGTAATAAAATAAAATTATGCACCTCAAAAGGCTATGATAGGTGATAACTTGTTAATCGTTTGGAGTATGACCATTTGGTTTCCCGCGGGGGATGAGAAGACTCCCGGTAAGTGACGCAACAGAAAGGGTACACCAGGAAAGCAATACAATGAATAGCCCTGGTGCTAAGGAGAGGGGAGCGGAGTCACCTCCTAACCCTCCCCTGTGGCTGATCCCTGCATTCCCTAATGTCCCTACATGAGTTCTTCTCCCCGTGCGCCGTCATGTGCCTAGGCCCTCACTGGCCTTGAACTCACCCTAACTAATGCAAAGGTCAGCAAGGCGCTAGTCTCATCATTACAATAAAACAACACAAAGAAGGTAAGACAAACAGGGAAAAGAAACAACAAATAATTCTCCACATCTACTCAAGCAGGAAGCTTTTCAGCTGCAACAGAAACAACACTCAGCTTCTCCAAAGTCAGGCTCTTTCAAAGTGATCAGTTATATAATGAGCTATAGTTGGCATAGGAGAGAGTGAGGAGTGAGTTTATATAGTGGAAAGGCGTGGCTGCAGCTTAAATTAACAAATACAAGTCAAGCTCAGCAGGGTAGAAAAGAGACCTTAACCCCTTCAGAACCAAATTAAATGCCCTCCTATTCAGGATAAGCAATGAGCGGATTAAAAAATGAATCTGTGATCAGCAGGGCTGACACACTTGTAACACTGGGAGTCTGGGACCTCCAATGATCCAAAGATTGCATTTCTAGAACTGCAAGAAGAGCGTGCTGTAGGATATCCTATATTGAGGAGAGCTCTGCTAATTTGTCCTCACTCTAGTCATTGTCTATGGGACTGTGGAGCACAGCATTTCGCTATTGCCGTCCATCCTATACAAAATAAATACATTGTAAATTGCACATGTGCACCTCTGCTTGTAACGCTCACCACTGAAGATAGTAAGGCGGCGAGCAGAGGTTGGTCCCCGGGACCACAGTGGACAACCGGGCTTACAGTTTAGTGGGAGGAGCTTGACTAAGCACCTGCCTCAAGGCAGATGCCACGTGTCACTCCCAGGGTAGTGACCGGGATGGCTGAGGCAGATATTACGTCCAGACTGGATGGACAGAGTCACTAATGTAACAGGTGCAGCCGGGGCACCGAAGGAAAGGTAATGCACACTGAAACGAGGATGGACAGAGGACAAGGAGACTTAACAACTAGCTAGCTATGGAACAGACCACTAGCTAACTAACCACGTTACTCAGGATTGTTCTCTAGTGGCGGAGTGCCTTAAGATATCCAAGAAGCTAAGCGATAGACTGAAAGGCACTTCCAGGAAATGGCGCACTGGCCGTTTAAGAAACTGGCAACTGTGCGAGCGCACGCCTGAGGAGCACCACTAGGAGGAACACTTGGAAAACTTTCAGTCACCACTAGGAGGCACATTAAGAAAGCTTTGAGTCACCACTAGGAGGAACACTAGGAAAACGTTTAGTCACCACGAGGAACAATAGGAAAACTTTTAGTCACCACTAGGAAGAACACTAGGAAAGCTTTCAGTCACCACTAGGAAGAACACTAGGAAAGCTTTCAGCCATCACTAGAAGGAACACTAGGGAAACTTTCAGTCACCAGTAGGAAGAACACTAAGAAAGCTTTCAGTCACTAGGAAGAACACTAGGAAAACCATCAGTCACCACTAGGAGGAACACTAAGAAAGCTTTCAGTTACCACTAGGAGGAACACTAGGAAAACTCTCAGTCACCACTAGGAAGAACATTAGGACATCTTTCAGTCATCACGAGGAGGAACACTAGGAAAGATTTCAGTCACCACTAGGAGGAACATTAAGAAAGCTTTCAGTCACCACTAGGAGGAACACTAGGAAAACTCTCAGTCATCACTAGGAAGAACATTAGGAAATCTTTCAGTCATCACAAGGAGGAACACTAGGAAAGATTTCAGTCACCACTAGGAGGAACACTAGAAAAACTCTCAGTTACCACTAGGAGGAACACTAGGAAAACTTTCAGTCATCACTAAGGGGAACACTAAGAAAGCTTTCAGTTACCACTAGGAGGAACACTAGGAAAACTCTCAGTCACCACTAGGAAGAACATTAGGAAATCTTTCAGTCATTACGAGGAGGAACACTAGGAATGATTTCAGTCACCACTAGGAGGAACATTAACAAAGCTTTCAGTCATCACTAGGAGGAACACTAGGAAAACTTTCAGTCACCACTAGGAGGAACACTAGAAAAACTCTCAGTCACCATTAGGAGGAACACTAGGAAAACTTTCAGTCACCACTAGGAGGAACACTAAGAAAGCTTTCAGTTACCACTAAGAGGAACACTAGGAAAACTCTCAGTCACCACTAGGAAGAACATTAGGACATCTTTCAGTCATCACGAGGAGGAACACTAGGAAAGATTTCAGTCACCACTAGGAGGAACATTAAGAAAGCTTTCAGTCACCACTAGGAGGAACACTAGGAAAACTCTCAGTCATCACTAGGAAGAACATTAGGAAATCTTTCAGTCATCACGAGGAGGAACACTAGGAAAGATTTCAGTCACCACTAGGAAGAACATTAAGAAAGCTTTCAGTCACCACTAGGAGGAACACTAGGAAAACTTTCAGTCACCACTAGGAGGAACACTAGAAAAACTCTCAGTTACCACTAGGAGGAACACTAGGAAAACTTTCAGTCACCACTAGGGGGAACACTAAGAAAGCTTTCAGTTACCACTAGGAGGAACACTAGGAAAACTCTCAGTCACCACTAGGAAGAACATTAGGACATCTTTCAGTCATCACGAGGAGGAACACTAGGAAAGATTTCAGTCACCACTAGGAGGAACATTAAGAAAGCTTTCAGTCACCACTAGGAGGAACACTAGGAAAACTCTCAGTCATCACTAGGAAGAACATTAGGAAATCTTTCAGTCATCACGAGGAGGAACACTAGGAAAGATTTCAGTCACCACTAGGAAGAACATTAAGAAAGCTTTCAGTCACCACTAGGAGGAACACTAGGAAAACTTTCAGTCACCACTAAGAGGAACACTAGAAAAACTCTCAGTTACCACTAGGAGGAACACTAGGAAAACTTTCAGTCACCACTAAGAGGAACACTAGAAAAACTCTCAGTTACCACTAGGAGGAACACTAGGAAAACTTTCAGTCACCACTAGGGGGAACACTAAGAAATCTTTCAGTTACCACTAGGAGGAATACTAGGAAAACTCTCAGTCACCACTAGGAAGAACATTAGGAAATCTTTCAGTCATTACGAGGAGGAACACTAGGAAAGATTTCAGTCACCACTAGGAGGAACATTAAGAAAGCTTTCAGTCACTACTAGGAGGAACACTAGGAAAACTCTCAGTCATCACTAGGAAGAACATTAGGAAATCTTTCAGTCATCACGAGGAGGAACACTAGGAAAGATTTCAGTCACCACTAGGAAGAACATTAAGAAAGCTTTCAGTCACCACTAGGAGGAACACTAGGAAAACTTTCAGTCACCACTAGGGGGAACACTAAGAAAGCTTTCAGTTACCACTAGGAGGAACACTAGAAAAACTCTCAGTCACCACTAGGAAGAACATTAGGAAATCTTTCAGTCATTACGAGGAGGAACACTAGGAATGATTTCAGTCACCACTAGGAGGAACATTAACAAAGCTTTCAGTCACCACTAGGAGGAACACTAGGAAAACTTTCAGTCACCACTAGGAGGAACACTAGAAAAACTCTCAGTCATCGCTAGGAGGAACACTAGGAAAGCTTTCAGTCACCAATAGGAGGAACACTAGGAAAGCTTTCAGTCACCACTAGGAGGAACACTAGGAAAGCTTTTAGTCACCATTAGGAATACTAGGGAAATTCTCAGTCACCACTAGGAGGAACACTAGGAAAGCTTTCAGTCACCACTAGGAAGAACACTAGGAAAGCTTTTAGTCACCACGAGGAACACTAGGGAAACTCTCAGTCACCACTAGGAGGAACACTAGGAAAGCTATCAGTCACCACTAGGAAGAACACTAGGTAAGCTTTCATACACCACTAGGAAGAACACTAGGAAAGCTTTCAGTTTTCACTAGGAGCAGCAAAGGAGATCATTCAGGTACCATTACGTGAAGGTTGTAATGTGGTTGTGATGCACCTTACTATCTGTTGATGGTTTAACTCTTGTCACAATATTGCAATTCATTTATATAGCCACTAACAGGGGTTCTACAAGCTAATGATTCATGGGGTATGTTATTTTTAATACTCTGTTTCTGCATTTTGACCTAGTTTTTCTTATGGTACTTTTTCATTTGAGATCTTACTTACATAATTTAAGACCCTTTAAAGACCAGATATTTTTTTATTAATTTTTGATATGTAAAACCGTAGAATTCAAAGAGGTTGTAGTAGGTTTTCTCACGACTATTATTGCTTCGGTGTGGAATAATTATTAAAGTGTTTAATCGTAATATCTACAATATCGCGCACAGCCAACGAGGAAGAGTGGCGCTCTTTCTGGAAATCCCTTTAAAATATCCTATCTTTATGCGTTACGGAAGATGAACGGGAGCCATGACTGGCTCATACATACATCGAGGCTTTCTTGTCTCAGTAATCTTGACATTCTCTATATTTCACATTACTAATTACTAACCAGATCAAGTTGTTTACACATATAAAGCAGCGACTGATTCTCAGATTGGAATAATAATGTATCATTATAAGATCTGACATGTAAAGAAAAATGCAGATGAGAGATGGGAAATTCATTATTGCAGCAGAAAGATGCAATGCATCAATGTGTAATTGGGTTATTATGCCGAGAAGAAGTTGAGATTGAAAAATTATTGAGTAAGTGTAATTAACCCGTGTTGCATAAAACCAAAAGTAATGAACTAATGTTATATGGAAAGAAAAATTCAGATTTTTTTGCTAAAACTGGATGCATTAATGTTATAACCTACAAAAAATTGAGGTTGGAAACCCTGGTTCAGGTGATAGGTGTAGATCTTAGAGGTGGGACCCTCATATATCTGAAATGTATGGAATATTTAAATATTATTGTATGGAATGATTAAATAATATTACTATGTAATAAAAATAAACTACTATATATTATCCATATATTACATAGTTACATAGTTACTAAGGTTGAAAAAAGACTTAGGTCCATCTAGTTCAACCTTCCTCCACCAGTTCTACATTTGGTCACTTAGTCATTTATAACCAACAATGTTGTGTGTACTGAGGAAATCATCCAGGCCTTTTTTGAAAGCTGTTATAGTATCTGCCATTACTACCTCTTGTGGTTGGCATTCCACAGTCTGACTGCTCTAACTGTAAAGAACCCTTTCCTATTTAGCTGCCGGAATCGCTTTTCTTCCACTCGCAGTGAGTGCCCCCTGGTCCTTAGTATTGTTTTCGGAAGAAGTAAGTCATGTGCCAGTCCTTTATATTGACCACACATGTATTTATACATATAAATGAGATCTCCTCTGAGACGTCTTTTTTTCTAAGCTAAACATATCTAACTTTTTCAACCTGTCATCATATGGGCGGCCTCCATTCCTTGTAATAGTCTAGTTGCCTGCCTTTGAACTGACTCTAACTTCTGAATGTCCTTTTTAAAACCACCATATGATTCCCGCAAATTAATTGTCCTGCCATATTAAAACTGCAGTTGAGTGCCCAAAAATACTGCTATCCTACTACTACTTTAATAATAAAGGAGTCCAATTTTCAAGTTGCCTGATAGTCAAGGCTATAGATAAAAAGTAAAGTCCCTGTCACAGGGTGTTCAGCTCTAAACTCATAAGGTGCCATGGTGACTTCTGACCTTGTTCATGTCACCCTGTACAAAGGGCTGGTAAGACACAGTACAGCATATTCCCCACTAGGTGGCAGCAGAGTAGTGAAGGAGAGACAAAGTAACACTGTAACAGAAAGGCAGCTGAAGTACAGCAGAGAAACTTCAGCAGGCAGTTAACAGGCGAACCACCTTCAGCAGGCAGTTAACAGGCGAACCACCTTCAGCAGGCAGTTAACAGGCGAACCACCAGAGGGAAATAGAGTAGTCAAACAGTCAGGGTCTTTAGCCAAGAAAGTCAAGTCACTGCAAAGGGAGGATAAAAATCAGGTCAGAAAACAGAACCGAGTCGGAAGCCGGGAGATCAGGTATGTGGAGAGAAACACAAGCAACAAAAAAGGAGCGGGAAGTCAGGGACTGGGACAGATGGATGAACGGGGGAGGGAACAGGTCAGGGAACAGTAACAAGGAGTCAGATCAAACAGGAATTCTCACCAGAGCCAGTCACAGGCTGCAGGGCAAAACTATTACCAGCACCAGAATGCAATTGCAGAGACCAGATATAGTGTCTCCTGAAACCAGAACAAGGCTGATGGGAGTTAACTAGGGATGATTGAATACCTCAAATATTCGGCTTTGCGAATATTTGCCGAATAGGCCACTGCTATTTGACTATTTGCGAATATTTGATGCGCAATGTAAGTCTATGGGAAACCCGAATAACAACTATTCGGAACTATTCGGGCTTCCCATAGACTTACATTGCGCATCAAATATTCGCATAGCGGCAACCTATTTGTCGGATATTCACTAAACCGAATATTTGAGGTATTCGATCATCCCTAGAGTTAACCCCTGACATGACCAGGCCGGGTCTGGGAAACTGGAGCGGAGAATCCCGGTCCTGGATCATGACAGTTCACACTGTAGAGTCTGACAACTCACACTAAGATTTTTCATGGTGCTTTTGAGTTGGTTGAGATTCGGGCGTCAACCAGTTGTGTTCTTACTAGTGATCAGTCTATGCAGAAGTTACTTTCTGCTGCCCCGTGGATTGCTGCTAGAGTCATAGTTTACAGGAGACCTATCACAACTGCTTCCACCCTTTAAAAGACGATGGAGTCTGTTCGTCCACGCAGATTATAGCTTCATATGCAAATACCGGTCCTTGTGCTGTGGTGAACTTGTTCTGGTGATCTTCTGTGCATTATCTGGTGTGTTGTGGAAAAAATCTCATTGTTCATTTATTTCCTCCCTGATTTCCTACTGAGCACGTGTTTTTTTTTACCTCCGTGTGTGTGCAGTGACTGAGTTTGAGATTTGGTTTTTCCCTGTCTGTCTATTTATGTGGGATAAACCTATCCTGTCCCGGCCCTACCCTGGGGTGGGACAGAGGAGGTATAGACCAGGGCTATTCAGGAGCTAGGGGTAGGTTGGTTTTCCAGACCTCTTCATCATCAGAAGTACCTCTGGGATAAGGGACAGCTCAGACCCCCCTAGCTCTAACAAATAAGGAATAACGTTTGGAACACCATTCTAAGTCTGAACTGGGTGCAAAAACCTAAAAAAACATCACTATGGGGAGATAAGGTAAGCACACCAGTGACTATGTAAGGGGAATACATGAAATAGCAGAAACTGCTGTGTGAATACTGACTTGAAAAATCCAATAGCTATATGTAAGAATGAAAATGTGAAAAATGGAATCTGCATTACTGCCATGAACATATGAATCAAGAGAAATTTAGCTACTGAATTGATCAATGCAATAGAGCCCCAACACTACGCCAAAGTATTTCTCTACGTTGGGGTCCCTAACTTGTGTGTGTCCTCTCATGCAGTTAAAAAACTTACCGTGTATGGGAAGCTGAGACCCAGGCTATATATGCGTATTATATGGATTGGCAATAGGTGTGGTTGGGGAGGGTTCACAAATGAAAAACTACTAACAAATAAGGAATAACGTTATTCCTTATTTGTTAGTAGTTTTTCGTTTGTGAACCCTCCCCAACCACACCTATTGCCAATCCATATCATACGCATAAATAGCCTGGGTCTCAGCTTCCCATACACGGTAAGTTTTTTAACTGCATGAGAGGACACACACAAGCTAGGGACCCCAACGTAGAGAAATACTTTGGCGTAGTGTTGGGGCTCTATTGCATTGATCAATTCAGTAGCTAAATTTCTCTTGATTCATATGTTCATGGCGGTAATGCAGATTCCATTTTTCACATTTTCATTCTTACATATAGCTATTGGATTTTTCAAGTCAGTATTCACACAGCAATTTCTGCTATTTCATGTATTCCCCTTACATAGTCACTGGTGTGCATACCTTATCTCCCCATATCCCCCTAGCCCTAAAGCCAGTGTAGGCGCCCTTATTCCAAGGGTCTTCGTCACACCCGTGACAGTCCCTGGTGGCCCAGGACAATAAATGTTTACATGCTCCACTCTCTGGATTCCACTAGGATTAGTAGGATTTGGGTAATTGCCTACTTTGTAATCCCATAAAACCTGCCGGCCTTAAGGTGTACGAAAAAAATATCACTATGCCAAATTGATGATGACTACAGATTTATAAATGCACCAATTGCTATGGAGGGCAACTGTCAAATCTGCATTCAAAAACACTGAAACCTTAACATTTTTTACAACTTGCCCACGGGTCAACTTTCTATGTCTTCTTGGCTGTCTGCTCCAGAGGGAGATACAGTTGGCTGTCAAAGCCCTAAAGAGCTAGGGGTTGTCAGGAAGATGTGGTATGCCAAAAGGGTGCATTAGTGAACAACTAGTAGATAAAGGGAGGATTTGGTGCCAATAGTCAAGAGAATGGGAAGTCTTTGTGCTGTGCAGATAAGAGAAGCAGAAAGTTTGGCTTTAGGTTTGTTCCACCTTAGAAGATCATGCATGGTGTGCTGGAGTTCGGTGCTGGCTTTCACTTTTGTAGTGGTGGTACTGTGGAGACCAGAAGCAGTTTTCCTGCTGAGGGGACTCAGAGATCTTGAGCCTTGTAGGCCAGTGTTCAACTTGGCCAGTTCTTTCCAAGAGAAGCAGTTCTGCATCACTAAGGAGATCCTGCCTCTTACGAGAGCAGACTGCGAGCTAAACATTACGACTTCTTCTAAATACTTGGATCAGGGAATCTAGTCTTAAAGGAAGGTGTGTATCTTGTACTGGTCACCATTGGAGAGGAATCGACTGCAGATCCATCCATGTAGGGGTGAGCAGTGCCAAGCTCAAACCATGATATGATATAGCTGGGTCTACTCGGAGATGGAGATAAGACAGTTCTGTGGGAACGAAAGAGGAGCTGTAGTGAAGGCACGTGAAAAAAATCAACCTGCAGTTATGGGGTTAAGCTGCAGATTAATAGTGCCCTGAAAATGTCCGGTGCCTACAATCCGGCGCTACCAGGAAAACAATAACTTTTATCATCCTGGCAATATTCAGGCACCATTCTATGTATTAAGAGCAGTGGCTATAACGGCACCCCTCACACTGACAGTCGCTCAGCATTAGAGAAGGCTGTCAGTCAGTGCAGGAGGCACAGTTACAGCCACTGCTCTCGATACACAGAGCGGTGACTAAACCTGGCCATTGCCACATCTATGAATGAAGTACAAATGCTACCGGGAGGATCCAAGTTTATTCCTTCTGGTAGCGGGGTTACAAGTTCTGGCACTGGACAGGTTCAGAACACAACCTGCAGAAAACCCTACATCTACAGACTAATAGTGTTTTTCATGTGGCAGGTTCCATTTAACTAAAGAGAATAGTCCCAAAACAGATAGTGTGCCTGGGGCCTTATAAGATTAACCCCTTCAGCCCCCGGGCACTTTCCGTTTTTGCGTTTTTGTTTTTTGCTCCTTTTTTCCGAGAGCCGTAACTTTTTTATTATTCCGTCAATCTTGCCATATGTGGGCTTGATTTTTTGCGGGACGAGTTGTACTTTTAAATGAAACCATAGGTTTTACCATATATTGTACTGGAAAACAGAAAAAAAATTCCAAGTGTGGAAAAACTGCAAAAAAAGTGTGATCGCACAATAGTTTTTGGGATGTTTTATTCACCGTGTTCACTATATGGTAAAACTGATGTATCTTTGTGATGCCTCAGGTCGGTGCGAGTTTGTAGACACCAAACATGTATAGGTTTACTTGTATCTAAGGGGTTAAAAAAAATTCACAAGTTTGTCCAATAAAAGTGGCATACATTTTGCGCCAGTTTCCGAAACACGTAGCGTTCTCATTTTTCGGGATCTATGGCTCAATGATGGCTTATTTTTTGCGACTCGAGCTAACATTTTTAATGGTACCATTTTTGCGCAGATGCTACGTTTTGATCGCCCGTTATTGCATTTTGCGTAAAACATGCGGCGACCAAAAAACGTAGTTTTGACGTTTGGAATTTTTTTTGCCACTACGCCGTTTACCAATCAGATTAATTGATTTTATATTTTGATAGATCGGGCATTTCTGAACGCGGTGATACCAAATATGTGTATATTTATTTATTTTTTAACCCTTTAATTTTCAATGGGGTGAAAGGGGGGTGATTTGAACTTTTAGGGTTTTTTTTTTTACTTTTTTTTTATTTTACTAGTCCCCCTAGGGGGCTATAGCGATCAGCAATCCGATCTCTATTACCTATCTGCTGATCACAGCTAAAACAGCAGATACAATCACTTCCGGTTTCCCTCTGCTCCGTGCCGAGGAAAAACGAAAGTGAAACTTCGTAGCTGCAGGCGTCATCACATGACCCTGTGCTACGATGGCAACCACCGAACGTCACGTGATCACTCACGTGACTTCCGGTGGGGGCGGCGGTAAGTAAAAAACATGGCCGTGCGCATATAAATCTCGCTGCCAGACTTTGGCAGCGAGATTTAAGGGGTTAAATGTTGCGAGTGGAAGCGATTCCACTCGCAACATGCAGGCACACATGTCAGCTATTGAAAACAGCTATGTGTGCCGACAGCCGCCGCCTGCCCGTGGCAGGGGGCGGGGCTTAACGGGACACGATCCTTGACGGATAGATCCGTCCAAGGTCGTGAAGGGGTTCCGTATACATTGTGCATGGGTGCTATTGAGAAGAATAAGGTTGGAGAGATTACGTGAGCAGGTACGATTGCGCTCTTGGCAGGGAGAAGATAGGCTCTGCAGAATAAGGCCTGGAGGAGAGACCACCTGGAATTGGGGGGTAATGACAATTACATGTTGAGGCATGTGTGAAGTAACAGCCTTTAGTGTGTGCCCTGTACAGTGACCCGGGGTCTGAGATAAAGGGCTACACAATTGTTTTCATGCATTTTTCTTTACTAAGTTTTGTAATGTGAAAACGTTGCCTTCTCGTATGAGTGAAACCAACAAGAGTCTATGCCTTAGGCCGGTTTCACACATCCGGCTTTTTGCCGTTTTACCAGATCCGGCGCTCTCCCGTACAGATAATACAGTACAATGACAGCGCTGTAACTTCCGGGTCACATGCGCCGGTCACATGACAGCATGTGACCGGCGCTTGTTGCTCTGTCATTGTACTGTATTAACTGTACGGGAGAGCGCCGGATCCGGCAAAACGGCAAAAAGCCGGGTGTGTGAAACCGGCCTTACCTAAATATCAATATAAAGTAAACATTCTGTATCTTAAAGTGATGATGGTAACCAACTAGTTTTCCATACCGCTGTATGTGACGTCTTAATCGGTTGTTTCATACATTAGTCTTGTGTTGTCTTCTTCTACTCATAAATGTCAACATTTTCGAGGAAACTGATTTTAAAAGGAGTCTCCGGCATAAAGAATTTATCACAAAAAAAATCTAAGAAATCCGTAATCATTTTATTTTCTTCAAATTAGCCAAATTAGAAGAATAAAGGAGATGCACCTTCCATTATCAGATACAATTTGAGAGGCTAAACTTCTAAAGGCGTTTTATGGTATTTAGTGTCATTAAGCAGGTACACACTCATTAGAGCACACCGGGGTATATGTTTATAGGGCAATTAATGCCGGTCTCAGGGGGAATTATTTATTTTAATTAAACAGCCATGACGTTTATTTCTACTCACAGGAGTCTGAAAAAATCAGAACTAGAAGGTAACGGAGAACATAGGAAAGAGTAATTTAATTTTACAGAAATAAAGACATATTTATACAACTTTCCCTGAGCTGGGGAAGTTTTCATAAAATTCTCAGTTAAAGGTTTTTTGATGTTGATTATATTTTTTAAAGGGAACCTGTCAGGTCCCCTCTGTCCTAAAAGCCAAGAGCATTCCCATCTCTATGACTAAATTCGCTCCTAACCAGCCCTGTATAATGTTATTCACTTAAAGGGAAGCTTTCACCAGATTTGGTGACTATAAGCTGCGGCAACCACCAGTAGGCTCTTATATACAGCATTCTAACATGCTGTATATAAGAGCCCAGGCGGCTGTGTACAGCGTAAAAATGACTTTATAATGCTTACCTAAATGGTCAGTCCGTTGCAGACTGCTCAAATGGGTGACTCCATTCTCCAGGTACGATGCCTCCTCTTTTGGCCATCTTTGTCCTCCTTCTCCTGAAGCCTGGGTGCATGACAAGTCCTACGTCATGCACACAGGCCGGCATTGATGTCCTGCGCAGGCACACTTTGATCTGCCCTGAGCAGTGCAGATCAAAGTATTGTAGTGTGTTTGTGCAGCACTTTAATGCCAGTACATTCTACACAGCGGCCTGGGCTCTCATATACAGCATGTTAGAATGCTTTATATAAGATTCCACTGGTGGTGGCCGCAGCTTATAGTCACCAAATCTGGTGACAGGTTCCCTTTAAGTCAACTTATAACGTCTGCTTTTCCTATGCTAATTAGGCCTATGACTAACCAATGGTGCGTTAGTTTCCTAGACTAGTCGGCTTTCTTTCCATGTCATTGTAGGGTCAACTGGGAGTTCAGCCAATGCCTGGGATAGTGGTTGTGTCCCCAGCCGATGCGCTACATGCAAAAGGGATCATTGCTGTTCCACTACCTTTGTGATCAATCCTCTTCCCCATAAATCAATAACAGATGCTGTGCTTTTTTCCAACACTTCAACTTTACTACAGGTCACAACTTCAGATAAACCTTCTTTCCCAGAAGGGCGGAACAACTTCTCTTCAGGACGAGACAAACATTTCCATATCATTTTCATCAATCTGGCAGTTTCAGAATCCCACTGGCTACCGGGAGCACCGAACCTTCTCACTGCAGGTTTGGACATTCTGGCTAGGCTGATCCCCACTTCAGGAGTCCCTAAAATCCATGGTCATGGCAGCTGCCTCTAAGACTTAGCCCCGCACTTTCTGCGTACCATGCACGTTCCGCCTGCCCACTTAGCTGCAGGAGCGCTCTTCACTTGCTCCTAGGAGCCGCTCTGTCTGCCCAACTCACTTCTTCAGCTCTCTATCCCAACTCCTTGTCCTTTTTTTCCTTCCCCTCCATGGGCCAAGCTAATCTTTCCTGCCCGAGCAACCCCACCACTATACCTTTGTACATGACACTCCTGGCTCTAACTAGAGGAGTGCAGCGCCATCTTGTAGTAGCTGGTGGGACTGTGACATACCCAATATACTTGACATACATTGTTCCACAACAAGTAAAACCAATAAATACATTAATACACAGCCACAGTAATAGATCACATATTATAAGATCACAGGTTTTCAGGGAGGCTTGCCGGGGTCAGGTCACCACCCTACATCATCAAGCCCCTGTTGGTGTGATAACATGATATCCACTCTACAATCACCTGATTGTTGTTCGGTTGCTGATTTGCCATTTCATCTGAGCCATAAAGTGGACTAGGAGACTGTTTCTTCCTGTTTGGTTGGAATGTCAAGACAAGCAACGGTCACGCGATGTCCATCACCAAAAAATAGGAAGTCTGTTCGTCAATAGCAGCAGAATGGGTGTAGTGATCATGTGACACCCCTCACCGGAAGAAAAAGTGAGCAGACTGATGGGGGAAATAGCCAGCAATGCAGTTTAGTCTATTAAGTCAGTATATATGTTTTTTTATTTTGTTTGTAACACACAACATTGTCATGAAGTAGCCCTTTAAGAGATATACCAATGTTAATTCATCCCTGTAAACAATACAGTATATTGTACAATTTCCTTTTTGATATATCAACTTAAGAATGGAATGGAATTTTTTTAAAACATGAATTTGGAAATGATAACAAACTGAGTAGATATCATAGAAAAATTGGCGAGAAATAATCTGTTAGGTTATAGCACAATTCTGAACACATAAGAAGGATGAGAAAAAGCCAAATCTGAACTGTCAACATCTGATATTGTATTGCAGTTCAGAAATAGGGTTCCAGCTTCTGATTTGAACATTGCTACAGAAGCCATTTGGAAAGCTAAAATCTGCAAAATGTGGTAGAATAACTGGGTCGTAGAGCTGCCATCTGATCGCGGCAAAGCCAAGCTACTTGACTGTGGTTGGACTCATTCCTGGTCAAGCTTTTTGTGACTATTGATTGCATCTATTTTCTTCCACATTGGCCTAACATGAACACTTTCTCTTTTATTATGAATATTTATCTACCTGCCTTGGATCGGGGTCAGTATTTATACACTCCCATTCCAAGATGTTCTCACAAAAGGTTCACTATAAGATAGATAGACTGTAAATTCTGAGACCTGTATTTGTCATTTTTTGGGGGGGGGATTAAAGTGCCATTGACAATTGAAAATATGTCACCTAATTAAGTTCCTGTGGGTTTCCACTATATTAATTTTATTCTTTACTTGTTCCAAAAGAGCCCTATGGAAGCATTTAATGTGATATCTACGCCATAGTATAAACCCGTTGACAGGGAAAATTAGTAACACTGGTTATCTGATAGCAGTGGTGCTTGTGTAGCACCCACGAGGCAGGGGTGAAACATACTCGTCGCCGGGACAGTGATGTCGGGTCCGGGATATCCAGGAGGTTCCGGCCTCCGCCGGGATGGGCTCCAGCCGATCCCGGATAAGTTAGAGGTAGCCACCGGTGTTTGAAAGAGTCCTTTCCTAAGGCATGCCCCTTCAGAAGTGAGGAACCTAGGCTGAGCCTCCCGTTCCAAGCCTCGGGTACCGTGAAGAATAGAAGAAGAAAGTGGTGTCGTGTCGCCAGAACTGTAGTCCCGACTTAACTGAAGATTGTGTCCAGTTTGCTCCTACTTCTACCCCGAGTGGTGCCCGCCCCCCAGGTGGTTGTCCTAGTGCCTGGGAAATTCCCATGCTTCGTGATGGCCATCCCCAGCCTACCCTAGTCCAGTCCCCAGTGAGAAAGCAGCTAACCTGTATGTAAGGTGGAAACGTGGATACACCGGTGATTAAACCCCTCCTTACCCGAGATGAATACTGCACCTTAAGTGAGGTGCAGTACCCTGTGGTGACTGAAGCCGCAGAGGCGCCACACTTGTCAAAGGTGGAATGTAATACACTCTAAGGCCTAGGACACATGGCGAGAAAAACGGTGCGAATGGAATGTGATAAAAAAAATCGCATTCCACTAGGACCAATATTACTTTATGGGGCCGCTCCCATGAGTGATTATTTTCTCAGCCCTAATTGGACCAAGAAAACAGTCGCCGCATGCTGTGAGTGCAATGAAAGCTTATTTCACTCGCACCCATTCAAGTCTATGGGACGAGAAAAACATCTCATTGCTCTCGCGTTGCACTGTTGGAACACGAGAGCAGTGCGATTCTCGCATCAGCCGGCAATGGAGAAGATAGGGAGATAAATCCCTCCTTCTCCTCCGCAGCGCCGGCCCTCCCCTCCTCAACTGTGGTCTGATCGCACAATCAGACCACAGTCACGTGACACTCGGCTCCTGTTGTGTTGCGAGCGTGTGCTGAGTGTCATGCGAGGACTTGCACAAATCCCCATGTCGCCTCAGCCTATGTCATCAATCCATCAATCAGTTCTTGAATTTGATGTACTTGAAGCAGGAAATATGGGCAAGCGTAAAGATTAGTGATTGGTGAATGTGCCCACCACTGCTTGGTGCTTGATCAAGCATTAATGTGCTCTAGATGCTTGATATTGGATTGTAGTATTCTGCTGCTTGAATGTCATGCTCATGTCCTCGTCCGTCTTTTTATCAGCCAGTAAACATGCAGGGATTGCCTGCCAATCAAGATAATGCTGCAGCCATCTTGGCTACTGGCATTACTATGATTGGTCGGTCGCATAGTGTCATCGGGTCTATATAAGACCCATAAACTCCATATTTGCAGCCCTGTACCCAGAAATAGTGTAGGGACAGATTCTGCTAGAAAATGGACAGTTTGCTATAGTATGAAAGTGCCTGCTGGTATAACAGTAAACCAACAGTACTGTAGGTTTCAGGGTTTATTGAAAGCCATTTAAATCTCTAATGCTACCATTCTTATTCTACATTTACTGTTGTAAATTTGTAGGGCAAGCTTCTGGAGTAGGCATAGTGTAATAGAACCATGTTGCCCGAAATTCTAGCCTTAAGGGTGCTTTACACGCTGTGACATCGTGCGCGATAGCACCCACCCACATCATACGTGCGGCATGTGGTGATCGCTGCCGTAGCGAACATTATCGCTATGGCAACGTCACACGCACATACCTGGTCAGCGACGTCGTTGTGACCGCCGAACAATCACTCCTTCAAGGGGGAGGTGCGTTCGGCGTCACAGCGGCGTCACTAAGCGGCCACCCAATAGCAGAGGAGGGGCAGAGATGAGCGGCCGGAACATGCCGCCCACCTCCTTCCTTCCTCATTGCCGGTGGACGCAGGTAAGTAAGATGGTCGTCATTCCTGCGGTGTCACACATAGCGATGTGTGATGCCGCAGGAACGAGGAACAACCAGCGGCATGCAACAGCAACGACATTTGAAAAAGGAGTAACATGGCAACGATCCACGATTTTTGCCGTTTTTCCGATCGTTGCTCGTTGCTCCTAGCTGTCACACGCTGCAATGTCGCTAACGGTACCGGATGTGCGTCACAACCGCGATGATATATTGCTAGCAATGTCGCAATGTGTAAAGCACCCTTTACAGATGGTGCTGCTGATACCTTAAAAATGTAATTTATTCTCTAATAATACTGCTCTTAGCTGCATTTAGTGTAGGGCATGCTTCTGGAGTAGGGATAGTGTATTAGAGACATATAAACAGGGATTCTATTTTTACAGACTATGCTGCTGATACCTCAAAAATGTAGTTTATTTTTTAATACCACCTTTAGCTGAATTTACTGTTGGGCAAGCTTCTAGAGTAGAGGTAGTGTATTAGAGGCATGTAGGCAGTGATTCTAGCATTACAAACTGTGCTGCTGATGCTGATACCTAAAAAATTTAATTTATTCTCTAATAATACCTCTCTTAGCTGCATTTAGTGTAGGGTGCGCTTCTGGAATAGGGGTAATGTATTAGAGGCATGTAGGCAGGAATTCTAGTCTTACAGTCCTTGCTGCTGAAACCTCAAAAATTGTAATTATTCTCTAATAATAACACTTTTAGCTGTATTTAGTGTAGGGAAAGCTTCTGGAATAGGAATAGTGTATTGGAGGGATGTTTTCAGGTATTCAAGCCATACAGATTGTGCTGCTGTTACCTCATAAATTTCAATTATTCTTTACTATTAATGCTCTTAGCTGTATTTAGTGTAGTTCAAGCTTCTGGAATAGAGGTAGTATATTGGAGGTATGTAGACAGTGATTCTTTCCTTACAGACCGTTATGCTGATACCTCAAAATTTAAATTTATTCAATTGTATTTAATTTTATTTAATTATTATTATTTCATTTTAATTTATTCTCTTATAATACCGCTCTTACCTGTTTTTAGTGTAGGTCAAGTTGCTGAAGAAGACGTATTCCATTTGAGGCATGTAGGCAGTGATTCTAGCATTACAAACGATGCTGCTGATACCGCAAAAAATGCATTTATTCTCTAATACCTCTCTTAACTGCAATTAGTGTGAGCAAGCCTTTGGAATAGGTGTAGTCTATTAGTGGCATGCCAGCAGGGAATCTAGCCTTGCAGACATGCTGCTGATACCTCAAAATGTCAATTATTCTCTAATAATAACACACTTAGCTGCAATTAGTGTGGGCAAGCCTTTGGGATGGAATAGGGGTAGTCTATTAGTGGCATGTAGGCAGGGAATATAGCCTTACAAACCATGCTGCTGATACCTCAAAATGTCAATTATTCTCTAGTAATAATGCTCTTAGCTGTATTTAGTGTAGGTCAAGCTTCAGGAGTAGTGGTAGTATATTAGAGACATTTAGGCAGTAATTCTAGCCTTATAGACTGTGCTTCTAATACCTAAAAATATATAATTTAATCTCAAATAATACTGCTCTTAGCTGTATTTAGTGTGGAGCATGTTTCTGGAGTATAGATGTCATGATCTGTGTCAGGCTCAAACACTGCTGAGCCATTACATGTATCAAGGTTATAGGCCATGGGAGGGGCTTATTCCTACCTGCCATGTTTCTGTGGGCAAGATGTTTTATCCTTGTGCTGCCGTTACTGAAACACCGCCAGTAGTACAGTAGTTCCTGTTCTGCAGCATGTGAGTCTGGCTTCCGTGACTGTTCCCTGATCCGTCCTACCTCCCAGCTACCATCCTGACTTGTGCCCTTCCCGTACTGCCTGTCTGTCTGTTAACCCCCTGACTTCCCAGTCCCGTCCCGTGACTCTCCCGTCCTGTGTCTCTCTTGTTCCTGCATCCCCTGTGTTGTCTGTTTGTCCAGCCTCTCCTGACTTCCAGGTCCCATCCCTGTGTGTTGCTCTGACCTTGCTTTCTTTGTACTTGACTTCGGCTTCACTTCTACCTCCTGACATTGGCATGACTTCCTGGTTCCTGACCTTGAGCTAACAGCTGACCACGATTTGCATCTCCCCCTGGTTTCTAATTGACATTCTGGTACTGACTTGGCCTGCTGACTATTCTGTTGTGTTTGCAACCCCTAATGGGTTGTCTGCTAACTGCATTCAGTAACTGTTTCCCCAATACATCTCTTTGCCCTTACTGAGGCCTGAAACACACATCCGTGAAACACGTGCGTGTTTGGTCCGTTTCCGTGTATACTGGAGACACGGCCAAACGTGCACCAATGTTATTGTATGATAAAAGCTCCACGTGCGTTTTTGATGCATGTCCGTTTGTCCATGTCCGTGATCCGTACCTGTGTACGTTTTGCATGGAAGCATGTCCGTTTTCTGCACGCAACACGCAGCACGGACCCAATGAAAGTCAATGGATCTGTGCGCACGTCCGAGTGACACGGACGCATCTCTGTTTGCTCCCTGTACGTTTTGTGCTTTTTTCATGTGATGTCGGTCTTTTTTCTTTTTCTGTTTTGTTCTCTCCCTCAGTCCGTCGGTCGGTCTCTCTCTATGTCTGTCGGTCGGTCTCTCTGTCTTATCTGTCCCTCTCGCTGTCTGTCAGTCAGTTCCCCCCCTCTCTCATACTTACCGTTCCCCAATCCCCGGCGCGGCGCTGCACGGCTGTTATAAAAACTCCGGCGACATTTACTATTTTGAAAAAGCCGGCCGCCCATTAATCAATCTCGTATTCCCTGCTTTACCCGCCCACCGGCGCCTGTGATTGGTTGCAGTCACACACGCCCACCACGCTGAGTGACAGCTGTGTCACTGCACCCAATCACAGCAGCCGGTGGGCGTGTCTATACGGTGCAGTAAAATAAATAAATAAATAATTTAAAAAAACGGCGTGCGGTCCCCCCCCATTTTAATACCAGCCAGATAAAGCCATACGGCTGAAGGCTGGTATTCTCAGGATGGGGAGCTCCACGTTATAGGGAGCCCCCCAGCCTAACAATATCAGTCAGCAGCCGCCCAGAATTGCCGCATACATTATATGCGACAGTTCTGGGACTGTACCCGGCTCTTCCCGATTTGCCCTGGTGCGTTGGCAAATCGGGGTAATAAGGAGTTATTGGCAGCCCATAGCTGCCAATAAGTCCTAGATTAATCATGTCAGGCGTCTCCCCGAGATACCTTCCATGATTAATCTGTAAGTGACAGTTAAAAAACACACACACACACGAAAAAATAATTTATTAGAAATAAAAAACACTAACAAAGTCCCTCATCACCAATTTATTAACCCCGACAAAGCCCTCCATGTCCGGCGTAATCCACGGACCTCCAGCTCCTGTCACCTGCTCCTGTCACCTGCATGCAGCAGAGCTGTAAGCGACGCTGGAGGTCCGTGGATTACGCCGGACATGGAGGGCTTTGTCGGGGTTAATAAATTGGTGATGAGGGACTTTGTTAGTGTTTTTTATTTCTAATAAATTATTTTTTCGGGTGTGTGTGTGTTTTTTAACTGCCACTTACAGATTAATCATGGAAGGTATCTCGGGGAGACGCCTGACATGATTAATCTAGGACTTATTGGCAGCTATGGGCTGCCAATAACTCCTTATTACCCCGATTTGCCAACGCACCAGGGCAAATCGGGAAGAGCCGGGTACAGTCCCAGAACTGTTGCATATAATGTATGCGGCAATTCTGGGCGGCTGCTAACTGATATTGTTAGGCTGGGGGCTCCCCATAACGTGGAGCTCCCCATCCTGAGAATACCAGCCTTCAGCCGTATGGCTTTATCTGGCTGGTATTAAAATGGGGGGGGACCGCACGCCGTTTTTTTTAATTATTTATTTATTTATTTTACTGCACAGTATAGACACGCCCACCGGCTGCTGTGATTGGGTGCAGTGACACAGCTGTCACTCAGCGTGGTGGGCGTGTCTCACTGCAACCAATCACAGGCGCCGGTGGGGGGAGAAAGCAGGGAATATGAGATTGTTTAATGAGCGGCCGGCTTTTTCAAATTAGAAAAAGCCGCCGGAGCAGTGTGAACGCCGTGCAGCGCCGGTGATCGGGGATCGGTGAGTATGAGAGAGGGGGGGACACTTCAGTCACTCGGGGGATTAGTGGTCACCGGTGAATCCTTCACCGGTGACAGCTAAACAGTACACGGCACACAGACAGAGCCGCGGCATGACAATGAAGTCGGGTGAAGTTCACGTGAGTTCATTCTCATCCCGCTACTCTGTCTTCCGACATGTAGTAACGACATTTTGCATCACACACGTACATTTCACATGGACAACACACACACATGTCAGTTATTTCACTCACGCACACATGGACATTCCACACGCACATACGGCTAGCATACGGGATACACACGCAGGCCACACATACCATAAAAACGGACCTAAAAAACGGAAAACGGACCCGAAAAACGGCCCGTTTTACACGTGCGTGGTTTTCAAGGACGTGTGTTTTAGGCCTAAAGGAGCGTGACAATAGGTATTGTAATACAGGCCTATAGGCAGGTATTCAAGTCTTACATAGCATGCTGCTGCTAGTTACAAAATAAATTCTATTCTAATAATAAAGCTCTTAGTTTGCAATTAGTCTAGGTTGAGATTCTGGAGAAGGGATCATGCATTCCAGCCCTTTAGGCAGGGATTCAAGCCTTACAAAGCATGCTGTTGCTAGCTAAAAAATATATTCTGTTCTCTCATACTACTACTCTAAGCTGCATACATAATTACAAATGCTCAAGGCCTGCAGTAAGGGATGTGAAAGTGGATGTCCCACTGATGGTGGTGCACGCAGAGGCCATGGGCGTCATCTTGGGCAAACTGGGTCTGCTGCAGAAGTACAGGAAAGACATTTATCATCTAGACCTAGCTTCCTGTTTCACTTAGCAGGGAATGCGGAACATCATTGTTGAAGCCAGAACATTGCGAGCTGGTTTTGGGCTAGATGGCAGATAATGCTTCTAGTCTGTTTACCAGCACCACCCTGTCTTCTGCACTACAGTCTGACTAGTCAACAGCCAGGATAGTATAATCCTCACCCTGATCCTCCCTCCTCCCACCATGGCGAGTCTAAGGAGACAAATGAGCTCACACTTGGGCACTTCAAGGAGCTCTTTACCTATCCATATATGGCTTTTTCCCACTTCTCAATATTACAAGGGGCACATGGGAAGATGGTGATGCCCAAACATTTAAGCAATAACAGTCAGAAGAAAGTGACGGTTGGGAACAGAAATTACTGTCTCAAGAGCTGGATGATGATGAGACACAGTTGCCAGCAAGTCCAATGAAGTCTAAAAGTTAGGAGTAGAGTTGAGCGCGGTTCGTGGTTCGCGGTTCTCCAGTTCGCGGTTCGAGTGATTTTGGGGGGTGTTCTAGTTAGAACTCGAACTCAAGCTTTTTGGTAAAAGTTTGGCAGTTCGAGTTACGTTCGAGAACGGTTCTATCAGAAAAAGCAGGGCTTTTTACAGCTACAGTGTGCAGGGAGCCATCGCTGGCAGCCTGCGGTAAGCTGGTAACCAAGATAAACATCGGGTATCCAAGCAAAGCGCTTTGTTTAGTAACCCAATATATATCCTAGTTATGTGTGCAGGGAGCCGACACTTCCCCTCCTGGGCTCCGCCCCCTCCTGCACTCGGCATGTACACACACACACACACACACACACACACACTCACACTCACCTGTCCCCAGCCATGCAGTCACCGGCACTGGCGTCCTCAGCACACATGGCCCCGCTAGGCTCCACCCACTTTGCACTCCGCCGCCCGCACACGTGGCCCCACTATGCTCCACCCACTTTGCACTCCGCCGCCCGCACACATGGCCCCGCTAAGCTCCACCCACTTGCACTCCATACACATTACCCCGCTTGGCTCCACCCACCTGGGACTCTGCTCACATTACCCCGCTTGGCTCCACCCACCTGGCACTCTGCACACATTACCCCGCTTGGCTCCGCCCACCTGGCACTCCGCACACATGGCCCCACTTGGCTCCGCCCACCTGGCACTCTGCACACATTACCCATCTTGGCTCCGCCCACCTGGCACTCCGAACACATGGCTCCGCTTGGCTCCGCCCACCTGGCACTCTGCACACATGGCCCCGCTTGGCTCTGCCCAACTGGCACTCTGCACACGTTACCCTGCTTGGCTCCACCCACCTCGCACTCCGCACACATGGACCCGCTCGGCTTACCTGCGGTGATGAAGTTCCGCCCTCCCGACCTCAGCTGTCACTGTCCTCCATGGCCGCCGCTTGTCACATTTCCTCCTCTCGCTACTGACCAGAGACTGTCACTAGCGGTGACATCACAGGCTCTCGTGATACTTGGCTGAAAAGGTCATTGAAGTCAGTGACAGGTCTGCTATCCGTAGTGCCAGAGATCAGCGCAGGTAATGTACCTCGCTATGCTCCTGGCAGCAGCACTTGTCATGCCCTGCAGTGACCTGGGCTGACCTATTGATGTTAGCTCAGGTCACTGCATTGCTCTCCCAGGCAATGGGGAACATTCTGTTCTTCATTGACTGGGACAGGGACTATGGTATGGATCGTCATGGGAACCGCTTGGATTACAGCAGACCTGTATTTGTTTTTCTTTCTAATAAATTGGTGAAAGAGGGAATGTTTTGGGCAGTGTTTTTTCAAATAAAAATGTGTTTGTCGTCTATTTTCTTTTTATTACTGACTGGGTTGGTGATGTCGGGTATCTGATAGACGCCTGACCTCACAAACCCCAGGGCTTGATGCCAGGTGACATTACACATCTGCTTTAACCCCATATATTACCCCGTTTGCCACCGAACCAGGGCACGGGATGAGCTGGGGCGAAGCACCAGGATTGGCGCATCTAATGGATGCGCCAGTTCTGGGGCGGCTGCAGCCTGCTATTTTTAGGCTGGGGAGAGTCCAATAACCATGGACCTCCCTAGTCTGAGAATATCAGACCCCAGCTGTCCAATTTACCTTAGCTGGTGATCCAATTTTGTGGGGACCCCCACGTGTTTTTTTTTTTTAATTATTTATTTAATTTAAAATAACAGCGTGGGGTGCCCTCAGTTTTGGATTACCAGCCAAGGTGAAGGTGCCAGTTGTGGTCTGCAGGCTGCAGCCATCTGCTTTACCCTAGCTGGCTACAAAAATAGGGGGAACCCCACGTCATTTTTTTCATTTTTTTGGCTAAATACAAGGCTAATCACCCCTTAGTGCCACATGAAATGCACCAAAGGGTACAAAATTACAAAATGCAGGAGAGTGGGACATTATGTGTCTTTCTGCCATTATAATGACAGAAAAGACTGATATGAAGTGTATAAGCAAAAGAAAATCACCAGAGCGCTCTACGCTGTAAAAAGCAGTAGAAAATGGCACTGGAGTGAACATGTGACTGCCTCATGTAGGTTGAAGCTATGGATCTGTACTGCCCTGGGGGCTCGGCTGCTCGGATCCGGGCTCGGGTTGTCGGTGGCTCGAGCGCCTCCGGACCGGGGGCCACGTCGCTCTGGAAAGGGGGGGGGGGGTTGTTTGGTTTGTGGTGGACCGGTTTCACGGCCGGAGCCATGGTGACCGGTAACAGTTCGTGACGCCACCCACGGGTCGTGGTGAGGTGATGGGCACCACCGCTGCGGTGAAAGTGCGGGGGCTCGTCCGGGAACGGTGGTGGGTCGCAGCTAGGTGTTGACCCCTCCGTGGGTAGGGAGTTTGTTGGTCACGGGGCCAGGTGGCAGGAGCGGGGGGTTGCAGGACGCAGGGGCTCGCTTGCGGTGCGGTGCCTGATGGCACTGGTGTACTCACGATTAAACCACACAGAGTCAATGGTAAACCAAGTTCGGTGTAGATCGGTGCCCGCAACCAGTGAGGTTGGTGATGTCACCTTTCTCCTGCACCTTTAAATTTGCTATAGTGACTCCTATGCTTCAGCAACGGTAGTCCGCTCCCCGGCTTTTGGGTACTGGAGGAGCCCTTTTGCCCGCAGGCATTGGCCCTTTGGATCTCTGACCCTTGGCGGTGGCTCTTATCCGGAATCGGTGGGCTGTTGCTGTCTATCGGGACTTTGAGTGGGAATGAGCCCCTGAGGTCCAGACCGCAATCAGTAGATTTGTCTGAGCCCGGTTGCTTCTGGGCTAGAACAGGGTCTGAGAACCCTGCCTGGTGCTCTGGTTGACTTGTTAGCTCCCCGGTTCGGGTCCGAAGGGTCACCACCCTCTTCTCGGTCCCTACGGTTCCACAGTTCAGTCCCTGACCGGACTCCTGCAGACGGCCACCACTGTCTGCCTGCCTGACTGTTCCAAGGGGTCCTAGGCTCCGTCCTAGGCCCCTGACTCTCAGCTCGCCATTTTTGCTCCTTTCACTACTCCTCTCCCCATTCGACTCACTTGTCCTTTCCCTGCCTCAGGCCAGCAGACTCCTCGGAGGGCGTGCCTATCCGCCAGGCTCCGCCCACCTGGTGTGCCTGGCTAGACCTGAGGGAGGCGGTCAGGACTTGTTGGCTGCTGGTGCCTCACTGGGGTGGGGGTGTGTGTGGTGTTGTGTGTTGTTACCTGTGACCCCTGGGGGTCCAGGGCGTCACAGATCCTGGGTAAATTTATGTATTTTCCCTCCTTCAGTTTTTTTGCAGTACGCAAACAAACGGAAGACACACGGATGACAAACGGATGACATACGGACCGTATATGGAACAGAAACGGATGCCACACGGATGCACCCGTAAAAAAAAAGAACCGTTTTTTGTGGACCGCAAAAACGGATCGGTCGTGTGAATGAAACATTATTCTGGTCTGCCGTTTATAAACAGCAGGCAGAAATAAGTGAATAGCGCCCCCCAGCGTCAGAAAATCTCCGGGGTTTCAGGGGGTAGCTGAGACCCTGGAGATCATGATTTAGGCCGGTTTTTCCGATCCCCGCTCACGTGATCACCGGTATACACCGTATACCGATGATCACGTTACAGTAAATGACAGTGTCGGTAAAAAGTTATTTATCTCCCATCTGGCATGAACAAACATGATAAATCTCCTCCCCGGTGCCCTCCGGTCCCTCGGTGTCGCTAAAGTGACCCCCCTGAACCCCTCCCGGAAATCCAAGATGGCCGCGCGCACAGCAGCGCGCCGGCCGCATTCACCCTACTCCTCTGATTTATGTCGCATGTGCCATGACGCATGCAACAGAAAACTCCTCCGCAAGCCCTGCCAGGTCACCCCCTATAACCCCACCGGTGTTCCCCGGTGTCCCACTGTACCTGTGCAGCGTAGATCCCCCGCGGCCCCCTCCTTCACAATAGACGCTGCCGCATGCACAGGGCGGCTGTCAGCTCAGCTTCCTGTGTTCAGACACAGTGAGTGGTGGTTATGTATCTGTAAGCTAAATGGGCGGCACGGTGGCTCAGTGGTTAGCACCACAGTTTTACAGTGCTGAGGTCCTGGGTTCAATTCCCTCCAAGGACATCATCTGCAAGGCGTTTGTATGTTCTCCCCGTGTTTGCGTGGGTTTCCTCCCACGCTCCAAAGACATACAGATAGGGAATTTAGTTAGTGAGCCCCAATGGGGACAGTGTTCCCAATGTATGTAAAGCGCTATAGAATTAATAGCACTATATAAATGAATAAATTATTATTATTAGTGATGGGCGAGTATGCTTGTCACTACTCGGTACTCGCACGAGTATCACTGTACTCTGGCTACTCGGCAGGCACCGAGTAATTTCGCGATACTCGTGCTGTACTCGTGGTCTTCATCTTTGCATGTTGGCGCTCTTTTGAGAGCCAGCCCTCATGCAGGGATTGGCTGGCAGACCACTGCAATGCCACAGCCCTGTTAGTTGTGGAATTACAGTGATTGGCCGGCCTGCACAGCGTGACCGAGCCTTTATACCGGCGGGCGCGCTGTGCTCTGCACACAGCCATCTCATATTCCCTGCTTTCCCCACCCACAGGCGCCTATGATTGGTTGCAGTGAGACACGCCCCCCACGCTGAGTGACAGGTGTCTCACTGCACCCAATCACAGCAGCTGGTGGGCGTGTCTATACTGTGCAGTAAAATAAATAAATAAATAATTAAAAAAAACAGCGTGCGGTCCCCCCAATTTTAATACCAGCCAGATAAAGCCATACAGCTGAAGGCTGGTATTCTCAGCGGCGGTGTATTCTGCAGCTCCTGTTACCTTCATGCAGCACAGCTGGACGCGACGCTGGAGGACTGTGGATTACGCCGGACATGGAGGGTTTGTCGGGGTTAATAAATTGGTGATGAGGGACTTTGTTAGTGTTTTTTATTTCTAATAAAGGATTTTTCGGGTGTGTGTGTTTTTTAACTGTAATTTACAGATTAATCATGGAAGGAATCTCGGGGAGACGCCTGACATGATTAATCTAGGATTTAGTGACAGCTATGGGCTGCCATTAACTCCTTATTACCCCGATTTGCCAACGCACCAGGGCAAATCGGGAAGAGCCGGGTACAGTCCCAGAACTGTGTCTCACTGCAACCAATCATAGGCGCCGAAAAGCAGGAAAGCAGGGAATACGAGATTGTTTAATGAGCGGCCGGCTTTTTCAAAAGAGGAAAAGCCGCCGGAGTTTAGTGAACAGCTGTGCAGCGCCGTGGCAGTGATCGGGGAACGGTAAGTAAGAGAGAGGGGGGAGAATCACCGACAGACTGTCAGAGGGGGACAGACAAGACAGAGAGAGACAGACAGAGCGAGACCGACCGACGGGAGATAGAATGAAAAAAAAATGACCGACATCGCTAGTAAAAAGCACAAAACGTGCGTTTTGTACATCGGAGTGCCACACAATGTTTTACGTAAAATCTTTCATGTATTAATCTCAAAAAGTAACATACACAGCTCTATCTCACTATTGGGTATGTGCCCTTAACATTTCTCTCATGAAAATTCATTTTGATGTCATTTTGGAAGGTTTTCTGGTGAGTCCGTAAAAATGGCGTAAAACTCGGACAAAATTGTTCAAAGCTGTGACTTTTGAGTGATAAATGCTTCAAGGGGTCTCCCCATGCTGTTGCCATGTCATTTGAGTACTCTTCTGAGACTTTTGTGACATTTTTAGGGTTTCTACATGCTGCCGGGGGGTCATTTCATAAAAATACTTGGGTCTCCCATAGGATAACATTGGGCTCGGTGCTCGGGCCGAGTACACGAGTATCTTGGGATGCTCGGCCCGAGCCTCGAGCACCCGAGCTTTTTAGTACTCGCTCATCACTAGTGAAGAGGTTTCAGCACGAGCACTCTGTGGTTACTTGGCCAAATAAACAGCAAGATGTGATGGTTTATGTGTTGTAATGTCGCGGGCGGAGGAGGGGACGCCGCGCTCTCCCACTGCTGCTCGGGTCCGGTCGCCGCGGCCGCTGCGGCCTGCTGCTGCTTGGTGGCTCGAGCGATGAGCCGGATCCCGGGACTCTAGCGGCGCTCCTCGCCCGTGAGTGAAAGGGGGTTGTTGGGTGTGGGGATGGTTTATTGTCCGTGACGCCACCCACGGTTGTGGTGATTTGTTGGCACCACCGCTGCTCTGTATGGGGATCCCGGGAAGGATGGTAGGGAGCAGCCAGTTGTTGTGTTGCCCCTCCGTGGGTAGGGGTTGGTGATTCCGGGGCCCAGTGATGAGTTGGGAGGTGCAGGGCTTGGTGGGCGCAGGGACGCGGGGGCAGCGCGGTGCCTTGCGGCACTGTGGCACTCACTCAGCCCGAGACGTTGACACAGCTTTACGGTAAACCACACGGCTGGAAAGACGGTTCCCACGGACGGCTGCACCCGCTCTCCCAGTAGGTAACGGTGATGTCCCCTTGACCTGCACCTAGTGTTTCTGTGTTGGTAGCGATGGGTTCCCACCGGTAACCCGCTCCCCGGCTTGGATATGGGCCTGAGGAGCCCTGCTTTGCCTGCAGATGCTGGCCCCGAGGAACTGGTGCCCTGGCGGTGGCGGTGTTCCTCCTTAATGGTTGGACTTTTGCCTTCAGTCGGGACTTGGTTGTTGGGGGATCGACGTCCCCTTCACTGACGGATTTGGCAAATTATGGCGACTCCTAGCCTTGCCGGGGTCCGAGAGGCCCCTGCCCTGGTGCTGACTGTCCTTCGTATACTGCTCCAGACCGCCGGGCCACTACCTGTCCGCGGTCCCGAGCAGTCCCCCTCCAGACAATCACCGCTGTTGCTGACCTTGCTGACACTGTCCTGCACTTAGCCGGACCAACTTCAGGTCTTTCTACGCTCACTTTTACTCTTTTCTTCTTTTGTCCACTACTACTTCACTTTCACTTAGCTCCTCTACCACTTCCTTCTACTTCACTCCCCTAGCTTAACTGAGCTCGTTCTTCCCGCCTCCAGAGCTGTGAACTCCTTGGTGGGCGGAGCCAACCGCCTGGCTCACCCCCTGGTGTGAACATCAGCCCCTGGAGGAAGGCAACAAGGATTTTGGTAGCTTTGGTGTTCCTAACTGGGATGTAGGGTGTGGTGGTGTGATGACCTGTGACCCCTGGCTTGCCCAGGGCGTCACATTCCCCCTTAGCAAAATGCAGACCGTCCGCGGGCTGCCCGTCCAACACCGGTTTTATTTTCTGTAAATGTATAAAAGGTAACATATAAAGCATAACATCATCCCACAACGGGAGGCACATTTCTTAAACGTTACTAAACGGTTTTACGGGTATGGTTTCCGCTCACTCCCACCCAAGCAACCTGGCCCTGATGCTGCCCCTAAAGCCCAGGCAGCACCCCTTGACCCAAGTCCAGCACCAGTTACCCGAGCGGGATCTGTCCTTCCCCTCCAGAGGGTAGCCACCGGTTCCTTTGGTGGCTGGGCCCTAGCCTGCTCTGCTGAGGGCCCTCCCTCCATCCTGCCTCTCCGGAGGCGACAACTGCGGAAAACGGTACGGTAAAACAACTTATTTACAAGCCACTTAACGTTTGTGGTTGCCCTGCAAGTTCACGGGCTTGTCCATGGATAGTTCCCATGCTAACTTTTTAAACGGTCCCCACGGGGACAACGGTGCCGGCTCCGGCCGGTTCAATCACTGTAAATCAGGTCAAGTACACGGTAATCATTTTTACTTATCATTCTCCTTTTAAACTTTTTAAACTTTCAAACAACACTCTGGTGGTCCCAACGGGGACTGGACAACGGTGCTCCGCTACCCTACTCTGATTCTTCAGCTGCGGCGGACCCATCCTCTTCCGACATGGGCTCGGTGTCAGGCCCAGAATCACTATCGACAGCCTCTGCATCAGGCGGGTGGCTACCAACTGCCGTAGCCTCTAGGCTGGCGACTCTCTTGGCCACAGTCACGGAGGGGGGTACGCCCGACGGGCCAGGCACAGTACGGTGCACGGGTAAGGAGGACGGAGATGGCATGGGAGCCAGGGGCAGACCGGGTCCCTCAGCCGCAGCGGCCGGTCCCTCGGGGACACAGGGGCGTGGGTCACTCACCAGCTCCTCCATCATGGCCTCCATTCCATATACCCGTGCAACCGCAGCTATATTCTCCACCTCCGCGGTCCACTGCTCCATCAGCCTGCAGATCTGGCTCCGGTAGTGTCGGCAGATCGCTGCCGTTCGGGCCTTCAGCCTTGCCGCTGTTCCGGGCACCGGCTCAGTAGCCTCCGCGTAGCTGGGCGGAACAGACATCTCGTTGTAAGGCTCGACAAATGACGGGGTCCCAGCGTCTTGGCTCATACAGCCGCGCGCTACATACATCCAGCCGCCATCGCGTCCCCCTTAGCTTCTCTCCGGCCCCTCCTTTATTGGGGCAGAGTTTTGGCCTTCGCGCCTCTGCTACTCGAGAAGACGCTCGAGCGGGAACTTTTCGCGCCAAAGATGGCGACTTCTGGAAATTTTCAGCCGGATACCTCCGGCGGTTACAAGGCGCACCTCTACCCAACGGTAGAGCGGTAAGATCCTGTTCGTGACGCCAAGTTGTCGCGGGCGGAGGAGGGGACGCCGCGCTCTCCCACTGCTGCTCGGGTCCGGCCGCCGCGGCCGCTGCGGCCTGCTGCTGCTCGATGGCTCGAGCGATGAGCCGGATCCCGGGGACTCTAGCAGCGCTCCTCGCCCGTGAGTGAAAGGGGGTTGTTGGGTGTGGGGATGGTTTATTGTCCGTGACGCCACCCACGGTTGTGGTGATTTGTTGGCACCACCGCTGCTCTGTATGGGGATCCCAGGAAGGATGGTAGGGAGCAGCCAGTTGTTGTGTTGCCCCTCCGTGGGTAGGGGTTGGTGATTCCGGGGCACAGTGATGAGTTGGGAGGTGCAGGGCTTGGTGGGCGTAGGGACGCGGGGGCAGCGCGGTGCCTTGCGGCACTGTGGCACTCATTCAGCCCAAGACGTTGACACAGCTTTACGGTAAACCACACAGCTGGAAAGACGGTTCCCACGGACGGCTGCACCCGCTCTCCCAGTAGGTAACGGTGATGTCCCCTTGACCTGCACCTAGTGTTTCTGTGTTGGTAGCGATGGGTTCCCACCGGTAACCCGCTCCCCGGCTTGGATATGGGCCGGAGGAGCCCTGCTTTGCCCGCAGACGCTGGCCCCGAGGAACTGGTGCCCTGGCGGTGGCGGTGTTCCTCCTTAATGGTTGGACTTTTGCCTTCAGTCGGGACTTGGTTGTTGGGGGATCGACGTCCCCTTCACTGACGGATTTGGCAAATTATGGCGACTCCTAGCCTTGCCGGGGTCCGAGAGGCCCCTGCCCTGGTGCTGACTGTCCTTCGTATACTGCTCCAGACCGCCGGGCCACTACCCGTCCGCGGTCCTTCCAGCAACCTCCAAGCAGTCCCCCTCCAGACAATCACCGCTGTTGCTGACCTTGCTGACACTGTCCTGCACTTAGCCGGACCAACTTCAGGTCTTTCTACGCTCACTTTTACTCTTTTCTTCTTTTCTCCACTACTACTTCACTTTCACTTAGCTCCTCTACCACTTCCTTCTACTTCACTCCCCTAGCTTAACTGAGCTCGTTCTTCCCGCCTCCAGAGCTGTGAACTCCTCGGTGGGCGGAGCCAACTGCCTGGCCCACCCCCTGGTGTGAACATCAGCCTTTGGAGGAAGGCAACAAGGATTTTGGTAGCTTTGGTGTTCCTAACTGGGATGTAGGGTGTGGTGGTGTGATGACCTGTGACCCCTGGCTTGCCCAGGGCGTCACAGTAACACCTTTATATCATAGCTGTGATGTTCTACTTTTCTAACATAGCCAGCAGTACATTTATCAGCTTTTCTGTGGGATCAGACTTGATGATCAGACTAGATGTACTAGCATTCATTCCCCATGTGCATTGAAAAGTATTGGGAGCACGTGACCCTATCACTGGTTCACCTCCTTGGAACCCTTGCCACAATCTGAGAAACTCTTCATAAAATCTGCATTAAGCTGGAAACATCCCACAAGACCTGCCATAATCTGGGAACACCCCAGAAGACCTGTCATAATCAGGAAAACCCCACAAGACTTATTATAATGTGGGAACACCCCATTAGACATGCCATAATCTGGGAACATCCCACAAGACCTGCAATAATCTGGGGACACTCCACAAGACCTGTCATAACACAGCACAACAATGATTTTGCTACTGAGGGTAAAACATGTGTTCTTTACTAATTTGAACATGCTGATTCCAAATATGAACTCAGAATTTGCACAGCACGTCCAGATTTTGAGTTATACTTAGAAAAGGCCATACGCCTATTCAGGCATTGTTGAAGTCATTGCACGGTTGGAATAAAAGAGACCTATGCTTCTATGCAGATCATTCTGAAATTGATTAAATATTCAGAACATCAATGGAACATTTGTGCTGACCTCAAAGTTGTTGCACTAGTCCTTGGTTTGCAGTTAGGTTACACTAAGCATATGTGCTTTCTGTGCCTATGGAACAGTCGAGATGACAACAACCATTATAAAATTAAACGGTGGCCCAATAGAGATGAACATAAGATTGGTAAGCACAATGTTCAACACGAATCACTTGTCGATCCACTTAAAGTTTATCTTCCACCTCTTCACATTAAACTAGGACTAATGAAAAATTTTGTAGTAGCAATGGATCGTCAAGGGAATGGATTTAAGTATCTGAAGGAAAAGTTTAGTGCATTGAAAACTGAGGCCAAACTCAAAGCAGGAATCTTTATTGGTCCTGAAATCCACCAACTAATCCATGATGAAATCTTCAAGAAAGAACTCACCCCACTTGAACTAACTGCATGGGATGCATTTATAGTAGTAGTTCAAAACTTCCTTGGAAACGAAAGAGCAGAAAACTATGCTGAACTAATAGACAATATGCTTCAAGCATACGAAATGCATGGTGCCCGAATGTCATTGAAAATGCATTTCCTACATTCACATCTTGACTTCTTTCCTCCAAATATGGGTAATGTCAGTGACGAACATGGTGAGAGATTCCACCAGGACATTTCTACTATGGAAAAAAGATACCCAGGTCGCTTTAACCCCAACATGATGGGCGATTACTGCTGGTTTTTGCAACAGGCCACTAGGACCACTCACAAGCGCAAAAGCAAGTGCCTGAAGCACTTTTAAAAGTACTCTGCTGAGTTCAAGGCGATTTCTTAAGCTACTATAAGTGATTTTTAAGTTTTTTGGTTTATTTACCTATACTTCTTTTTCAATAAAAATGATAATACATGTTGTGAAACTGTGGGACATAACGATTCTGTATCTTTATTAATTGCTTATTTTAATTTTCACAAAAATTGGAATAACTTAATATCCTGACGTGCTACAAAAAAACTAACTTCAGATTTGGATTCAGCGCATTCGATTTAGTATAGCGCACATGGTTTTTGCCAAGTAGCAGACAAAAAGTGTTTATTTGTTGTGCTGTGTAATCGGTAACACCCCACAAGACTTGAAATAGACTGGGAACACCCCACAAGACTTGCTATAATGTGGGAACACCCCATTAGACATGCCGTAATCTGGAAATACCCCACAAGAGTTGCTGTAATCTGGGAACACCCCACATGACTTCCTGTTATTCTTAGGTTGTTAGGTTTCATAAAATGGATTTCTTTTCTTCTGCACGTTCTGTAAAAAAGCACAAGACTGGGGATCACCTAACTCATGCAAGGGATTTTGCCATGTGTGGGTGCTCTTGGGAACAGTTGTCCATCTTCTCCCTCTAGCCCCACCACTTCCTCTTGATACCTGTTGTAATGCTGCAGATCCCTCCCCCTCTGAGCTGCTGTCCTTGCTCATTGCCGACCACCTCGTCTTCCACTTAAGCAGTCTGTTCTTCCTCCTAACTAGAGATGAGCGAACCGGTCGCGGCGAGTTTTACACCATTTTTACGGACTCACCAGAAAACCTTCCAAAATGACACCAAAATGAATTTTCATGGCAGAAATGTTAAGGGCACATACCCAATAGTGAGATAGAGCTGGTGTATGTTACTTTTTGAGATTAATACATGAAAGATTTTACGTAAAACATTGTGTGGCACTCCGATGTCCAAACGCATGTTTTGTGCTTTTTACTAGCGATGTCGGTCATTTTTTTTTTCATTCTATCTCCCGTCGGTTGGTCTCGCTCTGTCTGTCTCTCTCTGTCTTGTCTGTCCCCCTCTCACAGTCTGTCGGTGATTCTCCCCCCTCTCTCTTACTTACCGTTCCCCGATCACTGCCGCGGCGCTGCACAGCTGTTCACTAAACTCCGGCGGCTTTTCCTCTTTTGAAAAAGCCGGCCGCTCATTAAACAATCTCGTATTCCCTGCTTTCCTGCTTTTCGGCGCCTATGATTGGTTGCAGTGAGACACGCCCCCACGCTGAGTGACAGGTGTCTCCCTGCACCCAAACACAGCAGCCGGTGGGCGTGTCTATACTGTGCAGTGAAATAAATAATTAAATAATTTAAAAAAATGGCGTGCGGTCCCCCCAATTTTAATACCAGCCAGATAAAGCCATACGGCTGAAGGCTGGTATTCTCAGGATGGGGAGCTCCACGTTATGGGGAGCCCCCCAGCCCAACAATATCAGTCAGCAGCCGCCCAGAATTGCCGCATACATTATATGCGACAGTTCTAGGACTGTACCCGGCTCTTCCCGATTTACCCTAGTGCGTTGGCAAATCGGGGTAATAAGGAGTTAATTGCAGCCCATAGCTGCCACTAAAACCTAGATTAATCATGTCAGGCGTCTCCCCGAGATTCCTTCCATGATTAATCTGTAAATTACAGTTAAAAAACACACACACCCGAAAAATCCTTTATTAGAAATAAAAAACACTAACAAAGTCCCTCATCACCAATTTATTAACCCCGACAAACCCTCAATGTCCGGCGTAATCTACAGTCCTCCAGCGTCGCATCCAGCTGTGCTGCATGAAGGTGACAGGAGCTGCAGAATACACCGCCGCTCCTGTCAGCTTCACACAGCAACTGAAGACAGCCGCGCGATCAGCTGAGCTGTCACTGAGGTTACCTGGATCCACCGGTGGATGCAGCGGTGGCCGCGGGTAACCTCAGTAACAGCTCAGCTGATCGCGCTACTCACCTCCGCTCCGGTCAGCTCCACGCAGCAACTGAGGTCAGTATAGCGATCAGCTGAGCTGTCATTGAGGTTACCTGGATCCAGCGGTGGATGCAGCGGTGGCCGCGGGTAACCTCAGTGACAGCTCAGCTGATCGCACTACTCACCGCCGCTCCGGTCAGCTCCACGCAACAAATGAGGTGAGTATAGCGATCAGCTGAGCTGTCACTGAGGTTAATCGCGGCCACCACTGTATCCAGCGGTGGCCGTGAGTTACCTGACTGACAGCAGCTGATCGCGCGACTCACCTCAGTTGCTGTGTGAAGCTGACCGGAGCGGCGGTGTCTTCTGCTGCTCCTGTCACCTGCATGCAGCACAGCTGGACGCGACGCTGGAGGTCCGTGGATTACGGACATGGAGGGTTTGTCGGGGTTAATAAATTGGTGATGAGGGACTTTGTTATTGTCTTTTATTTCTAATAAAGGATTGTTCGGGTGTGTGTGTTTTTTAACTGTAATTTACAGATTAATCATGGAAGGAATCTCGGGGAGACGCCTGACATGATTAATCTAGGATTTAGTGGCAGCTATGGGCTGCCATTAACTCCTTATTACCCCGATTTGCCAACGCACTAGGGTAAATCGGGAAGAGTCGGGTACAGTCCCAGAACTGTCGCATAAAATGTATGCGGCAATTCTGGGCGGCTGCTGACTGATATTGTTAGGCTAGGGGGCTCCCCATAACGTGGGGCTCCCCATCCTGAGAATAACAGCCTTCAGCCGTATGGCTTTATCTGGCTGGTATTAAAATTGGGGGGGACCGCACGCCGTTTTTTTTAATTATTATTTATTTATTTTACTGCACAGTATAGACACGCCCACCGGCTGCTTTGATTGGGTGCAGTGAGACACCTGTCACTCAGCGTGGGGGTGTGTCTCACTGCAACCAATCATAGGCGCCTGTGGGCGGGGAAAGAAGGGAATACGAGATGGCTGTGTGCAGAGCACAGCGCGCCCGCCGGTATAAAGGCTTGGTCACGCTGTGCAGGCCGGCCAATCACTGCAATTCCACAACTAACAGGGCTGTGGCATTGCAGTGGTCTGCCAGCCAATCCCTGCATGAGGGCTTGCTCTCAAAAGAGCGCCAACATGCAGGGATGAAGACCACGAGTACAGCACGAGTATCGCGAAATAACTCGGTACCCGCCGAGTAGCCCGAGTACAGTGATACTCGTGCGAGTATCGAGTAGTAACAAGCATACTCGCTCATCACTACTCTTCACTGATTAAAGCAACTACTAAATACTTGTAATAGAGCAATGTGTGGACATTCAGGTGCATATGCGTCACTTGTCTGGGGAAACACTGGCATCAGGATTCACTATAGGAAGATAAGAAATCAGTATGATGGGACAATCATCTGCCGGGAAAGCTTAAATCCTGGCATAATGTGTATGTGACAGGTACTACCTACCTGAACATTGTCCAAACCAATTCCCCAAGATTTTGGCATCAGTGATCCTTGTTGACAATGGCCTTTTTGAGCGAGATAATGCTCTATGCACAAAATTATTTGGAAAGGGATGAAGGAACATGACAAAGAATTCAAGGTGTTGACTTGGCCTCCAGCTTTTAATCAAATATTTGTGGGCAGTGGTGGCAAAACAAGTATGGAGACAACACCTCGCACCTAGGAACTGTGGCTAACGTTTTGGTTTGTGTGGTAATAAGGCACCTTCAAAGGTCTTTGGTGTTAGCGTGTCATCATCTCAGTGCTGTTTTGGGAACACCAGAGGATCCAAGAATATTAGGCAAGTGGCTTTAAGATCATGGTTGATTGGTGTATTTTTGAAAACTAATTGGCCCCAGAAATTTTGTTCATCGATGATCTAAAGAGTTTCATTAAAGTTAACGTTCTTCAGCTTCTTTATTGGACTAGATTGGTCTTGCAAGATTCCAGGTCAGTACAAAAATAGGCAGCAGCATTTAGGCTTTAAACAAGTATGTTAAACAAGATTGTAATCCATGTGCCCTGAGTTACACATGTGACATGTGTTACCTGTTGCCAAGGGGTTATCTTCTTGACTGGCATATGGGACTTGTTCAAAGTAACCATTAAAACTAGGGATGAGCAAACCTGAGCGGTAAATTTTGGTCTTCATATCGGGTCTCAGACTCAAACACAGATTTTTTTTTAAAAAAAGTATCCGAGTTCGGAGTTCGGTTACTAGTCATATGCTAATAAACTTTGTTGAAAGGCTGCAAAGATGAGTGTATACTGGTGTGAACAATAAAGAAAAACAAAATAATGTTGGCTCCTGCCTATTTTTGATAACCAGTTAAGGAAATGCAGACAGCTGCTCACTGCAACCCTCAGCTGTCAGCTTTACCTTGGCTGGTTATCAAAAAAATAGGGGATTCCACTCTCTTTTTTTTTAATTATTTAAATATATAATTAAAAAAAAATGTTCTGTGGTCCCCTATTTTTGATAACCAACCAAGGTAAAGCAGACAGCTGGGGGCTGGTATTATCAGGCTGGGAACTCCCATAGTTACTTTGTACTTTCCAGCCATATATAGCAGCCTGCAGCAATGCGAGAAGTGGTGCAGCCACTAGATGCGCCAATTCTTGCTCTTTATCTGGTTCTTCCCAATTGTCCTGGTGTGATGGTAATTGGGGTAATACTTTTTGGGCTGATGTCAGCTGTGAATTGACAGCTGGCATCAAGCCCAAGGGTTAGTAATGGAGAAGCGTCTATCAAACACCTCCATTACTAATCCGACAAGTGATAAGGGTACGGTTAAGAAAAAACATACACGGGAAAAAAAATGTTTATTTGAATAAACACTCCCCCACACTCCCTCATTCACCAATTTATTAAATAAAAACATCCAATGTAATCCAGTTGGTTAACAAAGATTTTCCCACACTCCGTTCTTCACAAATGTATTAATTGAAAAGAAATCCTGTAAGTTCCAACATAATTCAACAGAATAATGTCCCATGATGCCCAAAGATTCATATGGAGCTTCATTCCCAGCCTGATAATACCAGCTCCCAGCTGTGTGCTTTACCTTACCAGGTTATCAAAAATAGGGCAGGGCTCACACCATTTTTTTAATTATTTATTTACCTAATTTTTAAAAATGTTGTGGGATCCCCTCTATGTTTGATAACCAGCAGTTGTCTACTTTAGCTGTGTTGGTTGTGAAAAATAGGTAGAAGCTCACATCATTTTTTTTCAATAAATTATTACTATCCACATTTATGTGCAAGATAATTGCCCCCATTTTGCTTTCTTTAACAGCCCCCTAGCCCTTACTGTGATCATTTTACAGCTATTTTACAGCACAGTAGTTTGGGCCTCATTTAACGTTTGTGGGATTTGGGGTCTGGGGTCAAGTTTGGGTCAAATTTGAGTTCCGAAATAAACTATTGCCTGAAGTCCGGTCGAACCCAGAAAACCTAAATTTCCATGGGTCCGCTCATCCCTAATTAGATCCACTCTTTTTGCTTCATGGCTGGAATAAAAATACTCCCACAGCAGTAAGAGATGGCCTTTCCCAAAGAGGACTATTTACCAAATTTTTCAAGCTGAACTGAACACACAATGCAATAGGTGATGCAGAGCAGAATAAAATACTTTTTTTAATTATTTTATTTTTTTCTATTGCAGAGCTACTAGTAATCAAAGTATTTGACACTTAAACAGTTTAATTTTTAAGTGGGCACTCCAAGAGAGAGTTCAGTGGGGGCGGGAAATTCTTCCTCTCTCTGATGATGACCAATCATAAACAGACTGCTGCACTTTTTGGAATAAAAGAAACTTCACTAGGCATATGGATTGTGCGGTCCTTTTCTTCTACGTTCTACTTGGACATTCTCTGGACACCTGTCTATTTGCAGGACGAGCACTCCTTAGCTGTGAATATTTGGAGCCCAGGTCTTTTCCCGTTCACCTGTGAGACCCCCGCAAGGTAAACCTAGTGGTGCAGGGCTACATCTATATATTTTTTGCATAAACAGACAGCAACACACGGGGGTAAGAAGAACGCGCCCCTACAATAAATTTGAAAGTCTGCTCTCCTCACTGCTTATGATAGTCAGCAGTGCAAAAAGGAAGAACTACCATATTTTCCAGATTATAGGATGCACTTTTTCCCCCCAAAACTGAGCGTAAAATGGGGTTGCGTCTTATTATCCAAATATTGCTTACTGGGGTGGTGGTGGTGGCGCAGGGCTGGGGATGATGAGGGTTCAGAGGGGACTGACTGTAGTGCTTACTGCTTTGGGATTTCATTACTGCTGTGGGATTTCATGAAGTGGAGCAGCTCAGGAGGGTCAGTGTGAAGTGGCCACAGGTCTGACCGCGGCTGAGTTCCCATAATCTGCGCCAACAAAATCCCCACGCTCAGATTTTATGCAAGGGTACATTTCTTTACTGGTAAACATCTCAATGACACACGCAGCTGGCTTAGCAGCACACATAACCAGGGTTTGCTATCCGGGTCTTTAGCTTTAAACACACGGCACAGAACAAAAAAAAACAGCAATGATAAACAAGAATTCTGTCCCTGACTTGCCCTATGGGTTATATTACCAGTCCAAAACACAAGGAGGGAGGGCTCCCACGTAGCAGGCCTGGATTCCGGGTAGACAACGGCGACTCCAAGGAGGACAGATGGGGAAATCTTCAGCCCTCTCACCAGAGGACTAGCTTACAGTCTCTTGGTATGGAGGAAGGAGACAGTCCGGGGGTCCCTTGAGTCCAGTATCACATCTGCAGCAATTCTGGCAATCCCTCACACTTCAGAGATGAGGGAAGTCCGAGGCACGTCTGTTCAGGTCCAGCTCCAGTAGCTCAGTGTCTTTTTTCTCGCACTTTTTTTTCCTGTACAACAAGTGCCTGTGGGAGGAGATCAGATTTTACAGCGTCCACTCCTCGAGCAATTTCAGCACTTGTCCTCAAGGTGGCAGCACCATCCTGTGTAATGTCAGTGTCGCGGGCAGAGGAGGGGACGTTGTGCTCTCCCACTGCTCGGGTCCGGCTGCCGCTGCTGCTGCGGCTGCTGCTGCTCGGTGGTGGCTCGAGCGGTGGGTCGGATCCCGGGGACTCGAGTGGCGTTCCTCGCCCATGAGTGAAAAGGGGATTTTGATTGTGGGGGTTTTGATTATTGTCCGTGACGCAACCCACGGTTGTGGTGATATTGGTGACACCACCTCTGCTCTGGACGGGGTTCCTGGGAGCGGTGACAGGGAGCAGCTTTGTTGTTAGTTCTCCCCTCCGTGGGTAGGGGGTTGGTTGTCCCGGGGCCCGGTGATGGGGTAGGGATGGATGGCAGGCGGGTTACGGGGCCTGGTGAGGTGCAGGGTCGCGGGGGCAGCGCTGTGCTGTACGGCACGGTGGTACTCACTCAGCCAATGATGAGGACACAGTTCTCGGTAAAACACACGGCTGGATGGACGGGTCCCACAGACGGCTGCGGTGTTGTTTTCTCCCGGCAGGTTGATGGTGACCTAGATACGGTAGATGGTTCCAATGGATTCCCACCGGTAACCCGCTCCCCGGCTTGGATATGGGCCGGACGAGCCCCTTTTGCCCGCCGGCGCTGGCCCTGAGAAACGGTTGCCTTGGCGGTGGCAGTGTCTCCCTTACTTGGTTGGACTGTTGCCTTCTGTCGGGACTTGGCTGTTGGGAAACCCAGGAGATTCCCTTCACTAACGAATTTGGCAAATTCACGGCGACTCCTAGCCTTGCCGGGGTCCGTAAGCCCCTGCCAGATGGTGCTGAGTTCTCTTCGTCCACGGTCCTTACGGTAGACTCCAATCGGCCACTCCTGCAGACGGTCACCACCGTTTGCCAACCTTGCTGATCTGTCTGGGCCACACACCCGGACCAACTTCAGGCTGCTCTCTTGCCACTTCACTCCTCTCACTTTCACTTCCAACTCCAAACTCTATCTCTCTCAAGCTCTGCCTGAGCTAAACTGACACAGTTTCCTGCCTCCAGGACTGTGAACTCCTCGGTGGGCGGGGCCAACCGCCTGGCCCACCCCCTGGTGTGGACATCAGCCCCTGGAGGAAGGCAACAAGGGTTTTGTGTTCTGACTTTGGTGTGCCTGCTGGGAGTGTGGGATGTGTGGGTGTTCTTCTCTGTGGCCCCTGGCTTGTCCAGGGCGCCACATCAGTCTCCATGTCTTTTTCAGTCACAAAACAGTCAGAGCTGCTCGCCTCGTTACAAGTGGACAGAGGGTCATCGATACTGCAGGTTCGTGGGGTGTTGCGGATGCCATTATTCTGCTTGTGGACTGCTTTGATTGACTGCGGTTGATGCGAGGGACCTCAAGAAAATGTTCGCGGAGGCCAATCTGTGCATGTGCCGCCTCCATGGCCATTTTTTTTTAAGTCTATTGCGTAAACCGCTGGCAATTCAATGGAGCCCACAGCTTTCTGGCAGATCAATGGCTCCCACGAGCTCGCAGTATCACCAACCCTCCATCCACTGAACCTCCTGAGCCGCGACACCACCTCCTACGAGCCCCCAGCATCACTGACACTCCTGAGCCACGATACCCCCTCCTCTGAGCCCCCAGTATCGCTGACACTCCTGACCCACGACACACCCTCCTTCGAGCCCGCAGCATCTCCAACCCTACTTCCTGCTCCCAGTGCTAAGCTAATGCCCTAGGATTATAAGATGGACCAAAATTTTAACTGTAAAAATAAATTTTTCCTATTTTCCTCATTCAAATTTGGGGTGCGTCTTATAATCCAGTGCGTCTTATAACATGAAAAATACTAACACGCCCATGGTGAAGTCTCTCTGGTACTGCCCAATTGGACAACTAAAATTAACTTTTTAAGTGCCAAGTAATTTGATAGCTAATATCGTCAAAACGAAGAGGCAAAAGTAAAACCAAAGAAAACAAAAAACTTTTCATTCTACTCTGTATTACATCATGTTTCCAATTCAATATCATCATGTTTCCAATTCAATTCAATATAAAAATGTTGTTGAAAGGTTCCCTTTAAAGGTATATATATATTATTTTTATTTTATTTTTTTTAAGTTTATTTATATTTTTTTATTTATTTATTTTTAAGTTTATTTATATTTATTATATATACATATTTTTATTTTTTTATTTTTTTAATATTTTTTTTATTTTTTTTTTTATTGTTTTTTAAAGTTGATGACATCGTCAAGAAGAATATATAAAGTTAATACTCTGTTTTGAACAAAATGGCAAAAACACAGTTGAAAGCAGAGGTAACAGCATGTATATCGCTAGCTTTCTAATTTATTTTATGCGCCCATAACGAGGAATGGTGATTGTTGGAAAGCACTCAAGCAATGTTAATCAATAATGCTAATTATTAATATGTCACATTTTTATGGCTTGCAATTATCCATTTTAGTCATTGGAGTGATGTCTGCTGTAAAATATTCATCTTGCTTAGACTTTCTGGATTTAAGCATTCTCATTTCACTCACTGGATAAACAGGAATTTGTTTAATATGATGGAAAAACATTTAAGTCTTTAATTAATTCACAAACTATATGGAAACACAATATAAAAAATAAAAAAATGCAATATTATTTTTTGGAATTGTATTGAAATATTACCCGCAATCAAAGACTATAAGCATCTGAGTTAATGGGATGTTTGTCTCACTATCAATAGGACCATACGTAAAGATGGAAGAATGGAATAATTCAGCATATACCGAATATGATCTTTTGTGCTTTGATTTACTCTTTGCTCATTAAGTTTGAAACCTAAATAGATGTTTTTTTTGTGAAATCACAAAGCAAGCAGTCAGTATTTTGGGTGAAGAACATGTTTGCAAGAGAAGGTTTTATTAGGGCATAAGGACATGATATTGAAGTGTCTAGCTGTCACTGGTGGGTCACGTGTGACAGTAATGTGGTTCTGGCCATAGAAGGTCACAGCATTTTGCTGCGCAGAATGCTCCTTGACTTTCCATTGTTCCTGCTGTCAGTATTCATTGGTATAAGTAGCTTTCCTGTTAATTTTCGTCTCTCCCCCTTTTGGACCCAGCAGGAGCTCGCCTTCCACCCAGCTGCTGATTATCAGTATTCCCTTGGTGCTTAAAAACTCCTTCCTTCCTTGGACTGGTGCTGGTGATATTCTCAGTTCATTCAAGCCTTGGTTGCAAGCTTGTACTCCTCTGGGGTGTTATTGCTGAAACCTTTGCTGAACTTCTACCTGAGTCATCTGTGGATAAGTAGTTCATGCTTTTCCCCCCATGTGTCCCCCTTGTGTCTTCTATATTAGTTTAGTGGGGTTGATGAAGAGCTCATCCCATCCATTTCCTATTTAGGGCCTAGCACTAGAATACCCTGGGTTGGCGCATAGGTTCGGAACCTATCTAGGGTGGTGAGGGAGCCCGGGGATCAGCAGTAGGTTCGGTCAGGGGTCACCATCTCACCGTTCCCTAGACACAGGGTTTCCTTTCCCCTCCCTTTCATCATTCGCTTGGTACGTCTCCATACCTAGAGTGACAGCAACAAGACCCCACCTCTATAAGCCAGTATTGATTTTTTTGTCTTTTTTTATGTCCTATGCATCCATGCTTTCAGTTGAATGGCCCTTTAATGGAGATGAGCAAATTAATTAGAATTTAAATTACTATGACTTCCAGAAAATAAAAAAAAATTGCATTCACCAGAAACCAAATTTTTTTTTGTAGATTTTATTTGCTTGAACAGAGAAAAATGAAAAATGGCAGACTGTTATTTTGTCAGAAGTGGAAGGAATAAAAACAATTACAGTATTTTTCGCTTTATAAGACGCACCCCAAATTTAAACATAAAAAAGGCAAAAAAAATGGGGTCCGTCTGATACTCCGGTGTTCTCTTACCGGAGGGGGGCAGCAAAGGTGGTGAAGCGGGTTCACAGGAGGCAGAGGTTGTGCTGGCAGGCGCGGCGGGTCCGTGGCGGCGGGGTCCGTGGTGGTAGGTGCCGCGGCATCCATAGTGGCAGGTGCCGCGGCATCCGTGGTGGCAGGAGACGCGGGGTCCATGGTGGCAGGTGCCGCGGCGTCCGTGGTGGAAGGTGCCGTGGGGTCCTTGGTGGCGGCAGCAGCGGCGGTGGGTGACTCGTGCAGCAGGCCGGTGCGGTGAGTGTCCCAGTGTCTGCGGTCCCGATTCAAATGGTGGCGCCTGGAGCGGCGCGTGCGCAGATGGAGCTCTCATCCAAGAGCTCCATCTGTGCACGCGCCCCCTCCCGGCGCCATCATTTGAAACTAGGACCACGGACAAACTGGATAACCTGCTTCACAGCAGGGGTCCTGTCTGTGCGGTGATCGGGCGGCACGCAGCCACAGGTACCCAGATGCTTGCACACAGGGTGTGCGAGCCGCCTGCTGGCTGCCACTCTGTGCGTGTGGCAGGCGGCCCGCACACCCTGTGTGCAAGCATCTGGGCACCTGTGGCTGCGTGCCGCCCGATCACTGCACAGACAGGACCCCCAGGTAAAGCTATATTCGGATTTTAAGACGCACCCCACATTTTCCTCCCAAATTTTTGGGAGGAAAAGTGCGTCTTATAATCCGAAAAATACGGTATGCACATGTTCCCATCCTTCACCTGTTTTGCCACGCAGTTTCCTCGGGCTTGGATTACTCTTTGCTATTCTTTGATGCCTCAGGTGCTGATTCAGCCTCATTGCATCATGATGTCTCAGCACAGCACACCTCATGATGCAGAAGGCAACATCTACAATAAATCAACATCTACAGTATATCACAAAAGTGAGTACACCTCTAATGTTTTGGGAAATGTTTTATTATATCTTTTTATGGGACAGCACTGAAGATCTGACCCTGTGATACAATGTACAGTGTCAGTGTGCAGCTTGTATAACAGTGTAAATTTGATGTCCTCTAAATAACTCAACACATAGTCATTAATGTCTAAATAGCTGGCAACAGAAGTGAGTACTGGATCGGTATTTGAGGGGTCTTTTGCAGCTATGCATAATACAGTAGCTCCCCCTTGGAGATCCAGCAATCACCAGGACATCTATTCTGAACCATGATGCGATACCGGGGAGATTGTTCTTTTTATACGCCTTGCTATTTAGGGTATTCATTGGCATCCCTTACTTAGAGTCCGTTCACTAATTGGTATTTGATGTTCCTTTAGCTCAGGGGTGGGGAACCTTTTTTCTGCCGGGGGCCATTTGGAAATCTCTACCAACCTTTGGGGGCCGCACAAAATTTTCAATGTTTAAATGACCCTGTTATATTTGGTGAAACAATTAATTAACTCACCCCCTACTCTGATGGCCGGAGCGGCTTCTCTTTGGTGCGGCTGTGATGTTCGGTGATACTAATCATGTTTCTTCTCACAACTGTTTTTTCAGGTTTGTCTCCATCTAGAGCATACTCAACTCTTTGTGATAGTAAGATTGGTAAATCATATACATCACATAACAGACGCTGTATATACATCACAGGAGAAGCTGAAGGTACATATGTTGCATAGCAGACACTGGACTGCTGTATATACATCACAGGAAACACTTGGGGCATATACATCACATAGGAGACGCTGGGACTGCTGTATATACATCATATAGGAGACGCTGGGACTACTGTTTATACATCACAGGTGACACTGGGGGCACATACATTACACCCGGGGCTGGAGACAAGTAAATGCCCCCAGCATCTCCAATCTGATGTATATGCCCCCAGCATCTCCAATGTGATGTGTAAGTCACATGAGACACTGGTGGCATACACATCACAGGAGACGCTTGAGTCATGCACATCACAAGAGACGCTGGGGGCATGCACATCACAAAAGGGGCTGGGGGCATGCACATCACAATAGGGGCTGGGGGCATGGACTGGGTGGGCTGCACACAGGACTGGGGATAGGCTGCACACAGGACTGGGGGATAGGCTGCACATAGGACTGGGGGATAGGCTGCACACAGGACTGGGGGATAGGCTGCACACAGGATTGGGGGATAGGCTATACAAAGGACTGGGGGATAAGCTGCACACAGGACTGGAGGATAGGCTGAACACAGGACTGGGGGATAGGCTGCACACAGGACTGGGTGATGGGCTGCACACAGGACTGGGGGATAGGCTGCACACAGGATTGGGGGATGGGCTGCACACAGGACTAGGTGATGGGCTGCACACAGGATTGGGAGATGGGCTGCACTCAGGATTGGGGGATGGGCTGCACACAGGATTGGGGGATGGGCTGCACACATGGTTGGGGGATGGGCTGCACACAGGATTGGGGGATGGGCTGCACACAGGATTGGGGGATGGGCTTCACACAGGATTTGGGGATGGGCTGCACACAGGACTGGGTGATGGCTGCACATAGAACTGGGTGATGGGTTGCACATAGGACTGGGGGCTGCACACAGGATGGGGGGGTGCACACAGGGCTGGGGGATCCCTGACATCACTGAAGGGGAAGAGGGTGACGCAAACCTGGGGTGATAACCAGCAGTGGGGGGCACACTGCGCTGAGGGTTTCACGCAACTCTGGGGGAGAGGGTTTACAGAACTGGGGTGGGGAGTAGAGTTGAGCGATGTTCGATTCAAACGGTTCGCCAATTTCAAATTCGAGTGATTCTGGGCGGTGTTCGAGACGTTCGACAAACTCAAATGATTTGCTTCAAGTTAGGCAGTTCGAGTTACGTTCGCTAACGGTTCGATCACCAAAGGCGTGGGTTTTCAAATTAAGGCTATGTGGGCAAGTTGTGTATTTGCATGCGTCCTGCGTCCCCAGCACAATCCCTCTCTATTTCCTACTCACCGATCACAGGCAAGGCGCTGCATGGCTGTCACAAAGCTCCGGCGGATTTTTCTCTTTTGAAAATGGCTGCCGGTTCATTATTCAATCTGGTATTCCCTGCTTTCCCCGCCCACCGGCGCCCATGATTGGTTGCAGTCAGATATGCCCCCACGATGAGTGACAGCTGTCTCACTGCAACCAATCACAGCTGCCGGTGGGCGGGGGTCTATATCGTGCAGTAAAATAAATAAATAAATAATAATAAAAAAAAATAAAAACTGCGGTTCCCCCCAAGTTTTGATACCAGCCAGGATAAAGCCACATGGCTGGAGGCTGTTATTGTCAGGATGGGAGAGCGCCACGTTATGGGGAGCCACCACCCTAATAATATCAGCCAGCAGCCACCCGGAATTGCCGCATCCATTAGATGCGACAGTCCCGGACTCTACCCAGTTCATCCCGAATTGCCCTGGTGTGGTGGTAATCGGGGTAATACATGAAGCTGACAGGAGCGCAGTAGAACAGGAGCCCTCTGTGTCAGGAGCACTCTGTGTCAGATCCACGCAGCAACTGACGTGAGCCGCGCTGTCAGCGGGGACGTCACTGAGGTAATGCCTGTGTGAGTGCGAGGATGATGAATGCCGTAGTGCCTGCGTGTGTGCGACGATGATGATGGGGGTTGTATTGCCTGCATGTGTGCGAGGATGATGATGATGAGTGCGGTAGTGCATGTGTGTGCGGTGATGATGATGAGTGCCGTAGTGCCTGCGTGTGTGCGAGGATGACGATGATGGGGCGGTAGTGTCGGGGTGTGTGCGAGGATGATGATGGGGGTGGTAGTGCCGGGGTGTGTGCGGTGATGATGATGAGTGTGGTAGTGCCTGCGTGTGTGCGAGGATGATGATAAGTGCGGTAGTGCTTGTGTGTGCGGGAATGATGATGGGGGCGGTAGTGCATGTGTGTGCGGTGATGATGATGAGTGCCGTAGTGCCTGTGTGTGGGCGAGGATGATGATGGGGGCAGTAGTGCATGTGTGTGTGGTAATGATGATGTGTGCAGTACTGCCTGCGTGTGTGCGAGGATGATGATGAGTGCGGTAGTGCTTGTGTGTGCGGTGATGAGGATGGGGGTTGTAGTGCCTGCGTGTCTCTCTCTCTCTTCTCTCTCCTCTCTCTCTTCTCTCTTCCCTCTCTCTTCTCTCTCTTTCTCCTCTCTCTCTCTCTCCCTTCTCTCTCCTATCTCTCTGCTCTCTCTTCACTCTCTCTTGTCTCTCTCCTCTCTCTCTTCTCTCTGCTCTCCTCTCTTCTTTCTTTTCTCTATCACTCTCTCCTCTCTCACTCTTCTTTCTCCTCTCTTCTCTCTCTTCTCTCTCTCTCCTCTCTCTCTTTTCTCTCTCTCTTCTCTCTCTCCTCTCTCTCTTTTCTCTCTCTTTTCTCTCTCCCTCTCTTCTCTCTCCTCTCTCTCTCCTCCCTCTCTCTTCTCTCTCTTCTCTCTCTATTATCTCTCTCCTATCTCTTCTCTCTCTCTCTTCTCTCTCTCTCCCCCTCTCTCTTCTCTCTCTCTTCCCTCTCTCTCCTCTCATTAGCTTCTCTCGCTCTCTCCTCTCTTAACTCTCTTTTCTCTCTCTCTCTCCTCTCTCTTCTCTCTCTCTTCTCTCTCTCCTCTCTCTTTTCTCCCTCTCTTCTCTCTCTTCTCTCTCCTCTCTTTTCTCTCTCTCATCTCTCTTTTCTCTCTTTCTCCTCTCTCTTCTCTCTCTCTTCTCTTCTCTCTCTCCTCTCTCTTCTCTCTCTTCTCTCTCTTCTCTATCTTCTCTCTCTCTTCTCTCCTATCTTCTCTCCTCTCTTCTCTCTCTCTCCTCTCTTCTCTCTCTCCTCTTTTCTCTCTCCTCCCTTCTCTCTCTTCTCTCTCCTCTCTCTTCTCTCTCTTCTCTCTCTCTTCTCTCGCTTGCTCTCTCTTCTCTCTCTCTCTCTCAAACTTGGCGATGATCAGCTGATGCGGTCACCTGACGGAATCAGCTGACACTATAAGTCGAGCGGTGAGGCCAGCTTTTTACCACCCAGCTGGCTAAACTATCAGCTGATGCTGTCGGACAGGAGTCTGCACAGAAGTGTGTAGTTTGTTTTTTGGGTTTTTTTGCACTGATGCATCAGCTGATTGTATAAAAGCCATTTATACAATCAGCTGATGTGTCATGTGATTCTCCTATCTCTTCTATCTCTTCTCTCTCTTCTCTCTCTCTCCTCTCTCTCTCTTCTCTCTCTCCTCTCTTCTCTCTCTCTCTTCTCTCTCTCTCTCCTCTCTCTCTCTTCTCTCTCTCTCTTCTCTCTCTCTCTCTTCTCTCTCTCCTATCTCTCTCTTCTATCCCTTCTCTCTCTCTCCCCTCTCTCTTCTCTCTCTTCTCTCTCCTCTCGCCTCTCTCGCTCTCTCCTCTCTTTCTCTGTCCTCTCTCTCTTCTCTCTCCTCACTCTCTTCTCTCTCTTCTCTCTCTTCTCTTCTCTCTTCTCTCTTTTCTCTCTCTCCTCTAACTCTCTTCTCTCTGTCTCTTCTATCTCTCTTCTCTCTCTCTCTCTTCTCTCTCTCTTCTCTCTCTTCTCTCTCTCTTCTCTCACTCCTCTCTCTCTCTTCTCTCCTCTCTTCTCTCTCTCTCTTCTCTCTCTCTCTTTTCTCTCTTCTCTCTCTCTTCTCTCTCTCCTCTCTCTCTTCTCTCCTCTCTTCTCTCCTCTCTTCTCTCTTCTCTCTCTCTCCTCTCTCTCTCTCCTCTCTTCTCTCTCTCTCCTCTCTCCTCTCTCTTCTCTCTCCTTTCTTCTCTCTCTCTCTTCTCTCCTCTCTTCTCTCTTCTCTCTCTCTTCTCTCTCTTCTCTCTCTTCTCTCTCCTTTCTTCTCTCTCTCTCTTCTCTCTCTCCTCTCTCTCGTTCTCTCTCTCTTCTCTCTCAAGCCTGGCGATGATCAGCTGATGCGGTCACCTGATGGAATCAGCTGGCACTATAAGTCGAGCGGTGAGGCCAGCTTTTTACCGCCCAGCCGGCTAAACTGTCAGCTCATGCTGTCGGACAGGAGTCTGCACAGAAGTGTATAGTGTATAGTTTGTTTTTTGTGTTTTTTGCACTGATGCATCAGCTCATTGTATAAAAGTCGTTTATACAATCAGCTGATGTGTCATGTGATTCTCCTATCTCTCTCTTCTATCTCTTCTCTCTCTTCTCTCTCTCTCCTCTCTCTCTTCTTTCTCTCTCCTCTCTCTCCTCTCTCTCTCCTCTCTCTCTTCACTCTCTTTCTCTCTTCTCTCTCTTTTCTCTCTCTCTCCTCTCTCTCTTCTCTCTCTCCTCTCTCTTCTCTCTCTCCTCTCTCTCTCCTCTCTCTCTCCTCTCTCTCGCTCTCTCTTCTTTCTCTGTTCTCTCTCTCGTTCTCTCTTCTCTCTCTCTTCTCTCTCAAGCCTGGCGATGATCAGCTGATGCGGTCACCTGATGGAATCAGCTGGCACTATAAGTCAAGCGGTGAGGTCAGCTTTTTACCACCCAGCCGGCTAAACTATCAACTGATGCTGTCGGACAGGAGTCTGCACAGAAGTGTGTAGTTTGTTTATTGTTTTTTTTTGCACTGATGCATCAGCTGATTGTATAAAAGCTGTTTATACAATCAGCTGATGTGTCACGTGATTCAGGCCCTTGAACCTGATACATCATCTGATCGCTTTGCCTTCCAGCAAACCGATCA